>NW_026991720.1:91011640-91614140 GCF_029215605.1 Mirounga angustirostris | reverse complement strand
AAAGCTCTGACCCTATCAAAGAAAACACATGTGCAGCCTCAGTGAAATCTAGGTGGCATGCACAATGTGGACAGTAGATTCATTGTAGCTATGTGAAGGACACAGGAAAAAAACATTGTTTAGAACTTAAGAGAAAAACAAAAAATGTGCACTTTATTGGATACTTAGATTTTACAAAGTATGGAATTACATACTCACAAAAGTTAATCATTCAGTGGGTTTCTTAAAACCAAAAATCTGTCCTTCCTATACAGCACTATCTGTAATCAATGTTGGAATCATTGCTACTACCAGTCGGCTGAGTGATGGGCAGCTAATGACAGGCTTTCCAACACACCAGCACTTAAATTCCCTTCTAGATGAAGAGTTCTGGCTAGGGTTCAGAAACTTCTTGATGGGGTGTGCTGCTTTTTCATTAAAACAATGGAAAGTTTGAAAATACCTTCAGAGCTTTATGACAATCCTGTTTTCAATCTGGTGAAATTTTTATAACTTGGTGATGTGACCTCTCAGGTAAGGTAAATTATCTATTAAAAATAAGTGGGGTGTTTCTGTTTTGGTTTTAAGGAGAAAGAATAGAAGACTTTCCTTGGAGTTAGGGAAAAAGCAAGAACAGAAATCACTCAGTGTGCAGGGTCAGGTCATCCTGTACAATAGCTTAGGCTGTGGACTGCACAACTCCAGAGAGTGATATTCACATAGACCATGATGAGAGTGGTACTCCCAGAAATGCACAGCACAGTGGCCCTGCGGTCTCAAGTGAAGACAATAGATCCTTAGGTTACCAACAGAGGAATTTTACTATAATTATGAACAGAAGAAAATTCTAGTAAGCTGTATTCCTGATTTTAAAAAATACATTCTTTATAAAGTTTAGTATCTCCAGGAAAGCATAACCAAGGGAAGAGAAATCACCAGAAATATGCCACAAACATATCTATTAGGATTGCATTAATTTGCAAATCATTGACATCTTCAATATATGAAGTCATCCAAGCTCCCCACTTTATTCTTTCTTTTCTTTTCTTTCCTTTCTTCTCTTTTGAGAGAGAGGGAGAGAGAGTGCCTGTGAGCAGGGATGGGGGGATGCAGAGCAAGAGAGAGAATCTTAAGCAGGCTCCACTCTCAGTCCAGAGTCCCACGCGGGGCTTGATCTCACGACCCTGAGATCATGACCTGAGTCGAAATCAAGAGTCAGACACTTAACTGACCCAGCCACCCAGGTACCCCTTCACTTTGTTTCTTTTTTTAAGTTTCGATGAAATTTTGTAATTCTTATAACTTCCTCACAATTCTTGCTAAGGTTCTTGCTGGATGCCTTTTGTTTGGGGTTCTTACCATATGATTTTTTTTTCTTTTTGAGCTATGTAAATCCTGACCTCTGGCTATATTGCACTTTCTTCTAAATGCACTCTCCTGAACCCTCCCAAACTAGGCTGTTTACCTTCTCTAACACCATCCTTTGATTCTGTACTCCTCACCTCTGAATATCTACTCTGTGCTCAATAACTAGCTGGAAACCATGTGTCAAAATGAAACCATTGATATTTTGCTATTTCTTGTGTTCCCGGTCCGAGCAAATGATTAACACTGTGTTTAAAGCCACTGCTGTTATTCTGAAAAACTCGGATCCAAGACATCTCTTGCTATGTACTTTGTTCGATTACAGATATAAAAAGCACATTTCATGATAAATAGCAAATCACTATCATGTCCCTCCAAACGAGACATCTCACTGGTTAAGGAACCCTGTAACAAAGGCTTCATCGGGTTTTCAGCTTGAATAATGTAATTCTAGTCAACTTGATGTACTTTAAATATGTCCTGCTTTGAGTATGTCCAACACATCTTCCTCAATGGGCACAATTACATCTTCCTGAACAGCAGGCTGAAGTGCATCAAAGGGAACAACTATTTAACCATCCAGTGCAGTGAATAGGATATCAAGAAATTGTAGTTTGCAACCACTAAGCACAGACAATAGCATTGTCTATAACTGTGTATGAGTATCTGAAGGTTAATATTTCCTGCCTGAGAAAATATTTGCAACTTCAAGTCTCCTGTAGCCTTAATGTTGAACATGGTAAATAGAGCAGATTGAGAAACAGCAGAATCATCTAATATTAAATTTGAAAGAAACAAAATTTGAAAGACCACCCAGCCCAACTCTTCCAAAAGATAGGTGTGATCTAAGGATGTCTTTTTAAAGATGACAGCAAGACAATACTGTAGACTGAAACCGGCCCACAGATCTTAGCTAGAACTTAGCTACCCAGGGTAACACTTGACCCTGTAACTTTCTAAGTACTGGATGCTTCATAAAATAGACTTTAAATAGGGGCACCTGGGTGGCTCAGTCCGTTAAGTGTCTGCCTTCATTCGGCTCAGGTCATGATCTCAGGGTGCTGGGATGGAGCCCCATGTTGGGCTCCCTGCTCGGGGAGTCTGCTTCTCCCTCTGCTACTCCCCGCCCTTGTGCTGGCTTACTCTCTCTCTCTCAAATAAATAAATAAATAATCTTTTTTAAAAATAGACTTTAAATAGACAGCCCAGGGCACCTGGGTGGCTCAGTTGGCTGAGCAACTGCCTTCGGCTCAGGTCATGATCCTGGAGTCCTGGGATCGAGTCCCACATAGGGCTCCCTGCTCAGTGGGGGGTCTGCTTCTCCCTCTGACCCTCTTCCCTCTCGTGCTCTCTGTCTCTCATTCTCTCTCTCCCAAATAAATAAATAAATAATCTTCAAAAAATTAAAATAAAAATAAAAAAAAATAGACAGCCCAGGGCGTAAGAAATTAAATGCCATTAATGCATATTTTTCTTACCAATCTCGGCCATTCTTAACAGTAGAGAGAAATATTTTCATTTGGTATTTAGTATTTGCATATTAAAAAGCCAACTTTGGATTATCTACCAGTAGTTTCTCTACATGATAAACCCTGAAGGTTTGATGCATATGTAAATTTGGGGGTGACTACCTGACAGTAATCAAAATGAAATGTTTTTAAGTAAATCACAATATGACAGTCCCTGCATGAGTTTGTTAGGGCTGCCATCACAAAGTACCCCACACTGAATTGTTTAAACAACAGAAACGTATGTTCTCACAGTCCTGGAGGCTAGAAGTCTCAAGCTCAAAGTGTCAGCAGGGCTGGTTTCTTCTGAGGCCTCTCTCCCTAGCTTGTAGAGACGGCTGCCTTCTCCTTGTGTCTTCACACGGTCTTCCCCTGTGTGTGTCTGGGTCCTAATCCCCTCTTCTTATAAAAATACCCCTCATGTCAGATTAGGGCCTACCCGCGTGATCTCATTTACCTTAATTACTACTCTTTAAAGCCCTGTCTTTAAATACAAATCACATTCTGGGGTACAGGGAGTTAAGAATTCAACACATGAACTTTGGGAGGGATACAATTCAGCCTGTAACAGTTCCCTACTCAAAAACTTTCCCTGCCTAGTTTTCAAATCTCCTCCCTTGCAATTCTCCCTCTTGCTTATTAATCTGCAGTCCAAACCTCTGCAGTCCTATTGGCCTTCTCTTAATGACTAAGAAGCACTGAGATCTTTTCTGCAACAGCTCCCTGAACTGCTCTGTCTGCCCTGTCTACTTAGAAAAAAATCATGTAAGATGAGATAGAAATACATCCATATGTGTAAGTAACCATCATCAATATTCAACAGACCACATAATCCAAGAAAGTGGGAAATATTGTCAGATTGGCTAAAAAGACCAAAATCCAGCTCTATGTCATCTACAAGAAACATAAGCTTGAAAATAAAAACAAAGATAATCTATGCAAATAATAATTTTAAAAAACCTGGTATGTCCACATTAGCACCAGACAAAACAGAGTTTAAACAAAAGAATAAAACCAATCTTTTAAGAGTGGCAAATTTTATAACATCAAAATTATGACCTTCTGTTTCTCAAAATTCACCATTAAGAAAATGAAATGACGAGCCACAAAATATAAAAAGGTATTTTCCAAAACTACAACTGGAAGAGAATTAGAATTTGTAATATATAAATAACCTCTTCAAATCAATGACAATGAGACAAACCCCCCAATAGGAAATTAGGATATCATTTCAACAAATTACTCATTAAAGAGAAAACACACGAGAAGATGTTCCTTCTCATTAGTAATTAAGGAAATGCGTTTTAAATCCCAGATGCCAGTTTGTCCCATTTAAATTAGCAAAAGGAGAAAAATCTGATCTTTTCAAGTCTTGGCAGGGATGTAAAGTATCCGGAAACCTTCTAAAACGCTGGTGGGAATGTAAATTGATACAATCACTCTGGAAAACAACTTGGCCTTATTAAGGCAAGTTAAAAGTAAATACACACTAAATATGACTCCGCAGTTTCACTCCTTAACCAGGACCAGGGGCCAACAAACCATGCCATGGTGGCCATATCCAGCCCAAATCCTGTTTTTGTAGGTAAAATTTTATTGCAATACAGACATGTCCATGTGTTTACATATTGCCTATGGCTCCTTTCACAGAGTTGAATAGTAATGACAGGGAACATGGAGCCCTCAAAGTCTAAAATATTTCCTATTTAGCCCTTGACAGAAAAATTTGCCAACCCCTGACCTAAAGAATTCTTGCATTTGTCCACTAAGAGATATCTATAAGGATATGTAGAGCCTCACAGTTTTTGACAGCAAGAAACTAGAAGAAATGCAGATGTCCATCAAAGTAAATTTCATGCAGCATAAAATCATGAGTTAACTGTAGTTTCACACAACAGCCGGCAAAATATCAGGAGCTTAGTGTGGACTAATAAAAGCAAGTCGCAGAAAAATACATGCAGTATGGTTCTGTTTACCTAAATTGTACTGCAGCATTTTCTTGTTTAGGTACACAAACATGTGATAGTATTATTAATACAAGAATTCCAGAATTCCAGATAATGGTTAGCTCTGCGTGGGGACAAGAAGGGTTGGGGTTGTGAAAGGGTAAAGAGGGGTTTTCACCATTAAGGTAGGTAACGCTTTCCTTTTTAAACTTGGCAGACACATCTAGTGTTCTCTATATTGTTTTTCTTTATGCCCTATTGTTATGGGCTGAATTGTGTCCCCCCCCAAATTGATATGTTGAAGCACCAACCCCAAGTGTGACTGTATTTGGAGATAAGGCCTTTATGGAGATCATTAAGGTTAAATGAGGTCGTAAGCTCTGAGCTGGTGTGCTTATAAAAAGAGGAAGGAACCCCAGAGCGCGCTCTCTCTCAGCACGTGCACAGAGGAAAGGCCACGCGAGGGCACAACAAGAAGGTGGCAGTCTACAAACCAGGAAGGGAGCCCTCACCAGAAATCCAATTTGCTGGTACTTGATCATGGACCTCCAGCCTCTAGAACTGTGGGAAAATAAACATCTGTTGTTTGAGCCACACGGTCTTGTGATATTTTATCATGGCAGCCCGAGCAGACCAATACACCTATTAACACACATTTATAAATATTTTATCTAGTCAATATTTTAAATTTAAATATGGAAGCAATAAGACCTCTCTGATGGACTATTTAAGCTATCAGGAAGAATAAGTAAAGGTATCGAATTAAGTACACTATTTGTGTCTTTCATGTGATCAAATGTATTAGCATTTACCTTGTGTCAGTTTTGGTATTTGTATGTCTAAAGGATTTTGTCCCTTTCATCTAAGTTATCAAATTTATTGGCATATTCATACTGTTTCCTGACTATCCTTTTAATGTCTATAAGATCTGTAGTCATGTCCCTGTTTCATTCCTGATACTGATCATTTATCTTTTTCTTTTCTTTCAAAGATTTTTTTTATTTATTTGTCAGAGAGAGAGAGAACACAAGCAGAGGGAGAAGCAGACTCCCTGCTGAGCAAGGAGCCCGATGTGGGATTTGATCCCAGGACCTGGGGGTCATGACCCAAGCTAAAGGCAGATGCTTAACCCACTGAGCCACCCAGGCATCCCTCATTTGTTTTTCTGTGTTTATTCTTTATCAGTCTATTTAGAAATTGATCCGGTTTTGGTCCTTTCAAAGAACCAACTTTTGGTTTCACTGATTTTTGTTGTTGTTGTTTATTTATTTTCCACTTAATTTAAATTTCTGTAAATATCCTTAATTCCACTTTTCTGTTTACTTTTTGGGGTTAATCTGCTCTTCTTCTTGAACTTCTTAAAGTGGCAGCTTAGATCATTGATTTTAACTTTCCTTTTTTTTTCTAAATATAGCATTTACAGATATAAAGATTCTAAGAACTGCTTTAGCTACATCGCCACAAAATTTGATATGTTATGTTTTCATATTCATTCAAAATACTTTCTAATTTCTCTTTTATTTCTTCCTTGGCCCATGGGCTATTTGGAGTGGGTTGCTTAATTTCCAAGTATTTGAAGATTTTTCCAGGTATCTTTTTTTTCCAGTTCTAATTTAATTTGGTTGTAGTTAAAGAACGAACCTTGTATGATTTCAATTCTTTAATGTGCTCAGACTTGTTTTATGGCCCAGCATATAGTCTGTCTTGATGAGCGTTCCATGGGTGCTGAAAAATAAGCATTCTGTGATTGTTGAGTGTAGTGTTCTTTGACAATTAGGTTACATTGGTTGATGGTAGTGTTCAAATCTGTTATATCTTCCCTGATCTTTTGTCTCTTTATGCTATTAAGAGAGGATTGTTAAAATCACTGTTTGTAATTGTGATCTGTGAGCTCTCAGTTTTTATTTTATGTATTTTGAAGTTCTGTCATTAAGTGCATACACATCTAAGATTGTTATATCAACAAATATTTTACAAATGTCTTTTCTCCAATTGTTTTCCATACCAGTTCATCAAGGAAAGATTAATTTTTTAAAAGAAATTACATAGGCAGTGGTTTCTTAATGTAAAAAACTCAAATAAAAAAATACAGAGCAGGGGCGCCTGGGTGGCTCAGTTGGTTAAGCGACTGCCTTCGGCTCAGGTCATGATCCTGGAGTCCCGGGATCGAGTCCCGCATCAGGCTCCCTGCTCGGCAGGGAGCCTGCTTCTGCCTCTGACCCTCCCCCCTCTCATGCTCTCTGTCTCTCATTCTCTCTCTCGCAAATAAATAAAAATCTTAAAAAAAAAAAAATACAGAGCAAACAGTCAAAGCCTCCTGCCTTGAGCTTCTTTACCCTCTTCCACCTGCCCTGTTCAGATATAATCTTGTCAACAGTTTGACAAAACATCTAATCTTTAAAAGAACTTTCGAAAGTTCCCTCAAACCATACTCTCGACCTAGGAGAAGTTTGAGATTGAGCTGTGTGTCTTGGTCTGACACTAAAAAGAATAATTTTTTATGCCCCTCATTAAGGACCAGACTCTAAAGAAAAGTTTTATGTTGGTTGGGGTCAGAATGAAGAACCTAGAGAATTCCTCAGTCTTGTGGAGACTAGTTTTCAGAACCTGCTTCAGCCATTCAGTGATATGGAGTCCCTGTGAAATATTTTGACTGATATATACGAAAGGTAAGTATCTTACATATTTACCTTGGTTTTTGATTAAAAAACACTTTTTATCACAGTTTTTTATCACAAGCTATACTACAAAGCTATAGTAATCGAAACAGTGTGGCAGTGGCACAAGACACATAGATCAAGGAACAGGATAGAAAGCCAAGGAATAAACCCACATTTATGGGCAATTGATCTACGACAAAGGAGGCAAGAATATACAATGGGGAAATGACAATCTTTTCAATAAACGGTGCTGGGAAAACCGGACAGCTACATGTAAAGGATGAAATGGGCCACTCTCTTATGTCATACACAGAAATAAATTCAACCGGATTAAAGACCTAAATGTGAGACCTGAAGCCATAAAAATCCTTAAAGAAAATATAGGTAATAATCTCTTGGACACTGGCCTTAGCAACATTTTCTAGATATGTCTCCTGAAGTGAGGGAAACAAATGCAAAAATCAACTATTGGAACTACACCGAAATAAAAAGCTTTTGCACAGTGAAGGCAACCATCAATGAAACAGAAAAGCAACCTACTGAGTGGAAGAAGATATTTACAAATGATATATCTGATAAAGACTTAGTATCCAAAATATATAAAGAACTTAACAACTCGACACCAAAACACCAAATAATCCAAATAAAAAGTAGGTAGAGGACCTGAATAGATGTTTTTCCAAAGAAGACACAGATGGCCAACAGATACATGAAAAGATGCTCAACATCACCAATCATCAGGGAAATACAAATCAAAACCCACGTTGAGATATCACTTCATACCGGTCAGAAAGGTTAATATCAAAACATAAATAGAAAAAAAAATAAGAAATAGCAAGTGTTGGTAAATATGTAGAAAAAAGGAAACAAGCACTGTCGGTGGAATATAAATTGGTATAACCACTAGAATATGGAAAGCAGCATGGAGGTTCCTCAAAAATTAAAAATTGAAATACCATACAATCCAATAATTCCACCACCGGTTACTTACTTGAGGAAAATGAAAACCCACAAAACCCCAAAAGATATATATGCATCCCTATGTTTATTGCAGCATTATTTATAATAGCCAAAGTATGTAAGCAATCTAAGTGTCTATTGATACGTGAATGGATAAAAAACATGTGGTACATATATACAATGGAATATTATTCACCCATAAAAAAGAGTGAGATCTTGCCATTTGCAATAACGTGGATGGGCCTAGAGGGTATTATGCTAAGTGATGTAAGTCAGACCGAGAAAGACAAATTCCTTATGATTTCACTTATTTGTGGAATCCAAAAATCAAAACAAACAAAAAGCCAGAAACAGACCCACAGATAAACAGAGAACAAACTGGTGGTTGCCAGAGATACTGGTGGCAGATGGGCAAAATGGGTGAAGCGGAGTGAGAGGTATAGGCTTCTAGTTATGGCATGAGTAAGTAAGACGAGAGGTACAGGACAGGGAATATTGATTGCCAATGGTATCGAAGTAGTGTTGTGTAGTGATAGATGGTAGTTCCCTTGTAGTGAGCCCAGCATAACATACAGGGTTGTGGAATCACTGGGTTGTACACCTGAAATTAATGTAACATTGTGTGTCAACCACATTTCAATTTAAAAGATTTTATTTATTTATTTGACAGAGAGAGACAGTGAGAGAGGGAACACAAGCAAGGGGAGTGGGAGAGGGAGAAGCAGGCTGCCCGCTGATCAGCGAGCCCGATGCGGGGCTCAATCCCAGGACCCTGGGATCACGACCTGAGCCGAAGGCAGACGCTTAACAACTGAGCCACCCAGGTGCCCCAACCACATTTCAATTAAAAAAAATTAATGAAGCAATAAAATCCACTTCGTGCCATGCTTCTTTTGTACTCTATCAGTAGAGATCATCTAGATGTGGATATTCTAGAAATGGAGTCTGTTCTCTCCAGTGCTCAAGAAGTAAACACATACTCATAAATTTAGAGAATCGGGGAACTGTTCAGTGAGTATTCTGTTCTCTAAATACCTCTTTTTAAAAATTTTCCTCTTCGGTTTGACTACGAAAACTCTTTAAATGGTAATCATCATTAAAAATAGGGTTCTCACGTGCCCTAAAGCCACCTGCCATTTACATTTTCTAGTTTCATTGCCTAAGTTTGTTTTCCCTTTCCCTAGCAAGAGGAAGGATGAAGAATAATTCTCATGGGAAGCTGTGTCAATAGTCTGGGACATGAAAAATAACTTAGAATTTTACTAACACCTCCCAAAGATTCTTTGTTTACTAATTGCCCCATCCATTGCAAGATTAAATTTTAAGGTGAAGATAACAGAAGCTGGTGCTGGAAATCTGACCTCTTGCATTTCCTCTTGGGGAGAGCTGCAAAAGAATGACATGATTTCACATGTAATAGACCTCAGATATTTATGTTCTAACACACATATAATTTTTACTTGTGGCACATAATGGCTCTGTAAGAATATGATTATCTGTTGAATCTGTTTCCACTTTTATGATGCAAACCTCAATGTAATATTTCATAAAGTCTCTGCCTTCTCAAGTTTCACGGGCTAGATCCTCATTTTCTTGTGCCAGGACTTGATGAAAGTTAATCATTTTTGTGTATCCATCACATTCATGTCATTATATATTTCAATATAAAAACAATAATAAATAATATTTGTATAGTACTTTATGTTTTGCAAGATGCCTTAACATTAAATATTTCAATTGTTGTATCTCTTTGATTCCAAGATTTCACATTTTAGCATTTCCAAAACCAGAGAGCATCTTCTTTTTTTTTTGAGAGAGAGAGAGAGACAGCGCATGCACAAGCTGGGGGAGGGGCAGAGGAAGAGGGAGAAGCAGATTCCCCTCTGAGCGGGGGTCCCAACATGGGGCTCAATCCCAGGACCCCGAGATCATGACCTGAGCTGAAGCCAGATGCTTAACTGACTGAGCCACCCAGGCTCCCACAGAGTGCATCTTACAGTTGATGGTGCTAAAGTTCGATTGGTGTTTTTTCCCTTAGTTGTACATAAAATAATTATGTCTTACAATCAGTCCTATCTTAGATTCTATGAAATATAGTAATTCTGACCAAAATCTTCCATTTGATATTATCATACTAATTTTACTGAAGGAGAAACTGAAGCTACAAGGGGTCATATTTTTACAAAGGTTTGTAGGTAGGTAGTAGTGAATCCTGTGTTTGAAACTTGATTCTTCACCCATTATTTATAGTGGTGGTGCCCATCCAGGGTAGCCAGCTGGTGTGGGAAGAAAAGAGGGCATCAAAGTGGGTCTAGACACAGAGCTGTAGGTGATGGGCTAGAACACGAATCATCTCCTTCACATCTTCACAATCTCCTCACCTGTGCCCTCTGCCCCAACACACCCACTCGTATATCCAACCTCAAACCCTTTTCCTTCCTCCAGTTATTCCAAGTCTGCCCATTTCCATGCTAAAGATCACAACTCTAAATACTCAGATGTAGTACATTAAATCTTCCTCTACATTGCAACTAACACCTATCCCACTCAGTGCACCCCAACACCCCAAAAGTAACTCCCCTGGCATTCTTTGGATTATATCACTCCCATCTAGAAAGCCAAATAAGCCTCCTTTTTAATGCTGTCTGGATGCCGACTATGTAGGGACAAACTGTGAGTGTACCTATAAAATAAGAATCAGATGTTCCAAACAAACAAACACAGCCTAATGTGTTTTAGACATGTTAAAACCCAAATTAGGTCAATGGGAAGCCCGAAATGATCAGTGACCTTGAGAATCATCATAACAGCTTGGATGCGGAATGGAGAAGAGGCAGAGAAATTGTTTATTTATGAATAAATTTTAGTCTAAAAGGCAAATATGGCCTCCTCAGAATCAGAATCTAAAGTTGAGCCTTCCCAGAATATCCACAGCTCAAAGAAGCTCACTGGAAACATTTTCAAGGAATGCCTATTTTATGATCATGAAGTCATCATGTTAAGTTTCGAAGGCTGCTCAGAGTGAATAAAGAGGAAGCTAATTTCATTAAATTCAATAGTATTTATCTTTCTGCCAGCAGGAGCTTGAATATGGCAGCAACCTTCTTTTTTCTCTGCGTATCTCCAACACTTAGTACCATGCCAGACCTGTGGTACTGGGCAGAATCTATAGGCAGAGCTGCTAAGATTTATGACATAATCTTGCTTTAAACACCAAATCATTCTGGAATAAAAAAAATTTGAATGAGAACATATTTTTAATCATAGAAAGAATATTGCCCCTAAAAAAATTCCAATGTAAGAAAACAATTCATTTTCTCAGTTAAATAAACAAAAATGTCTTGAAAACTCTGTTTATCTGGGGACAGTCAATATTGGATGAAAGTTTTCTCATTATTCTCCTCTAAGTTCAACTTGCTTGGTTATCTAAGATGAAATGTAACAAATGGGTTAAATAAATATCAAGGGATGCATTCTAGATTTAGATCTGCTTTTATTTTATACCAACTTCTCGGTCTAGATGTCTGTAATCTTCTGGGGCTATCCTTTACTTTGTAGCTGAAGTAGGATGGCACCAACCTATGCTACATGTATTGTGGGAAATTCAAACCTTCCCCAGAGGGACCTTAAAAGTTCATGATCACCTCCCGCTCTAATGTATAATCTTTCTGAATTCTCCATTAGTCAGCTGAATTCAGAGAGACCAATACTCATTGGTCAATGCCCAGGCTGCTCTCCTCTCTTTGAACCTCCTTACTCCATGCTCTAAGCCACCTCTCTTCCATCATTCTCTCAAAGGACCAATAACCACAGCTGTTCTGTGTAGCAGACATTTTATTGATGGCTTGGGCTAACAGAACTGAATTCCATACAGACAGGTTAGAATTGGCAAGAGCATAAAATTGAGTATTAAACATCACTGTGCTAAGATCTGGAGGTCGTCTCTACTGCAAATAATATTCCTCTTCAGACTCCACCTGTTCCTCAGCTATAACAGAGAGGCATCTTGGCCTCTCTGACCCCTTCCCATTCAAGCTGGGAGCCTCCTAATGACTTCCTTCATCCAAAAGGGAAAAAATTCCAGTGACTTTGTAATGCGGAGTAATTCAGTCCTTTTTTTGTTGTTGTTACATTGAAATTTAATTTAATATGGTGATGGGTATTAAGGGGGGCACATTCTGCATGGAGCACTGGGTGTTATGCACAAACACTAAATCATGGAACACTACATCAAAAACTGACGATGTACTGTATGGTGACTAACATAACATAATAAAATAAAATTTTAAAACATTTAATTTAATAAATTTTTTGAGGTTTTCACTGCTTACAGGGAGAAACTATGTTTACACATTCATGGCCATCAGAGGTGACAATCATGGCACTCATCAATCAGGAAGGACACAAATTCAGGGTCCTACATGTGCCCCACTATACCGGGCTTAACCCTCTATTGTATTGTATTGTATTGTATTGTATTGTACTTTATTTTTACTTTATTGTATTTTACTTTATTTTTTAGTGTACTCTTTAATCCCCATCACCTATTTCACCCATCCCTCAACCCCTCCCTCTGGTAACCATCAGTTTGTTCTCTTAATTAAGAGTCTGTTTCTTGGTTTGTCTCTCTCTCTCTTTTTTTTTTTTAACTTGCTCATTTGTTTTGTTTCTTAAATTGCACAAACGAGTGAGATCATATAGTATTTGTCTTTCTCTGACTGACTTATTTTGCTTAGCATAATACTCTGTAGCTCTATCCATGTTGTGCAAATGGCAAGATTTCATTCATTTTATGGCTGAATAATATTTCATTGTCTGTATATACACCACATCTTCTTTATCCATCCATCTGTCAATGGATGTTTGGGCTGCTTCCATAGTTTGGCTATTGTAAATAATCCTGCAATAAACAGGGATTCATGTATCTCTTTGAATTAGTGTTCTTGCATTTTGGGGGGTTAGTACCCAGTAGTACAATTACTGGATTGTAAGGTAGTTCTATTTTTAATTTTTTGAAGCACTTCCATACTGTTTTCCACCATGTCTGCTTCAGTTTGTATTCCCACCAACAGTGTAAGAGGGTTCCTTTTTCTCCACATCCTTGTCAATACCTGTTGTTTCTTGTGCTTTTGATTTTAGCCATTCTGACAGGTGTGAGGTGATATCTCATTGTAGTTTTGATTTGCATTTCCCTGATGATGAGTGATGTTGAGCATCTTTACATGTGTCTGTTTGCCATCTGGATGTCTTCCTTAGAGAATTGTCTGTTCATGTCTTCTGCCCATTTTTAGTTGGGGTTTTTTTTTTTTTCAGATGTTGAGTTATATCAGTTCTTTATATATCTTAGATACTAACCCTTTATCAAATATGTCATTTGCAAATATCTTCTTTCACTCAGTAGGTTGCCTTTTAGTTTCATTGATTGTTTCCTTTGCTGTGCAAAAACCTTTTATTTTGATGCAGTCCCAATAGTTTATTTTTTTATTTCCCTTGTCTCAGGAGACAAATCTAGAAAAATGTTGCTATGGCCAATGTCAGAGAAATTACTGCCTGTGCTCTTTTCTAGGTTTTTATGGTTTCAGTTTCACAGTTAGATCTTTAATCCATTTTTAGTTTATTTTTGTGTATGGTGAAAGAAAACGGTCCTGTTTCATTCTTTTGCATGTAGCTGTCCAGTTTTCCCAACACCATTTGTTGAAGAGACTGTCTTTTCTCCATTGTATATTCATCGCTCCTTTGTCGAAGATTAATTGTCCATATAATTGTGGGTTTGTTTCTGTGTTTTCTGTTCTATTCCATTGATCTACATGTCTATTTTTATGCCGTTACCATATTGTTTTAATTACTACCACTTCATAATATAACTTGAAGTCTGGGATTGTGATATGTCTAATTTTGTTTTTCTTTTTCAAGATTGCTGGGGCTATTTGGGGTCTTTTGTGGTTCCATACAAATTTTAGAATTGTTTGTTCTAGTTCCCTGAAAAATGCTGTTGGTATTTTGACAGAAAGTGCATTAAATCTGCAGATTGCTTTGGGTAGTATAGACATTTTAACAATATTTGTTTTTCCTACCCATGAGTATGGAATGTCTTTCCATTTCTTTGCATTGTCCTGAATACCTTTCATCAGTGTTCTACAGTTTTCAGAGTACAAGTCTTTCACCTCTTTGATTAAGTTTATTCCTAGATATTTTATTGTTTTTGGTGCATTGTAAATGGGATTTTTTTTTTACTTTCACTTCCTGCTGCTTCATTATTAGTGTATAGAAATGCAACAGATTTCTGTACGTTGATTTTGTATCCTGTGACTTTACAGAATTCATTTATCAGTTCTAAATTCAGTTCTTTATTGGCCTCCATTTTAATTTTCTGGGCTATGCCCTACAGAGTTTTAGTTCCAAATAGATGATTTTACTCTACAAAAGGGAAGTTTTTACCCTATGAGGAATTCTGCCTTTATCCTAGGTTGGCCAGCTTAAACTGAAAAATAAATAGGTAGATAGATAGATATTTAGATAGATAGATAAATTTAAAATAGCCTTTTTCTTTTCCTAGGGAAAGTTGTCATTGAGGAGTATATTTAATACATATCATTGCCAGGGAATGGGGACAAAAGTCCATTCTCTCTGAGCTTTAATACTATTTGGAAGAAACTGAAATGGTATTAAAACTGTATATATATTAAAGCCCTGTTTTATAATGTCTATAATTTGCTTAAAAATACTTCACTACAGACAGCATCATGTAAAGGGATATTGTGCGTTAATTTTAACTTACACCCTAGGGGCTGCCACTTATCCTAATCAGGAATTTACACTCAAAGGAGGGTCAGCTAGCATTTAATCAGAAAGGCCACAGCTATCTTAATCTTCAATCAAAACTAGACACTGTTAATTTACATATTGAGTATTGAAATGGATTTGTGTTGGTGAAATTACTGGCTTGATCCTTAGTGCAAAAAAAATGTTAGAACTGGTTAAATTAGTTAAACAAGTGGCATTTGAGATAAGAAAATTGAGTAAGTTACTTTAGGTTATCCTTACCTTGCACAAACCAGCAAGTCCTCAAGATGGCACTTGAGATAGGAGTTCAGGCTCCATTTCAAAGGCTCATGGTCGTCTGCTGCCAATTATCAGGTAAACTATACCTTTGGATTTTGACTTGTCTTTCTATTGAAGTCTTAAATAGGATTTTCCTTGGTCATCTTGCTTTAAGTGAACCTTCCATTCAAGGTGTTTGCAGATCACCTAAAGTACTGAGAGGTAGATCTCCATGGAACTCACAGAATGAATTGTTTGATGGTTTATGGGACTGCTTGCTGAAACTGTTTATCTAATAAATGTTTACAATGTTTACGTGTATGGCAGAATTTGTCCTGCGACCTTGTTTTCCTTTAAAACCAGATTGTGGAGGATTAGTTAACTATTAGAGTACTGATATGAGTAGCTACTAATATCTACCAAAAAGAACCTAATAGTTGCACATGCCCAACTGACTCAGGTGCGTTCAAAACCCTCTGTGTAGCCACAGTTTCATTGTGCCAGGGTGAATATCTGCTCCCACAGCACATTGCACAGGGTTGGACATATAATGCTTTTTCTATATGTGTTGCATGAATGCATAGCAAGGGTATACCATAAATTTCACTAGGCTACTCAGGAGTTAAGAATGAAGAAGAGAAAGCATTTCACTGGCTCAGTCTGGCGTTTTGGCGTATCATGGAGAAATGTGAATATGGATGCGATAGAGGTGAAACCAGACAGGTGACTAGAGCAGGACAGGGCCTCTCAAGGAGTGCCTGAATTAGACACCTGTCAGTATGCAGGAGTGATCAAGCCCAAGAAACTTTTGCAAAACTGAATTGTTTGAAAAACGAAGGTAAGCACTGGAACTACCAGGCTGTTGATTTGAAATGAGAAATAAAGGTCGTATGGGCTAAATTTCTGGCATCAAGATGAGCCAGGAAAATCTTATTTAAGACTTCAATAGAGAGACAAGTCAAAATAAGAAGGCTACCAGGTGAACATGGGTGTTAAATAGATGAACTAACAAATGACATGTTTAACAGCTGGGTTATACTATTTCAACTTATCTTCCTCTATGTTAGTGACAATATTGACAATAGAGCACAAAGTTAATGGCCAAGGCTCCCTCTCCATTGACAAGTTGTGATTGTGTTACAAGTCTGCCTTTTTCTGGAAAACTTAAACCTTAAATTTGGTCACCACCAAATCTTGCAATCCTGTGTTCATTGTATCACCTTAAGGTAATTTCTCATCACATTTTATGTGGACCCTTAAGGATATGCTTCAGTTTGGCATATATGTGGCATCCCCCAACCTTGGTAACAACAGCTCATAAGTAACACCCTTCGTTGTCAAAAAAACAAAAACAAAAACAAAACCACAACACTCATTCCAAGACCCTCCACAAATAACTTGCATTACTTTGTACATTTTTGTGATAAGCATGGTGATCTTCATCACAAAGCTTGAGAAGATATTTGAAGATAGTCTGTTCTAAGCTACCTTTCTTTCTCTAAGGTGAACATCTCAATTATTCTATCGTATTTTTCAGAGCTCATTATCATGAAAACATCACATTAAGCTTTATGGACCAATCAAAAGAAGCCCCAAAATTGTATTCCTACTCATGAGGAATCTTAAATTCAGTTGGGAAAATGTATTAATAACTTTGCCCATTGCTACTTCGTGCCTGCAGCTGCCATTAGAGGAGCAAAAACAATGAAATAAGACTGTAGAGATCGGTACAGGGTGGGATAAGGCCAAGAGATGTCTTGTAGAAAGGGAAGTGAATTGGATCTTGTAAGATATTTAGAATGGGCAAAGGAAGTGGGAAGAACCTTCTAGACTAGAGGCACAGCAAGAGGAAAAGCAAAGGGTAGGAATGAACACAGTGAGTGAGAGAGAGGGAGAAGATGTAATGAAACTGCTGAGGTTGGAACAAAGAGACTAGCCTACTCAATGAGAGAGAAGAGAAGTAACACGTCAGGTCTGTCCATTCCTGGTCTGTTGAGACCTCATGAAAATTTAGGAAGGTCAGTATTAATATCCCCATACTAAAGCACACACACAAACTGTCCCCACAACTAGGAGGTTCTGGAACAAAACTCGAGGGATGAAATACTCTTGTTTCACAAAAGCAGTTAAGCAGACTGTTCTGTCCTGCAAGGCAAAGGGACCCTGATATGACATTAAGCAGGGGTCACACGCTGGAGAGCAACTGGCTGTTCTCTATTCAACCCACAAGTTTTGGTTTTGTGGTTTACTTTTCTGATGGTTATGTCTAAAGAACAGGACACCTCCCATAAAGATACTGACTGCGTGGCCACACTGGGCCTGCTTTGGAGCCAGGATGGCGTCCGAAGGCAGGAGCTAATGGGCAGCTGTCTCTCCCAGGGACACAAGTGCTCTCCAGTCGTCAGGGTGGCTCGGTCCAGACATTCCACTCACGTTGAGAGGTTAGCTGAGCTACTTCATGGTATTGCTGCCTTGGCATCCATTTTGTTTGGCCAAGCAGTCTGCAGGGACCTTGAACTAACAGCAGCCCCTCACGTAAGTTCGTGCCCTAGACAGCAGCTTGCAAAGTCACAAGCAAACATAAGTCCCTGATATAACTACCCCACGGCTCTTGTGATCCATAGTCTCCCCTGCCTCCTACTGCCTTCCCCTTGCATGGCTCTCCTGTGGAGCTTACCAGAAGCCCACTCTTTGGGTTTGAATTGACCAATCTGGCCCTAGCCAGGAAATCCCAAAGACTTCACCCCCCAGACCCTAATAGAGGCGTGTGCCTCAGGTCCTGCCCCATTCTCTCTGCCTGCACTCCACCTTGACCTCCCTGTGTGGCCCCTCATGTTGTGCCATTTTCTTCCTCCAGGACGTGGGAGCAATAAACTCACTTTCAACTTCTCTTGTGGTCTGTTGTTGAATGGTGACTCACCAACTGGCACCTTGTGCTCCATGAAACACATGTTAATTTAGCAAAATCATAACAACTCATTTTTGTCAACCACTGGCCCCTTTGAACATTGGAGTTTGCAAGCCCTGCATGAAGAGAATTCTTTTGGAAAAAATTATGGAAGAAAAACAAAGAGGTAAAATCCCATACATGTTTCCCAAAAGGCTCTCTGTCCTCAGAAATCCCTTCCATCTCACAGAATTCCCAATTCTGTTCGGGACTCAACCCTGGTTGTAGAAAGGACCCAGTCTCTTGGCCCCATGTGGTCCTTTCCCTACATCATTGATCTGAAAATACCTGTCCCTGAACCAGACTATTCCAACAGACTTGTGTGAAGACAGTGAAAATGAGCTTTGATAGACTTACAAATTCTTTCAAATTCAAGCTATACAAATCCTAAATAGCCCATGTTTGTTAGACTCACTTATGCCGGTGCAGGGAAGCAGGAAGATGCCAACATCAAGTCTTACTTACAAAGCAAGGGGCCGGAATCTCTTAGGTCATGGAAATGGGAGATTCGGCTGTTAGAGGTTTAGCATGTCTGTCATTCCAGTGTTTTTGTTTTGTTCTGTTTTGTTTTTAAGATTTTTAAAGTTTATTTGACAGAGAGAGGCACAGCGAGAGAGGGAACACAAGCAGGGGGAGTGGGAGAAGGAGAAGCAGGCTTCCCACGGAGCAGGAAGCCCGATGCGGGGCTCCATCCCAGGACCCCTGGGATCATGACCTGAGCCAAAGGCAGACGCTTAACGACTGAGCCACCCAGGCGCCCCATTCCAGTGTCGTTTTAATGCCATTTTTACTCTCTGAACAGAAAAGTTTATGATTTTTAGTTTTGAGATTATACCAAATTGTTCCACCGATCTTAAAATCGACTTCAAAAGACACAAGATATTACATTTTATTCCTCAAGCGGATGGTATAAAATGCAGAAATTGCCATACACAAGAGTTTTCCTAAAAACTTTTGAGTGTTTGTTCTAGTCGAATATGTTTTTGTAAGGAGAATCATTAATTTTCTTTTGATGATTAAAAAGCCTATTTTAGCATCTAATCAAATCTGGTGCCGTGCAAGCCGTTTTCCAGAGAGAATTGCTTGTATCTGGGGTTGACAACAACTACAAAATCACGTGTGGTCTCATCCCATGATAAAAGAATGATCCCTTTTTTAAGTACCACCCAGCATTTTTCATGAGGACAGGTATTCATATAATTACAGTCTAAGAAAGGAATTTATTGACTGACTCACACATGTTTGAGATAAATAAATCTGTTTTATAATGAGATGCTAGTCATCCTCCGCTTTGAGACAGGCAGTAGGGCAGACATGTGGCCTCACATTGTTCTTGGCTACTTCCCTGCACTTTGCCTTGACATCATTGTGACTGCAAGCCCTCCGCTGTCCCCTGCTTCCTCCCTTGAAATGCAGCTGCTCTGCCAGCGGGCTTTTCGCATTCGCAGGTATGGGCAAAATCTGCGCAATATTTAACGCTCTGCCATTCCCAAGAGTTTTCTCGGATTCTCTCCAGTGTTGAGTGTTAACGTTTTCTTAAAATCTGCTTTCTGTCTGTCAAGCAAAATACAAGTATTTCATTTTTATTTTAATCCTGCATCTTTAATCACAAAACATGCTAATTTCATCATGTGCTTATTGGCATTTTCAGTTTCTCTTTTGTGGATCGATTGCCCTTCCCCCTTTTTTCTGGAACGGTTTCTTACTAATTTATACGTGATCTTTAACATTTAACATTTTGATAGATTTGATGTTTCCTTCTAAAATGTTTTGGATGCACACAATTTTTATGAAATCTACCATTTCTCTCTTTTTTTTTTAAAGATTTTATTTATTCATTTGAGACAGAGAGAATGAGAGACAGAGAGCATGAGAGGGAGGAGGGTCAGAGGGAGAAGCAGACTCCCTGCCGAGCAGGGAGCCCGATGCGGGACTCGATCCAGGGACTCCAGGATCATGACCTGAGCCGAAGGCAGTCGCTTAACCAACTGAGCCACTCAGGCGCCCTACCATTTCTCTTTTAATTTTTTCATTGCATTTATTTATTTTTAAAGATTTTATTTATTTATTTGACAGAGAGAGACATAGCGAGAGAGGGAACACAAGCAGGGGGAGTGGGAGAGGGAGAAGTAGGTTTCTGGAGCCCGATGCGGGGCTCGATCCCAGGACTCTGGGACCATGACCTGAGCCTAAGGCAGACACTTAACGACTGAGCCACCCAGGTGCTCCGAAAAAGATAAGCCTTTAACCATTGCTCTGTTTCTTTTTTTTTTATTGTTATGTTAATCACCATACATTGCATCATTAGTTTTTGATGTAGTGTTCCATGATTCATTGTTTGTGCATAACACCCAGTGCTCCATGCAGTACATGCCCTCTTTAATACCCATCACCAGGCTAACCCATCCTCCCACCCCCCTCCCCTCTAGAACCACAGCTCTGTTTCTGCTGGCCATGCTGCATTTTGCAGCCAACAATGAACCGGAAAGTGGCTGCCTGCTCTTATCACATTCCTGTAGATCTCTGTTAATCTGCTTCAGAGGTGACAGTGGATGATTCTATGAGGCAAGATGGAGATTAGAAGATTCCTGACTCACAGAATGTCTCTTGGGCAAACTAACCTGGACTCAAAAAGCTTATAGTTCTTAGTAAAGTCTTTCTTTCTAGTTGTATACACTCACGTGCATGTGTTTTATCCAAGGTTTAACCAAGGAAGTGGCAGGAGATGATTTGGAGACTAGTATATATACAGTTCTTAGAACTGATTCTTTCCTATCAAGTCTCCCTATTTGTCAAGGGTTCTTTCTGCCTGATGGTATCCTTTTCATATTCATCTCCTGCAGCCACTGCCACTAATACTCAATTTCATAAATTTTTAATTTCGCTTCTGTGATTATCTTGATTGAGCACAGATACCTCCTTGCTGAAGGCTGCCCTGAGCCATTTATATTGTGACCTGTGGTGGTGTAGGGCATAGGGAATGAAAGTCTCTCTCCCAAATCTGTGTGGCCCTTAGATACTCTGGCCCTGAGAAGCACATTTTATGCTTGGACCGTGTAGTTGGCAGCTTCTAAGATGGTCCACATCGATCCTTATCTCCTCGTATTCACACTCTCGCATAATCCTCTCCTTTTAAGTATGTGAAGGATTCAGTGACTTGCTTCTAGAGAATAGAATACATCAAAAGTGATCAAAAGCCACTTACAAGATTAGGTTACAAAAAAATTGGCATCCATCATAAATGTTTTCTTGCTCAGTGACTGAGGGAAGTCAGCTGCCATGTTGTGAACTTTCCTGTGGAAAGCCACATGTGGCAAGGAACTGAGGGAGGCCACTAGCTAATAGCCAGCATGAAACTGAAGCCCACGAGGAGCTGAATCCTGTGAACTACCATGTGAGCCAGTTTGGAAGTGGAGCCTTCCCCAGTCAAACCCTCAGATAAAACCACGACTCAGGCTAACACTGTGACTGCAGTCTCATGAGAGACATGAGTCAGGGGCACATGAAAACCAGATTCCTGATCGTATAATATAACAAATGCTCAGTGTTTTAAGCCACCAAGTTTCAGACTCATTTGTTACACTGCAGGACATAACTAAAAAAGATCCACAGTCACACAGGGCATTTCACAAATACATCTCCTTCCCTTTCAACACCCAACTCTTTCTTAAAGGTCAAAACAACCCGTCAGGCTGGTGAGCTCAGCCACTCTCTTCCATTCCACTGCTTTCATTCTTTCTGCTGGGCTGGTACCTCTGCAGCATACAAACAAGGAAGCATGCTTCTTCCAAGATATAGATTAATTAATTAATTAATTTTAAAATAGACCTCTGTTTCAACAAATGGTGTTGGGAAAACTGGATATCCACATGCGAAGGAATAAGTTCAAGTCTTACCTGACACTATATACAAAAATTAACTCAAGATGGATTAAATAGCCAAATACTGGAGCTAAAACTATAAAACTCTTGGGGTGCCTGGATGGCTCAGTCGTTAAGCGTCTCCCTTCGGCTCAGGTCATGGTCCTAGGGTCTTGGGATCAAGCCCCACATCAGGCTCCCTGCTCCACAGGAAGCCTACTTCTCCCTCTCCCACTCCCCCTGCTTGTGTTCCCTCTCTCACTGTCTCTCTCTCTGTCAAATAAATAAATAAAATCTAAAAAAAAAACTATAAAACTCTTTTAAGAAAAAATATTGGAAAAAGTACTTTATGACTTTGGATTTAGCAATATAGCACCAAAAAATAGGCAACAAAAGAAAAGAAAGAGATAAATTCATAAATTATATTTCTGATAAGGGGTTAATATCCAGAATATATGAAGAGCTCCTAAAAGTCATCAACAGCAATTTTTAAAACTTGATTAAAAAAGGGACAAAGGGCTTGAATAGACATTTATCCAAAGAAGACATACACACGGCCAATAAGCACATGAAAAGATGCTCAACCTCACTAATCATTAGGTAAATGCCAATAAAAATCTCAAAGAGATACCACCTCACACCCATTGAGCTGGCTACCATCCAACACCCCGCCCCCCACCCCCAGAAAATAACAAGTGTTGATGAGGATGTGGAGAAAAAAAACACACTGTTGGTGAGAATGTAAAATGGTGTAGCCACAATGGAAAACAGTATGGAGGTTCCTCAAAAAATTAAAAGTAGAATTACCGTGTGCTCCAGAAATTCCACTCCTGGGTATATGTATCCAATAGAACTGAAAGCAGGGTCTCAAAGAGATATTTGTACCCCCCATGTTTATACCAACATCATTCACAATAGCCAAAAGGTAAAAGTGACCCAAGTGTCTCCCAATGAACAGATGGATAAACAAAATGTAGTATACATGTACAAAGGAGTATCGTTCAGCCTTAAAAAGTAAGGAAATTCTGACACACACAACAAAATAGATGAACCTTGGGGACATTATGCTAAGTGAAATAAGCCAGTCACAAAAAGACAAATACTGCATGATTCCACGTATATGAAGTACCTAGAGCAGTCAGATTCATAGATACGGAAACAGGAGTTAAGAAAGGGAGAAATGGGGAGTTGTTGTTTAATGGGTACAGAGTTTCAGTTTTGTAAGATGAAAAGAATTCCTGAGATTGACTGAACAACAATGTGAACTACCTACGACTACTGAACTACACCCTTAAGAACGGTTAAACGGTACACTTTGTGTTATTTTATCACAATTTTAAAAATCTTAGGGGCGCCTGGGTGGTTCAGTCAGTGAAGCGTCTGCCTTCAGCTCAGGTCATAATCCCAGGGTCCTGGGATCGAGCCCCATGTTGGGCTCCTTGCTCAGCGGGGAGTCTGCTTCTCCCTCTCCCTCTGCCTGCCATTCCCCTTGCTCGTGCTCTCTCCTTTTCTCTCTGTCAAATAAATAAATAAAATCTTTAAAAAAATAAATAAAAATTAAAAAATTTTAGTTGGCTATCTGGAGGACAAATGGGGGTGGAGAGAATGGGAGGGGCAGGGGAGAACTGCCTGATTCCAATCACCCGAAGCCTCTGTTCCCACCAAGGCCCCAGCCATTCCCTGAGTCCCAGGCAGCTGTGCTGCTACCTTTCATGGAACTTCAGGGGGAAAATGGGGCGGACTGAGTCCATAGATGTTAGCTAGCCATCATTTTAAGATCTCTCTTTTAAAAAATATACATACGACATTTAACAAAAATACTCATGTCCGGTGTCACGCTGGACCACACAATGGTACTGCAGAAGGAGTTGGAAAGAATGCATATTGTTTTTAAAGCTTATGGTATGCCAGGGCATTTGTATGCTATTCCTTTTCCCCTTAGATCTTCTGATTTCAAACTTGGAGATCCACATCCTCCTCTTCCTAATTCCTCCCTGCTCATTTTAAGAAGCAACAGAGCATTAGCACAGGGACAGGAATATAATTTCAATCATTGTCCTTAGAGAGGACAGGCTTAGTGTAAACGTTTGTTTTTTCCTCAGGAGATCTGTGTGTGTGTGTGCGTGTGTGTGTGTATGAGGTTTTTAACTGCCTCTTATTTTCCCATTGGTGAAGAAGGGATCCCCACCCCTGGGGTCGGAGGATGGTTGAACACATGATACCAACACTGGATCGATGAGACAGACAGCAGTTTATTATTTACCTACACTCACAATCCAGAGAGGGGAACACCACAGGTGCCATGCTGGACCACACGGAGTTTGCACTCAGGAACAGACTGAACTATGAGAGGCAGTCTTTGTAGTATCAGGAGGATGAGGTGCCTATGGGAACGTGTGATTGGCTCGTTTGCATAATTCCCTATGCTAGCAGAGAACTGAGACTCATAAGTAATAAGCAGGAACTGTGCCTGGTCCTATGATAAGGAAAGTTATTTAAGAAAGGTCCCTATCCATGGGAGCAAAGTGAGGAGGGGAGTTTGTGATCAGATCATTTAAGGTCCCCCAAATTTTATCAGATATCAAGGCAGCACATTTCACTGAGCCTTAATTTGAGGTCTTCAACCACTGCGCGCGTGTGTGTGCGTGTGTGTCCATGTGTGGGGTGAGGTTGGGGTGAAGATCTTTGGGAAAACAGAGGACACTGAAGAGAAGAAAGGGCCGACATGTGTCCCTTTCCTCTTCATACTCAGACCAGTGCTCCTCAAAGTGTGCTCCACAGACCAGTGCTGGTCTGTAAACCATTTGTCACCCATCTGCAGTTGAGAAAGGTACAAAAATCCAGAGTAAGTATTTAAATATTTTGATGGCAATGTGACACAAGTCTAATGGTGTTGCAGGGTCCTTGTCTCAACGGAGTTGAAGAATGAATCTCCTGGACAAAAGGGTGAAGTGATGTGAAAGTTTACTAAGTAAAGGTGAGAACAGAAAGGAAAGAAAAGGAGCTCTCTAGAGTGAGAGCCCTCCCAGATGGGTGGCCACTGAGGACATTTATGGTCGTCCTTTGTAGGAAACTGACCAGGGAACTTGGTAAGTTTCTTGTCAATATCATGGTGGCTTTGTGAATATCAGTCTATGTTAAGAACAAACATGGTGGACTTATAACTATCATAAGAACAAGCAAGGTGTTCTTATAAATATTGTGTCTATTTCTCCACATCTGGGATTTCTGTGAGCCTGGGTGACCCTAGACAGGTTGCCCCCCTACCTGTCTCTCCCCACCTAGCCTCACCCGTCCCTTACTCAACAGGACATAATCCTAGGCACATGGACAAAGGATCTGTACCCAATGGACATGGTTTCACACCAAAAAATATTCAAGCATTTTACCAACCAAGTTAGAAACTGGGGAATGTTGGTTGAGAGGAGTCTTATTTCATTAATGGTTAATTCTACTCCTGTGCTCCTATCCCCATTCCAATTAAGTATAAAATACACATTTCAAGATTTGATGCCAAACCATAAAAGCTAGAGACAAGCCTTGCCACCCAGCAGTAAATACTAAGGGAAAGATTTAATGTAACCGGCAGCATATGGCAGTGCTGATGATTTCTCATAAACTACATGGACTAATTTAGAAAAAAAGAAAGAAAGAAAAGAAAAAAAGGAAAAAGGAAAAAAAAAAGGCAGAGAAGCCTTCAAGGAAGTAATAACCCAGAGGTAAAAAATATTGATTAGGGGAAAAATATTATCTTAATCAAAATATGTCTTTTAGCTGGAAGTTGTTTGGGCTCCAGAAAGAGAAAAGAAAGTATGTTTCCAAGATGCACATTTTTCCTTGTGGTTTTGTTGAATAATGAGCAAGGCCATCAGTCTTCTTGAAGTCTTTGCTGTGTAAATCAAAATAAAGGCTTTAATAATTCTACAGGAAACCTTATTACTAGTTGGATAAAAAGGAAGCAACATTAATTATTTTAAAAATATTTCAATATGTACCTGTGACTTTTGGTATTTCTTGATGATATATCCAGATAAATTTTGCGCAGCTTGCCACATACTATGTTTTCTTCTAATGAGAGCTTTTTACTTCTGATCTTTTTCATCTCTCTTCAGAGGCAAATGATTCAAAATAACTTGTTTCTGTCAGCATTTGTCTGGTGTTCAGGCAACTTCTTTTTTTAATCTCCTGTCCAGGTTCAGCTTGATCTTTTAAACATTATGATCAGACAATATTTGAATATGTCACATGTACTTTTATCTTTAGGGATTTTATAAATTTAAGCCAAATCTGAATCTAAGTAGGTAAGAACTACTTCAAATCCTAACACCTCTCCAGTTTGTCCTTAATCTTATAATGTATGGCTGTCCTCCAAATGTTATATACCAAAATGTCTCTATTATTTCCATTTGCCATTTGAACGCCAAGAAGTTTGTTCATGGCAGAAACGGTCAGTGGCAACGCACGATCCCATTCTGCATTCTATTCACGGAGAAGCCAAGACTGAATGCTTAGTAATGTGCTAAAGAGTAACAAGGAAAAGCAAAATTAGAACGTATTTTCTCTGCTACTCACTCTCTTTCTACGTACACAAAGTAAACTGTTGATAAATTACCCAATAAACTTAGTCATTATAGCTGAGAAAATTCAGGTGTAATTGATAGATCAATGACCCAGATCCTTCAGGGACCCGATCCCCCAAACCTCAATCGTGCCTCGTGTATAAATACTGCATCTCCCCAAGGCTCCCTTCACTATGCATTTCCTCCCTTTGCTTCTGAACATATTTGCAAAACCTTTGTGTGTGTGAGAACTATAGTCTTGACTTTTGCATCAAAAGTAGAGAAAAAAGAAACTGAAGATCGTTTGGAATCAAATCTTCTTTTCCCCTTCTTCCAAATATGCACTGAGCGCCCCCTGTTGGCTGCCTAGCAGCAGGCTGGTTACAAACACTGCCTCGCTAGTCATCAAAGCACGAAGAAAGCAAACCAAAAAGGCCATGGTCATTTGGACTCTTGTATCAAAAGCGGGGGGAGGGGAAATCAATATTTGCTTACTAGAAAAGGAAAACATTGATAGGGAAGGAAGTTTTATTCTCAAGCTTTTAATAGGGTGCTTCAACACAAGGGAGGGGAAAATCCTCTTTTCTTTCTTTTTTTTTTTTTAAAGCTTAAAGCTATATTCACTTTCAATGTTAGATGAGTATGTTTCTGAAGAGAACAGTGGGCAGAAAATCTAACAAATATATTTGTTTTTGCTCAGGCCACGTCTGACTTTATCCGTTGTGCCTTTCCTCTATGCTGTGTATATAAAGGGCTAAGAAATCTACTGTGAATCCTAGATTTCGCCTCATATTTTCAAGCAGAATGACCCGGGCAGTGAAGGGAGGAAAAATGCTTAGAAGAATAATACATAAGCATGTATATATATTTTCATTCTGATATCCTAAGGATTGAGTCAATAAAAATAGATTTCCTTTCTATTTATCATAAATGTGCTTCTAACCCTTTCAAGCCTACCTGCTAAAATCTGATTTTATTCATCTACAGAAGAACATAGATTTTACTTTAAAGTTCTCTTTTAAAAGAACAATAATGCGTTACTTTTAAACAATAGGTATTTTGACAATATTGCCAATGGAGAAGTAGGATGAATTTTTCTCCACAAAAATCTCTTCTCTTATGAAATTTAAATATTCATTCTTTTATTGTCAATTATACCTCTCTCTAATTATAAATTTTAAATACATGATTAGTGAGTGGCTTGGCAAGAACATTAGACTAAGAATCAAAGGACTTGGGTTCTAATCTTGGTTTTGCCACTTTCTATCCCCAGAACTGTGCAGGCTGTTTAAACTCCCTGAGTTTCAGTTTCCTCATTTGAGAAATGGAAGTCATTAACCTGATCATTAATTCAAGACACATGAGATGCCAATTACCAGAGATATTGTCAGGTGCTTAGCTCTGGATGCCTCTGGGTGAGGGACTTATAATAATAAGCTTGTACTGGGGGCGGAGCGAGATGGCGGAGGAGTAGGAGACCTGGATTTCGTCTCCTCTCAGGAATTCAGCTGGAAAGGGATCAAACCATTCTGAACACCTACGAACCCAACAGGAGATCGAAGAAAAGAAGAGCAACAACTCTCTGAACAGAAAAGCGACCACTTTCTGGAAGGTAGGACGTGCGGAGAAGTGAATCCGAGGCGATATTCGGGAGGATAGACGGCGGGGGAGGGGCCTCCGTCGGCCGCTTCTGGCAAGTGATAGAACCGGGGAGCACAAAATCGGAACTTTTAAAAGTCCGCTCCGCCGAGGGACGTCACTCTGGTGGCTAAGCGGGGGGTGGAACCCTCCGGGACAGTGTGGTCTCAGGACCCTTGGGGTCACAGAAAGACCGGGGGTGCCTGAGTGTGGCAGAGCTCCCAGGTATCGGAGCAGGGAAGCCGGCTGCAGAGGCGGAGCCCAGGCGCGGGCTCTCAGCTCGGGGTGGCCATAAACCGTGATCCGCGGCCCAGTCGGGCCCCTGCGCCTCCAGCAGGGACCCAACAAGCGGCAGATCCCGGGAGACTCACCTTCCCTCCCAGGAGGAACAGCACGGGAGTGCACCGCAGGGATCTGCTGGGTTTGGAGACCCCACCCGGGGTCGGGTGCCAGAGATAGAAACGCGCGGTCACAGGCCGGATGAGCACGGAGTGCGGCCGGAGACCGGGGAGACGGGAGTGACTGGCGGCTTTTCTCTGGGGGCCAACTGAGGAGCGGGGCCCCGAGTTCTCGGCTCCTCCGGGGCAGAGATTGGGAGGCCGCCATTTTCACTCTCCGCCTCCAAAGCTGTACGGAAAGCTCGCAGGGAACAAAAGCCCCGGAGAGCAAACCCGAGCAGATGACTTAGCCGGGAGGGGGCAAGGGCGGGGCAATTCCGCCTCCGGCAGAGACATTTGGAAACCACGGCAACAGGCCCCTCCCCAGAAGATCAGCGACAACAGCCAGCCAAGACCAAGTTTACCGATCAATGAGAACGGCAGAACTCCAGCGCTAGGGGACTACTGCACATAGAATTCATGGCTTTTTTACCATGATTCCTGAGTCTTTCAAAGTTAATTTTTTTTAACTGTCTTTTTTCTTTTTTTTTCTTTTTGAATTTTTCTTTTTCCCTTTTTCAACCAACATCTTATCAATCCCTTTTTTAAAAAAAAAACATTTTTATTTTTCATTTTTAGAGTCATATTCTATCCCTTCATAGTAGTAACCCGTATTTTTGGCTTATATATATAAATTGTTCTCTCTTTAAAATTTTGAGATAGTTTCTTCTAACAGATTAAAATATACCCTAAATCTCTAGTATATGGTGTTTTCTTTCTTTTTTTTTTTAAAGATTTTATTTATTTATTTGAGAGAGAGAGAATGAGAGAGAGCACATGAGAGGGGGGAGGGTCAGAGGGAGAAGCAGACTCCCCGCTGAGCAGGGAGCCCGATGTGGGACTCGATCCAGGGACTCCAGGATCATGACCTGAGCTGAAGGCAGTCGCTTAACCAACTGAGCCACCCAGGCGCCCCTATATGGTGTTTTCTATTCCCCTTCCTGATCACATCCTCTCCCTTTTTTTTTTCTTTTTTCTTTTTTTAAATCCTCTTCTTTCTTTTTTCAAACAACTTCTTATCAATTCCTTTTATAACATTTTTTATAATTTCCATCTTTACAATCATATTCCATCCCTTCATCATATCAACCCTTATTTTTGTATATAAGTTTTTCTTTCTTTAAAATTTTGGGAGGCACTTTCTCCTAAAAGACCAAAATACACCCTAAATCTAGTGTGTGGCACTGATCTATATACCAGCCTGATCATATTTCATCACATTCTGTTTTTTTTTTGTTGTTGTTGTTGTTTTGTCTTGTTTGTTTTTATCTTTATCTTTTTCTTTTTCTTTTTTTTTTTCTTTTTTCTCTCTTTCCCTTTCTTTTCCCAAGGCTTCAGGTCTTTTCTGATTTGTTTAGGGTATATTTTCTGGGGACGTTGTTACTCTGCTAGCATTTTGTTCTCTCATTAATCTATTCTCCTCTGCACAAAATGACAAGACGGAAAAAATCACCTCAACAAAAAGAACAAGAGGTAGTATCGACTGCCAGGGACCTACTCAATATGGACATTAGTACGATGTCAGATCTAGAGTTCAGAATCATCACTTTAAAGATACTAGCTGGGCTTGAAAAAAATATGGAAGTTATTAGAGAAACCCTTTCTGGAGAAGTAAAAGAACTAAAATCCAACCAAGTAGAAATCAAAAAGGCTATTAATGAGGTGCAATCAAAAATGGGGGCGCTAACTGCTAGAATAAATGAGGCAGAAGAGAGAATCAGTAATATAGAAGATGAAATGATGGAAAATAAAGAAGCTGAGAAAAAGAGAGATAAACAACTACTGGATCACGAGGGCAGAATTCGAGAGATAAGTGATACCATAAGACGAAACAACATTAGAATAATTGGGATCCCAGAAGAAGAAGAAAGAGAGAGAGGGGCAGAAGGTATAATGGAGCAAATTATAGCAGAGAACTTCTCTAATTTGGGGAAGGAAACAGGCATCAAAATCCAGGAAGCACAGAGAACCCCTCTCAAAATCAATAAAAATAGGTCAACACCCCGACATCTAATAGTAAAACTTACAAGTCTCATAGACAAAGAGAAAATCCTGAAAGCAGCTCAGGAGAAGAGATATGTAACCTACAAGGGTAGAAACATTAGATTGGCAACAGACCTATCCACAGAGACCTGGCAGGCCAGAAAGGACTGGCAGGATATATTCAGAGCACTAAATGAGAAAAATATGCAGCCAAGAATACTATATCCAGCTAGGCTGTCATTGAAAATTGAAGGAGAGAGAAAAAGCTTCCAGGACAAACAAAAACTAAAGGAATTTGCAAACACAAAACCAGCCCTACAGGAAATCTTGAAAGGGGTCCTCTAAGCAAAGAGAGAGCCTAAAAGCAACATAGACCAGAAAGGAACACAGACAATATACGGTAACAGTCACCTACAGGCAATACAATGGCACTAAATTCCTATCTTTCAATAGTTACCCTGAATGTAAATGGGCTCAATGCCCCAATCAAAAGACACAGGCTATCAGACTGGATTAAAAAACAAGACCCATCGATATGCTGTCTGCAAGAGACTCATTTTAGAACCAAAGACACCCCCAGATTGAAAGTGAGGGGGTGGAAAACCATTTACCATGCTAATGGACACCAAAAGAAAGCTGGGGTGGCAATCCTTATATCAGACAAATTAGATTTTAAACCAAAGACTGTAATAAGAGATGAGGAAGGACATTATATCCTACTTAAAGGATTATCCAACAAGAAGATCTAACAATTGTAAATATTTATGCCCCTAACATGGGAGCAGCCAATTATATAAGGCAATTAATAACAAAAGCAAAGAAACACATCGACAACAATACAATAATAGTGGGGGACTTTAACACCCCCCTCACTGAAATGGACAGATCGTCTAAGCAAAAGATCAACAAGGAAATAAAGACTTTAAATGACACACTGGACCAAATGGACTTCACAGACATATTCAGAACATTCCACCCCAAAGCAACGGAATACACATTCTTCTCTAGTGCCCATGGAACATTCTCCAGAATAGATCACATCCTAGGTCATAAATCAGGTCTCAACCGGTACCAAAAGATTGGGATCATTCCCTGCCTATTTTCAGACCACTATGCTTTGAAACTAGAACTCAATCACAAGAGGAAAGTCGGAAAGAACTCAAATACATGGAGGCTAAAGAGCATCCTAATGAAGAATGAATGGGTCAACCAGGAAATTAAAGAAGAATTAAAAAAATACATGGAAACCAATGAAAATGAAAACACAGCTTTTCAAAATCTTTGGGATGCAGCAAAGGCAGTCCTAAGAGGAAAGTATATAGCAATACAAGCCTTTCTCAAGAAACAAGAAAGGTCTCAAGTACACAACCTAACCCTCCACCTAAAGGAGCTGGAGAAAGAACAGCAAATAAAGCCTAAACCCAGCAGGAGAAGAGAAATCATAAAGATCAGAGCAGAAATCAATGAAATAGAAACTAAAAGAACAGTAGAACAGATCAACGAAACTAGGAGCTGGTTCTTTGAAAGAATGAACAAGATTGATAAACCCCTGGCCAGACTTATCAAAAAGAGAAGAGAAAGGACCCAAATCAACAAAATCATGAATGAAAGAGGAGAGATCACAACCAACACCAAAGAAATACAAACAATTATAAGAACATATGATGAGCAACTCTATGCCAGCAAATTAGATAACCTGGAAGAAATGGAGGATTCCTAGAGATGTATCAACTACCAAAACTGAACCAGGATGAAATAGAAAACCTGAACAGACCTATCACCACTAAGGAAATTGAAGCAGTCATCAAAAATCTCCCAAAAAACAAAAGCCCAGGGCCAGATGGCTTCCCAGGGGAATTCTACCAAACATTTCAAGAAGAATTAATACCTATTCTTCTGAAACTGTTCCAAAAAATAGAAATGGAAGGAAAACTTCCAAACTCATTTTATGCGGCCAGCATTACCTTGATCCCCAAACCAAAGACCCCAAAAAGGAGAATGACAGACCAATATCCTTGATGAACATGGATGCAAAAATTCTCACCAAAATACTAGCCAATAGGATCCAACAGTCCATTCAAAGGATTATTCACCACCAAGTGGGATTTATCCCTGGGCTGCAAGGTTGGTTCAACATCCGCAAATCAATCAATGTGATACAATACATTAACAAAAGAAAGAACAAGAATCATATGATCCTCTCAATAGATGCAGAAAAAGCTTTTGACAAAGTACAGCATCCTTTCTTGATCAAAACTCTTCAGAGTATAGGCATAGAGGGTACATACCTCCATATCATAAAAGCCATCTATGAAAAACCTACAGCGAATATCATTCTCAATGGGGAAAAACTGAGAGCTTTCCCCCTAAGGTCAGGAACGCGGCAGGGATGTCCACTCTCACCACTGCTATTCAACATAGTATTGGAAGTCCTAGCCACAGCAATCAGACAACAAAAAGAAATCAAAGGCATCCAAATTGGCAAAGAAGTCAAACTCTCACTCTTTGCAGATGATATGATACTTTATGTGGAAAACCCCAAAGACTCCACCCCAAAACTGCTAGAACTCATACAGGAATTCAGTCAAGTGGCAGGATATAAAATCAATGCACAGAAGTCAGTGGCATTCCTATACACCAACAACAAGACAGAACAAAGAGAAATTAAGGAGTCGATCCCATTTACAATTGCACCCAAAACCATAAAATACCTAGGAATAAATCTAACCAAAGACACAAAGGATCTGTACTCAGAAAACTATAAAATACTCATGAAAGAAATTGAGGACGACATAAAGAAATGGAAAAACGTTCCATGCTCATGGATTGGAAGAACAAATATTGTGAAGAGGTCAATGCTACCTAGAGCAATCTACACATTCAATGCAATCCCCATCAAAATACCATCCACTTTTTTCAAAGAAATGGAACAAATCATCCTAAAATTTGTATAGAACCAGAAAAGACCCCGCATAGCCAGAGGAATGTTGAAAAAGAAAAGCAAAGCTGGCGGCATCACAATTCCGGACTTCCAGCTCTATTACAAAGCTGTCATCATCAAGACAGCATGGTACTGGCACAAAAACAGACACATAGATCAATGGAACAGAATAGAGAGCCCAGAAATGGACCCTCAACTCTATGGTCAACTCATCTTTGACAAAGCAGGAAAGAATGTCCAATGGAACAAAGACAGTCTCTTCAACAAATGCTGTTGGGCAAATTGGATAGCCACGTGCAGAAGAATGAAACTGGACCATTTCCTTACACCACACACAAAAATAGACTCCAAATGGTTGAAAGACCTCAATGTGAGACAGGAGTCCATCCAAATCCTAAAGGAGAACACAGGCAGCAACCTCTTCGACCTCAGCCGAAGCAACTTCTTCCTAGAAACATCGCCAAAGGCAAGGGAAGCAAGGGCAAAAATGAACTATTGGGACTTCATCAAGATAAAAAGCTTTTGCAAAGCAAAGGAAACAGTCAACAAAACCAAAAGACAACCGACAGAATGGGAGAAGATATTTGCAAATGACATATCAGATAAAGGACTAGTATCCAAAATCTATAAAGAACTCCTCAAACTCAACACCCAAAGAACAAAGAATCCAATCAAGAAATGGGCAGAAGACATGAACAGACATTTTTCCAAAGAAGACATCCAAATGGCCAACAGACACATGAAAAAGTGCTCAATATCACTCGGCATCAGGGAAATCCAAATCAAAACCTCAATGAGATACCACCTCACACCAGTCAGAATGGCTAAAATTAACAAGTCAGGAAACGACAGATGTTGGCGGGGATGCAGAGAAAGGGGAACCCTCCTACACTGTTGGTGGGAATGCAAGCTGGTGCAGCCACTCTGGAAAACAGTATGGAGGTTCCTCAAAAAGTTGAAAATAGAGCTACCATACGATCCAGCAATTGCACTACTGGGTATTTACCCCAAAGATACAAAAGTAGGGATCCGAAGGGGTACGTGCGCCCCGATGTTTATAGCAGCAATGTCCACAATAGCAAAACTGTGGAAAGAGCCAAGATGTCCATCGACAGATGAATGGATAAAGAAGAAGTGGTATATATATACAATGGAATATTATGCAGCCATCAAAAGGAATGAGATCTTGCCATTTGCAACGACGTGGATGGAACTGGAGGGTATTATGTTGAGTGAAATAAGTCAAACAGAGAAAGACATGTATCATATGATCTCACTGATATGAGGAATTCTTAATCTCAGGAAACAAACTGAGGGTTGCTGGAGTGGGGGGTGGGGTGGGAGGGATGGGTTGACTGGGTGATAGACACTGGGGAGGGTATGTGCTCTGGTAAGCGCTGTGAATTGTGCAAGACTGTTGAATCTCAGATCTGTACCTCTGAAACAAATAATGCAATATATGTTAAGAAAAAAAAAAGCAGAAGAAGAAGGTAGCCGGAGGGGAAGAATGAAGTGGGGGAAATCGGAGGGGTAGACGAACCATGAGAGACAATGGACTCTGAAAAACAAACAGGGTTCTGGAGGGGAGGGGTGTGGGAGGATGGGTTAGCCTGGTGGTGGGTATTGAGGAGGGCACATTCTGCATGGAGCATTGGGTGTTATGCACAAACAATGAATCATGGAACACTTCATCTAAAACTAATGATGTAATGTATGGGGATTAACATAAGAATAAAAAAATAAATTAAAAAAATGCAAAAATAATAATAATAATAATAAGCTTGTACTGAGCTCCTGCTATGTCTCAATCACCGTGACCATCATTGACTTGACTTAGAGGAACTCGTAGGAGCTCAGTTCTGGAACCAAACTGACTTGGTCCCAATACCATATCCGCCATTTTCCATCCAAGTAACCTTGGAGAAACTAGTTAATGTGTCTGCAACTCAGTGTCCTTATGTGGAAATACTGAGTTGTTTCTCCAAAGTCACATGGATGGAAAATGGCAGAGACCAGATTATAAGGCAATCATGCCCTGGAGAACCACAGTCTAGAAGGGAATTGGTCACAACTAAAACATTGTGGTGCTCTTAGACTTTGTTCCTTTATTTTTCATTCTACTGCTTGAAGGGCCCTGAATGTCATGCTAAAGAGTTTAGACTTTATCTTGTCATTAAAAGGGAGTTTGTAGAATATTTTGAGTAGGAAGTAAATCATGATCATGATTTATTCACCAGGATGTTGAGAAAATTCAAGGAGCATCTATATATGAATGAAATACGTTTGTGTAAGTAATTATGATTCTATTTATTATAGGTGATCGTGTAGAGAAAAGACCGACAAATTATCTCTTACCCTGATGTTGGACTATGTGTGCTAACATGGTCTTCTATGGGGATAAAGTAAGCCCACTCCCTTATAGTTGAGAAGTCTTTTCCCCCAGAGGAGGAAACTTCCTCGGTGTAAGTCATACTGGAAAGCATATTCCAGGATAGGAAATTCAAAATTGGGAACTGAGCCTTAATGAATGGCCAGAGGCAAAAACTTCCTGTCTCCAGTCATTTCTTCCTTTGGCCTGAATTCTAAGAAAAATGTGAGAATAATGTGTACATTGATGTGAGGAAAAAATGGTCTCTGCCAACGGAGGCAGCCAAGCCTGGGCAGCCAGTCCTTCCCAACTGAAAATTGTCCCTCCAATGCCAACCTTGGAACATATCGATATGATGAAGTTGCTGCCATACATGTGACGAGCATGAATGGGGTTAATTTTATTGTCTTAAAGAGGGGAACCCATTATAGGGTTGCTTTAAAGCAAATATAAATCAACAATGGCACTTAAGTTCGAGATCTAATCCTTGACAATCAATAGGAATATGTCACATCTAATAGAACGTCTAACTAATTTATTGCCAAAATGTGACAGGGTTATGTTAAACTTTGGCTCTAATTCCTAGTGCATGTAGTTCCCGACTTCTGAATTTTTTCCTTTAAAGTTCATTTTGGAGCTGGGAGCCAGGAGGGGGTGAACTGAGTTTATTTTGAAAGATTGGCATGCAATGACTCCAGCTTTTCTAAATCCGGGGCATGGGTTCATGAAAGGCTTACGGCCCATCAAAATACCTTCTCTGAGCCTACGGAATGAAAAGAATGTAGAAGAACTATTGTTCGGGGAAATGCTTTGCCTGTTCCTCAGATGTGGTCATTTCAGTTATTAACTTATTCTGTAATGCAGCCACCCAATTAGAATGCTCTGCTTAAAGTGTAGGTCTTTGGGATGCCACCTAATCTTTTCAAAATCGTGTGTCTTCCATTTCTGAAAAATTCTTTTCCTTTATGTATTAGGAAGGCGGTGCGCTTCCTTATGAGGGGCAGCCTCATCCTCCAGGGAAGCTTCTGGGCTCCATTTTGACTACAGTGGCAGGGGGTGGCCTGGTTTTTAATTCCTAATCTGAAACCTGCAGATAGACTCTCCACCCTGGAGCTCAGAATGTATCTCTTCAGCAAGACTCACTGATAAGAAGCAGAGGGAGAAAAACCACTACAAAGCCATGGACTTAAGCAGTATCTTTCAAGCACCACTTAATGGCATGGAGCGGAGCGCAGAGCTCAGGATTCAGACGTGGGAGCTCGGTGGCTTCTTAATCAAGAGCTGCCCAAGGGTGGGTGTCCGGGCCTCCGGGTGCTGGCTTGGCCTCAATTATTGAAGGAGTCTGGGGAGGAAGAGAGGAAATAGGAAAGGCAGGCTATTTCTGTGAAGAGGAGAGAAGTGATACGGCGCTCGAGTGGAACTCTACAGGAGGAGGCCGTCCATTGGCAAGGCTGTCATTAGGAGCCAGACCCCGTGGAAAGCACTTGCCTCACGTGGAAGTGGCACTGTGCTCTTCCGTCAGAGTTTATCAGTAGAGGTGGGGAACGTGATCCAGCAGAGGCTCTTCATGCATCGTTTACTTTGGGCTTTTTAAACTATAATTAATGTCAAATTTCTCCCCTCACAAAATAGAGGAAACCTCCTTTACTGAACAGGTTGAATATTGATGGCTAAACCAAAATGAAAAGTGTGACAATGCAGGGTAGTTTTTGACCAAAAAAAAAAAAAAAAAAAATCAAATGATAGAATGGAAGAGGCCTTGGGAGGCCAGCCAGGAGGGACCCCCTTTCCATCCACTCTTTCAAAGGGATCTGTTACACACATTTCTGCACTCACTCACAACCCCACGCTGTGGGCAACGTGAGGATAGGGAAATCTGTATTATTCATCTTTATATCATCAGTGCCCAGCCCTGGGCTTATTTAACATTTGTTAACATTCGCTGAGAAGCCATGCAACAAAAGCGTGTAAAATAGTTTGGTACTGATTGACTGAATCCCTGTTCAGCACAACATCAAATATTCAAGTGTGGTGGTGCTGGTGGAGGTAATGGTGTGTGTTGGGGATGGGAGGCTTGGGGGTCAGGTCAAGGTTGTTTTTTTATTACTGGCTAGCTCTGGAAAGATTTCAGGCTGGTCAGAAATTGCTTCATCCAAGTTCACATGCAGTGGGTCTTCCTTTCTCCTCAAATATCTCTCTGTATTCAGACCCACTCTCCATTTCAGGGGGCTTTGGCAGATCCAGGTGGGGGTTGTCTCCCCCAGCATTAGCGGGATCAGTACATAGGGACCAAGAAAGGCAGTTTTCCTACCTGACACTCAGCAGGCCATGTAGTAACTGCTGTGGATTCTCATGAACCTTCCGTGCAAGAATGACTGATAAAACTCCTCAGCACAGGGACTGTATAGTCCTCACCGAAACAGAGCCAGCAAGTCCCACAGGGATTGGTGTTGGCCCCTGTTCACGGGACCAGATACTGGAGCAGAACTGGGTGGCCTCTCCCAACTCTCTCTCACATTCTGTCCCCTTCATCCGTCACTCGCCTCACCCTGGGAATTCCTTTCTGGTCTTATAGCTAGAAAGCTTTTTGTCTTACTCATCACACCTCTTTCATCTTCTCCCGAAGCCTAAATGACAGAAAGCTAAAAGCCCAGAGTTTGTGTTTCTGGGTGCCATCCCATTTCTGAGGAAATGAATAAAGAATGCCAAGCTAGGGGAAAGACAAGAGCTAGAAGAACTGATGGGGGAACGGGGGGAAAGATGAGAGCTAGAAGAACTGGACATATGAGTTAATACTGAAAATATTCTTAAAATATATTATCCTGGACATAGAAGGGAGGTAGAGGATAGCTTTAATGAATATTTCCAATATGGACACAGGCATGTGGTCTTTGCATTCACATCACAAATATTAAGCCCTCTGTATCCATCTGCTTAACCATGCTATCAAGACTTTTCCACCGGGCAAGTGAGAAAACTCCATTCAAAACAGCTTAAAGAAAAAGGAAACAATATTGTTTCATACACCTGGGAAATATAAGATAAATTTAAAATTCTTCACAGCTTGATCCAGTCCCTCACACGCTGCTTCCACAGCACTCTCTCTGTGTCTCTCTCTCTCTTGTCATCCCTCAGCAGAGCTTGGGTCTACTATTCAATCAGGCTTCCTCCATGCAAGCAAGATAAAGAAGGCTGCCAACAGTCTAGACCCACCTCACTGAAGTTGGCAGCCCCAGAAGATAGAGACCATCTTGCACACTCATTCTAGCAAAGAAGTTTTGATCGGTGCACCTGGGGTTAAACATCCTTACATGGGAGGGTTATGTGTCCAGGAGGAAATGTGTTATAACTGACCCAACTTTGTCACAGGCTCACCTCAAAGACCAAAAATGTGAAGAAGCCACTGTGATTGAGCCCCACCCGGATCACCTAAAGATCAAAGGACAAAAGGAGGGGGAAATGTTCCAGAAAGTGAAAAAACTAGAGTTACTCCAGTCAACCTTACTTGCCTTGTTATTTTCTTATTGTCAAAAATTATAAGGCGGGGGGCGCCTGGGTGGCTCAGTTGGTTAAGCGACTGCCTTCGGCTCAGGTCATGATCCTGGAGTCCCTGGATCAAGTCCCGCATCGGGCTCCCTGCTCGGCAGGGAGTCTGCTTCTCCCTCTGACCCTCCCCTGTCTCATGCTCTCTCTCTCTCTATCTCATTCTCTCTCTCAAATAAATAAATAAAATCTTTAAAATAAAAAAATAAAAAAAAATTATAAGGCGGTGCTTTTCAACTGCAGATAATGAAATCAACTTAATGGGTAGTAAATAGAACATTGTAGGATAGCATAGCATTGGATAGAATAAAAAAATGTCAGTGATGTCAGTGTGAACCACATATACCTAGGATCAATATTATTTATAGAAATTTTGTTTCTTTTTTTAATTTTAATTTAATTTTATTATGTTATGTTAGTTACCATACAGTACATCATTAGTTTTTGATGTAGTGTTCCATAATTCATTGTTTGCATATAACACCCAGTGTTCCATGCAATACGTGCCCTCTTTAGTACCCATCACCGGGCTAACCCATCCCCCCGAAACCCTGTTTGTTTCCTGTAGTCCATAGTCTCTCATGGCTCATCTCCCCCTTCATTTTTCCCTTCCTTCTCCTAATGTCCTCCATGCTATTCCATATAATTGTCTTTCTCTGCTTGACTTATTTCACTTATCGTAATCCCCTCCAGTTCCATCCATGTCTATGCAAATGGTGGGTATTCATCTTTTCTGATGGCTGAGTAATATTCCATTGTATATATGGACCCCATCTTCTTTATCCATTCGTCTGTTGAAAGGCGTCTCGGCTCCTTCCACAGTTTGGCTATTGTGGACATTGCTGCTATGAACATTGGGGTGCATGTGGCCCTTCTTTTCACTACATCTGTATCTTTGGAGTAAATACCCAGGAGTGCAATTGCTGGGTCATAGGGTAGCTCTATTTTTAACTTTTTGAGGAACCTCCACACTGTTTTCCAAGGTTGCTGTACCAACTTGCATTCCCACCAACAGTGTAAGAGGGTTCCCTTTTCTCCATAACCTCTCCAACATTTGTTGTTTCTTGCCTTGTCAATTTTTGCCATTCTAACTGGTGTAAGGTGGTATCTCAATGTGGTTTTGATTTGAATTTCCCTGATGGCTAATGATGTTGAATTTTTTCATGTGTCTGTGAGCCATGTGTATATCTTCTTTGGAGAACTTTCTGTTCATGTCTTCTGTCCATTTTTTGACTTATTTGTTTTTTGGGTGTTGAGTTTGAGAAGTTGTTTATAGATCTTGGATACCAGCCCTTTATCTGTAGTGTCATTTGCAAATATCTTCTCCCATTCTGTGGGTTGCCTCTTTGTTTTGTTGACTGTTTCCTTCGCTGTGCAGAAGCTTTTTATCTTGATGAAATCCTGGAAACTTTGTTTCAATTGAGTGTGTATGTGTATATATATTCTCTTTTTTTGATATATATATATATATATATATATATATATATATATATATATATATATATAAAACTAGTTTCTCACTGTGAGATGCAGTAGGCAAAATAAACAAAACAAAACAAACAAAAACCCAAAATAAACAAAAACCTTTAAGATGCACTGAATGAATCCACCTAGCAGTGAGACTTTCAAGCACACTCTTAACTCTTTGGAAGATAAAAATTAACCATGCTCAGCACTTGGAAAGATTAAGTTCTCCCATTAAGAAACAAAATTTGCCTTCCACATTTAATGACTTTATGCCAGTATGTTTCTAAAGGCATGAGCCATGAGAACGGTAAAGCGAAAACAATTCCTATTGGCCTAGCAATACGTGCCCACAGTTTGAGTGTTCCAGACTTGGTACTGTAAACTCAGCAAATAAAGCCAGAACAACCATCTGCAAAGATTCAAGAAAACTGGGGCGCCTGGGTGACTCAATCGGTTAAGCATCTGCTTTCGGCTCAGGTCATGATCCTGGGGTCCTGGGATCGAGCCCCGCTTCTGGCTCCCTGCTTGGCAGGGAGTCTGCTCCTCCCTCTGCCTCTCTCCTACCCACCCCCCAACTTGTGCTCTCTCGCTCTCTCTCAAATAAATAAATACAATCTAAAAAAAAAAATTCAAGAAAACTAAGCTAAGGTTCCAAGAGTCAGAGGTTGTTTTGAGAGCTGAGTTATTTTAGAAGTTATTTTATAGCTTCCTGGGTGGAAGATATAAAGTAAAATATCAAGTTGTTTTCATCATCAAGTGATAGCCTGGAAGGGGGGGGAAAGTTATTATAGGCAATATTAGCCACTGAAAGAAACTTACTCAACTCAGAGTCAAAGTAAATAGTCATATGCTTATGGAATAATAACCTAGTGGCTTGAAAGAGCTCTAGTTTGCAAGGATCCCTGATTCACTTGCCTAGGACAGAAGCACCACTCTATGTCTGCGAAAGATTTAGAGTTTCATGATAACCAGGCATAGATAAACTGGCAGCTTGAGCTGCCTAAAATTCTAGGAAATTTGCTGAAAGTACATCCTAGAAATAGAAAGCACATTTCCTTGAGAAAAGATTATTAATACACAGTTTTTATTGCTGCTGTTAAGGCAATAACGATGAGTGATAGTTCTGAAGCCAGGGGCTGCAGCGGTCAAGTATGGAAGTGGGGTACGGGGACAGGGAACAGGGAGGTTCTTCCAGATAGAAAATGGCCCACCTGAAGGCCCAGGAATTGGAGAGAGTGGGACGCAAGGCATTCCAAATGATTCTATCCAGCCAGAGAAAAGAGCAAAAGAGAAGGGGCATATGGGGCTGGAGAAATGGGGAATACAAAGCCACTGGATTTTATTCCAAGAACAACGGAGAGCCAATGAAGGGTATGAAGCAGAAGAGCTGTCCCATTATGTCTCCTTCCTAAAGTATCACTGTAGCGGCAATGAGAATAAAGAAGTAGACAGGGAGGAATGGAGGCAGAGAGACCAGTGGAAGTGTGTTATAATAATCTAGGGGAAGGTTGATGGTGACGCGAACTAGGAAAGACAGACTGGGGATGGGCAGAAGGGCACAGGGAGAGATGTTCACAGAACGGTTGAACAGAACTTGGTACTTTTTGGGGTCTAGCACTGTGAGCGAAGGAAGATATCTCTCTCTGTGACTGGGCAAGTGCATGTAGAATGATGCCAATCATCGAGAAAAGACCCAGGAGGAAGAGGTATTGGAGAGCAGGTGATGGATTAGGATATAGCCTCAAATAGGACAGGAAAAGAGAAAAACTTAGTAAATAACTGTATCAGGTGGCAGCAATCAATCTGAGTCTCTGTAAATTTAACTCTACAGTTAGTGAGTTTTAGGTAGAACTGTCCCCTAATCTTTGGGTTCATATGTCTACCCTTAATATATGCTAATTGTTAAATGAATGGATGCCATCTGTGTAAAATGAGTAATAAAAACCCTGCCTTTTGATCAGTCTTCAAAACAAGTTACATAGTGATATTATACTATTAGTATTTCTGAAAGGATCTTAGACATATTTCATGGGTGAAAGAATCTGGTAAATGACTCAGGAACAAACTCCTAGACACTCCAGAAAAAGCTGCGTCCCCATATAATCCTATGAATAGGCTGAATAAAAATCCTCCCAGAAACCTTCCTGCAATAAACAATGTGAGAAGCGTTTAAGCACACTTTACTCTGACCATATTAGCTATATGTCACCAGGTTTAGAATATTATACATGCCAATATCTGGTGCATGGAGGGAGGCATAGCTTCCTGACACCAAAAGTGAGGGTGGTGCCAAGGGAGGAACCAATGACCCTTTGCTTTGCAAGAATCCACACCCTGTTAAGGGAGGGAGAGGGTTTTGTGATTGAAATGCCTGTTATCTGTAAGGGAGCACAGATTTCCCATGGATCTGGGAGTCACTCTGGCATGATTTTTAAGAGTTTCAACTAGGCTAGCCCAATTCCTGGAATGCAAGACATGCAACACCAAAAAGAGCCACCATTGTGGGATAAAATGACTCTTTGGGTTTGTAGATGCACCAAAGGCATTGATCCTCTGGCCATTTGCAGTATTGTGGCACTTGGAGCATAGTATATAACTGTCACCAGTGAATCCTTTCCCAGGTATGAAATTACATTGAAATCACACCATGTTTGCAAAGACTATCAATGTTAGAGTCTGAATATTTGCTTCCATTCTGCAGTTTAGCAGAAAAGAAGTATCTTAGATAATATTTACAAATTGTGGACCAGAGTGCAAACTTAGCAATACTTTAGATCATTAGAAAGAGAAAAACCTGTTAATTAATTTTAGTTCGTTTGTGGAAGAGGGAAGATTTCCAAGCATTACAAGATGGGAACTCAAAGAAGATGGAAATTCACCTCTCCAAGAGTAGACTACACTATTATTATTTAGGAAGGGTTTTATAGCAAAAAGGCACATCTAGGTCTTGGTTATTCAGTACTTTATTGCTTTCTATCAACAAGAAGGAATCTTCCTGCCAACCACATTCCACTTAAGCAAGACAAAGGTGTGTTACTTTTAACTCAAAGTATGCTTATTACAGTAGGAATACTCTTGTGGCAATTGCAGGTTGGTTTTTGGTTGGCTGCCTGGTTGGCCTCAAGATTTCCCTGACACTCTCTCCTTCATAATCATTCCACCTCTAGATCAACCAAGAATGGACACACAAGACTAATATCCTGCTGATCTATTTCCTGAACCAGATAATTCATCCAGTATCTTTGAGGAGCTCAATAGTATAATTTCTCTTGAACTTGAAACTGCCTTTCAAAATGGCTCCTGGTCTGATATCCACGTTCATCTGCAATTACTCATCCGATATCTAGCTAAGAAAGCATGGTAAAAATCAGTTACTGGGTGAAATTCCACTAGCATTAGAACAGTAGCATAGTCCTTCTTGCAAATGAGGGAATATATCAAGATGAGGTGGGAATTGCAATTGTGTGCACCATCCAAGGAGCAGGGAATTTGGTCCTGTCTCTATTCTGATTCCCTCCCATAATCCATTAGGGCTGAGAATCAAGACTGGTTCCCTGGTTACCAAAGCCATCTTACTAGAGCAAAAAAGCAAAGATACGATATAAAAGATTGCTTAGAAGAGAAAGCCCGTGTGTGTGTGTGTGTGTATCAGTTAGAGCTCTTTTGACTGTAAACATCAGAAAACTAATTTGAACTTGTTTCAACAACAACAAAAAATTCCTGGGATATTTCACAGAATCAGGAAATAGTTTGACCTCTTTCAGTCTTAATTCCAAAAGTCCCAGGGAAGGGATAAAGATCAATAAATTGAATCCAGTAAGTATAAGGACTTTGCAGGCACCCATGGGCCAGGGGTATGGGGTGGTAGGGAGGCCAATCCCAGGAAAGGGTACTGGATAGACAATTCAATAAATATCTACTGCACATGTCATAGATACTTAAAGCAGGCTTTTTCTTGCTATGGTGAGCGCTGTGAATTGTGTAAGACTGTTGAATCACAGACCTGTACCTCTGAAACAAATAATACATTATATGTTAAAAAAAAAAAAAAGTAGATAGCAGGAGGGGAAGAATGAAGGGGGGGAAATCGGAGGGGGAGACGAACCATGAGAGACTATGGACTCTGAAAAAAAACTGAGGGTTCTAGAGGGGAGGGGGGTGGGAGGATGGGTTAGACTGGTGATGGGTATCAAAGAGGGCACCTTCTGCATGGAGCACTGGTTGTTATATGCAAATAATGAATCATGGAACACTACATCAAAAACTAATGATGTAAGGTATGGTTATTAACACAATAAAAAAAAGGGGGGGGAAAGAAAAAAACAACAACAACAGGCTTTTTTCTGCCATTAGGACTTCTCAATTGCAACACATGGACCCAAGATAGGAGAAAACTAGGGTCAGACTTTGTAGAGAGAGTCCGTCCCACCATCAGTATCAGCTAATGGTAGGGCATGGTTTTCTTCTCCACAGCCAATCCTATTGTAAAGACTTTTCCCTTTCCTCCTTTCCACTCACCTGCACCATTGACAGGCACTGAAACACAATGAAAAGAAGAGGGGCAGGGTCTGCAGCATGGAATAAGGGAAAAGGGGTAGGAGCTGGTTTATGGGAAGAGCAAGGCCAGAACATCCCAGTTTGAAGTAGGATCTGCAGGAACTGGAGTGAGGGACAGGCACAGAGGGAGAGCACTTCAGGTGGCCTTGGGAGGCGTTTGGTAGGGAGCTGGGGTTGTTCGTGGTGCGGTTCCTCTATTACCTTCCAGGTGTTTACATGTCAAAGAAGAAGTTCATGAAATATCAGCTAGGGATGTCAGCCCTTGGGTGTTGGTGCTGCCGTGTATAGTGAGGACCAAGACAACTATTTTTCTCCAGTAGTTGTCAAACCAGCTGGAAATAAAACACAAAAATCTAACAGGGATTACCCGAAGACGTAGGTCTGGCTTCTCTTTAGCGGGCAATGTGATCTTACACTTTCATTTTGTGAACCTCCTTCCTCCTTGTATTTTCCTTGGTACGGTCTCTTTTTGAGGGGATTTCCGTAGTGGTGCTTAAACTCATTCCTCTCCTTAAAGTGACAATCAAAAAACCCTAAACTTCATTTCTGGGTCAGGGGCTGGTAGCTAAGGCTGCGCTGTCCTGTGATAACAATGCTGGAAATGGTGGATAAACTTGTTTATCACATTCCAGTAAATGACCAGAGTACTGCAGAAACACAGTGAGATAAACAAAAACAAAACCCTGCGGTGATTAAGTTTGGTTTTCTTCATGAGCCAATTATTTAAAGTAAATACAAAACTATTAAACCGACATACTGTGTTTTTTTTTAATTACTGGGACTGCAACAGTAGTGTTTTCTATTGTTCATAATGTACAGATTCAGCAGTATTTTTTTTTTTAAGATTTTATTTATTTATTTGACAGAGAGAGCGAGAGAGCACAAGCAGGGGGAAGCAGTAGAAGGAGAGGGAGAAGCAGGCTTCCCGCGGAGCAAGGAGCCCGATGCGGGGCTCGATCCCAGGACCCTGGGACCATGACCTGAGCCGAAGGCAGACGCCCAACCATCTGAGCCACCCAGCAGTATTGTGGATTAGTTTTCTAGCTAAGAAACATGTTACTATTTAACATGTTTCACACTAAACAAGGGATTGTTAAGTTTCAATGAATTAATATGCCGGTTATGTTACATTATGTTACAGTATGTTACATTTTGGTCGTGGACTGCCATTACTTTCACCTGGGACAGTAGAACCTTCCTCCTCCTCCTTTTTTCTCTTGTCTTCCTCTTCTTTTTCAACGTTTAGTGTCTTTGTGTTTGAAGGATGCGAGATATATGGAAGAGAAAGGGTCTTGCTCCACAAACTTACCTTGAAATTGGATTCTTGCTGAAAAATGGACCTTGTTTCACAAATGGTATTTGGATCCAATGGCAGGATGTGTTTAAGTATTTTGGTTCAAAATTTTGTTTGAAAATGAAAGATTCTCTATAAAATAATACATTTCCTTGGCACAGCTAAACACCTGGATTCTGAACAGATTGAATTCATGCTTTAAGTTAAAAAATTAGTTTTGTGCTTTTCTGTCAAAAATATGAAAGAAGTTCAGTAAGTGGATTGCACATAAGCAGTCTATGTCTGGGGAAAATCCAAACAGATGGTCTTTGAAATATTTCTTAGTAAGACATAAAATAGGAAATCTGAAGGATGAATAAAGGACTTCATAAATTACTCAAAATTACCACCTTAGAGTATTCAAAAAATTGTTTTTTTAGGCATTTCTTGATATTTCCAAAGAACTTTTATGACAACTTCAAGGGACCACTCACCAAGCCATTCCATTTCTACACAGGTTTCTAAGGAAATGTTTATAAAGTGGACAAATGCTCAAAAGAAACAACGTTTATCACAATATTGTTTATAATAGTGAAAATTGAAAGCAATCTACATATTCAAAAGTAAGGGATTGGCTACATAAATTATGCTAATCAACTTAATAGAAGACTATCCAAGCATCAACAATTCTGTAGCCCTATATTTATTTATGGGGAATTACATTTTTGATATATTAATACATTAAAAAACTGTGCCACGGAATTGTAGATTACAATCCAAATTATGTTTAAAATGCACATATAGGTATTCCTATGTGGAAAATCTGGAAAAATATTCCCCAAAATTATTGCAATGGACATAAAATAAAAAATCCTTCTGGAGTCTCTTCTCTCTCCATACATTACTGAGTTATATTTGATAGATCACTTACATATTACTTTTTTCTTTTTACAAAGAAGTTAATCTTCACCATTCCCTTTAGAAATCCATAAATGTGAAGTATTAACGTACATAAAGTGATGATCGTTTATGGGAAATTACCATGGAAAGAGTAACCACTGGGATTTTCCACCCTCACTATGGGTAAGATACTACTCTATGCTCTCTATAATTGTACAGAAAGTGACAATTTCTTTAAAAAAAAGACTTTTAAAAAAGATTTACTTATTTTAGAGAGAGAGAAAGAGAGAGAGCTTGACCGAGGGGAGGGGCAGAGGAAGAGAGAGAGAATCCTCAAGCTGACTTCTCCCTGAGCGCAGAGACCGAGGCGGGGCTTGATCTCATGACTCTGAGCTCGATCTCACGACTCTGAGATCATGACCTGAGCCAAAATCAAGAGTTGGATGCTTAACTGACTAAGCCACCCAGGTGTCCCCATCCAAAAAGACTTTTTTTTAGAGCAGTTTTAGGTTCACAATAAAGTTGAGAGGAAGATTTCCCATATATGCCCTGCCTCCACACATGCATAACCTCCCCAACTATCAACTCCCCCCCACCACCAAGAGTGGAGCATTTTTTATAATTGATGAACCTACACTGACACATCATTATCACCCAAAGTCCGTAGTTTATATTACAGTTCACTCTTGATGGTCATTCTGTGGGATTGGACAAATATATAATGACATACATTCAACATTGTGGTATCATCAGAATATATTCACTGCTCTAAAAATCCTCTGTGCTCTTCCTATCTATTCTAACCCCCTCTTGGCCACCCCCAGCTCCTCACCCCTGGCAATCACCGATCAATTTACTGTCTTCATAGTTTTGCCTTTTCCAGAATGTCATTTAGTTCGAATCATACAGTATGTAAACTTTTCAGATTGGTTTCTTTCACTTAGTAATATACACTTCACTTTGTTCCATGTCTTTTCATTTATTGATGGCTCATTTCTTTTTAGTGCTGAATAATATCCTGTTGTCTAGAATACATTTCATTTATATACAGTAAATAAACCGGGCATACAGTTTATTTATTTATTCATCTACTGAAAGACATCTTGTTTGCCTCCAAGTTTTGCCAATTGTAAATAAAGCTGCTATAAACAGGTCTGTATGCAGGTTTTTGTGTGGACATGTGTTTTCAACTTTTTTGGATAAATACCAAGGAGCACGATTCCTGGGTTGTATAGTAAGAGTACGTTTTGTTTTGTAAAAAACCGACAAACTGTCTTCTAAAGTGACTTGTACCCTTTAGTATTCCCATCAGCAATATATGGCACATCCTTGCCAGCATTTGGTATTGTCAGTGTTCCAGATTTTGGACATTCTAATAGGTGTGTAATGGTGTATGTCATTGTTGCTTTAATTTGCATTTCCCTGATGACATGTGATGTGGAGCATCTTTTCATATGCTTGTTTGCTATTTGTATATCTTTTTTGGTGAGGTGTCTGTTAAGGTCTTTGGCCCATGTTTTAATTGTTGTTGTTGTTTTGTTTTCTAACTGTTGAGTTTGAAGAGTTCTTTGCATATTTTGGGTAAGAGTCCTTTATCAGGTAAGTCTTTGGCAAGTATTTTCCCCCAATGTGTGTTTTGTCTTCTCATTCTCTTGACATTGTCTTTTCAAGAGCATAAGTTTTATGTTTTAATAAAATCTAACTTACCCTCAATTTCTTTCATGGATCATGTCTTTGGTGTTCTATCAAAAAGGCATTACCATACCCAAAGTCATCCAGGTTTTCTCCTATATCATCTCCTAGGAGTTTTATATTTTTGCATTTTACATTGATGTCTATGATCCATTTTGAGTTAATTTTTGTGAGGTGTGTAAGGTCTTTGTCTAGATTCCTTTTTTTTGCATGTGGATATCTGCCTAGTTGTTCCAGCACCATTTGTTGAAGAGACTATCTTTGCTCCATTGCATTGCCTTTGTTCTTTTGTCAAAGATTGGTTGACTATATTGATGTGGGTCTATTTCTGGGTTCTCTATTTGTCCCATTGATCTATTTGTCTATTCTTTCACCAATTCCACCTTGTTTTGATTACTATAGTTTTATAATAAGTCTTGAAGTTGTGTACCATCAGTTTTCCAACTTTGCTCTTCTCCTTCAATATCGTATTGGCTATTCTGGGTGTTTTGCCTCCCCCTTCTATAAACTTTAGAATCAGATTGTTGATATCTATGAAATAACTAGCTGGAATTTTGATTGGAATTGCCTGGAAGCTATAGACCAAGTTGGGAAGAAGTGACATCTTGACAACATTGAGTCTTCCAACCTATGAACATGGAATGTCTCTTCACTTATTTGGTTCTTTTTTATTTTATTCATCAGCGTTTTATAGTTTCCTCATATAAATCTTGTACACATTTTGTTATATTTATATAAAAGTATTTCAATTTGGGGGATGCTAATGTAAACTGTATTGTGTTTTTCATGTCAAATTCTACTTGTTCATTGCTGGTATATAGGGAAGCAATCAGCGTTTGTATACTAACTTTGTGTCCTGCAAACTTGCCATAATCACTTAATAGTTCCAGAAGGTTTTGATCAAGTCTTTAAAATTTTCTACATAGACAATCATGTCAACTGTGAATAAAGACAGTTTTATGTCTTCCTTCTCAATCTGTATATTTTTATTTCCTTTTTTTTTTTTTTTTTTTTTGCCTTGTTGCATTAGTGAGGACTTCCAAAATGGTGTTGAAACAAAGTGTTGAGAGGGGACATCTTTGTCTTGCACTTGGTCTTAGTGGGAAAGCTTTGAGTTTCTCCTTGTTGAGTATTATGTTAGCTGCAGGTTTTTTGTATATAGTCTTTATCAACTTGAGGAGGTTCCCTCTATTTCTAGCTTACCAAGACTTTTCATCATGAGTGGATATTTCTGTATCTATTCATATGATCATGTGATTTTTTCTTTTTTAGTCTGTTGATTTGATGGATTACATTAACTGATTCTTGAATATTAACCAGTCTTGCGAAGCTGAGATAAATCCCACTTGGTCATGGTCTATAATGTTTTTATACATTTTTTATTCAATTTGTTAATATTTTGTGGAGGATTTTTGCATTTGTGTTCATGAGAGATATTGGTCTGTAGTTTTCTTGTAATGTTTTTGTCTCATTTGGTTTTAGAGCAATGCTGGCCTCATAGAATGAGTTAGGAAGTATTCCCTCTGCTTCTATCCTCTGAAAGAGACTGTAGAGAATTGACATAGTTTCTCCTGTAAATTTTTGATATAATTCACCAGTGAACATATCTAGGCCTTTTGAAAGGCTTTTAATTATTGATTTTATTTTATTTTATTTTTTTGAGAGAGATGGGGGAAGGGGAAGGGGAGGGGGAGAGAGAGAATCCTAAGCAGGCTCCACACCCAGCTCAGAGCCCAGTGGTGAGGCTGGACCTCAAGACCCTGAGATCATGACCTGAGATGAAATCAAGAGTCGTACCTTTAATGGACTGAGACATTCAGTTGCCCCTGATTTGATTTTTTTTAATAGATACAGCTAAAACATTGTCTATTTCCTCTTGGGTGCTTTTGGCAGATTGTATCTTTCAAGGAACTGGTCCATTTCATCTAGATTATCAAATTTGTGGGCATAAAGCTATTTATAGTATTCCTTTATTATCTTTCCAAAGTACACAAAATCTGTATTTGATGTCCCCTCTTTCATTTCTGAGATTAGTAATTTATGTCCTCTCTTTTTCTTAATTAGCCTGCTTTATTGATTTTGCTGATATTTTCATAGAACCAGCTTTTGATTTTGTTGATTTTCTCAATTGATTTTTTGTTTTCAATTTCATTGATCTGCTCTAATTCTTACTATTTTTCTTCTGGTTACGTCGATTTAATTTGCTTATCTTTTGCTGGTTCCCCAATATGGAAACTTAGGTTATTAATATTAGATCTCTCTCTTTTTTTAATGTATGCATTCAATGCTATAATTCCCCTCTAAACACTGCTTTTAATGCATGCCACAAATTTTGATAAGTTGTGTTTTCATTTTTATTTAGTTCAAAACATTTAAAAATATTTCTCAAGAATTATTTTTTGACCCATGTGCTATTTAGAAGTGCCTTGTTTAAGCTCTATGTATTTATGATTTTCCAGTCATCTTTCTGCTATTGATTTCTAGTTTAATCCCATTGTGGTCTGTGAGGAGAAGTTTTATGATTTCTGATCTTTTGAATTTGTTAAGGTGTGTCTTATGGCCAAGAATGTGGTCTATCTTGATGAATTTTCCATGTGCGTTTGAGAAAAATGTTTACTCTTACCTTTACCTCCACAGTTTAAAGGAGGGAGGATGGACAGATGATGGGCAAGAAAAAGCAGGTGATTTGCCATACAATGAAAGACTGTTGGGCTGAGCATTTCTCAGACTCTAATGTACATATATTTCCCCTAGGGATATTATTAAAGCCCAGCTTTTGCCTCTAGATCTTTGGAGGGGCCCTAAACTCTTCAGTTCTAACAAGCTCCCAGGTGATATTGATGCTGCTGGTCTATGGACCACACTTTCAGTAGCAGGAGGTAAGAGGATCTCTTAGACAAGGTAGCCAAAACCTCTCATTTCACAGGAGAAAACTTGGGGCTCTGAGGTCACATGTGAATTTCATCTTGCCCACGGCACAGTGTGAACCTGCTAGCCTGTAGTGGGTTTCTTCTGCTAGTTCACCATTCTGTATCCATGTCTCTTCACTTTCCAGTCTGTCCAAAAGGAAACAGAAGATCCAATGCTTGTATTTTATTATAGTCGAGACAGTACACTGAATGGGAACAGACTTGGGGAATCCAGAGTCTCTGAGGTTTGAGAGAGCAGAGGAAAATCTGCAGTAAACTTTGGCTATATCTTCAGTCAGACCCACTAGAGTTTTATGGGTGAGTCCAGATCATACTGGAAAAAGACAAAATTACAGTTTGTTAAAAAAAATCAGAAAAGTAGAAGGGCTAGGCTTATTTCTTTTTCCTGTGGAGACTGAACCAAGGGCTTCCACATCTTTTTGGTCTGTATAAGTGTTCTTGTGGGACTTGAATTAATGGAACTTGAGAGCAATGTTTGGGTTCAAGCTGTATTGCAGGAGATCTTAGAAACTCTCAGATTGGAAAGGTCAAAACTTAGGGTACTTGGTGCTTGTCTATGGATACATAAAGGCCTTGAGTTGGTCTTTCATCATTCCTTTGTGACTGAGGGATCAGCAGACTGGGAGAGGGACCCCAGCAAGGGTCAGGGGAAGAAGGTTGAGCTAGGGCCATTTAAACCCTGGGGAAAACACAAGTGTCTCACATGAGGCCACAGGAATCACGGGTTGACCAGGCTACAGTTAGAGACCTCCTTTTATGATTTTCTTCTAGGTCACAGGAGGCAAAAGGGGCACCGGGCACCCACCACAAATGACAATTTGTGGTATTTAAAGCAGCAAGCAGTACAAGCTAACCAAATATTTTTGAAGTATAAATTTTTATCTGGTTCTCCACTGCAAAGACTGACTTACGTTTATATTCACTTAATATATTTTTTAAAAAGGACAAGAACAATTGTAGACTAAACAGCATTTGCTAATCACAGAGTCTTTGGCATTAGACACTGCCAAATTCGAATTGTATTCCGCCTCTCACAAGCTGTGTGACCTCTGAGCCATGGTGTTCTCCTCTATAAATGGGGAAAACACTAGGGATTGGTGGAAGGATTAAATGAGAAAATTCATGCAAAACTATAACCCCAGGGCTTGATATATAATAAATATTAGTAACTAATATCACAATCACGGGACCAGTAAGAACAACAATAAAATAAATTATGGAATCAACAATGGTTCTGTTCAAATTCCACAGAGCACAGCTCCACTGAGCTTGGAGAGCCAGAAGCAGAGGGATGAGGCCCAACAGGCTCACCAGCTGGAAAAGACGCGGGGGTCAGATGTTGCTGAAACTACATTTCCCAGCAGCCCCTGGGCCCCAGTGTCTCGGTTTCTCTCATTTCCGGTCTGTCATGTGACTCCCCGGCGGCACCATGGCGGAAGCAGAGGAGCAGGTAAAGGCTGAAACTGCTAGGCGAGGGGGTGAGCGGTGAGGGTGAGGCCTTCGGGGCTTGGAGCGGAGCTTGCGGGGGTGCGGAGCTGTGGGAGGGCGAGGGAGGCCCACAGCCGGGCGCGCGGCTGGCGAAAGTCCATTTAGGGGAGCAGAGAGGCGGGTGGGATGGCTGACACCGTGGGCCGGGGGCGGGGGGGAGCGCTCCGACACACCCCCGGGTTTCGTGAGGCGGCCTTCCTTTGCCGCCGCCTTTGTGGCCTGTCCTCCGTGAAATTTTGGCTTGAAGGCAGCCTGGCTGTCCCAGGGACTGACTGCCCTTGGGGAAGCGTAAGCGATGGCTTGAATTTTGAGGCCAGGTGACTGAAATTTAAGTTCCTTTCCAGTCGAAGTTAAGGCAGTTAGAGTTGATTTGTAAAAGGGCTGGCTAGGAGAGAGTAGATGATGAGTTTTGTTTCATACCTATTGTTTTTAGGTACAAAGCTAGGTCACCTATGGTGTGCAGCACTGGTTAAGTGCATTTGTTCTGGAGCAAAAATATCTAGGCTCCAGTGCTGGTTCTCTTTCTTAATATGTGACATTGGGCTATTTAACTTTAAATATAAGTTGGAGATATAAGAGTAATGTTCTCAGAGACTGGTTTAATGTAGAATAAGTTAGTACAACAGTTAAAGTGCTTAGTAAAAGTTGGGGTCAGTAAAAGTTACATGAGAGTATTTGTTGCTGGCAGGCAGAACATCAGATGGCAAAGCCAGTCCACACTTGGCAATGAGGCGCTTGAGTTTAGAGAAGTTGTTAGTGATGGCGTTAGAGTTATTTTCCTACAGGCAATAGTGGTAGTCAAACTGCATACAGTTTGTTGAAACGAAAAAATGGTATCAAGAAGACAGAAAAGTGCAAAGGCCAGAATGTGAGGAAATACCTTATTTTTCCATTTCCAGGGTCATTTCAGGTTGTCAGTGTTTTTCCTTACAAATTAACAGGGTCATCAGTTTCCATAATTGCCTCTAAAAGGTGATTTATGATGAGCTGTACCATAACAAAAGAAGTTTAGTTGATAATTTATACCATTTGTGTCATACTTAATTTACATAATGAAGATTTGCCCTTGGTACATTTGATATATATTAGTAATTAAGAAATAAGGTAGAAATTTGGTTTGGGTGGTCATTGTGATAACAGGAGTGTTGCTTCCAACCACTGAAGCCTCCCTTTTCCAATCCAGTCATTTCAAAGGAAAAATGCTCCTTAAGCACATGTAATTTCATGAGTCATTGCTAGGTTTGATGATAGTGGTAAGATTGGTTTTCACACTGTTGGTCTTTCAGGTTGAAATATAGCTTATTTGTAGTTTGATTTAAAAGCAAAAAGCCAAGATCTTAGATACAAGGTAGTAGAAATGGAGAAAGTTGCTCTTAGTATTTGTTTACTACTGTTTTGTGTAGAAGAGAAGTTTGGCAAAGCTGTCTGATGTAAAAAGCACAACATAGAATGTTAGTGATAAAATAAGAATGCTCTGAATTTTTATAGCACTTTTCAGTGTAAACCCTTCACGTCACATTTGGTCCTCACAAAAGAATTCTGTATGGTAAATGTTTATTCTGATATATAAGTCAGGACAAGGCACCTCCTGTGTTCCAGACCTTCTAATGGCTTCCTGTTGTGCTCTGAGGAAAAGCCAGGCTCCTTTAGAATACCTGAATTGTCCTATAGGACCTTGCCCCAGATGCTCCTTCTCCCTTTTCTGACTTCATTTTCCACTACTCTTCTCTGCTTTCCTTCTGTCACTGGGCATCAGCTATACGTGGCTTTCTTACTGTTCCTTCAACTGGCTGGCATGTTTCTACCTCAGGGCCTTTGCTCATGCTGCACCCCTTTTTTGACCCCAGATAATCTACAGGGCTTTCTCCCTCAATTCCTTCATGTCTTTGTCCAAGTGTTATCTTTTTCAGTGAGATCTTCTTTGATCATTCTTTGAAACCTCTTTCTTGCATTATTTTCCTTCTTAACACTTAATACTCATCACCATTTGACATAGGATGTTTTAAAATTTCTGTTTATTTGTTCTGTATGTTTTTGTGTTCATTTCTGTATATTCTCCCCATCAGAATGTAAGCTTCAGGATGGCAAGGATTTGTTCACTGCTGTTTGCCTGATACCTAGAATAGTGTCACAATATGTGTTAAATGATTGAATTTTACACATAAGCAAATGGAAATTCAGACACCTAAAGTAACTTATTCAGGCTTGTATCTGTAATAAACCTCCAGTTTTCTATTGCCAAAGCTCACAGTTTTTCACTAGAATACCCCATTCCATCTTTTAAAAAATACTTAAGAACTTAATTCTAATTATTTATTTATTATTATTATTTTTACTTTATGAAATAGAATGAGCCCTTATCACCTTAATAAATGTCCTTCAAGTTGTAATTTCGCCTTTGACACTTTTAACAGTCTGCATACAGTTAGAATAGGCATTCATCCCCCTATCAGTATCATTCTCAAAAAGACCAATATTTTGTCAGTTGCAGAAAGAAGCAAACATTCACCAAAAGTCCTGTTTATTTTTTAAAGCTAGTAAATAATTGTACCTATAGTATCAGTCCTTTATAGATTAAAAATGGTTAGACTTTTCTCACCCTGCTTGATTTGTGCATTTCACAGTAAGGAAGCCATTAAAATCTGGCCTCTTGCGGAGCCTGGGTGGCTCAGATGGTTAAGCATCTGCCTTCAGCTCGGGTCATGATCCCAGAGTCCTGGGATCGAGCCCCACGTCCGGCTCCTGGCTCAGTGGGGAGCCTGCTTCTTCCTCTGCCTCTCCCCCTGCTCGTGCTCTCTCTCTCTGTCTCTCTGTATCCCTGTGTCTTGAGTGAATAAATAAAAAAATCTTAAAAAAAAATAAAATAAAAATAAAATCTGGCCTCTTGTATACAGTTTTTTGAAGGCTAAAAGTTCACAAAATTGGAGTTAAATAAGTTTGCTAATTTTTCTGTTCTGCCACTTTGAACCTTTTAGAAAATCTTGACATATTTTTTCCCCCCAGAACGCTTTAAGAACTGAGATGTGTGGGGCACCTGGGTGGCTCAGTCGTTGGGCATCTGCCTTCGACTCGGGTCATGATCCCAGGGTCCTGGGATCAAGCCCTGCATCAGGCTCCCTGCTCAGCAGGAAGCCTGCTTCTCCCGCTCCCAGTTCCCCTGCTTGTGATCCCTCTCTTGCTATGTCTCTCTCTGTCAAATAAATAAATAAAATCTTTAAAAAAAAAAAACTGAGATGTGTATTAAAATTAGCTACGATGACGGGTTAGGTCAAAGGAAGTTTTTTACCTTGGCATCATGCACTGTAAATACAAGCAAGCAGCCCTTTATGATGAGCAAGACAAAGCTAAATCTCTCCTCTTAACTTTTCTGAGCATTGTATTCTTTGGTGATTGTTTTTTTCCCCCTTTAATTTTAGAAAGAACCAAAATAGTAAGATCTGTACTGAATTAACATAATGTGAAGTAGTTCATAGGCTCTCAAACTAGAAAATCACTTTTTTGGATATGATTGAACATTTTTTTGTCATTGGGAAATCTTTGTTTATGCTGAGAATGCTGAAGGTAGTTTGCAGAAATAACTACATACATATTTTATAGTTCACAGAAAGGGCTAATACCTTATATTCTGCCTGGAAATCTTCTAAACAGCAGTTTTACTTAGCTTTAAAATGATTTATAGTTGACCTTCATTATCACAGATGCCCAACAGTATTTGTTCATATCTCTGTTATGGATAACATTCTGCTTGAAGTCTGGTTGTTTGTGTATTTGTCTTATCTCTACTACAGATTGCTGAGTCCTCAAGAATAAGGACAGAGCTTACTCATGTCTGTATCTCTCAGAAGGCTAGTGCTTTGCAGGTACTAGGTGCTTAATAAAATGTTTAAATGAATTCATTAGGGGGAGAAGAGCCTTCTGAATTGAAAATGTCAAATTATGAGTAAGATGCAGTATAATTCGTGTTGTTTTATCTTAACTTGAAACTTTTTTTTTTAAGATTTTATTTATTTGACAGAGAGAGAGAGAGGGAGAGAGGGAACAAGCAGGGGGAGTGGGAGAGGGAGAAGCAGGCTCCCCACCAAGCAGGGAGCCTGATGCAGGGCTCGATCCCAGGACCCTGGGATCATGACCTGAGCCGAAGGCAGACACTAAACGACTGAGCCCCCCAGGTGCCCTTACCTTGAAACTTTTGGAAGTTAACTAATTCAAATGTATTATAGATTACATTTCCTACATTTTGTACTGTGCCATCCCCCCAGGTACCTGTTCATCTTTCCAACCAACCATCAGGGAACCTAGTCTATTAAAATATTTGATCAGTCAGACCACCTGTTCCTTAAGAGAGTAGCATTTCTTTTTTTGAATTTTCCCTCTACATTTTAGAATTTGGGGAAATGTTATCCTTATCGTAGAGCATTTACTTATTATCAGATGGCAGATCATGAGCACGTATACTCCCATGTGATTGTGCCCTGTGTGTAAAATAAAAGACCAACAAATATTTGCCTCAGTTCTCTTGCCTGCAAGTTGGGGCATTTACTCTCCAGAACTCTTGTGAGTATGAAATGAGATAAAGTATGTTAAAGTGGCCAGCTCAAAGTGTCTTCTGTCAGACAACAGTTTATTATCCAAACTTGGGCTTTGCTCAAGTATGCAGGTTTCTCTCTCTCTCTCTCTCTTTTTTTTTTTTTTACAGTTTGATCAAGATCTTTTAAAAGCAACTTCACTAATAACTAAAGAAGAAACAAAGCCCCAAACCAGAGTTTGCTAAAATACAGGATCAGAGAAATTTTCAGAGGATCCACTCTTTACCATCATGAAACTAAATTGTAGTCACAAATTAGCTGGACGCACTTATTGCCTTATGGGTTTTTCCTCTCCTCTTTGTCTAGGCTGGCTGGCTGAAGGCCAGTGTCACCAGCTGATTATTCGTGGTCTCTCTAGTACCCATGTTACCACCTTAGGGAGGGAGCACTCCTCAGGTCTGGGGTTCTGTGTTTCATGCAGCTCCCCATTCTTGGCTGTTCAGTCACCCTTGCCTTTGTTTCTTCTGGGAACTTGGTTCCTTCCTCAGTGTTTTTGTTACCAAATGCTTGTGATTCTAAGCTCTAATTTAGACTTACTGCATCAGAATCTGTGAAGATGGGAGCATTTGCCTGGGTATTAGCCAGTTCCCCAAACTGAGTTTATGTGATTGTGATGCAAAAGTCAGATTTGGCACTGGGTCACTAGGTCACCTAGCTGGTCCCTTTTTCCACTCTGAGCAGACATCCAGGTTTTCCTTCCTTTGCAGACTACAATGAGTATGGTAGCTAAGCCTGGGGGGCTCAACGGGGTTGGTACCCTGAGTCTGCCCACTCTTGTCCACTCCCCAGGTACTCTTTCATCTTTCCTACTCAACCAGCCTAGTCCTGAGTGCCCCAAACTGGCCACAGCTTCTTTGAGCTTTTTGAAATGGAGGTCTCGATGATACAGGGTTATCAGATATGTGTCCCATAAATATATCTTCTTATCTCTGCCTGTGTCTGACATTGGGATCTCTCTCACCTTGTCTTCCATTAAGCTTAGCTGTGTCACACATTCTGTTGGGAAGGAGAGAAGGTGGCATTGCAGTTGAGTGTTTCAGGTCTATCCCCAAGCCAGGCTGATTTCCTGGGGCCTGGTCTCTGCTCTGTTTCTTCATCCTGCAGACATCGGGCTGGCCTCCCTTGGGTTCCAGCCTCCATTTTCCCCCAAATTCTGCACACCGCCCCCCCCCCCCAACAGTGTATAGATTCAAGTGGTCACACGTGAAGGCACCGGGATTGTTGGATATGTGATTGAATTTAAGGGATTGGTTTGCAAAAGAAGTTGAGTTTAGCTTTCAGCTGTTGCCCAGATTTTGTCCAGCTCTACATTTGCATCACTCTGTGCCTTCTAGCTCATCATGTTTGCTTCAAACAGAACAGCGCATTTTTTTATTGTGGTAAAATATAATATTTACCACTTTAACCATTGTTAAGTGTATGATTCAGTAGCATTAAGTCCATTTAAGTCCAACTAACCCCCCATCACTCCCCTCCCCAGCCCCTAGTCTATTCTATTTTCTGTCTCATATAAGTGGAATCTACAATATGTGTCTGGTTTATTTCACTTAGAGAACAGCCCAGTTTTGTAACTTATATTTTCAGGATTTGAAGTTCTTTGCAAGAGAGAATGAGAGAGAGAGAGAGCACGAGATGGGGGAGGGTCAGAGGGAGAAACAGACTCCCGGCTGAGCAGGGAGCCCGTTACGGGACTCGATCTGGGATTTCAGGATCATGACCTAAGCCGAAGGCAGTCGCTTAGCCAAATGAGCCACCCAGGCGCCCCCAGGATTTGAAGTTCTTTAAAAGATAGTGTGAAGTTAAAAAATGTTTGGAAACCACTGACACTGAATTGTACCCTTCCTCACTGTTGAGCCTAGCTTTTGGATCCCTCACTGAGACATTTACTTCCTGTCTTCTGGTTTGCCCCTCAGTCTCTAGAACATTAAGCAGAGGGGCTTACTGAGTGGCTGAAGCTAAGAAATAGCAGGCCGGGCTGATTCCTGAAGGCACTCATGCATTGCATTGGGAGGATTGTGGACAAAAGTGTGATTCTTTTTTTTTTTTGAGGCCACAGCTACGTCTGGGAGATTTGTGCTGGTGCCGGGGGTCAGTTTGAGAGTGTCTTGGAATAAATATTCTCATTGATACCAGCAGCCACAGGAAGCTTCTCTGACAGCCTGGTTTTCCCCGAAGGCTCAGTTTTCTGAGAGCTGCATGCCTCATGGTGTCAGATGCTGGCATTGCGTGCTTTTTGGTACAGAGCAAGAGTCTAATTTGATTTTGAGTTTTTGGTTGAAATTGCTGGGTTGGGACTTATGCTTTTGTTTTAAAGGAGAACATAAATGGGACATTTGCCCTTTTCCCGCATGTGCCTATTTGAGTGGATTTCAGATAAGAAAAAAAAAGTCCTTAGGTTTAATGGAATTTTTCTGGAAACAGTAATCCAGTGTCCTTCTAGAGTTCTTGAGTTGGGGAATAGGAATCTAGGTGCAGGTCATTGGCATGGTTATCAAAGCCTCATTTTGCTGATGTTAGTAACTTAATATTCAGGAATAGTCAGGGACAGAAAGGGTGTCAGAAGTCATTAGGTTCAGCCTTTAAGCCTCGGTGTTCTTACCTCAAGGGTCATTAGGAAATTCTAAGATGCTAGGTGCAAAGCATTTAGCATTGTGGGGATATATGTAATAGATGTTCAGTAAAGATGTCAGAATAGTGACTGTTAATAATAAATGGAGTGTGTCCAAAAGAGAAGGTTCAGGATGGTAAGTGGACGAGAACTAGGATCTGGGGATGGTTAGCACAGAGGAAAAACAATTTAGAAGGGCAGGCGTGATACGTGTCATTAACTCTGTGGAGAACTGTCAGGTAGTAGAAGAATTGGATTTTTTATGTGTCTTATTGGTGCTAAGAACAAAACTTACTGTGGAGAGAGTGTAGCTCCAAATTAATAAGAATTTTCTAATACTTAGAAGAACATTCAAACTAAATGGGCTGCATTGGGATTTAGAGCAGATTCTTGGGTTCATTGTGGGTAATGATACAACAACAATAAAATTCTTAAGTACAGGTAACATTCGTCCCCATTTTACAGATGGCCTTTCAGAGCAGGAACTGTATTGTCCACAAGGCCATTCCATAGGCTGCCTGCCACCTGCCAGGTTCTTCCTAATTTTCCATGAATGAAATTAAAATGTTTTCAAACACCAGATTTGTGTTTATCCTGCTATACAATTTGCACCGAGTAATATATGCATCTAACTTGCTTTAAAATGTTTATTTTTTTTCTTGAAAAATATTAGTTACATCTAAAATGTCCTTGCCCCATTTTTTTGTTCTTTCTTTATCTCATGGATTGTTGTAAAATGCTTACATTCAGTGTCAGCATATTAGTTGTAACCTTTTATTGCTATTGATATCTATAAGTACGTTAAGTAAATCTTCATTTTGCTGACCTCTTTGAGGATGCGTGGCATCAGCAGATTCTCTCTTTCAGTGGACAGGTGAGAGATTAGCAGGATCAAGTCAATTTTTCCCTTTTTGCTTTGTTTTCTCCAGAGCAGCAAGATTCATTGTCTAGCAAGGGGGAAACTGTGTTAAATGGCAGAATTTGTCTTCCGGTTAATGGTTTAAAGAGTGAATGTAAATTATAGAGCTTGTTTGCACAATGTCTGTTAGGTACCACTCTAGGGGAATTCTTTTGTAAAAAGCTGTTTAAGCAAGACAATCATTTTGACTTCAGATTAATAGCGCAGTGATTAATAGCACAAGGGCTTTTCAGTATAAAAATTGGCTTATAGATAATTTGAGATGGCAGTTTCCTCTTCCCTTCCAAGATCAGTAAGCCTACTTTGCCAGACCCATTTCCATTTTTAGTGAAGGAAAGAGCCTTCTGTATACTCACATGACAGTTCCTGGGGCCATTCATTAACCTACTGACCACTCGAGGGAGGTCAGCAGGAGCCGGGGGTCTGAGTGGCCCCAGAGTAACCATCTCAATCCTGCCAGATGTGGAAAGTTGTGGGAGGCCTATGAGAGTCACGCCGTGTGGGGTCCTTTCAACTGTAGTTGCAAATTAGTTCCCAGAAAAGGCAGGTGGATGTTGGTGGTGGGGATGTGGTAACTCTTTTCCCTTATCTTATTCTTTTGTCATCCTTCTGACCGTTTTCCCCCCTCTATGCTTTGTAGGAAACCGAGTCTCTCGAAGAATCTACAGATGAGTCTGAGGTAAGGTGGTCGTTTGGGAGCCTGAGGATTTCTTGCTTACCATGTTATCTTGACCTTGTTCTGCCTTGTTAAATGTGACATTGCTGGGGCCTGGGGTTGTAAAGTAGGGCCATAGATGATTGAGCCTTGGGGAAGAACGTGACAATTGTCTTTAAAAATGTTAAATGGATTGACTTAAATGAACAGGAAAAGGAATGCTTTCTCCTGATCTTGAATAGTAATTTAACCTGAAGTGTGTTGGCAGTGGGAAATTTGATGCAAAGTTTTACAGACTAATCTTGACACAGAAAATCTGTTATTTTAGGGGCCCCTGGGTAGCTTAGTCGGTTAAGCATCTGACTCTTGATTTCAGCTCAGGTCATGATCTCAAGCCCAAGTTGGGCTCCCCGCTGGGTGTGGAGCCTGCTTAAGATTTTCTCTCTCCCTCTGCCCCTTCCCCCTCCACCACTTTTGCGTGGGATCTTTCTCTCTTTCATAAATAAATAAATAAATAAATAAATAAATATATAAATAATAAATTTTAAAGCAACCACTGTAGGTTCTGCAATATTTATTCTTTCTTCATTCTTCTAATGAATACGACATGCTCACTGGTGTAATTTCTAAATCATTGAAATTATAGTTTATTTCATAAAATAAGGAAAGTACTCGAAAAACTATTAAGGAGCTAAGTTGTGCTAAAGATTATATTTTAAGGAGAATAAAGTAATATATAAGGGTGGGCTTTTTAAAAAAATTTTTTTAAGAGTATGCATAAGATATAAGTTTAACACAAATTAGTGAACTTACAATTTTATGGATGGACTATAATGATAATCATATTTTTTCCTTTTATTATTTCATTTAGCTCAGAGGAATGAAAAAATATCTATGATAACCTGCTGGAAATTCACACCAATGTGACTGTAACCAGTATAGTCTATAAATTTAGGTTGATATTGTATATAGTGATTATCTGGATTTTGTTTGCTTTTTCAGGGAAAAGACAGCCTTAAGCATATTCATCTAGAGAACATGTTATATATTACGCTGTTAGGCATTTGCAGTTTGGCCATAAAGGCATGGTTCCTAATGTTTGCACTGCTGAGGACCTCAGATCCTCTCTTTGGGGCTCCCGATAAGGCACTACAGAGTTTGCTTATAGATACGGTGTAATACGTGTTGATGTTTAATCAAATACTGAAAAGCAGTTTAGCTTACCATTCTCATTTTTGGAGATTTCTGGTTAACCCATATTCTCAGAATCACTGGTATAGAATTCTGCAGTGTTGGAATCCTGTCCAAGAATTTCATTTCAGAGGTGAGGAGGATGTTGGCAGCCACCTAAATAAATCTTTCCACACATCCTTCAGATACTAAACAGATCCATAAGGAGAGCAAACAAAAGACACATAACTCATGCCTCCAACGTAATCAGGAAACAGGGTGTGCTGTAAACTTCAGTATAAGTGGGGAAATACATATCCAAAACCATTTATTAAAGAAAATGCACTTCATTTACCCGTGTAACTAAGAGACCTAGTAAACCATTTAAATACCTCATCCCCTTCGCAGGAGCTGTCCAGGCAATATGAGACTTGGAATGGCAGGGAGCATCCATTCAAAAAAATATAGTAAGAAAATCAAGTGAGAACCAAACATTTTCAGCTAAAACGATCAGCAGCATAGCACTCCATCATGAATTGAATGTCTTTAAACAAGCATTTGCAGATAGGAAAAACTATCTTTCCACCAGAAATTTTAAAACTCAGAATAGAAATGGACAAAAAACTAGGAAGGGAGGAAGTAAGAGTTGACCACTCAGGAAAGAAATGAAAGGAAAAGATCGTTCTTTTAAAATCGAAGGAACTGAGACCCCCAAAGGTAACCTGACTGTCTAACATCAGACACCTGGTTCACGGGAGAAATGAGTTCAAACTCTAGCCCCCAGATCTGGGCTCTTCCCATCATTTTGCCTCCTGGCTCTGGTGTCTTCTGCATCGGCTGGGACTGAGGGACTGTGGAGGCAGGTCTTCATATCTCAGCCAAACTTTATACCTGCTGTGTGGCCGTGGGCATAACATCCAGCTCCTGTATTCCTCAGTTCCCTCATGTGGTTCCTGTGTGTGGTTGTGGTTAGGGTTAGGTAAGATTGCTGTTTGCGAAGCATCTCATGGGAAACCCTCCATGAAAGCTAGTGGTCCTCAGCCTGTATTTTAGAAGTAGTGCTGGTGCTTCTTTTGCAGCTTCAGCTGTGAGGCTTGGAGAGACTCCCCGAGACTCTGGGACACAGAGTGGCTACTTTCCCAGGTAGTACAGCTTCTAGTCGGTTCATGGGCCAACAAAGGAGTCAGGCTGGTGATAGGCCAAGTTTGGGCTTTTAAGTATAGTGAGTTGGTTTATAATCTAATCTTTGGAGCTGTATGTCCTGGTGTCTCAGTTTGAATCACTTTCCAGATCCAGGATCGAGATTGTGAGACATTGTTCTGTTGCCAAAGAATATTTTTCCTTTTCTCTTCTTCCTCTATCACCCCAGTGGGTTTTGCACTGTTAATTCGGCTTTTACAGGGCAGGCATTTCCTTCATGTACTTCTGCCTCTTTATTCAAGTGCTCAAATAGTTTCCATTTCTGCAAATAACAGTTGTAATAATTTATCTGCTCCCTTATGAAATACTGCATTTCTTTTAGACTGGGCTTTTATACTGGGAAGACCCTAGCGTTAGGTTATTCTGAAATTCTTCTTTTTAAAATTTTTAAATTCATTTTTAATTAAAAATTTTTTAATTGTGGTAAAATGCATATAACAGAATTTGCCATCTTGGGGCACCTGAGTGGCTCAGTCAGTTAAGCGTCGACTCTTGATTTCAGTCATGAGATCAGGCCCTGTGTTGGGCTCACGCTCAGTATGAAGTCTGCTTGAAATTCTCTCTCCCCATCTCCCCACCACTCGAGCTCTCTAAATAAATAAATAAAATCTTTAAAAAACTTGCTGTCTTACCATTTTTAAGTGTACAGTTTAGTATTGTTAAGTACATTCGCATAGCTGAGCAGCCTACCTCCAGAACTTGTTCATCTTACAAAACTGAAACTCTGTGCCCATCAAATTACAGCTCCCCATTCTTCCCCCACCCCCCACCCCCTGGCAACTGCCCTTCTACTTTCTGTGTCTGAATTTGACTGCTCTAGATATCTCATATTAGTGGAATCTTGCAGTATTGGTCTTTTTGGAACTGGCTTATTTCATTAAGCAGCATGCCCTCAAGGTTCATCTATTTTGTTGCATGTGTCAGAGAATTTCCTTCTTCTTTAAGGCTGAATAATATTCCACAGTATGTCCATACCACATTTTACCTGTTGATCCACTGATGGATACGACACTTGAGTTGCATTTACCTTTTGACTTTTGTGAACAATGTTGCAATGAACATGAGTTTAAAAAATATCTCTTTGAGACAACTGTTTTTCATTCTTTTGGATATGTACCCAAAAGTGGAATTGCTGGATCACATGGTAATTCTATTTTTAATTTCTTGAGGAATCGCTATACCCATTTTCCATAGAGACTGCACCACTTTATGTTCCCAGCAGGAATGAACAGGGGTTCTCATTTCTCCACATCTGTGCCAACACTTGTTTTTTCTCTTTTTCTGTTTGTTTTTATAGTAACCTTCCTGACAGGTTGTGGTTTTCTTTCATTTTCCTAGTGTTTACGTGATATCAAACATCTCTTCATAAGCTTGTCGGCCATTTGCATATTTTCTTTGAAGAAATGTCTATTCAAGTCCTTTGCCCTTTTTTTTTAAGATTTTATTTATTTATTTGACAAAGACAGCGAGAGAGGGAACACAAGCAGGGGGAATGGAAGAGGGAGAAACAGGCTTCCTGTCGAGCAGGGAGCCTGACGTGGGGCTCGATCCCAGGACCCTGGGATCATGACCTGAGCCAAAGGCAGACGCTTAACGACCGAGCCACCCAGGCGCCCTCTTTGCCCATTTTTAAATCATGTTGTTTTGTTTTTTGTTGTTGAGTTGAGGAGTTCTTTATATATTCTGGATGTTAGTCCTTATCAGATAAAGATGGATGGATGGATAGATAGATAAAGATAGAGATATACCTATTGTATTTATGTGTAACTCAACAACTTGTGAATAGGATAGATGAATAGATGGATTGACATATAGATACACATCTATAGAGTTGTGATTTAACTATGTATAAAGAATATAAATAATGTAATATATAAAGAATATATCTATCTCTCTATATATACCTATTCAGTTATACAGTTTGCAATATTTGAATAATTCCTCCCATTCCATAGGTTGCCTTTTCACTGTTGAGTGTATTCTTTGATGCATAGAAGTTTTAAAATTTTGATGTAGTAGAGTTTATTTTTGCTTTTCTCCCTGTATCTTGGTGTCATATCCAAGAAATCATTGCCACGTCCAGTGTCATTGAAGTTTTTCCCTTATGTTTTCTTCCAACTTCTCATTTTGTGTGTTCAAGAAAGGAATATTAACTGCTCAAAATTGTCTGTGTTTTCTTCATTATTCTTGAAACCTGTAACCAAACGAAATGAAATTGCCAGGTGTAGTATAATTAATGTAATCGACAGTGGTGTATATGTCAGCACGTAAAACTTTTGAGAATTTTAAGTTGACTTTGCAGTTAAAGTAGAAATTCAGGGGTGCCTGGGTGGCTCAGTCGGTTGAGCAGTTGCCTTTGGCTCAGGTCATGATCCCAGGGTCCTGGGATGAGCCCCGCATCAGGCTCCCTGCTAAGCAGGGAGCCTGCTTCTCCTTTCCCTCTGCTGGCCTGACGCTCCCCCTGCTTGTGCTCTCTCTCTCTCTCTCTCTCTGTGTCAATAAATAAAGTTTTTTAAAAAGTAGAAATTCAAAACTGTATTAACAACCAAGAGAGTAAGTATGTTATTTAATAGGTAACATAGTTAAGGGTCTTGCCTTCATGTTAATACTAAATGAGTTGTGGCAAATTTTGTAGGATAACTAACTAAAGTGTTCCTTGCCTCTACTATTTTTTGTTTCTAATATATAATCCACTGTGTATTCCACCTTGATATGACAAGCCAGACTGTTTCTTAAATGGTGTTTTACTCTTGAAAAGCATAACACAGAAGTGTGTAACACAGAAGTATGTGTTCAAAAGAACTTCATTCCCATTTTGAAGCTCTAAGCTGTTTTCAGCGCTTGGGGACGATTGCTATGGTATGGGTGGTGGCAGAGTGCTGCAGGAGCCCAGAGGAGTGGCTGATTAGTCAGGAACGGCTTCGTTTGGAGTCGTCAAGAGTTAAATATGGAAGATGAATCTAGGCAGAGGCTGGGCGAGTCTTTGGGAAGAGACTGAGTGATGAAAGTGCATGCACATAATTGAAAATAGAGCTACCATACGATCCAGCAATTGCACTACTGGGTATTTACCCCAAAGATACAAATGTAGGGATCCGAAGGGGTACGTGCACCCCGATGTTTATAGCAGCAATGTCCACAATAGCCAAACTGTGGAAAGAGCCAAGACGTCCATCGACAGAGGAATGGATAAAGAAGATGTGGTATATATACACAATGGAATATTATGCAGCCATCAAAAAGAATGAAATCTTGCCATTTGCAATGACGTGGATGGAACTGGAGGGCATTATGCTGAGCAAAATAAGTCCATCAGAGAAAGACATGTATCATATGATCTCACTGATATGAGGAATTCTTAATCTCAGGAAACAAACTGAGGGTTGCTGGAGTGGGGGGTGGGGTGGAAGGGATGGGGTGGCTGGGTGAGAGACATTGGGGAGGGTATGGACTGTGGTGAGCACTGTGAATTGTGCAAGACTGTTGAATCTCAGATCTGTACCTCTGAAACAAATAATACAATATATGTTAAAAAAAAAAAAGAAGAAGATAGCAGGAGGGGAAGAATGAAGAGGGGGAAATCGGAGGGGGAGACGAACCATGAGAGACGATGGACTCTGAAAAACAAACTGAGGGTTCTAGAGGGGAGGGGGGTGAGAGGATGGATTAGCCTGGTGGTGGGTATTAAAGAGGGCACGTTCTGCATGGAGCACTGGGGTTATACGCAAACAATGAATCATGGAACACTACATCAAAAACTAATGATGTAATGTATGGTGATTAACATAACATACTAAAAAAAAAAAAAAAAGAAAGTGCATGCACGTTTGGCCAACCAGCTGGGAGGCGCTCGATGTGGCTGGAATGTGGAGGAAGGTGGGGACATGAGGCTGGACAAGGAAGCTAGGGTGAGGTGGTAGAGCTACTAATGTGTCAAACCAGGCAGTTTGGACTTGATCTGATGGACATTGGGGAGCCAGCGAAAGCCTTGATTGTTGGGGGTGGGGCTAGGGGCTGGTGACAGATGAACTGGAAGGAGAGACTCATGGCAGGAAGTTCTAGTGCAAGTGCCTAAAGAGATAACAGGGATGTAGGAGTCTGGGCTAGGCAGGAGCAGAAAACAAGAAGGAAATGCTTCGCAAGTTCAGTCAAGAGGAACCGTGGGATAGTATGTGAGACGAACTCGGTAGGGGAGTCCAGAGGATTCCAAAGCGTCTAGCTCAGCTGTGTTGTAAGAAATTGACTAAACTCCACTCTTAGGCAGTTAAAGGAAAAGGACGTTTTAAACCTGAAGTTGATTATCTCTATTCAATTTTTTCCTTTGAAGTGGTACTTTTCTAGTCCATTGGTGACTCCTTTTATAATGGTTTTGATCAGGCTGAAACAAATAATATGCTTTCATATTAAATATGTTTTTAAAGAAAAGCAAACGATCAAGCTAATATCTGGGATTTTATTTTTAAAATCCTACAAGTTACTTGCTTTAGAGGAGCTTCTGAGCTCTCTTTGGAGCAAAGGTGGTGTAGTGGAATGAGCAGTGTTCAGACTATTTTGATAATGAAGATTATTACAAAAACAAACACATTTAGTGTAGGAAACAGCAGTTGGCACTTTAGATATATTCACTAGCCCAAGTTTTGGCCATGATTATTGCTTCTATTTTACAGGTGAAGAAACAGACTTAGAGTGTTTAGGTGAATGCCAGGGTCACCCGCTGGTAAATGCATTAGAATCCCGCAGTTGGACTCCAGAGCCTGGTCTTCCACTGTGTGGTTACACTGCCTCCGACTTCCCTGTGACCTCTCTAATTTTATTCCAGACTCTTCCTCTGTGTGCCTTTGTAGAATTGGACAAGATTAAAAAAAAAAAAAATTCTCCCTTGGAACTCCTGCCTATGTATAAAATGATATTTTGGCTGATGTTACAGATTGTGGCTTGTTCAACGAAAATACCAATTTCAGAATTTTTGAACTTTGCCTTCTCTAGAGAATAGAGAATTGTCTTGCTAATTTATGGATAACAGTGATAATTATAATAAACTCATGTTTTGTCATAAAAGAATGTTATTTATTTAGAAAATAGTTATAAACATTTATAAAAATATTAAATAATGTTAGTTACTAAGTTATATCCCCTTTGAAAAGTACATCCATCTTTGTGTGTCAGAATTTAGCTGCAAGAGTGTTCATTGCAACTTTGTTTATAATATAAAAATTTGGAAACAAGCTAAAAGTCCAGAAAGAAATTGTATTATCTTTATAATTGATAAAAGCATTTTACAGAAATGTCCTTGAGAGCCGAGGCTGGCAAGCTGTTGCTGTGAAGGTCTACACAGTAAATATTTAAAGCTTTGCAGACAGAGAGCCAGTATTGAGGATATTATATAGGTACGTAACCATATAAAAATGTAAAAACCTGCTTGAAAGCTGTATAAAAACAGACATCTGGCTAGATGGGCTGGTTGTAGTTTACTGATTCCTGATTTTGGGTATAATATAATTTTTTTCCACCCTCCCAAGTCCTCATGTAAGCATAGAAAAAACAGCAGGACCATAGTGTCACTGGGTTATGTGATTCTTACTTTATTTACTATCATCTGCCTTCATTTTCCAAGTTTTTACAAATATGAATACTTACATACTTAGCAAAACAATGCAATTATTATTTTTTTTTAACAAAACACATCCATCTCTGTACATATTCTTGTAGTCTTTTGTCTCAATGTTGCAGAACTTTTGGGTTGTAAAGCAGTGGGACTCAAAATGAGACTGCATGTCTTTCCTTCCTTACCTCACACTCAAACGAGGGAGTTAGGGAAAAGGTTTGGTTTATTTCTTGCTCTCTTTATTTCAGCCAAGATTACATAAAGCAAAAATTGTTTTTAGCTCTAGTAGACAATTTTTCTTAAGATATTTTTTTTAAAGTTCTAAATGTTGAGAGAAGTGTAGAATCACATGCACTTGTAAGAAATAACAGAGATTCTCTATACCCTTCACCCAGTTCCCAAAGGGTAGCATCTTGCATCTCTCCGGTGCAGCATCCCAATCAGGAAATCAATATTGATAACAATCCAGAGACCTGACTCAGATTTCACAGGTTTTACATGCACTCATTTGTGCACGTGTGCATACATATGTTCATTCTGTGCACTTTTGTCTCATGTGAAGAGTAACGTGACCGCGACTGCGGTCAAGGTGCAGAACTGTTCACCACTAGGTTCCCTTTTATGGTCACCGCCACTCCCTCCCCAGCTCCTCCCCCCCCCCAGCTCTGCCATCTGTTCTCCTTCCCATAATTTTGTCATTTTGAGCACATTATATGAATCAAACCATAAGGTGTGTAACATTTTCAGATTGACTTTTTCTACTCTGCCAATTTGTCTTTTAATTGGTGTGGTTAGATCATTCGCATTTAAGGTAATTATTGACATGTTAGGGCTTAAGTCTCCCATCTTTTTGCTGTTTCCTCCGCTTTTCATTTCTCTTGTTTCTCATTTCTTCCCTTTCTGTGAGTTAATTGAACTTTATTTTAAGGTTCTATCTTAAAACTTTATTCATAGTTTTTTTTTTTAAGTGTATTACTTTGTATGATTTTCTTAATGTTGCTCTAGGTATTAAAATATGCATCTGTAACATATCAGCCTACTGGTATCCATGATATTTTACCACCTACAATTTCTGGTCAAGTATAAAAGCCTTACTTTCATTTATGTCCCTCTTTTGTTCCCACGTTTTAAGCACAGTTGTCTTAATATTTACATTTATTTAACACCATAGCAGAGTTGGTATTAAACTTTTTGCTTCAACTATCAAATATTACCTTAAAAACTCATAATTTACTATATTTACCCTTATTTTCACCCATTCCTTTGTTCATTTTAATGTTCTAAGCCTTCTGTTATCTTCTATCTTTTGCTGCTTTCTACTTAGAAAACTTCTTTGATCTTTAGGGGTCAGTGTGCAAGCCACAAATTCTCTTGTGTTTTTTATCTGAGAATGTCTTTATTTCCCATTCATTTTTGAGGGATATTTTCACCAAATATAGCTTTTGTGGTTGACAGTTCTTTTCTTTCAGAACCTGAGAAATGTTCTGCCATTTTCTTCTGGCCTCTGTCATTTCAAATGACAGATGTGTTGTCCTTGATGCTTCCCCGTAAATAATGTGTCCTATTTCCCTGGCTGTTTTCAAGATTTTTTTTTGCCTTAGTTTCCAGAAGTGCAGTTATGATTATGATGTCTCTTGGTGTGGATTTCTTTGATTTATCTTAACTGGAGTTTGCTCAGCTTCTTCAATCTGTAGGATTGTGTCCTTCACCAACTTTGGAAAGTTTTCAGCCGTTATTTCTTTGAATACTTTTTCAGTTCCACTCTCTCTTCTCCTTCTGGGACTTGAGTAATTTGAATGTTAGCTCTTTTGTTATTGTTCCACAGGTCCCTGAGACTCTGTTCATGTATTTAGTCAGTTTTCTGTCTTGTTCAGGTTGGGTAAATTCTATGGATCTGTTCTCAAGTTCATTGTTTATGTTCTCTCTCATATGCACTGTACTGTTGAGCCCATCCACTAAGTTATTTCTTTTGGTTATTTTATTTGCCAGTTCTAAAGTTTCCGTTTTTTGTTGTGTTGTTTTTTTTTTAACTTCTATTTCTTTGCTGAGATAGCCTATTATTTCATTTGTTTCAAGAGAATTTATTATTGCTTATTGAAGCACTTTTATGATGGCTGCTTTAAAATCCTTGCCAGATAATTCTAACATCTGGTTCATTTCATATAATACACATTTTAATGAAGACAGTATTTAAATCATGAAGAAGCATCAGTTTAATTTTTTCAGATCCATTTACTATGTGCCCTGTGTTGTGCTGAGTGCTTTGCATGGATTATTTCATTTAAGATGAACCACAATCCTATCAGGTACTATAGTAGGCAGGAGAGGTCGGCTATGCCACAGTAACAGTTCCAAAATTGTAACAGCTTAACACAACACTGACTTATTTCTGAGTGTAATCAGTGGTGCAGAGAGAAGAAGTTGTGGCATCAACATTACAGAAATGTCATCATTTTCCATAGGGTCTTTCCTGTCAATGGACCAGAAACAATATGCTGTGGCGTACTTTGGCCATAGAGCTGGAATCTGAAGCAGCTCTGCTTTGTGGAGAGATGTATTTTCTTTCTTTCTTTTTTTTTTTTTTAAAGATTTTATTTATTTATTTGAGAGAGAGAGAATGAGAGACAGAGAGCATGAGAGGGAGGAGGGTCAGAGGGAGAAGCAGACTCCCTGCTGAGCAGGGAGCCCGATGCGGGACTCGATCCCGGGACTCCAGGATCATGACCTGAGCCGAAGGCAGTTGCCCAACCAACTGAGCCACCCAGGCACCCCGGAGAGATGTATTTTCTTAAACCTGGCTTACTTTGAATAGGTTCTAGAAGTATATTCCACCTTTTCTTCAAAGAGTTTAGTGTGCCATACAAAGAGCTTTGCAGTAGAAGCACCAGATAGTTAGCCTAGCATTTCAAGATGAAACTTGCACAGCAAAGAGAGAAATAACAAGGGAAACCATCAGGCTAAGGAGGGAGCGGCAAGGAAAGAGAAGAGCCCGTAATGAGACAGAGAAGTAGTGTGTTCTGTACCAGGTGAGCGTTCCAGCAAATGCAACTCAGTAGCTAAACTAAAGCTCAGTCTGCCAGTAGTATGTTCCTTTGAAGTGAAGATCGCATGTAAATCACCGTACCCTGGGCCTGAGCCTGGGCCTGGCATGTAATAGCAGTTAATTAGTGTCATTGCTCTTTTTCTTTTTGCTACCATTATTAATAAATGTGCCTCCTAAAGAGATGCCCGTTCACATCTGGCTCATTTCTCGCAGATATCATGATCAGAATGCCTTGAATATGTTAGCTATATTAATTTTAATAAGTGGATGGACAAGTAGCTCAACCTATTTAAAATAAACCTACATGCAATTTATGTTAAATGAGAAATGAATATTAAAATGCAACTTATGGATGCATCAGCCACCAGGATTGTTCTTTTTCAATTTTGTTAAAATGAAAACCAGTCATTGTGAGAAATCAGGAGATAGCTTTTTTTTAATCAGAAAATGCATCACACAAAAATTATTTATTTATCTTTTCTGGTGGGTAGAACATTGTGAATCATTTATTGAAACTTAAATTGATTTTTTACATGTATTAATTTTAATAAATTTAGAGCAACTAGTAACTAAAATGGTAATGTACCTTGTTATGAGATTGATTGCTGAGAAAAATGGAGCATGGAGTTATAATATATCCTTCCAAATAGCCTTTGGATCAAAAATTTGCTCTTTCATTTAATGAGCTATTAATATTAACAGGTTTTGCTGATTATTGCATCACCCAGGCCTGGATAAACATTCTCTTTGAAGCATATATTATAAAAATTATATGTTTGGAAACTCAGTAGAAACTTTCCGGATGCAAATACAGATTTGTGAACCTGTATTTCTGCCATTTGTTAGAGATCGAAAAGATGAACAGGACTCTGGTATGACATATCTTTGAACAGAATTTATAATTTCGCTACCTAGGAGAGAAATTATTTTAGGCAGTCCAAGATGGACTGATCATTTTATTTATTCGGCAAATATTTATTGAGTACTTTTATCTTCTGGGTGCTGGGCTATACCAGTCTTTGATGGAGGAGTAAACAAAAACATATTTGGTGGTAATAAATGTTGTAGATAAAAATAACATTGGATTAAGGGACTCTGGAGCGGGCTGAGGTGCTGTTTCATCTGGTGGTCAGGGAGAGCCTCTCATAAGATGACATTTGAGTAAATATATGGGAGAAAGGTCTTGTGGGTAAAAGGAAGAGCAAACACAATACCTTCAAGTAGGGTTGCTGGACGTCTTTGAGGATGCGAGTGGGGCTGAGTGTTAGGAAATGAAGTAGTGAGTGGCCAGAACACAGAGCCTGTAAATCAATTTATGGACTTGGTTTTTACTCTGAGTAAAATGGGAAGCCATTGGAGGCTGTGGTTTTAGTGAGAGCGCTCTGGATGCTGTTTGAATACAGTCTTGGAGACAGCAAGTAGGAAGCAGCAAGACCAATTAAGAGGCTTTGGCAGAGCTCCAGTTGGAGGTGATGAAGGATTTAGGATAGTTTTTGAAATAGAGCCAGTAGATTTCTTGACTAGGACGTTGGGGTGTAAATGAAAGAGAGGAATTAAGGGTGGAGTTGTGAACTGAGATAGGATAAGACTGGCTAGCACTGGTTTTGGTGCTCAGGGTAAGGTGTTGGTGGTAGGATAAATCAGAAGTTCCATTTTGGCTATTGTAAGTTGGATATGTCAATTAGGCATCCAAGTGGAAATGTCAAGTATGTAGTTGGATAAAGACCAGTGCATGGGCTGGAGATAAGAATTTTTGGTGGGGGGGGTGGGGGGGGTGCACTTGGGTGGCTCAGTTGGTTGAGTGTCCACCTCTTGATTTCGGCTCAGGTCATGATCTCAGGGTCATGAGATCGAGCCCCATGTTGGGCTCTGCACTCAGTGTGGAGTCTGCTTGAGATTCTTTCTCCCCCTCTGCCTCTGCCCCACCCCCTGCTTGCACACTCTCTCTCTCAAAATAAATAAAATCTTAAAAAAAAGAAAAGTTTTTTTTTTTGTTTGTTTGTTTTTTAAGATTTTGTTAGAGAGCAAGTGTGCATGAGCAGTGGGGAGGGGCAGAGGGAGAGGGAGAAGCAGGGGGAGCCCGATGCTGGACTCCATCCCAGGACCCTGGGATCATGACCTGAGCTAAAGGCAGACACCTAACTGACTGAGCCACCCAGGTGCCCCATGAGATAAGAATTTTTGAGTCAGCATTTAGATGGTGTTTAAAACAATGAAAATGGATGAGATCATTTAGGGCCTGAGGTCAGATAAATGAGAAGCCTGATACCTGGACCTGAGGGGTACTACAGCATTTTTGAGATCTGAGAGATGAAGGGAAATAGCAAAGGGCACTGAGAAGGAGTAGCCAGTGAGATAGGAAGAAAGCCAAATGAGAGTGGTGTCCGAGAAGCTGAGGGAGGAATGCATCTCAGGAAGAAGGGCATGGCCAACTGTGCCGAATGCCATGGAGAGGAGTAAGAAAAGGACCTCTAGGGACTGACCCTTGAATCTGCAAAGGTGAGGCCACTGGCCATCGATATAGGAGCAGCTGTGGTGGCTCAAGGTGGTGGGGGTGGTGTGGGGCCCGACTGGAATGGGCTCGAGAGAGATTGGGTTGGCAGAATGTCTTTGGTGCTCTCAGAACTTCTTGTACTGCGTGTCTCAAAATGGTGATATCTAGAATGCTTATAAGGGACATATTTGTTGAGTGGCTGTTAGGGAGAGAATGTGTATTTAGCCCTTGTCATGTCACGAGAAGGCTTTCATTAAGCATGCTGCTGCTGCTGTTTTGTTATTTTTATTCTTTTTTTTTTTTTTTTTTTTTTATTTGAGAGAGAGAGAATGAGAGAGAGGGAGTACATGAGAGGAGGGAGGGTCAGAGGGAGAAGCAGACTCCCCACTGAGCAGGAGCCCGATGCGGGACTCGATCCAGCGACTCCAGGATCATGACCTGAGCCGAAGGCAGTGGCTCAACCGACTGAGCCACCCAGGCGCCCCTGTTATTTTTAATCTACTTCGGTGCCAGGTACTTTCATGAGGGCTGGGCCCTATCCATGGGGTCTCACTAGCAGAGCTGCTTGTGAATGAATAAATGAATTGATTTCACGAATCCTTACAACATTTATATGAAACTGGCATTCTGTTCTTATTTTGGGGATGGTGAAACCAGGACTTTGAGAGGTCTCTTTGTCAAAAACAGATATCGAGGACCTCCTGACTCAAGCTGAGAACTGTTTTACCAAGCAGAATAATGGTAAGCAGAGTAATGATCCCCAAAGATGTCTGTGTCCCAGTCCCTGGAACCTGTGAATGTTATATTACATGGCAAGAGAAATTAACGTTGCTGATAGAATTAAGGTTGCTAATCAACCAACTATAAAATAGGGAGAGTGTTCTGGATGATCCAGGTGGGACCACTGTAGTCACAAGAGTCTCCACAAGTGGATGAGAGAGGTAAAGGAGGCCAGAGTGATGTGATGTAGGAAGATCTTGACCCACCTTTGCTGGTTTTGTGGGTACAGGAAGGAGGGGGCCCATAGGCAGGGAATGCAGGTGGCCTCTAGAAGCTGGAAAAGATGAGGAAACAGATTCTCCCCTAGAGCCTCCAGAGGAATGCAGCCCTTCTGGCATCTTGATTTTTGCCCAGTGGTATCTGTACTGGACTGTAACACACCAAATTTCTGTTGTTCCAAGCCACTGAGTGTGATAATTTGTTACAGCAGCCATAGGAAACAAATACAGTAAATAATGTGATTGGATGATCTTATTCCCTTAGCACTTTTCATTCAGCGCAGAAAACTGTTGTAATGAAACTGCTAACGGACCCTCTGGTGCACGGGTGGCGCCACTCTAGATAACTAGTAGGGACCCTCTGGTGCACGGGTGGCGCCACTCTAGATAGCTAGTAGGGACCCTCTGGTGCATGGGTGGCGCCACTCTAGATAACTAGTAGGGACCCTCTGGTGCACGGGTGGCGCCACTCTAGATAGCTAGTACGGACCCTCTGGTGCATGGGTGGCGCCACTCTAGATAACTAGTAGGGACCCTCTGGTGCACGGGTGGTACTACTCTGGATAACTAGTAGGGACCCTCTGGTGCACGGGTGGTGTCACTCTAGATAAGGAGGGTCTAGTAGGGACCCTCTGGTGCACGGGTCTAGTAGGGACCCTCTGGTGCATGGGTGGCACTACTCTGGATAACTAGTAGGGACCCTCTGGTGCACGGGTGGTGCCACTCCGGATAACTAGTAGGGACCCTCTGGTGCACGGGTGGCGCCACTCTAGATAACTAGTACGGACCCTCTGGTGCACGGGTGGCGCCACTCTAGATAACTAGTAGGGACCCTCTGGTGCACGGGTGGCGCCACTCTAGAAAACTAGTGGGGACCCTCTGGTGCACGGGTGGCGCCACTCTAGATATCTAGTAGGGACCCTCTGGTGCACGGGTGGCGCCACTCTAGAAAACTAGTAGGGACCCTCTGGTGCACGGGTGGCGCCACTCTAGATAGCTGCTAGGGACCCTCTGGTGCACGGGTGGCGCCACTCTAGATAGCTAGTAGGGACCCTCTGGTGCACGGGTGGCGCCACTCTAGATAGCTACTAGGGACCCTCTGGTGCACGGGTGGCGCCACTCTAGATAGCTAGTAGGGACCCTCTGGTGCACGGGTGGCGCCACTCTAGATATCTACTAGGGACCCTGTGGTGCACGGGTGGCGCCACTCCAGATAGCTACTAGGGACCCTCTGGTGCACGGGTGGTGCCACTCTAGAGAACTAGTAGGGACCCTCTGGTGCACGGGTGGCGCCACTCTAGATAGCTACTAGGGACCCTCTGGTGCACGGGTGGCGCCACTCTAGATAGCTACTAGGGACCCTCTGGTACACGGGTGGCACTACTCTAGATAACTAGTAGGGACCCTCTGGTGCACGGGTGGCGCCACTCTAGATAGCTAGTAGGGACCCTCTGGTGCACGGGTGGCGCCACTCTAGATAGCTAGTAGGGACCCTCTGGTGCACGGGTGGTGCCACTCTAGATAGCTACTAGGGACCCTCTGGTGCACGGGTGGCACCACTCTAGGAAACTAGTGGGGACCCTCTGGTGCACGGGTGGTGCCATTCTAGATAGCTAGTAGGGACCCTCTGGTGCATGGGTGGCGCCACTCTAGAAAACTAGTGGGGACCCTCTGGTGCACAGGTGATGTCACTTTTGGTAACTACCCTGTGATCTCACCACCGTGCCCCTCACTCTATGAAAACTGTGGGTTGAGGTCCAGGCTTGGTGGAGAGTATGTGGTGGAGAATAGGGGCAGAGAATAGCAGTATAGTGCCCTGGATCGTTTTTCTGCCCACCCCCCTGTTCCTATCAGTACGTTACCCTGTGTAAATGGTAGGGAGTGACTTGCTTCAGTTTTTTGGTATTAAAGTGCCTTCTGAGTCTGGAGATCCTTTACTGACCCTCCTCCAGCTTCTAGGGTTAGCTACTTTAGGTGTTTGCCGGCTTCCATTTCCCCTTTGTTTCCTAATAACAGTATTCACACTTGGATGTGTTTGAAAACATTTTCTTAACGATGTGGCAAAATCAAAAGTAATGTATCTTAAGTTTTTGAAGTACTATAAAACAAAGAGGTAATTAGATTTGGATAATTTTCTTTTTTTTTTTTAAATGACAGTGAACTTTACCAAGATTGTTCTCATTTCTCATTATTTCCTATTTTTCATATCTCTTACAGCCTCCTCTAGATTTTTTTCTCTGTGAATGCTTCCAAAAAATATGTTTCAGTGTGGGAATTTGTGCTATGAGTGTTCTGAGTCCTTGTAAAGTGTTCTTGAGGCAGATCGGCTGGAGGGAGCAGCGCTGGGAGGAGTTAATCTCCACTTGGTAGGGGGAGGATAGAAGACGAAGAGTGAGTGTAGCTGGTCATACTCACCCGGGCAGGGGCGGAGGTGTTGCTGCCCATTTCTCTAGTGAATGGGGGTAGCAAAACCTCAGAGGCAACTTTGGGGAGAGGTGAGTGCTATGTGTAAACAGCTCCCCCTTCCGGATGATTCTAGTTGCCTCCAGAGTCTCTCACTTGGGGCTGTTAAGTTCTGGAATTGCTCTTTTATACTATCTTCAAGGCTGATTTGGGGGAAGAGGCCAGCAGCCCACACAAGCTCTCTGTCTTGGCAGGAGCTGTGTTGCGTATCAGTCAGCGTTCTGTAGAGAAACAGAACCAGCAGGCTCTGAGAGAGAGAAAATCCAAGAGGTCAGTGGGATCTGAGAGAGAGAAAGAGCTTTATTATAAGGAATTGGCTCATGTGATTATGGAGCTGGCAAGTCCCCAAATCTGCAGGGTGAGTCAGCAAGCTGGAGAGCCAGTGGTTTCACAGGCTCGACACCAAGAAAGAGCCTGTGTTTCAGTTCAGATTTGAATACTGGAAAAAAAGCTGCCCAGGGTCAGTTCTATTCAGGCCTTCAACTGATTGGATGAGGCCCACCCATATTGGGAGGGACAATCTGCTTTAATCAGTCTACCAATTTAAATGTTAAATCTCTTCCAAAAACACCCTCATAGAAACACCTAGAGTAATGACTGACAAATATCTGGGCATTCTATGGCCCAGTCAGGTTGACACAAAATTATTAATCATCACAAGCCTTAAGAGTTTTGTTCTTTTCCTATAGTCATATCATCTTTAATTAAGACCATCAACAATGGGTACATTGTTTTCCATTATCTTGTCTTTTACCTTGACTAAAACTTATAAATCAGTTGTGAAAAATAAAGTGATAATAGACACCTATGAGTTTCCTCTTGCTTCTCTTCATTGTTAAGTGTCATGTTGGCTTTTGATTCAAATATTCATTCTCAACTTTTCAAGAAAGAAACCTTTCTATTTACTGAAAGTTTTTTTTCTTTTAAAGATTCGGAAATGAGGGTTGAACTTTATAAATGCTATTTCAGTATCTGTCATTGTGGTTCTATTTTTCTTCTTTGGCCTATTAAATGATGAAATCAGATTTCTTAATATCCATTTTTTGCATTTTTATAATATTTGATCTTAAAAGTTTTCTATTAATACATGCTGGGGTTTAATTTATTATATTCTATTTAGAATTTTTACATTTAAGTACTGACATGAGATGACTCAACTGTTTTTTTCCCCCCCCTATGATGTTTGGGAGTTTTGGTGTCAGGGTTATGCTACCTGTTTTTTTTTGGTTTTTTTTGTGTTTTTTAAAGATTTTATTTATTTGAGGCATGTGTATGCAAGCGGGAGGAGGGGCAGAGACAGAGAGAGAGGGAGACTCCTCAAGCAGACTCTCCACTGAGCACAGAGCCCAGTGTGGGGCTCAATCTCATGACTTGAGGGGAAGTGAAGAGAAGAGTCAGCCTCTTAACCAGCAGAGCCACCCAGGTGCCCCTACCATGAATTGGGTAATTTTTATTATTTCCCTATTATAGGGCAGTTTAAATAGCTTAGGGACTTTCTGTTTGAGGGTTTTTTGTTTTTTTTTTTTAAAGATTTTATTTATTTATATGACAGAGAGAGGCAGCGAGAACAGGAACACAAGCAGGGGGAGTGGGAGAGGGAGAAGCAGGCCTCCCGCTGAGCAGGGAGCCCGATGCGGGGCTCGATCCCAGGACCCTGGGACCATGACCTGAGCCGAAGGCAGACGCTTAACGACTGAGCCACCCAGGCGCCCCTCTGTTTGAGGGTTTTTAATAGAACATGCGAAAACAGTCTAGGCCTTCTGCAGGAGATTGGTAGTACTGGGATGACTTTTATTTTCTCAGTGTATTCTGTGGTTATCTCATTCTATTGTCTTTAGATTTATTTATTTGCGAGAGAGAGAGAGAGAACGAACGAACATGAGGAGGGGAGGGTCAGAGGGAGAAGCAGACTCCCCGCTGAGCAGAGAGCCTGATGCGGGACTCAATCCTGGACTCCAAGATCATGACCTGAGACGAAGGCAGTCGCTTAACCAACTGAGCCACCCAGGCGCTCTTATTCTATTGTCTTTAAAAAGTGCTAGCCCTTGGGGCGCCTGGGTGGCTCAGTTGGTTAGGCGACTGCCTTCGGCTCAGGTCATGATCCTGGAGTCCCGGGATCGAGTCCCGCGTTGGGCTCCCTGCTCGGCAGGGAGTCTGCTTCTCCCTCTGATCCTCCTCCCTCTCATGCTCTCTGTCTCTCATTCTCTCTCTCGCAAATAAATAAAATCTTAAAAAAAAAAAAAAAAAAAAAAAAAAGTGCTAGCCCTTGGACTTATTAATGATTCTGTTTTCTGGTTTACTGTTGCATTCTTACTTTTCACCTTTCTGAATGTTCTCTGGTTCCCTGCAGTGCCCCCCTTCCTGCTACCAGCATTCTCTTGGTCCTGCAGTACTTTCGGCCGGGACTCTCGGACCATCAATAATGCCCTGCCACACATTAGCAGCTTTTGGTCTCTGCCAGTAGGAGAAAGATGTGGACAGATGGTGGCCAGGGCTGAAAGTGCAGGCGTGGAGAGATAGTGGGCAGAGGTTGCAGACAGTCACCTCCTGGAGAAGACAGTCCCTAAAGGGTGGGTTGGGCATCTGGTTGAATGGGACAGGTTCTGGGTCACGGGCGTGGAGGGTTGGTGGGTGAGCTAAAGCATCTTTTTACTTTTGTTCAGATTATATTTCCGTGAAGCAAATCAAGGCGTGTCATGAACTCACATTCATATTCAGCATATGTATCAGTTTCTCCTTGATTCTGGTTAATACTTTGTCTTAATTGTTATTACTGTTGTAGGTTTTTAATCTTTATCTGTTTCTTCATGGAAATTTTTGAGAAGCTGTCTGAGACTTTGGTTGGGGGTGACCAGCAGGGTGCTTCTTTGCATCTGGAATATGGAGTGTACAATTGAAAGATGTTTGAGAAGTATTTAATGTCCTCTAAAGCATAAAATAATCTCAGGGACTGGGGCATTTTCCTTGTCCATATAACAATAAGTATACAAATTATAAATGTAAGTTTTTCATGAAAATTGAGTTTGTAAGGTCTCTATCTGCTATTGTAATTAGGTGGTAGAGCTTCATTTCTGTACGATTATAATTCTAATTTCTGCTCTTTCAGAATAGCTATTCCGTTCCCTCAGTTTAGTGCCTCTACCTCCCAGGCTCCTTCCACCCCCTCCCACCCCCCTTCCCCTGTCTATAAAATAACACATAGTTTAGATGATCTCTGCAGTTCCTTTTGCTGATAGCTTATGATTTGGATTTTCCTGAGTGGAAATCTAAATGAGAATGTCTTAGAAAAGCTTCTTACTAAACTCGGTCTGCTGGTATCTCACGTACTTTTGTTTTCACTGGTCTTTATTAGGTACCCACAGTTTTGTTAGGTGAAGTTCAGAACAATGAAAAGGCATAAACCCTGCTTCTCAGGATCTTGTGATCACCAAGGGATATTGGGAAGAAAGGAAAAGAGGGTTATGTTGGCTTTAGTGGCGGAAATTGTCCACCTGAATGGCATACCTTGAAGATTGGTGAGGTTATTCCATATGGCTGGAAGGAAATGAAAAGCTTATTTGCTTTTTTCATCCCCCCCCCCCCATATATTCTTATCGCTTTCCCAATGTAAAATAAATGATGGGAGTTGATCCTGTTTATGGTATGTGGCTCAGGGCATGGGAACCTTCACCTTATTTTTTTCCTTCCTGAATTGAACATGAAATTCTGATGCTACAGGGCAGAGGAGAGACCAGGGTTTATGAAGATTGCATAGCTTGTGAATCTTAAGTAGAGCTCTTCAATTATTAGAGGCTCAACTTTTTCTCTTTTCCACTCAGAGTGTTACGGTAAGGAAAGCAGCTTTAAGAGATAAGAATCTTAGTTCAGTAGATAGAGTTTTGAAGAGGATGTTGAACAATGGCTTCAAAAACAGCATTTATTTCTATAATAAGTGTAATACATGTTTATCTTAGAAAGATAGAAAATATTGGCAATAGCTCACAGTAGTGATTATTCGTTATTTTCTGTAATGGTTGTGGCAACCCTGTGATGTAGGTCATGCTGTCATTCCCCCAGTCTGCAGATGAGAAACTGAAGCTTAGGAAGGTCACTATTTTGCTGCTTATTCTTCTGATTTTTTTCCCCCCGCATAAACTTGTTCGATAAAATTTGGATCATGCAAAACAGGTTTATGACCTACTTTTTCAACTAATAAGACATTTTAAGAATACTTCCCTTTGTTATTAAAAGTATTTGAAAATAGATTTTAATGTCTGTATAACATTTAATCTTATGAAATTTATTTAACCCAGGATTTCTTAACCTTGGGACTGTTGGCATTTTTGGCACGATAATTTTTGTTCTGGGAGATTGTCCTGTACATTGTAGGATGTTTAGCATCATCTCTGGCCTCTACCTACTAGATGCCAGCAGCACTTTCTCCTCCCACTCAGGTGTGATAACAAAAATGGCTCCAGACATTGCCAAATAAATGTCTTGGGGGGATAAAATTACCCTTGGTTTGAGAACCCCTTATGTAACCATATATATTTTATGCTTTTAGAAATATATGGATATGGTGGTGCCTGGTGGCTCAGTCATTTAAGTGTCCGACTCTTGGTTTTGGCTCAGGTCATGATCTCAGGGTTGTGAGATCAAGTCCTGTGTCAGGCTCCACTCTGGGTGTGGGAGCCTGCTTAACAATTCTCCCTCTCCTTCTCCCCCCCACCCTTCCTCTCTCCCTCTCCGAAAAAGTAAGTAAATAAAATAAATATATATGGATATGAATAGACTCATTGTGAATTATCTAGATGAAAAAGTAGACCCATGTCATCTAGGTTATATTTATCAGCTCTAATTTCAGCTACTTTTCTTTGGTTAATATGTTTTCCGTAATAGCAGTATTACTTGGAAGTCAAAATTTAACAACATAATTTGCATTCATACAAGAATGTAATTGCTTCTCTGTCACCAGTCTGATGGAAAGGCATCCTGGGAGCTTTGACCACAGTTGTTTTATTGTGGATGAATTCCATTATCTCCATGTCACTTTCTTAAAAAGTTTGGTCATTGAGGCAGCTATAATACCTTGTGTTATTAATGGAAACCAGAAGTTACTCTTTCAGCTTGTTTATGTAGTTTTCTTGATATGTTTTGACATTTTGGAAGGATATATAAAGCCATCTTTCCTACCCAGCCATCTTTTTGTGTAAAGAAAATTATTTTCTGTAATAGAACTCTAGCCTACAATAATTAATGGTTGCACTTGCCCTTTTAAGGAGGTAGCATTCATTTGTGGGGAGGGGGTGGTAGGCAAAACAGGGCTCATTGGAATCATTAGTCCTTGATTAATTATGAATCTTATGTTCAGGGTCTTTATGCAGTTTTTTCTCATCATAGATCTCTTTTATTCTTTCGTGTGAAGTTCAAGATTGACATGATGTATTTAGGGTTGTCCTGTAATGTGCATGTATATGTATGTATGTTTACTGATAACATTATAGTTTCAAATAGGCGTATTTACACAATAAAATACATAGTTCTTGACTTTGTTGATAGTACCCTGTTGTAGTGAATAGAATAAGTCTGTTTCTTAAAAATTTGTTAGTTATGTTTTTGAGACTCAAATTATGTGTTTTGAATGACTTACAGTATAGTTTGAATTACACTTTTTAAAAAAAATTATTTGTATTTGGCTCAACTGTTTTATTTTTCTGTTCTCCCTCTGTCTTCTCTATTAAATAGTGATCATAAAGATTTCAGTATATCATGGGGCTTCTTTCAAAGTGAATTATTTGGGGCGCCTGGTGGCTCAGTTGGTCGAGTGTTCAGTTCTTGATTCTGGCTCAGGTCATGATCTCAGGGTAGTGAGATCAAGTTCCATGTCAGGTTCTTTGCTGGGTCTGGAGTCTGCTTGGGATTTTCTCTCTCCTCCTTTCTCCCTCTCTCCCCCACCCCCACCAAACAACAAATAATAACAAAAAAACACAAATAATTCACTTTGTAAAGAAAAATTTTTTTAAATACAGATTTTCTATAATTCAAATGTTCCGATACTAGATTTCAGTAGCTTTTTAAGTATCAAACTTACAAAGGTGCCTACCAGTTTTGAATATTTCAGTTCCCCTTAAGCTAATTAGAATTCTATAGAGAATGTTCTGGCTTTTCTTTTATACCTTCATACCCATGGTTGATGATTCTTTTGCTTTTTATTAACACTTGGGGGTTTTTTACCCTGGAAGTTCAGACTGCATTTTTTTTTTTAAACGACTTTTTTTTTTTGATGTTCGTAGTGTTCCTATTGTATCTGGCTTTAAAGAATTGGATATTAAAAAGATTTGCCCCTCGTCAGATGCAGTGGTGACATGAGGCCAAGTAAACCATTCATCTTATCACAATTCCTGAATGTTCAGCTGAGGTCTTTCTCATAGGTGAACCTGGATGGGATAAAGGCCATCTCTGGTAGAGTGAGGTTGTGATTCGTTAGGGAGTGCTCACCTGCTGGTATTTTCCACTAGCTTAACTCATGTCTTATAAGATAGCTCACCTCTCCCTTTCAGTATTTCTCGTATTTTATTTTGGGGGAAAAAAAGAAACAACATAAAAAAAACAGTGCATTTAATAAAGAAATAGTATCCAGACATTTTAAGTTCTCTATTAAGAGTAACAATAAAAAATGTAACAATCTCTCATTAACTCCCTGAATTCATGTGACACATTTTTTAAAAGTAAAATTCAAGTCTTCCTTTGGACTGTAACAGTGGTATATAAAATGTACTGATGTGTGAAAGATATGGAGAAAGTTAAAAGAGGATGAAGAATTGGTTATAAACACCAAAAAAGTTTTTTCTTGTACATGAGTTTTAAATTATCAGGTGAAAAGTGCAATATTCTTGTGGGTGTGCACATCTAAGTTAGGTGATAGGACTTATGCCATGAAAATTTACCCTACAGTGTTAGTAACAAATTACTAAATAGTTTTTCAGGCAGAAATTAATTGCCTTAATCTGTTATCCACAAAAGTAATTTTTTTGCTTTTAAGTTCAAAACTCTATAGGAATGACTGTGATATGAAATTTATTTTTAGATAGTGTTTTAGAATCCTACATAGGATGGTTTAAAGGACTTTAATTAAAAGTGCTCTACACTTAGTGAAAATCCATGTTAGTTGAAGAATTGATTCTTTTTAAAGGAAAGCTGCAAATTTTTCTTGTATGGGTAAATGTCACTCTGTTCATATCTTCGCTTAGCTGCAAGTCAAGACTTGTACTATTTCACTAGGTTGTCATAGAAACGCGGTTAACTGTCATGTCAACTCAGACTGTTGATGGTTTTATTTGTAGGTTTGCAAGATTATTAAAATTTAACAAAAATTATTGATTTGCCTTTTATTAACACTAGGTTGTTTTCCATGGAAATTAAAACTGCACAAAACCTTTCTGCTTAAATTTTTTTAAAGGTGAAACTATATTAAATCTGCTTGATTTTTTTTCTTAAATTGTATTTAAAATGTGATATATAGTCTGCAGCAGTAGAATAACCTCCATGAATTGTATTTTTGAATCATTTTCCATTTTCTTTGTTTACAGCAAGCAGAAAAAAAAGCCTTAAAAATTCACCTTTAGCCTGCTTTTTAACTTAACATAAAAGATACCTGTCAGAAAAGCATGAAATGCTACATCAAGTGCCTAATATCGGAGTTTTCATTTTATTTATGGTTTGAAGCCTAGCACGAATGCTTCAGTGAGCTGTGTTGTGAAAGTATTTATTTTTGTATATTTATGTGAGAGAAATTATTTAGTTTTCACTTATAAATAAGACAGGCAAGCCTTACTTACAGTAACTTTATCTAATGGTCCGTGGATGAGTGCTTTTATGCAAAACAGTCAAGAGGCTAGAATTAACTTTTCACATTGGATGCACATTTGATGTCCAGACTTGAGCAACATATGGTATCTTATTATAAAGACTAGCATTCAGGATTCAATTTGTGTTTAATACATTTACTTCAGAAGGCACATGTCATCTTTGCCACATTTAATGTTAACTTTGTAAGGATTTCCGTTTCTTGCTTGTAGGTCCATAAGTAGAAGTGTTTATTTGTTGCTTTTTGTAATTTTCCTTTTTGTAGGTTTTTTTAGACGTGTTTAATTCACTATTTTTAACAACAGGTCACTTTTGACATATGACGGCTCCTTGGGTTGATTATCGTCAATTATCTTTTTAAAGAAGTATAGGTGTTTTATTTTATTTTATTTATTTTATTTTATTTATTTTATTTTATTTTATTTTATTTTTTATGTGGAGTCCAATGTGGGGCTCGAACTCACGACCCTGAGATCGAGACCTGGGCTGAGATCAAGAGTCAGATGCTTAACCACCTGAGCCATCCAGGTGCCCCCAAAAGTATAGGTCTTTTAGATAACCATGCTTGTTAAACTTCCTTTTGTCGCTATTTGTTCTTAAAGTTATTCTTAGAAGGTTAGCAGTGAATACATCATTTTTGATTTTTGACAGAGACAGAGATAGCGAGAGCAGGAACACAAGCAGCAGGAGTGGGAGAGGGAGAAGCAGGCTTCCCCTCGAGGAGGGAGTCCGATGTGGGACTCAATCCCAGGACCCTGGGATCATGACCTGAGCTGAAGGCAGACGCTTAACGACTGAGCCACCCAGCACCCCCATCATTTTTGATTTTTAATGCTCTTGCTAAATAAACAACTAATAGCTTTATATACTGGGGTAAGAAAATTTGATAGCTCACCAGAGACATGGAATATTGATTTTTTTTTTAAAGATTTTATTTATGAGAGAGACTGAGGAAGTGAGAAAGCACGAGCAGGGGGTGGGGTAGAGAGGGAGAAGCAGACTTTTGTAGCTAGCCTGCACAATGGCCCCCAATGATCCTCACATATTATTCCTGCTGTTGTGACCTCCCCTCCCACACTGAATTGTGGCTGACCTGTATGATCAATAGAATACTGCAGAAGTGTGTAGGCTAGGTCATATTCAACTTTGCTTTTTCTTGGATCACTCACTGTGGGGGAAGTCCCTTTCCATGTTCTGAGGACACTCTGGCAACCCACACGGAGGTCCATGAAGTGAGGAACTGAAGCCTCCTATCCACATCCAGCACCAACTTACCTACCATTTGAGTGAGCCATTGTGGAAGCAGATACCCTAACCCCAGTCAAGCGTTCAGATGGTTGCAGCCTCAGTAGACATCTTACCTGAAACCCTGTGAGAGACCTTAAGTCTGAACCACCCAGCTAAGCCTCCTATATTGCTTACCCATAGAACTGTTAAATTCATATTTTAATAGTTAAAATTAAAATAATACATATTTATTGTTTTAAATCAGTAAACTTCGGCATAATATGTATGCAGCAGTAGATAACTAATGCACCTGCTAAATACATTTTTAAACATTTCCTATTGATCACACAGTTCATAGTTATTTGTAGGCATAGAAATTGTGGAGGCTTTGTAGCTTTATTTTCTGTTGTGATTTGTAGCATCATTTTCATAGGCAATAGAGTAGTGTGTTATATAATCATTAACTTTAGGGCATTCATAACAACTTGAATTTTGGCTTTGTATATGTGTCTTGATGAAATTAAAATTTCTGATCATCATTTTGTACTAAAAATCTATAAAATGGAATAATTATATTTAACTCTCCAGCGTTTGTTTTTTTTAAAGTCAAGAGATTGGAGGGATCTGATGTTAAGTCTGCTTCATGGTGTTTGATGAGTATCATCCTTTCCATGCGATAATGCAGTTCTGTGCCCCAGAGGTAAAGACTTCTCTTGGCATTTGAGTTTGCATCTCTTCCTGGTGTGTCCTGTCAGTCATAATCTTCACCAGGCCCAGCACTTAATATCTACGAGTAATTTTTCTTTGACAGGATGATGTACCCAGGTGTGATTTTCTTCATATTTATCTTGCTTGGGATTACAAAGCTTCTTGAATTCCTGGGATGATGTCTGTCACTTATAGGAAATTCTCCGTTGTTAACCTCTTTAAATATTGTTCCTGCCCCCCCATTTTTATTTTTCTAGGACTGTAATTAAAAGCATTAGCCCTTTTCCCTCTGTTCCACATATCTCCTATTCTGTATTTTTCATCCGTTTTTCTACTCTGCCTTCCCTTTGGATATTTTTTGACCTGTTTTACACTTCACTAATCCTGTCTTCTGCTAAGCCATCTGTTGCATTCTTAGTTTCAGTGACATTTCTCACTTTTAAAATTTCCACTTCTTTTTTATGGATTACAATTCCCTGTTGAAAATTTCTGTCTTTTCATCTGTCTTCTCCTCTCTTATTGAACATATGAATCGTAGTCTTATTAAAGCCCTTTTTGCTAACTCCAGGTCACCCATGGGTCTGTTTTTATGGTCTTTTTTTCCCCTTGACTTTTAGTTACTTGGTCTTGTCCTGTGGCATACCTGGTGATTTTTTTAACTGATTTTATTATTTTTTATTCTTAGTATTGTAAGTGAAAATGGTAGAGGCCCGAGTAGTTTTTGTACTCTAAAAAGTTTTCTTTCTCTCAGGAGTCACCCTGTCCTTTACTGGACAGGTAGGTTGGGGGTTACATACGTACCTTAATCCAGTCAGGCGTTGAACTGAGTCTGAGACAGATTGAAGTCTTGGTAAGCACTTTTTTTGTGTGTCGCCTGGGGACCAGGAGTTCCAGTTAGCCTGTGGTATTCATCAGGATTTCATTTGTTGGTAATTCCTGAACTCTATTTCTTATCTTCTCAGCACATCGAGGCAGCTGGTTGCATTTTTGAGGCTTTCTATTTAGCTTTTTAGCCTCTTGCCCCGTATTACTTTGGAAATTAGTAGTTGTCTTATGGGGAAAAGTGGCTGTGTAACAAGCCCACTTGTCCGCCTCTCTCCTCCACTGGGATCTTAGCCCTTCAAGCTGCCGGTTTTGTTACTCGAGCCCTACGAGTACCAGAAGGTTTGCTGCTTTTCCTACCCTCAGCAGTGGCCATCTTCCAAGGCAGAGCTTGGGTTTTCAGCCTCTTGTCCTACACCCCGAATTGGTAAATACCTCCAGGAAGAATGGCTGGTGCATGGGCAGCTCACCTCCCCACGCTTTCTCCGGTTTCTCCACCACCTTGGAACCTTGGTCCTTCTAACTCAGGTGGTGGCTTCAGCAGCCCTTTCACTGACGCCTTTGACTGTTGCTGTGTATTTCATTAAGGCTTTCTAGTTTTTCTGGGTGGGTGCATTGGCGTGCCTCACGCTACTCGAATGTTAGCTGGGAAGTGAAGACTCTACAATTATTTTTGAAGGGAATGTCAGTGGGTAGATTATGTTTATGAACTTCTATTTTGGCCAGCTTTATCCTGCCACAGTTGTTGGTACATGCACATTTTATCTTTTCTCATCACATATTGATACAGTAAAATAACATCTTTATCTGAATCATTGTAATAATCTTTATAATTATCCTTGATTTAATTCAGAGCCTTCACAGTCAATATAGGTTCCTAACTTAACTCCATAACTGTGAGGATTAAGGATAGGATAAGGTATGCTGTATCAACAGTGAGGTTGAACATACAAAGTTAGTAATAATGCGTACAAAATGATTAAGAAATTTTAATACATTTAAGAAAAAGAAATTTTTAACACATTAGGTTTATTCAGATGAAAGTAAACAATACATTTTCTAACAAATGATCATGGATTATAAGTTTTGAAAAATAAATATTATATTTTATCTGAAGGTATAAATACATTTTGTTGTATATAAAATTTACAGTTTTCTTTCTTTGATTTTTTGTAATTATATTTTTCTAACTAAAATGAGATATTCTCAAATCTGACAAAAATATTTATAGTCTTGAGATACAAAATCCATGTCTTTGGAGGTTTATTGTATTCCTATCTCCCTGCTGTGAGTGTTTTATGTCCGTGAGGTCAAACTGACAAGTATTTTGCCCACACATCTTTTATTGGCATACGTGGCCAGATAGTTTTGTATTTACTCTAATATGCCAAAGTTGAATACTATTGGCAGTAAGAACGTATACTCCTGTTTTCAACCTTTGAATGTGTTCTGCTGGTGAAGTTGTAGCAGCTGATACACCCAGTTGGAAAATGAAACCTGAAGATCTTAACCTTGAGCTGTAGTTGTAGTTATTGACAATCATTGAGGAAGCCACCTCTGGGTTCCCCTTAAGAAATGTGTTTTGAGTCTTACTGTTTCAAATGAATCCGTGATGGCTGTCATTTTCTCTGCTCTTTGTGCAGGAAGAAGAAAGTGAAGAGGAGCCCAAACTGAAGTATGAAAGGCTTTCCAATGGGGTAACTGAAATCCTTCAGAAGGATGCAGCTAGCTGCATGACAGTCCATGACAAGGTAAGATAGCCCTTCTAGAGGATTCTTCTGTAAGTTGCTTCTCTTGTAAGTTTGTTTATACTTTGGAGTCCTGATGCTCTTGGTGCTGGCTTTTTCCAGTAATTGTGTCTCCCTCCCACTCTTCCTTTCTTCTTCATCTCCAACAAAAGAATGAAAACAACAACTAAAAGTATTATATGTATGTATTTGTGCACACCCCCCCACACACACACTGCAAGGGTGTATCATGTAGAATTTAGATAGATGTGAAAGATTTATAGCAAGTAGTTCTTGGCAACTCTATCACTTTAAATTCTTCAAACCATAAGTAGTAGAGTGGGAAGTGTTAAGATTGGAAATGGTTTAGTCCTCCGTGCTTTCGTAAGAACAGAAGAGATTACGTTCGAAGTGTTAGGAATCAGTAGAAAGGCCCCGAATGATTACTTGTATGACCTATGAATGAATTAATATATTCCACATTTTAATCTTTGCCATAATAAAACCCCCACCAAGTTTGAGTCCAGCCTAAGTGCTATACAGCACCTTTAGCCTATTCTTGGACCAAAACAAAATGTGTTGCAAGCGGAGTACTGGAGACCGGGCCGTTTGAATCATTGCCCTCTTCTTCCCAATGGGCCCCGTGAGTGAGGCAAACCTCCCATCTGATCCATCTCCTGGCTTTATCCTGTGTTACCAGCAGTGTTGCCTCATCCTCCTCCTTGTCCCTACCCTTCCTTTTTCCTTCAGGTCTCATTCCGCTGTAAACAGATTCCTGTATTCATTGACCATGTTAACAGAACGTTCGTTTGTTCTCTCTTGCTTCACCAGACACCCCCTCCTTCGGGACACCTCTTGTTAGGATGTACCACCATCTATCCCTTCCCATTGTTGCCATCTTCCTGCTCCCATTGCTGTCATGTCCCAAATTCCTCTTTGTTTTGCTTCACTCACTGAAGACTGGCCTTGCCGTCCTTCTTGCAGGCCTTTCCTTCTGCCTTGTCTCATCTCTCCACCATTAAGGCCACATCTGTATGGCGTCTGTACCTGGAACTTGAGGATCTTTCAGTCTGCTCTCTGGTGACCCCTTTCATCCTTCAAGCCTTTGTGTTAATTTTCCTACTAACCCTGTTTTGTGACTTTAGGGAGCTCTGATCTTGAATCTGTTCTTTATTTAATTTCTTGTGTCTGTCAGATGGTTAACTAGCCTCATCTTCTACCAGTGTCTTCAGTTCCCTTACGTCCCTGTCCTTTGTCGTGCCCCTCAAGCCACTACAAACACTGTTGATGATTTGTTCATCATCAGCTCCTTTAGTTCTCAGTCTGTCTTCTCAGCCACTATCCCTTCACTCTGAGGATGCCATTTCTATATAATTAAGAAAATTGAATCTCTCAGGTATGATGAGCCTCGGCTCCTGACCCCTTTCCCAACTCATCTGGATCCATGCCCATCCTTCCCCACGGGAGGCTTTCTTCCTCCTGTTCAGAGGTCTTTCTGTCCACTGTTGATCTGCACCGCTGTTGATTTCCCCGCTCCTCTCCTAGTGATGCTAATCCTAGCCCCATGTCACCACAAATCTCTTTCTGTGTCTGTAGATTTGCCCATCTTGGATATTGAATAAACATGGAATCATACATTTTTGGTTTCTTGTGTCTGGTTTCTTTCACTTACCATAATGTTTTTGAGGTTTACCTGTGATGTAGCCTGGATCAGTACTTTACTCCTTTTTGTTTGTGAATAGTATTCCATTGTATGGACATACCACATTTTGTCTGTCCATTCATCATCTGACATTTTGCTGCTTTCAAAAATGTGGATCTCACCTTTCCTTCTACACAAAAGCTTTGAGAGAAGCTTTCTTAAAGCCTTTTTATCATGGCACCATTCTTTTATTACTCTCTTGATCATTTCTGTGGTCCCTTTCTGGTTCTTTCACTTTCTCCTTACCTCCACCTTTCTCTCACATGTTGGTTTTCCCAGGATTTGGTCCATTGTCCACATTTCTGTTTAGTTTGTACTTTTCTTCATTTTAAATGTCATAATTCCTACGACCACCTACACACTGACACCTCCCCAGAGTAGTGTGCTTCTTTATCCCCGTGCCTCTTAAACAGTTCTTCCTTTTGTTCTGTTTGTGCCTGAAACTCAGCACACCCATAACGAATGCATCTTCTTTTCCATCTCTAATCTCTCATCGGTTTTTGATCTCTCCCATTTGGCAGCATCACAGTCTCTTTTGTCACCTAAACCAAAGCTGACTCTTCCTTTGCTTCCAGCCAGTCATTCCTAAGTCCTGATGATTTTCTCACTTCCCCTGCCTGCACTCACAGGCCTCTCATTTTTCTACTTTAAAGCCTTCTGCCACCTGGTTGCCAGGATGATCTGTTGAAAGTACAGGTTTAAAACCCTTGTGTGATTTTCACCATCTGCTACATAAAGTCTAAGCTCCTTACTGAGGTGTGTAAACCCCCCCTAAGATCTTGCCCTCTCCTGCAATTGGCTTTATGTCTTCCCGCTTTTTGCAGCACGGGTGGTGTTCTGGTAGCAGCTCTTGGCTGTTTTTACTCACAGTGTCCCTTCTGCCCGATTCTACCCCATCTCAGCTGCTTGAGCCCACTCCCATCCTGAGCCGTCATCTTTCAGTTCAGACACTTGTCATTTCTCCTGGAACTAACACACACCTTGCCAGGCAATCTACTTTTTTGCAGATTTGCTTTCACTCTGGTCCAGCCACAACACTCCTTTCTATTAAAGTCATCTTCCAGAAATTCAAATCTGATCATGTAATCCTCCCTAGAATTCTTGGGTTTCCTAATGTTTCGTGATTTGGACACCCTCTCCTACAGCCTTTTCCTCTCCTACCTTTCATCTCCATAAATATTCAGATGTTTCCTATTAACCGACCTTCCAGACTCATCACTTGTCTCTTCCCCTGGGCACAAACTGGATGCTCCTGCCATATATAACCACTTGTTGTTTCTTAACTTTGTTCTGCCTTTTATGTGACTCCATGCCTTTGAGCAAGTTTTATCCATTCTGCCTAAAATGGTCTCTACTACAAGCCTGTCCCATCTGCCTCAGGGTCTACTGTCTACCTTCTCCTTGAGAGTTAAGCGTAGCTGACATCGGCCATGTTCCATAGGGTCTTAAGAGATGCTGCCATTTTAAGCGTACTCTTTAATTTAAATTTAATTGGTCTTTTTAATCTATCTCCTTTATTATACCATCACCCTTTTAAGTAATACCTGCTTATTGTCTAAGCATATATGGTTGAACCTCTGAACAGATGAAATGGAGAACACAGTTTGCCTGCCCAGGGATCAAACTTGATTAACACCATAATTAAACCAACTCAGTTAAGGAAATTGACAGTGGAAATTGTCATCAGTGCTGACTTTTGGAACACACACTCTTAATCTGATGCCCATGTTTCTATTTATGAGGCTTCTGATCCAGTTGAGAGTATTTTGGCTCTTAATTTAGGCCCTTGCTCTGCCACTGATGGACCGTTTCCAGGGAAGTCACATCAACTCCTGGGACTTAGTTTCTCGTGTGTAGTTAAAGGCACTCCCTGCTCTGATGTTTTGAATACTACAAAACGCTATGAGGAACATAGGCGATACTATACAGCCACTCACATAGGAAATGTGCTCTTACTTGCTTCCTTCATAGTGTCCAAAGCTTGTCACTTCTTCTTCTTTACTTACACAAAGTCCACTCGTTCAGAGTAATTATGCCAGGGGATGGGATAGGTCAGAAGGATTGGGCGTCCATCTGGTACTTTTGTAAAGGGAGTCAAGTTTCTGTAATTAAACATGAAGGGGGCTAATTAAATTATGCTTGTTCTTTGCCCATCCTGGATTTTAAGTGTTCTCAGGTTAAAAAAAAAATTTAATAGTTACAAAAGCTCAAGGCTTTTAAAGGCCAGAAAGAGTTGCACTGAAAGGATTTGAATTTACTTTTGTGGTTTGTGGCCAATTTCGCCCGTTTTTGTTGAATTTTTGAATAATCAAAACTATTAGCAAGTGAAAGTATGACTCATCAATAATTTCAGTAGTTAAATTTTCTAAGACCTGTACAGTTGTCTTATCAAACTTGTTTTTTTAAGAGCAGTGAAGTTATTAATTTCTAAAAGGCCTCAGCAACAATTTAATCCAAATGATGAAATGTTTTAGTAAACAAAAGGTAACTTGTCATAGAAACCACTGTATTTTTTTTTTTTTTTTTTAGAGAGACAGAGGTGGGGGGTGTGCAGGGCGAGGGAAAGAGAATCTTAAGTGGTCTCCACGCCCAGTGCATGGATCTCATGACCCTGAGATCATGACCTGAGCTGAAATCAAGAGTTGGACGCTTAACCGACTGAGCCACCTGGGCACCCTGAAACCACTGGATTTTTGGTTCATAAAGTAATTACAGTTTCAGGTTGAAACTATAAAATCAAAATAATTATTTTGTGTTTTCTTTCCATCTTAAATATTAAATGAGTCAAACTAGTAATTTTGAAAAAGGAAAAAGGGAAGGAATTAATATTTGGGTACTCTGCATAGAAGCTTTAAAACTTTTGATAAAACAAAGTATCATTGGAAGTTCAAGAATGGCCTTCACAGAGGCTTTGGAGAATCACCCAGTACTGAAGCACCTTTAGGATCCAAGCCCCTTTACTTTTCTAACAAACTAAACATGGTATTTATGAGGAGAATCAATACCGTCGAATAATTGGGGTGCAGTGAGCTTTTAAGACTCATTGTTTTATCATAGCCTCAGAAAGAGGCAGAGTATTTATTTTTAGTTAGTATTATGCAGGTTTTTTTTTTTTTTTTTTTTAATTCAAGTACTGTCAGAGTCACTGTGGGAAAAAAAAAATTACAACCATCTGAGCCATCTGAGTCCTCTGTTTCTGATTAGAATGTTCTTTTGCTTTGGATGCAACATCCTGGTTTGGTTTAAATATTCAGACTAATTTCCCCCTAGAATTACCTCTTGCCCCTTCCTTTGCAGGGCCCAGGCATCCCGTTTCCAGCAGGCTTGCTGTCTTCCCTGGATGAGTAATCGGCATGGCACCCGGTGCATTCAGGCAGGCCTGTGTGCTGGAATCGTCATACCTAGTTATGTCTGCACACCTGATGTTTTATTAACCAGTATTGATTTTTTTTACCCGGGGGACTTTTTTCTTCCTGAAAAAAGGCAACCTTGCAGGAGTGAAAGGCATTGCAGGGGATGAATTTCTAATGAACCCCTTCTTTCCCTTTTTGTGACTTCTCTTTAATGTAGCTTCATATTTTAAGTGCCTGGACTGAAATTTCATTTTAAGCAATTCCATTTCAATAAAATCCTTTCAAATCTTGACTTTCTGTAAGGTTATTTTTATAAAGATTGTGCTGCTTGACTGAAACGCTTAGTAGTGCCTGTAAATTTGAGCATTTCATTATAGGTTGCAATGAAGCATGCTCACATGCAATGAAATACATAGAATTTGGAACTATTTGAGTTATGCTGAAAGAAGTAAAAAGGAAGAAAAATCTCATGTCATATTTCAGGTAGTCCTAAAGTTTCTTCATGTTTGTTTAGGGTTAGTTCAAAGAATTAAAGGAACAGTGGGAGATACGAACTATTTCATACCATAAAATGAATATGTAGCTTAGCAGTTATTTTGTGACAGAAGAGGATTTTTTTTGCATTAGAATATAAACATTTACCCTCAGTATTATACATTAACTTTTATAGAGGCATCTAAATGCTAACTGATAGTATAAATACTTCCAAGCTTTTTCATCTCTCAGCATGACTTAGATTTCCCTTTCTAAAAAAAAAAAAAAAAAAAAATCATACTTTGTCGTTTGTGCATGTGTATATTGTTAAACTTAAATGATAGCACAGATTTACACATTTGCCATAAATTATGGGGGGGTTAATCATTCCCTTCTTACTTTGAGCTCAACTGTAGGTTGGTCGTGCTTTCCCAGCTACACTGGAATCTGCAGCCTTAGTCCATCAGGCATTGTGTACAGACCGCATACACACCATTAGTTGTCAGCAGATGAGGGTCCTCATGAGTCATTCTGACAGCCAGCTTACACTCTCACAATAAAGTAGGCCCTGCTCTGTTATTTCCCTGAAGCTGGAAACAAGCCTTCTCCAAGGAGTACGTATCTTCCAAGGCATTGCAGACCACTTACACATTCAGAGTCTTGACTTTGAAAATGGTTTGATTACTAAATGTGTATTAATGGTACATTAATAAACTGACCCCACTGTTCTTCTTGCAGTTTTTGGCACTGGGCACCCATTATGGCAAGGTTTATTTACTTGATGTCCAGGGGAACATCACTCAGAAGTTTGATGTAGTAAGTATACGGTATAAAATAATGTATGAACTAGACTTCATGCTGAAAATTTATGCTTTACAATATTAGCTTTAGCAGTTTGTTGTAATAGTCTAAAGAAAGAGCCTTTATCAATTCAATCAGAGTGCTTAGGATGTAACTCTGAATTTTATAGTATATGCTAAAAATTTATAAAGGTGAACATAAAATGGCCGAGGTCTATAAATATATATATAGGCATATATATATACATTTTATATTTTGACTTTGTATCTTTATATATAAACACCATTTAAAAATTTATTTTTATAAATCTGTTGAATTGTAATTCTTTAGTTAATTATAGTCATCCATTTGACTTTAAATGGAGTATTTAAAATACTTCTGTATGTGTTCTTTCTAAATTAGAACAGTGCGGAATACCTAGGTGAATTGTTATTAAAAGAAAAAGTACTGCTTTTATTAGTGAATACTGGTCCTAATTTACATACAGAGGAAGTTGTGAAATCCTTAAAGTGTGAAGCCCCCTCATTTGGTCAATTGTAAATACGTGCCCCACCATCTTCTCTAGATGCCAAATGTAACTGAAGATTGATTGATCACCTTGCTGGTTCAGTTTATCTCTTTTAAATATAGAAAGCTATTATTTTATGTGAATGTTTTGATGCTTGGATTCTTGGGGGATTATATTGATTGAAAGTAAAGAGCTAGGCTTTTTAATTTTTTAATTGTGATTTGGAATCATTGAGGATGAAAGAAATGCGGAATTTGAAGCTTGGTTTTGGTGTTTAAGATGTTGGAGGTTTCAAGAGCGTCCATGGTTGCGTGCATGTGAACATTCGGAGTGAACAGGGTGCTCATTTTAGGGGGCAGGCATTAGTTTTTCAAAGACAGCATCAGCACTTGTTGAAAGAGCTGTTAGAAGGTACTGGTATAGTTTATAAAGGAGACCACAGTTTCTGAAGTTGGCACATTGTGTATGAAAGGAATAGGTTGCTTCATTTTACTTAAAAGAAACTGAACCACTCAGTCTTGACAGAATCTTGGGAACAGTCCAGGAAGGGACATGCGCACACGAATTATACTAATACCCAAATTGTGGGTTCTTGTTTTGCTTCAGCATCTTTCAGACAAGAGGAATATAAGTTGGACCCTCCATCTACGTCCTGGACACCCATCTTGGTGACTTAAACGTTTGTTCTTTCAATTGCCATCCATTCAAACGTGTATGCTGGGAAGAGCTCTTTTTCGTGGTGTTACCTGTAGCTCCTCACCATTAAAACAAAAACAAACAAAACAAGAAACAACCCAATAAAATCTCACCTGTCTGGTCTCTTGAACTTCCTGCTCTAGGTAGAGGATTATGTGACACTCTGCTTTCTAAAGAAGTCTTTTAAATATTGTATAGAAATTGCAGTGCTTCATTGCTGAGGTTCATGGGCCTACCTGCTGGGTCCATTGCCAAAAGAGAAACCAAGAAAAATGCTGTAGGAGTTTATTCACTCATTTATTCATTCAGTCTTTGTGTCTGCACAGTATAAGCCTTCACTTATATCCTCTCTGATGTCAATTTTATATCAAGTATATCCCATATCATCTTTCAGGTAATTTATGGTATCATCCCCCCTAAATTTGCCCACACTTTTTTTTTTTCCCCCCAGTCTGCCCATGTGACATCTTCGAAAATGAAGTTCTCTAGAGCCTTGCCTTCCCCATTACCTTTTTTCTTTTTTTTCTGGCAGAAGAGGAAGATGATTTGATGGTATATTGTTTACTTTCTCAAAGAATTTGATAGTCTTCTATGGAAAAAGTTTTTCAGGAGACCCTGGCTTCTTCATGAACATTTCCATATTAGGCATATGACTTTCAGGTGACAAGTTTCATACTGTCCTCTTTTGAAAGGAGCCTTAGTCTGCAGCTTCTCATCTCCCGAGTTTTTTCCTCTATTATTTTATTTTCCTGTTTCTGATGATGTGATTGCTTTGTGGGGCTCTGTATCACTCCATTTTAAAAAGGATTCTTTCAATTCTAAAAATACTATTATGACTTGAATTTGCTGCTTTTCTTTGAATGGAATGGTTGCCATTTTATTCCAAAACTTTATTCTTCATTAGAAATGCAGCGAGAGTGAACAAATATTTTTAAAAATTAATGAATAAATACTCCTGACTTTAGTTTTCACTTCTGAGTGGGAATAATTTAAACAAATTAAAATTAGATGATAATATCTTACGTTTGCACAGTGTTTATTTCCTCAAGCAGTATCTCTTCACCCCATTCACTGCATTTATAGTTTTGATTGTGGTAGTTTTGTTTGGCAGGGGGTGGGGGCATGGAGGAATTTCTAACAAAGTTTCCCAAGGGATTCTGCTATTTGAGCTGGGTTGGAATCATTGCGCTAGAGGCTGTCTGACTTGACTTTAAATACATATGAGGTAAAAGAAATAACCAAACAAATCATTCTGCATGTTGAGGAAAGATACTTGTTTTCCCATTAATATTTCGAGGAGAAATACTGTGTGGCCTGCAGTTCCACTTGTAGGTATATATTCAAGACAAGTGAGTGCAGTGCTTATGTATACACACACACACACACACACACACAACATACATAGAAGAGTGTTATAGTAGCTTAATTCATAATAGCTCCAAACTAGAAACAACCCAAATATTATCATTCGTAGAATGGATAAGTAAATTGTGGTATATTCTGAGCAATTAAGAGCAGACTGTCTATCCACGTAGTAACATAGGTGAATTTCACAGATTTAACGTTCAGCCAAAGAAGCCAGGCACAAATGTGTACATGTTGTATGATTCCTTTTTACATGATGGTCAAGGAAAGGTGAAACTACGGTGATAGAAGTCAGATATTATTTGACCTGGGAGAGAGCACAGGAGAATTTTCTGGAGTGCTGATAATATTCTCTATCATGATGGCTTCATATATATATATACACACACACACACACACACGTTAAAAATCACTGAACTATAAATTTGAGATTTGTGGTCTTTAGTCTGTATTATACCTCAGTAACACACACACACACCCTCACACATGCAGAAGTACCTGCACACTTGTATGTATCTTTGCCGTTGAGCAAAATTCAAAATTCAAATTATCCTGTGTCTGTTGAAGCACCCCTTTCTTCTCCTTCTGAATACGAGCAAATTTGTTAAGTTGGTTTCCTGTTCAGGGATCTTTATGTGAATGGATCACGCCGCTGAGATTATTCCTACACCTGTATGTGCTTCTACAATTACATAAAAATGTAGATAGAGAGGATTCTGTGTTACCCAGTCATCTGTGACTGTTCTTTTGTTGACTGAGAGTGAAAACTACTGAAATGATGCTTTCTTTTGCATGTTGATATTCATATTTCAGAATACTTAAAAGGATATTCAGATATGCTAATGTCCTAACCACGTATGTGTTTTTTAGAGGTTATTTCTAGATATGACTTTATGTTAATTCAAACTTAATTGATAAAGTTCACTTGTCTTTAACTCACAGAGTAAAATGTAAGTAGGCCTAGCTTCTCATCTAAAGTGCTCAGGTTGCTAAGAAAATGGCCTTTAATATAGATCAGGCCATATTCCCCTGAAAAATGGCTGTCTTAATACTTACATGGTATATAACATGGGACTTCAAAATTCTTAGGGGATCTCAAATACCTTCTAAATTTCCACGTGGTATTTATGCCCATATAATGCCATTAAATCATTGTAGTTACTTTCTCTTTAATAGCATCCACTTTCCTTAAGGCTATTAATTTAAGGCTTACTAATTAGGAGTGTTACTTGGAAGCAATGAGCAAATTATTTTGGAGCATTATTCTGTATGTTTTAAATCTTTGTTCTTTTAAGTGGGCTAGAGGGAGAGCACAGAACAATTTGGTCAAACAATTTCTGCTGTTTACCTTCATGTGTTTTTCTTCCTTTGCTTGAAATAGAAAATGATACGGCTTTGCTGTCATGGTGCCGTGGCAGGAGACATCAGATAAATACCTACAAAATGGATGGTTACAAAAGGAAGGGGATAAGAAAACAAAATAAAACAGAACAGGGGCTTATTGGGCATTTTGTATGAAGAGAAATACCAATTTTTTCAACTAAATCTTTTAAGAGGTAGGTTCAGGATTCTTCTTGAACTCCAGATAGCAGTCTATTGATGTTTCTATTCCTGTTTTTTTGTTTGGAATTAAACTAACACACTGTATTTCTTAATGCTAATCTTTTGTACTTCCTCATGTTCATATGCTAATAAAATCCCTGATCTCTATCAGAATTTAAGTAGCGTCACAGGACAGTATCTTAACATCTCTCTACTAGGGGGGTTTTAGTTTCTGTTTATCTCCCACCATCAGTCTAATCACTGTCTCTGAGAACACTGGATGGCTCCTTAAGACTTCCCAGGTGGATCAGCGCTCAAGATCCTGGTCGGTCATGTGGCCAAACCTGCCTTTGTGGTAGGTTTTCCTTTCTTTGTCCTTCGTCTTCATTTTCCTTTCTTTCTCCTCCAGTCATCTGATCCACTCACCATTTCCTGAGGATTGCCTTGGACGTGCATGCTTGCATCCAAGCTTTTCATCACATCTTTCTGGAATGCCCTTCTTCCCTTAGTTCCTTTCTTTCTTTCTTTCTTTCTTTTTTTTTTTTAAGATTTTATTTATTTATTTGACAGAGAGAGACACAGCAAGAGAGGGAACACAAGCAGGAGAAGTGGGAGAGGAAGAAGCAGGCTTCCTGCAGAGCAGGGAGCCCTATGCGGGGCTCAGTCCCAGGACCCTGGGATCATGACTTGAACCGAAGGCAGATGCTTAGCGACTGAGCTACCCAGGCGCCCTCCACTCTTTCTTTTGAGATTTGAGCCTTAATGCCAACTTTTGGAAAGTAGCCCTTTTATTCAGTAGTACTTGTCAAGTATATAAGATATACTCAGATTTTTCCTAGTTGCTCTGGGTAATTCAGAAAGTCGTCAGAGTTTAGAAGCTGAGGAGACTTCGATCGTTCTAGATATAAAAGGTGTCAGGTAAGGAAGCTTGAAGGAAATTGGTCTGGGGCTGATTTGGTTCTATATTCCCTGCCTCTGTACTCAGCTGTTTTGTCTGGTTTATTCGAGGCCTCCCTCACCTAGACACCTAGACATTCTGATCTAGCCACCTACACAGAATGTACCTAGGCATTCTGATCAGGTCATATCCCCTACCTGAGTTTGAAGAGATGTTTTTGTGACTGGTTCCTGGCCTATGAATGACCATGGTGTCATTTTTGTCTCTGGGCTTTTGGGACTCAGCCATCTTTCGGATTGCACTCCTGGCCCTCTGCTTTTCTTTGGCTTAGAGGAATTCATCTCTAATGTAGATCAGCTCCTCTTTCCTCTTTCCTGTGTATTGAGACGTAAATGTTGTTTGCAGGATCATCTGTCTTTATTTCATGTTTCAGGGAAAAGAAATACTTATCTGCCCTCTCATCTCTTTGCTAATGTAATCCTGAAAACTTAGTGTTCCCTTAAGCTTCTTAGACTGCATTTGTAATATTCACAAATACCTTTTATCTTTCACATGATTAGATCTCCTCCTCTGCATTATTGCCATGTCTTGAACATGCAGTACTTTTGTTGAGATTATTTGCATTTGTCATTCTCCCCATAGAATGTGAGCTTCCTGAGGGCAGTTTCTGTGTCTAATTTAGCTCTGCGTCCTTGGCGCTTAGCATAAAAAGTGGTAGATAGTGAGGCATTGATACAAGCGGCTGAACTCTAATAGTTCCAAATCTGTAAAGTTCTTTCTATATGGATGGTTTTCCAGATAAACAGGGTTTTACACCTTCCTTTGCCACAGCCAGATTATTGTGTGTACATTACAGGAAATCAGACAGACATGACCATTTCTTTGAGAGTTAATACAGATACCATGCTTCATTATTACCCTGAGGAGCTCAACTATTTTGGGCTCATTCATAATGTGGCCAAGATAATATTGGGGTGACTGTTCATTAAAAGAGCCCTTGGAGCAGATCTAAAAAAATGTAAGCTATCATTGAACAAAGAAATTCTACTCTCCTCTTGGTCTCATGGCACTTACTTATCAACCTGAAGTGAACCCCATCTATAGTATGCTCTGCCGATGTGGCATCATTACTTGGAAAGCATGGCATGTATCTTTTGATATTATCAAAGTGGTACATTGTTGGCTCAAATGTGTCAGTGTCTGTAATACCTGTCGAAGACTGATTGACAGGCCTTAGATTCTTAGGTGTTGAAAGAATCGGTCTTCTATATTTGGACTCCGTATTTTGAGTGATAAGAAATGTGTCAAATGAGTTGAGAATTACTTAAGTGGAAATCATTCTAACTGATGCCAAGGAAAATCTTATTTCCAATTTTCTGCATTTTTGTATTAAAGCATCTCCAGTTTATGGATTATTTATAGGTAGCTTGATAACTTTGGTAGCATCTGTGCACAGAGGAGGCTAAGAAAACATATTCAACTTTAAGAATGCTTCTCTCACTTAGAACAGTTAAAGTGTAATGCTTACAACACGTTGTAACATAGGACTTCTTAGTGGTAACTACGTTTGGGCAAATACCCCTTACATAGCTGTAATTGTGAAAGTATTTCTTCATTGAATGAAATCATCCTGGTACACCACACATTTCAGTCAGAATTGTAGTGATTTTAACTTTTTGGAACATGACTCTGAACTGGGGAGAGAGAGAGCATGACTCTGAGACTGGGGCCTGGCGGAAAACCTGTGGACTCCATTCTGTAGTAGTGTGGATCCTCCCTTCTGGTGCTTCTTTCTTTGGGAGTCAGGCGCCTGTTGCAAAGTGAGCACATTGAAAGGATTATAAACAATGTGGAGACTCAGGAGGTGTGATTGATTAACTTTGCAAGTGAGAGAAAGTGAAAATTTGCGGTGAGTCTTGACAGGTGAATGAGCATTTTTCGATTGTTGGAGTGGGTCTGGACTGGGTGATGCATTCTTCATATGCAACAGGGAATCTGGAAGGGCAAGGAACATTTATCGCAGCCTTTTCATCTACATATGCATTTTGTTTTTTCCACTAGTGGCTTGAGAGTAGGGGAACAGAAAGGGGAAAATGGTGAGATGCAGTGAGAGAGACTTCTTTGGCAGGTTTGGCAGAAGGACCAAAGGGGAAAGAATGGGAGTGTTTTCATGAGAGTGTCTTCATGGTTAATGGCTTTGGGGTTGAGAGTATTTAGGGAACTAAATGAAGCCATTAGAGTGATGGTAAATTAGATGTCATGGACCAGAAGGCAGGGTCTTTTATATATGGGCAACCTATGAGTGTCTGTGTATAGTTTGATAACAAATAATCTATACCTTGAATTAGTGGTATATTACTTTTAACTTAAACAAGCTCTCATTTTCTGTTTGAACAGCAGAGTTTTACTAGCCTTCTCTAGAAATTATTTATTTGGCTAAAATTACCAAGCATTTTTCGTTTGATGGAATCATATATTATGATAATTGGGAACCTAACGGGTATTTAGTCATCTCCCCACCCAAGACATGAAATTCTTCAAAAGCATTCTTGTCATTTGCTTCATCAGTCCTTCTTTTATATGTCTAGTAAGAGGAAATGTATCACTTCTGGGGGCCGCTATTAGGTCTTAACACTTTAGGCTTTGTTAGTTTAATTGATAGCAAGGGAAAAAAATCATACTAAAACGAAGTAAAATGGAAGAATATATACCACTAACAACCTCTTAGAACGGCTAAAATGACAAAGACTGACCATACCAGGTGTCGGTAAGCATGTGGAAAAACTGGAACTCGCATACCCTACTGGTGGGAGTGGAAAATGGTAGAACCATTTTGGGAAAACAGTTTAGCAGTTTTCAAAAACATTAAACATAGACCTACCCTGTGATCTAGCCCTTTGACCCTGAGGAAATGAAAGCATATGCTTGTACAATGACTAGTACGTGAATATATACATCAGTTTTATTTTTTCATAGCTTCCAAGTAGAAACCATCTATATGTCCATCTACAGGGGAATGGATAAACAAAATGTGGTATATCTATACAATGGCATTCTACTATCAGTAAAAAAGAATGAACTATTGATACATGCTACAACATGGATGAATCTCAAATCTGTCATGTTAAGTGAAAGAAGTCAGACTGAAAAGCCTACCTATTGTATGCTTGCATTTGTATAAAATGCTGAAAAATGCAAACAAATCTATAGTGACAAAAAGCAGATCAGTGATTGCTTTGAGAGAGGCAGAGGGCTTATAAAGTGGCATAAGGAAACTTTCAGGGCTGATAGGTATATTTATTATATTGATTTTGGGGAGGGTTTCATGAGTGCATGTATACGTCAGGACTTATCAAATTTACACTCTAAATATGTGCAGTTTATTGTATGTCAATTGTATCTGCGTAAAGCTGCTAAAAAATAATAACTATAGAAAGATAAGCTACAGAAAAAAATGAAATAATGTGTTCCAAGAGGTGATATTTACACATCAAAATATTTGTTATTTCCATTTATGTAAGCCCAAATTGTTGGGTATTCTTTAAGGTGCTTGACATTTATAAATGGCACCCTACAGAATGGGATCTAGGTTATCTAATTACTGGCTTCTTTGGCTTTTCTTTAAATTATGAGTCAAAAGAAAAATACTGTCTTCTATAAATTTTTGTATAACTTCCGTATTTCCAACCAATGAAATATGGTTGGGGAAAATACCAAAAGTTTAGCTCCATGAGAGGTGGAAGAATTTTGCCAGTATTATCAATATCTTTTTTCTGTTTTGGTCTGTTTTACATAAGTAATATCTGTTCTGTATTGCATATTCCTTTTTGGAAGGAGCACCACCTTTTATAGAAATGATAAGTGACTGAGAGTGCAGTCATTGGATAGGTAAGGATTTGTTTTCCGTTTCCGTATAGCATGGGTGCTCTCTTTGAGGTGGGATAAAAATGGGCTTGTTTGAAATAATGGAGTGAGCAGTTTCTGTGCTAAGTGTCTTGTTGGGGTGTACATCTACCTAGTTGCAGAAAGTCTACCAGAATTTTGTTAATTTTTTAGAAGCGTTTCATCTCAGGATTAAATGCCCTGTGAGATAGTGAGGTAGTCTAAAAATCTAATTCCCTTATACTTTAATGGAAAAAAATGAATACATTAGGGTACTTCCGTTGCTTGGTGATGGAAACCCAACTCGGCCAGGCTTAATCAACAGTGGGAAATACTGGCTCCTGTTGTAAATCAAGTTGAAGTGGGGATGCCAGGTTCAGATGTACCCATCTGAGATGACCCATACAGTACCCATCCCTGGGACAGGCTCTCTTCATCTAGTGGGCGTCATGGTCAGCCCATAGCCCAAGACTGATGTCAGGGCACTACCATCCTCATAAGTGAGATAGGACTCCTTCTTTAGTAACTCTGGCAAACACCTGCCAGAAAGGGCCTTGATGGGCCTGGTTGGGTGTATAATTCTACCTGAAGCAGTTGCTACAGGTGGTTAATAGGATACTCTGGCCAGGCTTGAATTAGGAGTAGGTATTGGATGGGAGAAGGAGGGAGCCCCACTCTAGCAGAATCAGTTTCTTGAAGTAAAAAGCTGGTCTGTTACTGCCTGGAGCTGTCCACGAGCTAACTTCCCAGTGCGTTATGCACGATGCTCAGTCTAGGAGTGATACTGGGGTGAACATCCTTGGGTGGGCTGAGGAGTCTGGTGACTGAGTCTTTCCTTTGAACACATCTTTGTGGTGAAATCACTCGTTCAGATGCTGTGAACACTTTTAAGGTTTTGCATTTTGGTATACTTAGATTATACCGAATTGTACTCCTGCCAGCCCTGTATGAGAATACGTCACTGTATCTTGTCACCAGCATTAGCTGTTATCATTCAGAAATTCTCTGCCAGTTAGATTTCTAGAAAATGGGAATTTATTGATTTACTTTGTATTTTTCTGGTTACTAATGAGGCTGTTTACTCTCTTGAGAATTGTTCATATACTTCGTCGGTATGTGTGTAAAGTTTTAAATTGATTTGTAATTAAAAGTTCACTGTTTACAAGGAAAAATAACAACATTGATCAGGGTGGACTGTGTGAAGGCTCAAAATCAGAAGTCACCAGCAAGTCAAATCTAACACTTGCCAATAAATCTTTCTATTAAATGAAACACTGATGATTTTCTTCTAGGACAACATCCATTTTCACACTAAATTAATACTTTAAATCTGAACTGTATTGTTTTTGTTCATTCACTTGTTTTGATTCTTTAAGTTCTATAAAAGCTCTAATCATATGGTGTTTGTAGCAAATGTTAACCACATATTTTTGTTAAAATATTACTTCTACAATGGGCTCTTATAGATAATGAGGAAAACGCAAACAACCCAGAAAGAAACTGGACAAAGAGATGAACAGGAAGTTCTCAGATGGAGAACCCTAAATGTCTCCAAGAACCATGTGACAAGATGCCATATTTCTCTAGTACTGATGGAATAGTCAGGAAAATGTGAAATTATCTCAACCATAAGATACCATTTCATACTTGTCAGTTTGGCAAAACATTTAAAAGTCTGATGAGTACCAGACACGAGACACTGGTGGCAGGCCAGGGAATTGGACGCTCTCTTCAGGTGGCAGACAAAAGCATCTGGACACATCTCCTTGTCGGAAGTGTGACACATGCCTTCTAGTCTACGATTTATCTTCTAATTCCACATTTGTGGTATTTTCAGTTCAGAAGCTTTTTATTTGAATGCAGTAAATATATATTAATCTAATCACTTATAGTTTGTATTTTTTATATCTTCTGTGAGAAAAATATTTTGCCCTTACTAAGTCATAAAGATATCCTCTGTATAAAGTTTTCCTTTTTTTTTTTTTTTTTAAGATTTTATTCATTTATTTGACACAGAGAAAGAGATAGAGAGAGCACAAGCAGGGGGGGAGTGGCAGGCAGAGGGAGAGGGAGAAGCAGGCCCCCACTGAGCAAGGAGCCCAATGCGGGGCTCGATCACAGGACCCTGGGATCATGACCTGAAGGCAGACGCTTAACCGACTGAGCCACCCAGGTGCCCCTAAAGTTTTCCTGTTTACATTTAACTTTTCGTTCTTTCTCAAGAGAAAAAATTCCCACTGTTCTTTGAAGACAAGGATTTATTCCTTGGCATTAAGATGGAGTCTGCAATTCTTGCCTTGCCAGGAAAAAAAAATACACAAAAGTTTGCAACCCCCTGAACCTGCTGGTTTCCCATTTTCTTTCCCCTTTGGGCCTTAACTCGATTGCAGTATTGGAAATGCAACTAGTCTGGAACAGATGTGGGAAGAGAAGCGTTGACGGCATGGTGGGAGATTAAGGTGGACAGGGCCCAGCAGAAGGGAGGTCAGCCAGCTTCTGGAGTTGGCAGGATGTGGTCCTGAGGCAGGAGTTAGGCCGTGTGGGGTGCTGTGGCTGCCAGCCAGGCTTGGGCTCAGTCTCCCCATGTTCAGTAGTTCAGGCAGTTTACTTAACCTCTCACTTTCTTTCTCTGTGAAATGTAGAGCATATCCCAGCCCTGAGCAATATGATTAACTTGAGGATTATTTGAGATACACATGTAAAATATTTAGTGCAAGGCTCAATATTACCTGTCATGAGGAACCAGATAAAGCCAAGCATCTGATTGCTGGCATTTATGACACTTCCTGAAAGCTGTTGTTATTATTTTTTAATTCATTGATAGAATTCGCTTGAACAGTGTTCATTGTGTATAGGACATGCAAAGTTAGAAGAGGGAGGGACAAAGGAAAGGAAAAACAGGAAAAAGAAGGGAAGAAGAAAGAGAAACTTCCTCAACATACTCATTTTTACAGGCTGATTTTGCTGCCTGCTCCATTCCATCCTTTGTTTATTTGGGGTGTGGGTCTCTTTTATAGCATGTCACAAAGAGGTTTATTTCTGTGGTGTTGTAGGAACACGCTTACTTATGTAATGATGCTTTGTGAAACGTTCCCAGTGCAGGTCTGGTGAGTTGACTTCAGGAATTTCTTTTTAGTGTAGAGACATGGCAAGTTTGTTTACAAGGTGCTTCTTTTGAGGACTATGGAGAGATGACAATCTACTTGGGAAATGCCTTAGTGGAGAATTGATAAAGCAGTGTTTTTACACTAGAGAGCATTATAACAATCTCTGTGGTGAAAGTACAGCTGCATTGGTGAAATTTTAAATGGTCTTTCTTCATCTTATGTCTGAAAAATAAGGCGTTTTCTATTTGATTAATAACTTTCTCTTTTTTTTTTAAAGATTTTATTTATTCATTTGAGACACAGATATACAGAGATAGAGAGCATGAGCAGGGGGAGAGACAGAGGGAGAGGGAGAAGCAGGCTCCCCACTGAGCCAGGAGCCTGATGTGGGGCTCGATCCCAGGACCCTGGGATCGTGACCTGAGCCGAAGGCAGACACTTAACCATCTGAGCCACCCAGGTGCCCCTGGTCTCCGTTATTTAAACCATATATGCTGACCCTTTTTAGAGAAGTGATTTTTTTTTTTCCTCAACTCATGGAAGCACAAAGCCTTTACTTTCTCAAATGTTTTTAGGTAAATAAAATGCATTAGCGTTGTTGCTATTATTCAGTTTTAAATGAAAGAAAAAATAAGAACATCTTTACTCCTAACAGATTTTTCCTTAATCATTGATGGTATCATTAATGTGCATATTGAGAATTACACAAGGTTATCCATGGGCTGCGTCAGATCTTCATTTTAGCTCTGCCGTCATCATGGATTTGCACTCTGTTGGGCTTTCTGGACCTGCTTTTGGTGATGAAGTTTGTACTTCAAGGTGTGGCATAGCAGATGCTTAGGGCTTGGACAATCTAAGGGGTAGTCCTCTGAGACTTAATTTTAAAAAATAGTTGCTTGTTTCTTTTCTAGTTATATGGTTGCGGGGATGACAGTCCCATTTCTGTTGTATTTACTCCTCTAGAAAAATATGCTCTAGGGCAACATTCTCTGGGGAAAAATGAATTTTGTTTCCTGGAATTGTAGCATTAGAACCCTGTAGGCTAGGAACTTCGGGGCCACTTGCAGAGGATACTGTATTCATGGTGTCCCCCTTCAGGCAAATTTATTTGGGTATTAAAACATTGGTATTTATTTCTGTGCTAAAGTATTACTTGAAATAATTTAGATGAGTTGGGTTGTGCGATGCATGGAGACATCTGTGTTATGAATTACCACAGGGACAGAAGGGACTGCTCTGCTCCTTCTCTGCCGAGTCCTGGCTCCCTGGCCTGACCACACTCAACTGCCTCCAGCAAGGTCCTGCCCTTGAATTAGACTGTGTAACTTTCAGAAGTCCTTGTTTCTTTATCAGCAGGGTCAAGTGGGCCAGACAAGGTATAGTCTCTTTTTGAATATAAATACTATAGTCAAGAAAAAGCCCATCTTTGCTTTACCGCAAAGACTAGACTTTTCCAGGCCCTTGCTGGATGTCATGTCTTTAGAAGGCCCTGTTCTCTTCTCCTCCTGGGGATTTACTTCCATCTCTGTGATGTTTATCCTCCTTCATGTGCCTCCATTACCTTGTATATCCCCTAGATTCTTTTCTGAGCTCGTTCTTTCTTTTGCTCACTCTTTATATTGCCACCACTCTTGGTCAACTCTTTATTGAATCTCACCTGGGTTATTGCAGTGAAACCCAGCCGATCTCCCTGCCTCATCCCCTCCTCCCCCCATCTATGCTTCACACAGCTGCCCATGCAGTCTTCCCAGAGGAATGCTGGGATTTTGTTACTCCCCTCCCTGAAAACACTCTAGTTCCCCCTTGATGCCTGTGGAATAAAACGGAGCTCCTCTCTGCGGCCCCCAGGCTTCCGCTGTCTCTGTGACAGGATCCCCCTCATTGTGGCCTGAGCTGTATCCAGACTTTGTCCTTTGGCTCTTGCGGCATTGTGCTTTCCTGTCTTTGCCTATGGAAATGCTCCATGTCCCACCTTCTTTGTGACAGCTTTCTGGATGGCCCCACACGGAAGAGTGCCTTTTTCATATTCATTCACTGCTTGCTTCTTATTCCTTCAGTCAACATTTTGTAAGTAGGTGCAAGGGATATAAAGAATGACAAAACACAGCCCCTGTTCTCAGGTCGTATAGGTTGTGGAGCTAGTCATATAGATAATGATCTGTAATACCATGTGTTAAATGATAAAATAGAATGTCACAAAGTGCTGGAATCCCAGACTCTGAGTACGCAAACACCTTGAAGGCAGGCGCTGTTTGTCCACTTTTTCTTTAAGCTGCTTTGTATCATGGAGGGTTTTTGGTAATATTAGTTGCTCTTTTGTTAAATGCATTTATTGGTAAATTTCTTTTCCGCACTATTCGCTTGAAAACCCTGATGACTTTGCATTTCTTTGGAGACTCTGCTTTCCTTTTTCTGTCACTCCTTCCTTTGTGTCTTTGTCGGATACATGTGTAAGTAAGGAAAATGTTAACTCAGTTTAAGAATAGATCATTTTCTATCATACTTCACACATTATATTTCACCATTTGGAAAACTGTCAGTTGAATTTCTTTCCAGGTCGTTTATGTATGTAACACATGTTTATTCCTTTAACAGTGTCTTCCAGCAAAACAGACTGTTTTCTTACAATGGCCTCACGAACCCGGCACAGTGTCCGGTCGTGGGCTGGTGTTCAGCAGTTCTGGGGTGGATCTAGAAAGAGACACTTTGCTGGCTCCTTAATGCTGTTGCTCAGACTGATTTCCTATTCAAGTTTTCCTCATTCAACTGCCAAATTTAGTAGTGTAGACAACTATCCGAGGCATTAGAGGCAGACTTCTCCAAAATGTCCACTCTGAATTGTTCAGCAAATGGGCATTGCAGCCTCCAGGGAGAATGAGCTTGGACTGCAATTTGCCATTCATCCATCTCCCTGTAGAGGACGGCTGCAGGTTTGTAGCAGCCCCAGAAGGTCATGGTCTTGAATGTGAACAGTGCTTTGGTGGGCTGCAAGCCTCATTAAGGGCAAGGCCCCCATTTACCGTGCTCACCTGGCATCCAGCACTGTCCCTGGCATGTCCCTGGAATGAAAGAGGACTAAATAAATACATAAATAAGAGTAGACTAAAAGCCTGACTTGGCCTTTGACTGAAGCGGTGTTTTAATCAGAGCCCAGGTTGTGGAGGCCTGTGTTGAGTGCCTATCATGTGCAAGCCTGCCTCCTGCCATTGTCTGTGGGGATGTGGCAGGTGCAGGCAGAGGATGAAGTTTAACAAAAGGAAAACAGCACTAGGAATCAGCAGTGTGCTGGCTTCTTAGGAGGCAATCCCTTCCAAATCCTCCCCGTGCTTTTAAAGGTTGTTAGGATTTAGAAGACGAACATTCATATAATAAGTCTTCTGCAGGCTGGAAGGCCGTTCTGTGCCCCTGCCTCTGTGAGGTTGTACTGACCTGGCTGGGTGCGGCAGCGGGCCAGAGGTCTGAGCCTCTCACCAGCCAGCTGTGCCCAGCTGTGCCTGGGGGCTGTGGGGCCTGGGGGGCCTGGGCGCTGGCAGGGGCAGCAGTCTGGGCTCTGAGGAGCCAGATGAGGTGGCAAATGCTACTGTCCCTGTACAGCATCAGAGTCACCCCCGCTGTGCTCTCGTGGGGGAGGTGGTGAAAACTCTTGATTAGAGGATACTCTTCTTTTTTTTTTTTAGATTTTATTTATTTATTTGAGCGGGAGAGAGAGAGAGAGAAGGAGTGGGAGTAGGAACGGGGAGAAGGAGAAGCAGACTCCACTCTGAGCACGGAGCCCGATGTGGGGCTCCATCCCATGACCCTGAGATCATGACCGGAGCCAGAATCAAGAGTCAGATGCTTAATTGAGCCACCCAGGCACCCCCTAGAGGATACTCTTAAAAGGTCAAAGTATTTAGGAATGTTTCAATGGTTTGCAATAGACTGATTGATAAGCATTCTTATAAATGCAGAAAATTTAAGCTCAAGTGTTAAAACCATCATGACACAATGAATGGACAGAATTCTTTTCTTTCCCAACAAGGTGACTCTTCCTGAGAATTTCTTTCCATTCTTCTCATTCCCAGGTAGTTTTTACTTCTTTTAGATGATTTTCAAGACACCGGTTAGAGTTTAAATCATTTTTCTAAGGACATTGATTTTCTAATAGGGTAATTTCAGTTTTTGATCATTAAAATACAAGTTAAATTTAAGGGGCAAATTAGAGATACTTAATACATTTGTTTTTTTCCTATCAAACAGCATTTTTGTGGAAGTTATAGAATATTTATTAAGGCTATTGGGAGATGTAGACAGTGTACTCTTATCTTAAGGTAATCATTTTATATTTACTCACAGTTTTGCAGCATCAGAAGAAAGCTTTGATGAACCATAAAGCTACTTGAATCGTGGAGGGGAATGTTCTGTAGTTCAGTAGACTGTGATGTTGGGAGAGTATTTTTGGAATTCTTGCATTAGGAATATAATGGACGGTACCTCAAATAGCAGACATGTAATTGTTTCACATTAAAATAACTATGCTTAATATTTTAACCAACATATAAGTTATTTAAAATACTTTTCGCTTAGAATCAACCTTGCTTATATAATAGGTTAGTACTTTATTTTTAGAATATGCAATTTTATTTTTTCAAGCTTTATTGCAATATAATTGACGTATATAATGTTATGTAAGTTTAAGGTGTTGTACAGTGTTATGATCGGGCACACACATGTATTTCAAAACGTTTACTGCAGTCAGGCTAACTTCTGCCTCATATAATTACCATTTGATGTTGTTATGGTGAGAATGTTAAACCTCTTCTCTCTTATAGCAACTTTCACATATAGGATACAGTATTGTTTACTGCAGTCAGCATACTGTACCTTAGATCCCCTGAACTTCCTCATCTTATAACTTTGTCCCTTTGACCAACATTGCCCTATTTCCTCACCCCCTCATCCCTGCAACCACCATTTTACTCAGTTTCTAGGAATTGGATGTTTTCAGATTCCACATATAAGTAAGATCATACAGTATTTGTCATTTTTGGTCTAATTTACTTCACTTAGCATCTTGCCCTCAAGGTCCATCTGTGGTGTTGTAAATGGCAGGATTTTTTTTTTATGCCTGAATAATATTCCATATATATACACACATCACATTTTCTTTATCCATTCATCTGTTAGTGGACACTAAGGTTGTTCCCCTCTCTTGGCTGTTATGTATAATGCTGCAGTGAACGTGGGGGTACAAATCTCTTTGAGGTCATGAATCATTTCCTTTGGATTTATACCCAGAAGTGAGATTGCTCTATCATGTGGTAGTTCTAGTGGTGATTTTTTGAGGAATCCCCACACTGTTGTCCATAGTAGCTGTACCAACTTACATTCCCACCAACAGTGCACCAGGGTTCCCTTTTCTGCACGTCCTCGCCAGCATTTGTTAGCTCTTAAAAAAGCTTTCCTAACAGGTATGACATGATAGCTCATCATGGTTTTGATTTGCATTTCCATGGTCAATAGTGACATGGAGCACCTTTCCTGTACTTGTCAGCCATTTGTATGTCTTCTTTGGAGAAATGTCAGTTCAAGTCCTCTACCCATTTTTAAATCAGGTTGTTTTCTTGCTGTTGAGTTGTATGAATTCCTTGTATATTTTGCATATTAACCCCGGACCAGATACATGGTTTGCACATAGTGCCCTCTGTTCTGTAGGCTGCCTTTTCATTTTGTTGATCGTTTCTCTACTGTACAGAAGCCTTTTAGTTTGATGTAGTTCCACTTGCAAGTTTTGGTTTTGTTACTTGGTGTTTTTGGTGTCATGTCCAAAACATCATTGCCAGGACTGACAGGGAGCTTTCTCCCTATGTTTTCTTCTAGGAGTTTTATGGTTTCATACCTTACCTTGAAGTTCTTAATCCATTTGAGTTAATTTTTGTAAGTGGTATAAGATAGGGGTCCAGTTTCATTACTTACATAGGAATATCCAGTTTTCCCACCATTTATTAAGGGAACTTTCCTTTCACCATTGAGTATTCTTGAAACACTAGGTCACCATATATGCACAGGTTTATTTCTGGGCCCTTGATTCTGTTCCATTGCTCTTGGTGTCCATGTTGATGTCAGTCCTATACTGTCCTGATCAATATAGTGTTGTAATATAGCTTGAAATCAGGAAGTGTGATGCCTCTGCTTTTTCTTGCTTACGATTACTTTGGCTATTTGGAGTCTTGTGGTTTCATATAAATTTTAGGATTTTTTTTTTTCTATTCGAAAGGGAATGTATTTTTGAAAGTATAAATTTATAATTGGTCAGTAGTTGTTTGTAGAATAAAGAATATTTCAGCCACATTATCATATAAAATTGGAAACATAACTTATATGTGGTTGTTCCTCCTTTCACCACTACTCCTTCCTTTTATTCAGAGTGGAAAATAAGGACTTTGTAGCCTTTTAAGTTTTCTGGTTATTTCTCAGGTTGGAATGAATTGCTACTGACGGAGGATTTTTCTTCCATCTGCAGAAACAGCAGCTTCTGTTAAAAGCTGGATTATCACATCAAGAACCTCAAATTAATGTAGTTATTAAATCTTAGAGAGGTAGGATCATCTTTAAAACCTCACAAGAATACAGTTTTCTTGCATACTCATTTTAACAATGGAAAGCATTGTAGTGAGTATCGTGGGGAAGTGATTGCTAGATGTGGCCTGTGAGCTCTTCTTCAGCTATTCAAGCCCGATACTGAGTATTGAAAACCTGAGATGAAATCTTAGAGCAACAGAGAAAATTTGAGAGTTTATAGCTAAAGGTTAGGTTGTTCTGGCCATAGACTAAGTCAGCGAGAAAATAAATGTTTGTTTTGTAGATGTGTAGAAAACCCTCAAGTAGGTGTATTTTTCAGAGACTTCTTACATCCAGCTGGAGGTCTTGCTCACCTCGGGGTGTATCATCAGGGGAGAGTAAAATAAGCAGTAAAAAGAGCTTTTCCCAAGTATGAAAGAACAGGCGTTTGCTTTTCACACGTGTAATGTAAGTGCAGCTTGCTTGCTAAGTGTGACTAAAGAGCATGAAGCTGCCCGGGCAACCATGTGGATGTTGGGATTGCTAACTAGTGGATCTCAGAGAACGAAAATGAAATCCATCTTCTGTTTCTTATTCAGTCCGCTCTGTGTCCATGGGGATGCAGCATTTGTGAAGGAATCAATTATCCATTTGTTAGTCAGAGGAGCCTTACAAATTATACATTAGCAAATTGATTTCTTAGGTTCACTGTTGGGGGACTGATAGCTTAAGGTGGGATGATGAGGAGTGTCGGGGGAAAAGAAGTTACCACAAAGAACACCATTAAAAGCAGCTTTGGAAATGACCGTGAATTTATTCCTAATTGAAGAGCTGACATAATCCATACTAAGTGTATTTATTTCAGGCATTTTACATTAGGTAATTGATTATCACATGAGGTGTACGTGTTGGTAATTTTGCCTTTTCTTTAAATTTAAGAACTTGAGACCACCTGTAGAGGACTTGGGCATAGAAGGTATGGGCCGGTCCTCACCCCCTCCTGCTTACTCAGGCCTCTTTTTTTGTTCCATTAAGGAAACATTTTTGTATGTTCTATAGTGTCAGCTTGACATGATTGATTTTTGAACAAACTCACTTATATTGTCCAGAATTCCAAACCTGTCTCCATTAGGAATAAAATTGTAGCTAATGGAAAATGCAGCTGAGGCCATTTTTCTTGGGTCTTTTTTTTCTCGGGTCCCTTTTCTTGTTTACATCTACTCCAGTATCCCAGCTTTGCAGACACACCCCCTAAAGTCTCTGTGTAAAACAGGCAATTAGAAAACTCCATATTGAAGAAAGACGGACTCCTGCACTCCAGTTTCCCTCCTGTACCCTTTCTCCTTTTCCCATTTATTTCAAGTATGCAGAAATGGCAGAAATGCATAAGGCATTTGTTCCTTTTTCTGTGAGGAATGATTACAGATGCCAGACCTGCTTCTTGTGCCATTGACAGCTGTAATGCTGAAATCCTGTTATTTATTTGTTCTTTATCAAATATTACGGAACTAGTCATAGAATCTGATGTGCGTACTGATGATACTTAGTTGTCACTTTAGGTAAAAATGGGTGCTGCAGGTCCCCAGAGTGATGGCTTTAACAATTAAGATAAATTTTGCTATCTTTTTGGTTTTAAATTAAAGAACTGACTACATAGTCATTTAAAAATATTTATCTTTGGATTACGAACAAAATAAATATATGCTTAGAAAATTAGCAAAACATAGAAAAGAACAGTCTAAACAATGATAGTATCTCAGCACCCAGATAAAACCAGTGGTAATATTTTAGAGTATCTACTTCCAGTCACATATGTTATGTACAAATAGCTGTAAATACAGTTGTATTTATAAACACTGGATGGTTTACTCAGAGCTAGCCGAATTGTGAGAGTTGAGGGCACAGTCTTCCAGATGAGTGAGTTTGCTGTAGACTTGCAAGACCAACTACAAGATCTGGGAAGTTCCCAGATGCACTCTCATTAATAATTAGTTAGAGGCCTCACAGAACTCACTGAAAGTTGTTATACTCACAGTTACAGTTTATTACAAGGAAAGGATACAGTCAAAAAATCAGCTAAAGGAAGAGATGCATAGGACAGACCCTGGGATGCAAGATTCCATCGTCCTCAGGACATGTTACCCCCTGGCATAGATGTGTGACAACCAGGGAAGCTCCCATTGCTGTTCAGGATTTTTAGTGGGGATCTATTATGTAGGCATGATTGGTTGATGGTTGTCCACATGGTTGAATTCAGCTTCCAGGTTGGGGGTTGATACCCTGTGACCCAAAGCCCCCGCCTGCAATCACAGGGTTAGTCTTTCTGGCGTGGCCCACTGAAAGACTGTGAGGTCTTTCACCTTTAACACATTCCTATCAGGATAGATTATCTCCCAGAAACCAAGAGTAAAGACCTGACTTCTCTTGGATAAAGTCAGATTCTTTATTTTACTTTTTTAAGATTTCTTTATTTGAGAGAGAGAGGGAGGAAGAGCACACACACATGTGAGCAGGGGGAGGGGCAGAAGGAGAGGGAAAGAATCTCAAGCAGACTTCCCAAAGAGCGTGGAGCCTGACTTGGGGCTTGATCCCATGACCCTGAGACCATGACCTGAGCTGAAATCAACAGTTGGACATCCAATCAATCAGGGACCCCAAAGTCAGATTCTTTATTGTGTAATACATTTTTTTTTTAAAGATTTATTTATTTGACAGAGAAAGACACAGTGAGAGGGAACACAAGCAGGGGGAGTGGGAGAGGGAGAAGCAGGCTTCCCGCGGAGCAGGGAGCCCGATGCAGGACTCGATCCCAGGACCCTGGGATCATGTCCTGAGCCGAAGGCAGACGCTTATCCGACTGAGCCACCCAGGTGCCCCTGTATAATACATTTTTTAAACTTAGTTTTTTTGTTCTTTTAATTTTCATCGTTTATATTCCATGCTTTTAGAAATTTAGATAATTTCCATTTCTTAGTGTCTTACAAAAGAAACCTGCTGTGGAAAGTGTCTTTGCAAAATAATTTTGTTGTTGTTGTTATTTTAAAGATTTTATTTATGTATTAGAAAGAGCGAGAGCACAAGTTGGGGGGTTTGGGGGGGGAGAGGCAGAGGGAGAAGCAGACTCCCTGCTGATCAGGGAGCTCAATGCAGGACCCAATCCCAGGACCCCGAGATCATGACCTGAACCAAAGGCAGACACTTAACTGACTGAGCCACCCTAGGCACCCCTCTTACTTCTTCTTGTGTAAAATAGGCAATACATATATATATATATTTTTTTAAAGATTTTATTTATTTATTTGACAGAGACAGAGATAGCGAGAGCAGGAACACAAGCAGCGGGAGTGGGAGAGGGAGAGCAGGCTTCCCACTGAGGAGGGAACCCGATGTGGGACTCGATCCCAGGACCCTGGGATCATGACCTGAGCCGAAGGCAGACGCTTAACGACTGAGCCACCCAGGCGCCCGGCAATACATATATTTTTAAAAAGATTTTTTTTTTTTAATCTCAGAGAAAGAGAGTGAGAGCACTGGGGGGGGGGGGGGGGGTTAGGAGGGGGCAGAGGGAGAGGGAGAGAGAATCTTAAGCAGAATCCACACTGAATGTGGAGCCCAAGGCAGGGCCAGTCTCACAACCCTGAGATCACTACCTGAGCCAAAACCTAGAGTCCAACGCTTAACCTACTGCACCATCTAGGCACCCCAGACAATACATATTTTGAAGATTTTTGATACACATTGTCAAATGATCCTTAGGAAAGTTTCTCCAAATTTGAATTCCCACCAGTAGGGTATGAGGAGTGTCTGTAAGCCAAAACTAGATACTTAAACCATCTTTGCCAATTCCATAGGCAAAATGTCTTGTTGTATTTATATGTTGTTATTACTAAGGTTGACTCTTTTCCTTGTTTACCTATAATTTGTACTATTTCTTTTGGGAGTTGACTGTTTTACTTGGTTTGATTTACATGAGTAAGAAGTCCAAATATTTTCAAAAACTAAAGAAGAATTTAAAGTGTACAATAAGCTGTAAAGTTCTTTGCAGTGTACATGACAAGAGGTAAATATCCCTAATCTTTAACTGACCTCTCATGAATCAGTTTTAAAATTATGGACATCCCAGTAGCTAAACAGTTTCTAGAGGAAGAATCAATCCTCTAGATTGATTCATGCTTAGAACTTACGGTTTAAGGTTGTAATTTTTACTGATGTATTAACTAGATTTTCTCTCCAATTTTATTTGGTGTGACTTATGAAATATAAAATATTTGTACTTTAAAATAGGGAAAGGAAGGAGGTAGTAAATAAACATGTGCTAAATACCTTATCTTCTAAATGAGTCAGTGTATACCATTGCATTGATTTGGAGTGAGAGATAATTCAAGTAGAATTTCTAGAACTTTAAAAATAATCACTAATAGAATACAAACAGAATGAACAGCATTTAAATTCTCCCTGGATAGACAAAAGAATTTGAGTAATATAGCAAAAGAGTAATAATGGAATGGGGAAACATAATTCTAAAAAGTGCAAAATACTTTGTTACTAAAAGAAAAATAGCCTCAGCTTTGATATTTGAAATAAATATTAAGCATGTTGGCAATAAAAATGTGAGGAAAAGTAGAGTTTAAGGCAAAAGAGTATTAGCCAGCAGACCACATATTATATTGATTACATTTAGGGATAAAAGGAAACTTTTTCATACCTTTGATGTGCCAGATTATAGGACATTTAATATCTAGACCAAAACTTACTTGAAATTCAGGGAGAAATGGGCAAAACTACAGTTGTAATGGGAAGTTTTGAAACATGTTTCTATCAGTCTTTGATAGATCAAGAAGAAGAAAGTAAATAAGGATATATAGAAACTAGTTGATAATAAATAACATTAGAAATACGCATAATTTGCAATGGAATATTATGCAGCCATCAAAAGGAATGAGATCTTGCCATTTGCAACGACATGGATGGAACTGGAGGGTATTATGCTGAGCGAAATAAGTCAAACAGAGAAAGACATGTATCATATGACCTCACTGATATGAGGAATTCTTAATCGCAGGAAACAAACTGAGGGTTGCTGGAGTGGGGGGTGGGGTGGGAGGGATGGGGTAACTGGCTGATAGACACTGGGGAGGGTATGTGCTCTGGTAAGCGCTGTGAATTGTGCAAGACTGTTGAATCTCAGATCTGTACCTCTGAAACAAATAATGCAATATATGTTAAGAAAAAAAAAAAGAAGAAGAAGAAGGTAGCGGGAGGGGAAGAATGAAGCGGGGGAAATCGGAGGGGTAGACGAACCATGAGAGACGATGGACTCTGAAAAACAAACTGAGGGTTCTAGAGGGGAGGGGTGTGGGAGGATGGGTTAGCCTGGTGGTGGGTATTGAGGAGGGCACATTCTGCATGGAGCACTGGGTGTTATGCACAAACAATGAATCATGGAACACTTCATCTAAAATTAATGATGTAAGGTATGGGGATTAACATAAGAATAAAAAAAAAAATTCAAAAAAAGAAATACGCGTATTTTGAACCAGAGATTATGTGTTCGTTGGAAATGAATATCTTAGGTTTCAAAGAGCAATTAATTTAAAAAAATATGTTATACAAACCACATTTCTGACCACAGTTGTAGTTACACTAGAATTTTATTAATAACTAGATAAATAACCAAGTAATACTGTCACCATCCTTAGAAATAAAACAAAATAAAATGTTACTTTTCTCAAAGAGGAAATAATTATTGCAATTACACATTATTTTTTGGCTTCTAATTTATGGCCAGTTTGTATACTTAAAGGTAAATGCCAGATATTTGATTATTTTATGGTTAATAGATGAGCAGCAAGAACTAAGGCACACTATATTAATGTGAGGAAGTTACAGTAAGGTCAACAAAATTGTTCTAAGACAAAAAGGGAAAATTAATATATAATAAATTAATAAGATAGAAAACATTAAAAATGACATTATCATATTTGCAAATGTAAAATAGGAAAAATAATAGTACCTTCTTCCTAGAATTGCTGTGAGGAATAAATGGTACACGTGTGTCACTCTTACAGCCTGATGCCCAATAAGCCTATAGGAAATGTTAACTCAGCAGTAGGAGGAGGAGGAGGAGTAATATCATTAGTATTACTAAAATATTAAAAGAAGAAAAAGTAAAATAAAAAAATTTTCATCTCAAGAATATGAAATGCAGTATTTTCTGGGAAAACCAAGATGAACAGAACAAGAACATTTGAGTTGCTTGACAGTCATGGGGGAAATAAACATGATCTAAGAAATAAGCCACTGAAGGTATTGACCCCAGACATTTTCATGGGCAAGTTCTTCTTAATTTTACTTTAAGTTTTTAATGTTTATTTTTATTGTGAAATACGACTTGACAAAGCACATAAAATATGCAGTGAAACAATAGTTATAATGCAAACCATCATGTAACTAGCATTCTGTTGAGAATAGACAGTGTGAAATCCCCCTCTGCTCGAAGTTCCCTTAGAGGGACCCCACTGCACTGATCTTTATAATTGAAAATGCTTAGCTTTTCTTTTTCATTTTCTGCCCTCTCTGTGTACCCCCTGTGCACTGTCATAGAATTTTCCCTATTTTTGTATGTTGTGTAAATGGAATCCTATTATACATACCAGGAAGGAGAAAAGGGTGCTTGCAGGCATTGCCACTCCCAGAATAAAATAAAGTGCAAGACTTCCAAGGGGAAAAGTATCACATTTTATTTGGAGACATTAAAGAAGGTCTAATAAATGGAGAAAGGCTCCAGGTTTATGGATTAGAAGAGTCAATATTGTAGAGATATCAAAGGGAAAGCTTTCAACATTTCACCATTAAGTGAGAATGAGGACTTTTCATCCCACCATGCCAACAGTTTTTACCAGGAATGGGTGTTGAGTTTCATCACTTTCTGCGTCTGTTGAGATGATCTTTTGATATTCCTCATTTATTTTCTTAATGTAGAGAATTATAATATATTAGTTCATTTCCCTATGTTATACTAGCCTTAGTATATGCTGACTTTATTAATATTTTCTTTTTTTTTTAAAGATTTTATTTATTTATTTGACAGAGAGAGACACAGCGAGAGAGGGAACACAAGCAGGAGGAGTGGGAGCAGGAGAAGCAGGCTTCCTGCTGAGCAGGGAGCCCGATGCGGGGCTCGATCCCAGGACCCTGGGATCATGACCTGAGCTGAAGGCAGACACTTAATGACTGAGCCACCTAGGCGCCCCTTTATTAATGTTTTCTTTAGGATCTTTCCATTTATGTTCATGACTGAGATTCACTTGTACTTTTTCTTTCTCATATCCTTGTTGAGCTTTGTTATTATAAGGTTATGCTGGCTTGCTAAAATGATTTGGAAAACATATCCTTTCTGTTCTGTTCTCTGTAAGAATTTGTGTGTGATTGGAATTTTTTATTCTTTGAACTCTCTCATGAATTTATTGTAGTGAGTGAGTTTGACAGTGAATAAGATAAATAAGTAAAACACATAGTAAGGTAGGTAGTGGTAAATGCTACAGGGGAAAAATAAAGCGGTGAAAGAGTTGTGATGTTTGGGTGAATGTTGAAATTTTAGATTGGTGGCCAGAAAGCATCCCTGAGAAGGTGACTACCAGTGAGGATTTGGCGGAGACGCATTCCAGGCAAACAGGTGTAAAAGCTCTAAGGCAGGAAGAGAGCAGGAAGGTCATTGTGGCTGGAGGAGAGAGAATAAGGCAGAGCATAGATGAAGGGAGACCTTGGTGGGAGGGCTGGAACCAGATTGTTGAGGACTCTCAGCTCATAGTAAAAACTTCGGGTTTTATCCTGAGATGGGAGGCCATTGGAGGATTTGAAAGGGATGACATTATCTGATCAACATGTTAACAATAGCTCTCTGCTGGTTTTTGAGAACAGACTTCTGGGAGAGTGACAGCAGAAGCAGGTCCACTAGGTAGGAAACTATTAGGATGATCCAGACAAGAATGATGGTGGCTTGGATGGCAGCTCTAGGGCTGGTGAAAGTGGCCCAAGTCTGGATAAATCTGGTTTACGCGATGATAAGAATTACTGACAGAAACACAGTAGAGTGTGAAAGAAAAACAGGTCAAGAATGGCCCCAAGGTTCTTTGCCCTGAGCAGCCAGAAGAATGTAGTTGTCCTTAACCAGGATGAGGGAAACATTAAGAAGGGCCCTTTCATAAGGGAACATTACGATCTTGGGTTGGGATATGCTTTAATTGAGATGCCTGGTAGGCATCTAAGTACATCTGTAAAATAGGCAGTTCTGTATATTGGTCTGAAAGAGGGAGGGGCCCGGTCTAGAGATAAAATTTAGGAGTCAGTTCATGGCTTGGAAGAAAACCAAAGGAAGAGAAGAGCCACAAAGGACTGAACCTGAAATATAGAAATCAGGAGATCGGGAGAATTCGGCCAAAGACACAGAGAGGGAAGCTGGAAATTTAAAAGGAAACCAGACAAGTAGGTATCCTGGAAGCAAAGAGAAGGAGAACGTTATCAGCAGTGTTACATCCGCCTATTAGTTAAAGTAAGTTAGGTTTGAACATTGACCACTGTGTTTAGCAACATGAGGGTCGTTTCATCTTTAACTTCACATGGAAGCCTAAAAATCCTGAAAAAAGCCAAGGAAAGTGGAGATCTTTGGCTCAGTCTTGCCTTTTACCAGGTAACAGAACATACTATGTGTATTATAATTAAGTCAATGATGAATCGGTATAGCAACAGACAAAGAAACCACAATTGAAAACCCAGAAGGTTATCTGAGGGCATGTGAATATTTACTTTATGACAAACAGTTCTCTTCAAAAGAAGGAAGGATTATTTAATAAATGGGGCTACCCCAACTGGATATCCATTTGGGAAAAAAATGAGTCCCAAAAGTATTAAAAACTTATACATACATTAGAAATAAAGCAATAGCCATCTTCCAATTAAAAAAAAAAAAGGAGACCACATACAATGTCTGGGTGAGGTATTGTACCAAGACCTCATACCCTAAAAATAAAAAGGAAATTAACAAGAAAACAACAAAACATGTCTGTAGAAAAATGAGCAAGAGCTGTCTGTGAATAAGCTCAACTGCTTGAACAAATTAATTGTCCAGCAGACTTAAGGAAAATGCTTATGTTTATTAGTAGTCAGGGAAATAAATCAATAATATTGATCTTTGGCAGAAAAAAAAGTAAAAAAAAAATTCTGTTGCTCACAGGGATGTGAGGGAAGGGAATCTCAAACTTTGTAGATCTGCTTTTCCCTCTAACGTTGCTAATGTGGTGGTACAGATTCTACTCGGGAAAGAACACATTGTCATGAAAAGTCTACCTAGCCACTGAGAAGGACTGTGGTTCCACATAGCTCTCAGAAACTCTTGAGGCCTCCTCTTCCTTATCGTGAGGTGGTGACGACCATGTGTCCGCTACTGTATCTGCTGGGTCTTTGAAAATGATGGAGTATGACCTGGAGAGGACTGACACAGAGTCCCAGAGTCCAAGAAAAAAATCACATAAATTGTGACATATATATGGGAAGGAAATACACTTCTTAATTGTACATTGTTGTAAAGAAGGGCCTTATAAAGAAGGACTGCATTCAGCGGCAGATCTCAGTTTTGTAGGCCTGGAATGGCACCATCCAGTAGAACTTTCTGTAGTGAGGAGAATGTTCTGACTCATGTGCTGTCTAATACGATAGCTGCTGGTCACGTGTGGTGGTTGAGCACTCGGCATACTTCGATTTTGTTTAGTTTTGATTCTGTACAAACAGTCACATGCAGGTACTACTGTGTTGGACAGGACAGCCTATCAGCATTGATAGACTATGTGCCCCTATTAAAATGTAATTTGAGATAGATTATAACCAAATCCAGTTAAATTACAGTTAAGGGTGTGCAGGGTTTATATTTGCCAAGAGTAAATGGGTATTAAAATGTTGGTTTATGAACAAAATGATGAGCGTCAGGAAATTGGTCCCAGAGGATTCTCAGGGAGGAAAGCATTTATCCAAAGAAGACTATAGAAGCTGAGCAGTCGGGCCTCTCAGTCAGGAGTCCAGATGCGCTGGCCTCATTGCTTTCCCAGTTCGGCTTGTATTTGGTTTTGCATATTCCTTGCCATCCATCACACTCCCTGTGCAGGACGCCTGTCCCCTACTCTCTAGGTCAGATCCCTGGCTCTTTCTCTGTTGTGATTCTCATCCATGGACTTGGGTTTATTCCCCTGTGAAAGGGATCAAATATCTATCTACAAGGTCCTTTCCTTGTTTAACATTCTAGAAACTTTTTTTTTTTTAATTTTGCTTATTTATTTGAGAGAGACAGCACGAGTGAGGGCAGAGGGAGAGGGAGAAGCAGTCTCCCTGCTAAATAGGGAGCCAGACACGGGGCTGGGATCATGATCTGAGCTGAAGGCAGACCCTTAACCAGTTGAGCCATTCAGGCACCTCAACATTCTAGGAACTTTTAAGGAGATAGGTTGCTTTTCATAGACTGTACTTCAGGAATGTTGCTTGTGCGGTGATCAACACGAGGAAGGACTCTGGGGCCAGCTGTCTCGTCCTGCGACTGAGGAATTTCTCTCAATAGCATCAGTCATTGGGTGGCCTTCTGAGGTCTGGGGGTCTTGGTCTGCCAAGACTAGCTCTGAGATACTTTCCACTGAGAAAGGAACATTCCATTTTGTATTTTCCCATTTATTCTTATCAACAAGCCAAATTATCTTAAGGTTAGATACTTTAAAAAACAAATTCTCAGACTCATGTCATAACTGATGAAGGCTTTTCTTTCCATGCTTAGTTTGTTCGATCGTGTTTTGTGTAAAATAGCAGGAAACTGCCATTATTTAAGAAGGGAAAAAAAAAAGCTTGCCATTTTTTAATGTTGTCAACATTTACCAGTTTTTACTTCTATTGGAAAATCCACTTATATGAATGTTTTAGTAAGGAAACAGTTGGCTACATAGAAAACTAGAAAGCTGTGAAAAATCATAAAAGTCCCGTTGTGTATTTACGCCTGGGAAAATACATTCGAAGTAGAATGCCTGATTTCGGTCTTGACAGATTTTTAAAATTTGAGATTACTCAAAAGAAGAGGCATAACAAATTAGTGACTATCAACTAGACCCTATGGATTTCCCCCCAGAAAGTACTAAGCATAAAGTGTAAATACAAAGTTGATTTAGTGATTTATGAGAGAAGAACGTACCAAACTAAAACAGTGAAGATTTTTCTTTACCTCATGATTTTTTATTTTGGCGTTTGTTATGTTCTTTTAATGGATTTGGTTGGGAAGGAATTTTGGAATGGGGAGTAAATAGAACAGAATAAATAAAAAGGCATATAACCTGTAACAAAAATAACATTTTAGCTGGGACTGAAGCACGTGCAATACATAATTTTGAGAAATCTTAGGTTTCCGGGTTTATTATATGTGTGAGAGCAAAGCTGTACTTTACCATTTTCATTTGCAAAAACCGAGTATGTCTTAGACTTACACATCTAAACTGATAGTTTGTTTCACTTAAATAAAGAGCCAAGGCATTTGGTTGTTGATGTATATATTTTCCTGAAGTTTTACATGTTTGTTTGTTTGTTTGAATAGAGTCCTGTGAAGATAAATCAGATTAGCCTGGATGAGAGTGGAGAGCACATGGGCGTATGTTCAGAGGATGGCAAGGTATGGCGATGACATGGGGACGTGGAAAACACTGTCTGGTTCTGAGGTCTGGGATGGTCTCCAACTCCAGGGGCTTGGAAACGCACTCTGCTTGCTGTATACCTGCTTTAGGAGAACCTTGATTATTCTTTTTGGGTATTGGACTTGCTTCTGATTGCTCATAATTAAAGTAAAATATATGTCGCACAAATGTACCTTAGGAAAAGTAATTACAAGAATGTCAATAATGTAACTAGTATTAAGCTGATTAACAGCTGTGGCAGGGGGACCTGTCACCTTAATCATTACTGCTGTGCCACTTACACTTCAGTGACTAGTCTGCAGTTCCTGCAAGACAGTAGTTTAATGCCTTTCCACCATAAATCCACAAAATTGGATTTTGTGGGCATGATTTCTGTGGGCCGGTGGTTTTCATTTTCACACAAGTTATGAATGTTTCTCTTGGATTATAGAATCTTTTGATAAGCAATCATAGTTTATCAGAAGAATAAAGTATCTTACAATGGCCACGTTAAATAAACGTAAAATCAATATATGTACAGTTTTCTAAAAACCTGGCACCCACTTCCTCAACCGAGGACATACATCATTTGTGCAGTGTATAACTAACAATTATCAGTGCTTCTTGCTGATGTTGAGCTGTGACATTTAGTGGTTGTGGTGATTGATTTTCCACTTATAAGAATGTCTTTTTTGTTTCTCAGTCGATGGAAGTCTTTTCTAATGTTGGTTTGCAATGATAAAATTCTAATGCACAGTGTATGTAAGCTACTTTTCTAAAATAACAGTTTGAGAAGAAAGTGCATTAAGAATCATTACATGATCTTACATATTCCTGACTGAATAGAGCACATTTCCTAATCTAATTTTGTATTTTTACATGATCTAAATTCAGTGGGTCATTAAGATGAGTAAATGAAAAACAGTGTACTCCATGTAAAAGATTTATACTCATTTAATCTATTAGCAAAAGAAAAATAAGTCCTCTTGACACACAAGAATGCATTTTATATATCTAAGCTTGATGTTGCCCAGAAGGTCTTTTGAAATGGTAATTGGAACACTGTGCTTTCCAAAGAACACTGTCAAATTTTGCAGTACTTTCTAAAATTCGAGGTGGGCTAGACTGTCAGGAAGGTGAGGGAGGAGTTGGTACGTATGGAAATTGAGAATTATCCAAACAGTTGAAACCTTTTTGTATTTATGAACTTGTAAAGGAAGATTGTCTTTATTTTGTGTTCTTAAAGATAAGGAATTCCTTCTGGACTGACAACCAATTTAGTTAAACTAAATTGTTGAAAGAGAATATTCATTTTTCAAATTGGAAAAGAATTTTTACCAAAATACTTCATCAAGGAATTTTCGAAGCTTTAAATGTTGAATAATTATTATTTGAAGTGGCAAACTGGGATATTTTAACTCTGTCTAGTGGATAATGACCCTCAGATATCACCTGGTACACTTCTTTGCAAATACCTGTTTTCTCATTTAGGCAGATTTTTAACTGCCATATTTTGGTGTAGACCTGTGATACATTTTTGAAAATAGTTTTCACATATGTTCTATTAGCATTGAAAGAAGTGAAAATACATATTTTGGTGCACATAATTTATGTAAGCTAGCAGTATTGGGAAAATTAAGTAGCTAGTATAGAATGATCTGGCAAAGTGGTCAGTAATGATAAAAACAAAGATTATTACAAAGATAAACTCCAGATATCTAGATCTAATGCATCTTTAAATGGGTGTTGTGATTTTTCTTTCTTTAGTGTATTAAGACCCCTAGATAAAATATGTCGCCTTCATACATAAACTAGAATCAATTTAGTGTAGAGGGCAGGGTGGGGATATTCTCTCTTAAAATTTTGGAGATGTTGCTCCCTTTTGTCTGACCTTTATTTTTGTGGACATGTCTGAGGCTAGCATACTTTTGTTCTTTCACAAAACCTTTTTAATTTTTTTTGTTGTTGTTCTCTCTTGGAGCTTAGACTAATAATAATAACAACAATAAAACAACAGTATACGGCCCTTGTAGTTCAGTTTGCTAAGTTATGTCTTGTTCGGGTCTATTTTCATTAATTTTGTCTGGAACACAGTAAGTCCTTTTGATCCATATACTGAAGTATTGTTTTCATTTCAGGAAAGTTTACTTCAGTTCTGATTTTGATTATTGCTTCAGTTCCATTTATTTTCATTTCTTCAAAGAAACCCAATAATACTTAGGCTGGAGGCAGTTACGGTGCAGAGGCTAAACGCTGGCTCCATATTCCGCCTGCCTGGGCGGGATTTCGGCTCCCCTGTGTTAGGCCAGCCTCACGGCTTGGCCTCCTGTTAGCTTCCTCTACTGGGCAGTGGGCACGCTGGGCGCCCTGCCTGGAACGTTGCCAGGTGCTGGGTGGACGGTGAGCCCTCTGGGTTTATGTTAACTGTTTTTACTGCTAACCATTCACTTCTTAGCCCATTGCAGACTGGCCTTTCCCCCCTCCTACATTATTGTACTTAAACTTTTCAAGGGAAGAGGGTGAATGGATAAGCACCATTCACTCTTCTCCTTTTGAAAATGTGTATATCGTAAGGAAAACTGGTCGTACCACGCGTGGGTGGCACGCACACAGGTGCCCCCACGTGTTTGTGCTTTTCTTTCTCATGGTTTTTCTCCTCGTCCTTTCTCTGTAGTCAGGGAGTTTCTTGTTCGTTCCCTTTGCTGATTTGCTTTTATTCCAATGTCAGCTTTGCCTCATGCAGTAGTTTTATTCTATCTTGGATTTTTAATTTTCCTGAAGTCTTTCTATTGCTCCCAGCTCTATTTTCATATCAGCCAGATATATATTTAATTTGAAAAAAAATTTACAACTTCTTGTATTTCTTTCTTTCTTTTTTTTTTTGTTTTAAATATTTTATGTATTTATTTGACATAGAGAGCACAAGCAGGGGGAGCGGCAGGCAGAGGGAGAGGGAGAAGCAGGCTTCCCACCGAGCAGGGAGCCCGATGTGGGTCTTGTGACCTGAGCCAAAGGCAGACGCTTACCTGACTGAACCACCCAGGTGTCCCTCTTGTGTGTTAGAGTGCCAGGCAGTATAGTCTAAAGGTTAGGAATGGATTCATGCTGCCACATTTTAGCTGTGTGATGTCAGGTATGTTATTCCTATCTCTCTGTGCCTCAGTCCATTTCCTCCTCTATAAACTGGGGATAATGATAGTACCTGCCTCGTTGATTATTAGAAATAAATGAATTAATATTTGTAAATTGTTTGGAAGAGTATGAGAACAGAAGAAACAATGCAGTAATTGCTAGCGATCATCAGGCTGTCTTTCTGCTCCAGACTCACAGAGGTCTTTTGTTCTTAGTGAAGTCACTGAACAGTTTTCCAATTTTCTTCCTTTTCTTCCTTTTCCTTTTTTCCCTCTTGAGTCATCAGAAGTGTGTTCTGCAATATCCTTTTTATAGACTTTGTGTGTGTTTTTTGTTGCTTGTTTATCCATCCCAGAACAAGGAGAAGAGTTCTTTCCTGAATCCAGGTTAGCAAACATGTTCTGTGTTTGATTGCTCTTGGCCTTGCTTGTTAGCATTTTGCATGTTGTGGAATCACCTTCTTTGCTCCACACAGGGGCCCCATAAATGAGCTTGATTTCCCCTGACCAGAGGTCATCAGTTAAAGCAGCTCCCCCAGTGACATGGGAGCCTCTGCAGCCACCTCTCCCGGGTCTCTGATGCTCCTCATGGGTGGAGAAAATGAAAACCAGTCTCCTCTGTGAGGGTCTCTTCAGCTCCCACCCTAGATGGAATGGCAGCTTCCATGTTCATCCCTGGTCCTACTCGACCCGTTGCTGTTTGGAAGCTGGGGTTTGAGAGAGAGGCCGTTTCGAGGGAAGTACGGCCTGGCAGGTTGTCCGACCCTCTGGCCACCTCACTCATAGTTCCTCTCCATCAGATGGGCTACGTCGCCCGGTTTTCTGGTTGGCAAATACATAGAACTCCGTGCTCAAGTGGGGAAGAATATACACGTTCTTTGCTGTTCCATGAGGGTAGGTTTTCTTTATTTCAAGCAGTAAAACACATATCACATGCCTTCCATGGCCCTCACGTGGCCCTACGGGTCTGGAGTTAATGAGAAATTGCCAGGATTGCAGTAGATTGGCCGTAAGGCCAACTGCTCTGAATTTTCTCTTTTTCTTCATTAGGTGTTTTTGTGACTAGTTGGGGGAAGTTGTTAAAGGATACCATTTTCAAAAGTATCCTCTCTATTTTAGCCTTTAATTACAGGTTCTTATCTGGGATGAGATCTTCCTTAAAGCCAGAACTCTAGGCAACATTCAGCAGATTCCTTTCACAGACGAGTATGATATTCACTGACAAAGGTGGCAAAATAAATAAAGAGGGAGGGAGAAGAAATAGATAAAAACTGTTTTTGGATTTTATTAGCTGTGGTAGTATAACTTGTGACTAGCTCGTTTGGCCTGTCACATCAGTGAAATGAACCAAAACATCGAAGGGTGATTTTACAAATCACCCTGCTTGTACTGATCAAGTTTATGAGATTTGTCCTGTGGAAATTACAGTGTTTTCCATGTTGAAGGAGACAATAGGAATATTTGAGGAAGAGGTTATTCAGTTAAATGTAGCAATAGGGACTGACCCCAGAGTTGTAGTCTGTTCGCTTTTCTGTTGATTCCCCCTTATTCTACTATTACATCTCCAATATGGGTTCATAATTTTTTTAAATACGGGTTCATAATTTTTAAAGGGGCACTTATCCCTGGTAATTCATAATTTAACTTAACCATTAGAATCACAGTCCTAATATTTATCTTCTGTTTACTGGTGCTCAGTCTTTTTCAGCGGGTTCATACATCATTTATTTACATTTCATATACTTTTCCCACCATAAAAATAAATCACCTAACTTTTGTTCTTAAAACCACCTTTACCCTCCTGTAGCCAGAAGGATGCTTATCCATTGGAATGAATGGTCTGCTTCATTTAGTTTCAGCTTTGGTCACAAAGTTGCCTAATTCAGAGTCTGACGTTCACCTTCCCTTTAGTTTGGTAAATATTTGGGGCTTTTGGATGTTTTTTTCCCGGTTCCACTTTTCCTACACTTTCCGTAGGAAGATATCTTATTTCCATATTTTAAGCTGGCTCATATAATGTTAGTGTGTAAGAGAATAGGTATGGAACACTCTTCTTGCTTCTTACGACCTTAGCCAAGTCCTTTATTTTTTGGCAGTATCATCTGATAAGCAGGCATAATGGTGTTTACTCTCATACCTAGCAGTGTTGCTCTAAGGACTGCATGAGGCAGGGCAGGATTTTCAGTGCTAGCTATATTTAATTAAATATTTTAAAATTTATAATTAATTAAGTTTTAAATAAATAATTTAAATAAATTGTAAATGAATTAAAATACCATTCCATCCCACCGGAACTGTTTAGTTTGTCTAGAGTGGGGTCTGGCCATTAGTATCCAGGGATCTTAACTGTGCAGTAATGATGATTCCCTCCAGACAATGAGAAGCAAGGTGGTAGTGGGGCATGCATGCATTTATCACATCAGGAATACCTTCTAACAGACCGCCTCTGGGTAAATCACATACCCTCTTTGTTACATTGTACCATGTGCTGTTGTTGGAACCCAGAAAACATACTTGGCACAGGATGGGAAAACAGTAGTCGCAAAATGGGTGTCCTCATGATTTCACCTCTTCATGAATGAATTTGTCTCCAAAAATTGTATCAGGAGTAAATTTTCCTCTTCAAACTCGCAAAAATGAACCACTCACAACTTACTAAGATGAAAACAAGAAGAAATCAAAAGTCTGAATAGTTTATAACTACTGAAAAATTTGAATTTGTAATTAAAAACTTTCTCACATAGACCCCACCCTAGATGGCTTCATTAGTCAATTCTTACAAAATTAAAGAAGAAATAATACCCCTCTTCTAGAGACTGAAAAAGAATGCACACATCACAAGTTTTGGGAGATAGTTCTGAGTGCCCCCAGGAGTTAGCTGCAAGTGTCTGAGAGCTGCTGGAGTCTTCAGCTCCGCTGGGAAGAGTGTAAATTGATCAAAACCACTTTGTGAAATGGTTTGGCTGTTTATTAAATGTGAACAGATGCAGAGCTTATGACAGCAGTTCCACTCCTACTTCTGTACTCTTCACAAATGTGTATCGAAGTGCACCAAAAGATTTGTAAATAGCGTTCATGGCAGCATTATTTATAATAGCCCCAATTTGGAAACAACCCAAATGATCAGCAAAAGGCGGGGTGCATGAATTGTGGTATATTCATACATTGAAATACTATGCAGCAATGGCAAAGAACCAGCTACTGCTATACGTAACAGTTTGGATAAATCTTGTAAGGAAGAAGCCAGTGAAATAGTTCACGATCCTACTTATGTAAAATTCAAACACCAGCACAGTTCATCTATGGTGATAGACTTCAGAGGAATGGTTAATTTGTCACGGTGTTACTGAATACAAAGAAACACAGAGGCGCTTCTTGGGTTCTAGTTCTTGATCTGGATGGGGTCCGCAGGGATATGTTTAGGTCACAAAAATTTATCATGCTGTAAATTTGTGATTCGTACCCTCGGCAATAATGTATATTATTCAGTTTTTAAGTATGGATAAAGTAGTCTGGAACAACTTTAAGGGAGGCAATGGGAAGTAGAAACTTAAATCTCACATTTATACGCTCTCAGTAGATTCAACATAAGATTATAAATGAAGTGCAGTTCACCTAATCTCTTGCCACATTGATCTGCATGGTTGATTTATATATATATATGACTCAAAAAAGAAGCACCTTTTTCCTTCAAGGGAAGGAAAAAATAATTCCTTTAGGGCCAGCCTATGGGAAGTTCATAAAAGAATATTAATAACCTATTTGTATCTATTTCATTTTTAAAAGCTGGCATCCATTTAATAAAACAAATTTGTGGTGAGTAAAGGGAACTCTATCCATGAGATGCTTATAGAAGCTTAATTGGAGTAGAGTACTCTCATCCTGATAGAATTGTTTTCATTGGATAGTTAATAGAGATCACAGGGGCCTTAGATTATTAAATATTCTGCTTTTTTAAATCAATAGTATGTATTCTCACAGTCAGCAGCCTTCTTTGTTGCTGTCAGGGTGAACTGACAGGATCCATTTTACTTTTCAGGTGCAGGTATTTGGACTGTATTCTGGAGAAGAATTTCATGAGACTTTTGACTGCCCCATTAAAGTAAGTATTCAGTAAGTTTTAATTTTTTTTTTTTTAAGATTTTATTTATTTGTGAGAGAGAGAATGAGAGACAGAGAACATGAGAGGGAGGAGGGTCAGAGGGAGAAGCAGACTCCCTGCTGAGCAGGGAGCCTGATGTGGGACTCGATCCCGGGACTCCAGGATCATGACCTGAGCCGAAGGCAGTCGCTTAACCACCTGAGCCACCCAGGTGCCCAAGTTTTAATTTTTCTAAGGGTTTTCTCAATGAAGGCAATAAGGATTACAGCACTTTGAGCACTACCAATGTTGCATTAATTTTGTCAGTGTCTCTTCAACACTTAGGAAGTACTAGATACCATTTGATGGTATAAAAGAGCACAGGATGTGTGTTATATGACTATGATATCAGTCTGTCCCCAGGAATCTTTTCTTGTAGTGAGTGAGATGATACATACACACAGTCTGCGATGCAAGACTCAAAGAGGTACGAACAATATTAAGGAGTCCAAAGCCGAGAGAAGTTACTTCTAGCTGTCCGTGTTGGTGATGGCTTCACAGGGGGAGTGATATTTGGGTGGCTTTCCTAAATGGACAGGGCGGACAGAGAAACTGGCTTTCCGTGCGGAAGAACAATATAATATAAACGGAGAAGCTAGAAAGTTCAAGTTGTGTTCAGGAAGTGGCAGAAACAGTCTAGTTTAGATGGTGTAGAAAACACTGACTTGGCAGGAGAGCCATACAGGCAGATTGGGGCTGGCTTTATTTTCAGGCTAAGAAATTTGGACTCCGTGTGGTAGAGAAGGAGAAATTATTGAATGTTTAAGAGCAGAGAAGTGACATATACTGAGCTAAGCTTAAGGAAAATGAGTATGGCGACTATATACAGTATAGATTGGAGGGCTGATAGCTGTGCGGCAGGAGGAGTGGTCTTAGATAACACTTATGGTCATTAAAGTGACGATTAGAGTTGAAGGGAGAGGTCATTCATTGTTCTCACTTGTTTTTTTTTAAAGATTTTTATTTATTTATTTGACAGAGAGAGAGATAGCGAGAGCAGGAACACAAGCAGGGGGAGTGGGAGAGGGAGAAGCAGGCTTCCCGCGGAGCAGGGAGCCCGATGTGGGACTCGATCCCAGGACCCTGGGATCATGACCTGAGTCGAAGGCAGACGCTTAACGACTGAGCCACCCAGGCGCCCCTGTTCTCACTTGTTTATTCAAACACTTATTGATCAACAGGTAAAGGAGAGATAGGATCTGATGTGTGTTTTCGAAAGGCAACTCTGCCAGTGTGGAGGGTGATTTAAGCAGGAGAGGGATTTCAAGCCGAAGGCAATTCAGGAGGCTAATACTGTCCTCGAGGCAGGGCACCGCAGGACCTCAGGAACGGGAGTGTCAGGAGTAGTCAAGGGGGAGTCGAAGACGGGGATGTAGAAAGCCGTTCGGAGGTTGACTTGGCTGCAGGACATCGTGATGGGTAGGATGGGGTGAGGAAGGAGGGAGGAGCTGGTTCTTGCCCTGGCAGTGGTGTGTGGCAATGCCATCAGTTGCCGGAAGGGATGTTTTGAGTCAGGATGTTGCCAATTTGGTTTTGAGTTCAGATAACTAGTATATCTGGTGAAAACGGTATGGAGGTTTCAGAAACATGACTGTGGAGCTCCAGACAGAGATTGGCCCTAAAAACACAAGGTTGATAACTGCAGTTGGGTAAGATAAAACCATTGCCCCACCTGTTCCACTTGGTGCCCTCAAGTCATTGGACGGCGTCCCGGACAAGGAGATCGTTGGGTTCTTTCTCTGGGTTTCTTCTGTGAATCATATTCCGTTACAAACATTTGTGACATCTTGTTGCCTCAGTTGACCCTAAAGAGTGGATGCCCACTCAGAGAATCGTCACTCAGCCAGAAACTAGAACTAATTCACTCTCATCTTTTAGCTTTGACCTGGCTTCGTAGGAGAAATCTTTTCACAGAAGAGCAAAACTCAGATGTCCTCAGTTGCAGACTATTACCTGAATAGATGACTTCTTACCTAGCTAGCAGGATAATTTTTAGATCATGCTTCCTGTCATGTATAAAGGATTTTCATTCTGTGCTTTAACTGTGACTTTGAAACCAGTGATGGGTCCTTGTTCCCTTGTAGATCATTGCCGTGCACCCGCATTTCGTGAGATCCAGCTGCAAGCAGTTTGTGACTGGAGGGAAGAAGGTAAACGCTTTCTGTCTACCATTACATAGTGTCTTGGGGTGTGGGGCAGAGATTCTGTTTGGTTTTTAATTCATCCATAATATTTTTAGTGTTTGACTATTCACTAGGAGAGATTTTGAGAAAGACCAATGTGGTGAAATTGTAAGACCATCATCTCTTGGGAAAGATGGGACCTTAGTGCTTCTCACTGATACTCCTTTGGAGTAGATACAGAGCAAGAAAAACAGCTGTCATTGGAACTATCATCTAGCGCTTTGAAATGTCCCTTCCACAAACAAAAAAGTAGTATTTAAAAATAACAAAAGAGCAGTTAAACTCACGTTTTTACCTCTTGTTGTAGAAGTCTCTTGCAGGCCTTGATAAAGTTTTAGAACAATTATGGCTGTTTTTTACTGACCTGTTTCTGGCGTATTTTCTTAGTGCTATTTTAAAAATAAAAGAGGAAAGTAATCCTTTTGTGCGTTACATGTTTGTGTATCGATATAGCAAATTCTAAAATTAAAGATTTTCTGCTTATGAAATAAGGCAAGTTAATTTTTTTTCTATTTTTATTAACCAGTGATATTTTTAAACCATTTTTATAACAAAAATGCTGTCAGTGTACTGGAATGCTGAGTATTATTTCATATCCAGTTTAGAGCTCATTGAAAACAAGGTGGTCTGGGGCGCCTGGGTGGCTCAGATGGTTAAGCGTCTGCCTTCGGCTCAGGTCATGATCCCAGGGTCCTGGGATCGAGTCCCGCATCGGGCTTCCCGCTCCTTGGGAGCCTGCTTCTCCCTCTGTTTCTCTCTGTCTCTCATGAATAAATAAATAAAATCTTTAAAAAAAAAAAAAAAGAAAGAAAACAAGGTGGTCTGTGGTTATTTCTGTAGCAGTGTATACCTATGGAATGGCTACCTTGAGACCCAGCTACCAAATGGTTTTTGAATGTTTTATGGTAGTTATCTGTTGTTTTCCTTTGGTTTGCTGCCTCATAGACTGATTGGGCAAGAAAGCATACTGGTCATTACCTAGTATTTCTCAGGCACTGGTTTTAGCTCATTGTAATGGTAGCTCATTGCAGGTCCTGTAGATCCCAGTTCCATTCCACAGCATGAAGCCAACATTGCACCAGCTCTGATTTCTGGTTGGGAGCCAGCCAGCTTCTTCCCTCCCACCACCCAGCTCATGGTGATCCATAGGCTGTAGCCTCGTCAGACTCACATAAAAATGTCTGTGAGATGAGTCAGTAGGAATTACAGATTTAATCTAACATTCTCTAGCTTAGATCTGCAGCTGATTCACTCTTGAAAAAAAAAAAAAACTATCTTGTCTTTGTTGACCTCAGGAAGGAGTAGCTTTACAGTTCCTATTTGTTTGTTTGTTTGTTTATTTATTTATTTATTTATTTAATGCTTTTCTAGTTAAGAAATTTTAGGTGAGAGACAGCATAAATTCACTCCACTATAATTTAAATCCCTGCATTTTTATTTAAAACTGAGTGGAGATAAAGAATACTGAGTGGTTTTTAAATGGCTTAAAACAACAAACTTTACTACCTCAGTTCAGAAATTATGGAGTGGTTTACTTTGTAGTGCTGCCTCAGAGTCTCTCCCTAGGCTCCAGTCTGCATTTTGGCTGGGGCTGTGGTCATCTGAAGGCTTAACTGGGGCTGGCGAATCTGCTTCAGTTGCCTTCTTTTTTTTTTTTAAGATTTTATTTATTAGAGAGCATGAGCATGGGGAGCAGCAGAGGGAGAGGGAGAAGCAGACTCCTCGCTGAGCAGGGAGCCTGAAGCAGGGTTCAATTCCAGGACCCTGGGATCATGACCTGAGCCAAAGGCAGATGTTTAACCGACTGAACCACCCAGGCGCCCTCAGTTGCCTTCTTAATAATAATCCCTCATACACTTAAAATTGATAAAGCACTTTGGTTTTAAGTATTTTCCTAGTGTAGGATGCAGTTCTGTGTTCCAGTTCCCAGTTTTAGGAGTTAGAAATTTTACAGTTGTCCCCTCCTTCTTGAAGGTATTTGTATGAAAAGCATAGAGATAATATGACTGATGATGTCCAAGTGGTAGGACTCAGACTCTGAAGGTGGAATTTTTCTGTGTTAATTTGTGTTCTTAGTAACCTGGTTATTCTTGAAGTTTAGTAATTGCTGTTATACTGTGGGGATACCTGGAGTCTCATCAAGTTTGCCACAGTAGTATTACTACATGGATGTCTTGTCCACCTGCAGGATGCCTGGGTGAACTGTGTCAATTACATATTCTTCATCCTTCTACTTTAGCACTTGATATCATTTATAGACATCCGTAGGAAGGATGGTGTAAATGTGGCTGTTTGGGCCAGAGCTCATTGAGTAGATACGTGAGCATTGTGCAGACAACCAAGTAGTCCAGTGTTCAAGTGTGGGTGAGCTAATGTGGGAAGCTGCATTTTGGCTTTATACAAAGATGAACATTGTGAGAGGCAGTGTAATAAGTAGAATTTACCAAATGCTGAACAGGCAAGAGCATCAGGGGTTTCGTTCATTTCTTTGGTTATCACTGACTACTTGACAGTTTGTTCTATGTTCATTTTTCTATGAGAGAGCATTCTGATTTCTCCTTTTTTCCTGTTCAGTTCTCCAGAAATGCATCTGTAGACCTTTCTTCTCAAGCACAAAAAGATGTTTAATTATGAGTATAGAAGATGAAAGTAAAATAAAAACAATTCAGGTCATCTGGTGAAAAACTCTTAAAAAGTGATACTAAATTAGAATTTCTGGATTAAAATAATTTAAAAGAAAAAACACACACTAAATGGATTCTATAAAGGGCTTAGTATATTGGGATTGATAAAAGTATATATGTGTGGTATTTTGATGTGAAGAATCATATGATGACACATGTCATTGTGATATAAAATCAAAAATTTTTTTTAGAGAATTCTTTTTTTTTTTTTTAAGATTTTATTTATTTATTTGACAGAGAGAGACACAGCGAGAGATGGAGCACAAGCAGGGGGAGTAGGAGAGGGAAAGCAGGCTTCCTGCAGAGCAGGGAGCCCGATGCGGGGCTTGATCCCAAGACCCTGGGATCATGACCTGAGCCGAAGGCAGACACTGAACGACTGAGCCACCCAGGCACCCTAAAATTAGTTGTTTAAAGATTTTTTTTTATTATGTTCAATTTTTCTAAGATTTTTAATAGCTTTATTGATACATAATTTGCATATCATAAAGTTACCAGTTAAAAGTGTACAATTCAATTGTCAATCTTTTCCAAAGTGGCTGCACCATTTTACATTCTCAGTAGCAATATATGAAGGTTTCAGTTTCTCCATATTCTCACCAACATTCATTTTCTTAAAAGATTTTATTTATTTGGGGGAGAAAGAGAGCAAGCAGGAGGGGGGAGGGGCAGAAGGAGAAGCAGATTCCCCACTGAGCAGGGAGCCTGATGTGGGGTTCAATCCCAGGACCCTGGGTTCATGACCTGAGCCAAAGGCAGATGTTTAACCAACTGAGCTACCCAGGCACCCCACCAGCATTCATTTTTATCTGTCTTTTGATTATAGCCATCTGGGTGTGAAGTGGTATGTCATTATTGTTTTGATTTCCATTTTCCTAATGATAAATGATGTTGAACATCTTTTCATGTGATCATTGGCCATTTGTATATCTTCTTTGGAGAAATGTCTCTTTGGATTCTTTGCTCATTTTTTGATTGGGCTATTTGCCTTTTTATTATATACTAATGAAAAATTGTTTAGATATTGTATATACATACATGTCCCTTATCAATATGATTTGCAAATATTTCCTCCCAGTCTGTGACCTCTCTTCTCACTTTATTGATGGTATCCTGTGAGCTATCAAAGTGTTAGATTTTGATAAAGTTCTGTTACCCCCTCCCTTTTTTTTTGACACCTTGCTTTTGGTGTCTTATCTAAGAAATCATTGCCTGAGCCACAGTCATGAAGATTTATGCCTGTGTTTTTTCTAAGAGTTTCTTAGTTCTAACTGTTAAAGTTAGGTCTAGAATTTCTTTGAGTCAATTTTCTGTATGGTGTGAGGAAGGAGTCCAAGCTCATTCTTTTACATGTGGATATCCAGTTGTCCCAGCCTCGTTCGTTGAAAAGATTATTCTTTTGCCATTGTCTTGGCCTCTTTGTCAAAAATCAGTTAATCGTAAATGTTAGCATTTATTTCTGGACTTTAAATTTTCTTGATCTGTGTATAGTTATCCTTGCGCCAATACCCTTTTTAGGTTTTAGAGGCACTAATTTTGCTGTAATTATTTATGGGATGACAAACAAATTAGCTACTCTTGAAACATTTTGATCTTTAGTTCTTTCTCTTTAAAAAGCCATCATAAAAGACATGTATCATATGACCTCACTGATATGAGGAATTCTTAATCTCAGGAAACAAACTGAGGGTTGCTGGAGTGGTGGGGGGTGGGAGGGGTGGGGTGGCTGGGTGATAAGACACTGGGGAGGTTATGTGCTCTGGTAAGCGCTGTGAATTGTGCAAGACTGTTGAATCTCAGATCTGTACCTCTGAAACAAATAATGCAATATATGTTAAGAAAAAAAAAAAAAGATAGCAGGAGGGGAAGAATGAAGGTGGGGAATCGGAGGGGTAGACGAACCATGAGAGACGATGGACTCTGAGAAACAAACTGTGGGTTCTAGAGGGGAGGGGGGTGGGAGGATGGGTTGGCCTGGTGATGGGTATTGAGGAGGGCACGTTCTGCATGGAGCACTGGATGTTATGCACCAACAATGAATCATGGAACACTATATCTAAAACTAATGATGTAATGTATGGGGATTAACATAACAATAAAAAATTTTTTAAAAAAAGGCCATCATAATTTATGTTTGTTAGAGGCTTAAGAAACATTGCTATGTAAATGTGTCTTCCATTCAGGGACTTGTAACATACAAACTCTTGACTGATTTCTCTGGATCCATTAAGTTTCTTACATAAATATGTATGTGTTAAGCAGTAAAAAAGTAGTGTTTATTCAGTAAACTAAAATGACCGCTTTGTAGGCAGTTAAATAGAGATTTCCAAAATGTGTACCAGTTTGTTGTGGTTTGCAGAAATCCCTGGAGCTATGTCTTCCGTGCGTGTATGGTATGTACTTTTATTTTTTTATTTTTTTAAAGATTATATTTATTTACCTGACAGAGAGAGAGACAGCTAGAGAGGGAACACAAGCGGGGGGAGTGGGGGAGGGAGAAGCAGGCTTCTTGAGCCTGATGTGGGGCTCAATCCCAGGACCCCTGGGATCATGACCTGAGCCGAAGGCAGACGCTTAACGAAGACGCTTAACGACTGAGCCACCCAGGCGCCCCTGGTATGTACTTTTAAAGATCATTTATGCTGTATGGTTTTGGCATTAGTGTGTTTTGTTTGTTGTAAAATACATTTATTTAGCTGAAAATATTCCAGGAAGTATTTCTGATTTCAATAGGGAATGTATCTTTGATTTTAAAAAAGAGGGGCGCCTGGGTGGCTCAGTCGTTAAGCGTCTGCCTTCGGCTCAGATCAAGATCCCAGGATCCTGGGATCGAGCCCCGCATCGGGCTCCCTGCTCCGCGGGGAGCCTGCTTCTCCCTCTCCCACTCCCCCTGCTTGTGTTCCGCCTCTCACTGTGTCTCTCTCTGTCAAATAAATAAATAAAAATCTTAAAAAAAAAAGAGGCTTTGAGAAGGTGACACTAAAAGGGGGGCAGTACTGTGAAATGATCATTTTCATTTTGAAAGTGTTGGCAAGTTTTCAGGAGGATCTGCCTTTTTTATAACAAAGTTACGGCATTTTATACCTTTGAAAAATGAGAAAAACAAGATGACATTGGCCCAGTTGCAACTCTGATCTTTTCAAATTGCAGTTTTCAACTAGCACTATAAGCAGAGCAAGTTTGAAGCATCCAGCATTTAGCAAATGGTGATAACATCGTGATAATCATATATTGTAGATATCAAGACCTCTTTGTTCAGAGCAGATGGCGGATCCTACAGGGAGAAGAGAGTAAAGACATATCGTGTCACTGAGTGGTTATGACCTTCCACCTTTAAAAGAGAAATTATTCTAGCTAGATAAAGGTGGAATCTGGAGTAAAGGCATTTTTAACCCTTAAGAACACTGATCTTCCCTAGACTGACAGCTAAATGAGTCTTTGAATTATATGCAAACTTCTGTAACCATGGTGAAAGTAGCACAGAGACTAGAGAATTGAAATGAGGAAATGGAAGTCCTACAATGGGATATTCATAAGAAAAATTAAAAGAGATGCCTAATTTAATTTTAGTTCTAATTTTATTAAAAATGTTGATTCCTGTGAAAACATTTTTCTAGTAATTAGAACATACAGTTCAGAATAGCCCTGCAAAACAGCAACATAGCAGAAAAAACTCGAGACTGTAGTTTGACACATTTGTTGTTATTTCCTTTTTAAGGTTCTGGCTTTTTAGGTCTTTAGAGATAGCTCCTTATCCACCAGGGACTAGGATGAGGAGGCTGTAGTTCTGTTTGGCATAAACTTTTATTTTAGGTTTTCAAGGTAACTTCTCAGTAGTTGAATGCCATAGCTGGATTTATGGACTCCCCTGCTTGACACATGAGCATAAAAAGCTTATTCTAAATTCTGTTTTGTTTCCATGTTGGGGGAAAAAAAAGGAAAGAAAAAGCACATTTCTTAAAAGTGCCATTGGAGAGAGCTTTCAAACATGTGACCCTATGGATTTTTTTTTTTTAGGTGTAACCTCTTGTGTAGCAAAAATTCTAATACATGAGCATAGCAATGAGGTTTCTATTTTAGAAATAAGTCTGCCAAGCAGATCTTACCTGGATTTTTTTTTAATTGCTTGGCTTTCTCTGTCAGCAGATAAACTTTAGCCTTTAGATAAACTTTGACCTTTACCTGTGAACTCTGAAATACACTTCATAATAGTTGGTTCTACCACTCTGACAAATTATTAAATTGTCACGATGCTGTTTGCAGCCGAGTTCATTTTTAGAAACGAGATAGTCAGCTGTTTGGCGTTGTGGTGGAATAGAATGAGGGGACCTGGCCGCAGGGACAGGTTGCTTTGTAAGCTAGAAAATGTCAGTCAGCAAACAAGGAAATGGTCTGTGTGCATGAAATGAGGAGAAGGGGCTGAAGGCTCATGGCAGGTTTTACCTGAAGGACAGAGGTGGTAGCATCAGCTAGCTTCTGTAAGTTTCCAACAGTGATCTGCAAATTCAGATTGCATTCTTTTTTTTTTTCCCTCCAGATTGCCTTCTGAATCCTTTCTGGAAGGGGATTGACTAGAGTGGCTTTTTATACTAATGCAGATATTTTTAGAATCCCGACAGCCCAGTGAACCAGTAAGCATGACATGGAGAGGTGCTTCCTTCCGTGTTTGCTGTCTTCTGCTGAGGTTGGAGCCGAGGTTCTTGGGGCCAAAAGGGATTTGACTATCAGTTATCCTGTTCGGTCTGTTGTCCAGTGGATCTCGAGGATGATATTTCTGCAAGTGATCAGATGGCAGCTTTATACATACAGACGTTTGTCACACATTATTCCACAAGCAACTACCAATTTATGTCCTAATGGTTGCATGTTGAACCAATAAATACCTTCCATTTTTTCAATACTATGTTATAAATTGTGGTTCTATTACTAGAAATTCATTTCATGCTTTACACATACCAAAACTGATTAAAAACCACCCATTAATAGGAAGTACAACACAAGTATAACCTTGCGCAAACATTTTTTAGGTATGTAAAAACCAAGTCATGAAATAGCTATATCATAAAAGTATATTTTGGCAGGGTTTTTGTACGTACTGAACTGGCTGAAGCTAAAAATAGAAACCCAGTTCTTAAAGTAGAAGTCATTTCAGTGTCAAAAATAGGCGTTCTTCACTGCTTTCAAAATCAAGTTCATTTGTCTCAAACATTATTGCTTTTTTGATGTCAAGATGTAGGATTCCCAAAGTCTTTGAGATGGAGTCGTTGCAGCTTCGTTTTCTTCAGTGGTCTCTCTTGTTTCATATCCATCAAAAAGCCTGTTGACAGTAGAAACCTTTTTTCTTTCATGAGTTCAGCTCACTTTTCCATACGTAATATTTCCATATTGTTTGCAGCTTCCCCCTGAATTCTGACGTAAAGCTTACCATCTGTCTTCCTAGAGCAATCAAACCATCCTTTGCTTCTTACTGAAAATATCTTCCTTTGCATGTTGAGAGTGCTGTGATTTTTCTTAAATATTTTGAGTAGTTAATGACTGTGTAAGAATAATTGCCTACTTCAGATTGTTCGTCATGTTTTCTTGTGGGGTTTAATACCTTGACTGTCATGACCACTGAGAGGTGTTGTCGTCTGTATAAAAGCTGTATAAATACCGTCATTAACTTGAGGTTTTTTTCTTTTTTTAAGATACGGCTATTAAAGCAAAGGGGTCTTAACTGCAAGTATTGTAGGTTGGCGTCACCAGTACAAACTGAATCACAGTCATTTCACAGGATTGTTTGGCCCGAACCTGCTTCTTGAACACAACTTTGTGTCAGGGTCCATGTTAGGAGCTGTGGACACATAGTACCTGGATTTTCGGAATGGCGTACAGTGTATTTCCAAAAGTAGATGGGTGGCATGCTGTCAGTGGAAAGCAGTTAGTCCATTAGACCATGAATCAGAATGGTGATTTTGCAGAAAATGAGTATTCCAAGCCTTTTGAGAGGGAAGAACGTGTACATTTATATATATGTATGTATCACCGTGGGATAATTTTGCCCTCCTTTTGCCTTTGTTCATTCTCCCCTATTGTTTGTTTCCTTTCAGTTTTCAGGAAGCAAGAGTAATTCTACCATTGGGTATGTTAATAAATCTTATCTAAGAGGAAGAAAGAATTAAGGCTAAAAATATAATTGGTAAAGAAACAGCAGTCTCTCATTTTAGCCAGGATAGGGAGATATTTGATCATTTATGTGGCTTGGAAAATGTTCATATTTTGTCTGTGTTCAGACATGATTATGGAGTGGTCTTGTTTTTGTCCTGATTTTTCGTGGTCATGGGGCCTTGTCTGATGTTGGTGATCTGTAAAATTGTTTATGTTCACCCAGAGAGCACCAAGGCCTAGCTGGGAGTGCCCAGCCAATTTCTGGATATCCACTTTTCTCTTTCTCAGTTGCAACAAATAAAATGCCCAACATTTGCTAGATTGCTTCTGTGGAGGTACTTTCCAAAAACGTATGTGTACTCTGGTTTCTTTCTTTTTTTTGTAGAAATATAATTACATATATAGCAATGTTTGTTGAAGGCTATCTATGAAACTATTAGCAATATTAGTAATATTAACATTAACAGTGTCTGGGCAGGATTATGACTGCTCTTTTTGGCCTTCATTGGCATTTTCTGCCTTTTTTTGGTTTGTTTTTAAGAAAATACACATTACTGGGGCACCTGGGTGGCTCAGTTGGTTGAACGTCTCTGCCTTTGGCTCAGGCCATGATCCTAGGGTGCTGGGTGGGATCAAGCCCCGCGTCGGGCTACATGATCAGCAGGGAGTCTGCTTGTGTTCACACGCACATGCACTCTATCAAGTAAATGAATAAATCCTTTAAAAAAATGTGTTACTTTTATAATAATAATAAAAGAATGTGTAAAGTAATCTCAACTATTTTGGATCTCTGTTTAACTTAACATTGTAAATCACATGAAATTCCCTACATTGTTGAAGTCTAATTTTAAACATTCTTTAATGGTTATATAATATTTCATCCTATTGATCTGTTTAATTTTTCTTAACCATTCTCCTATTATTGGACCATTAGGTCGTATCCAGATTTTGGTTATCAAAAATCATGCTGTAATGAAGCTAGAAATCTTTGGGCATGAACTCGAGCTGTGCTTTTTAGTTTTTTCCTGGCGCTGATTCCCAGGATTAGGATTACCCAGTCAGAGATGGTTATTTTTTAGGATTTAGATGCATACCACCACGAAAGTTGCATTCAAGGAAACATACCAGTTTACACCAGCAGTGTATGAGACTACCTGTTTCTCCACATTTTCTTTGCCAATTTTGATACACAAAGAAAGTCCATTGTTCTATTTTGTAACTTCTTTGAGTTACTAGCAATTTCAAATATTTTTATTTATTGGCCACTTATAGATCTTCCTTTGTGATTTGTCTGACTGTATTCTTTGCTTGGGGCAGCTTTTAATATTACCATAGAAGCCAGGACAATGAAGACTGTCCATTTGATATTTATTGTCAGTTTGAGCACAAATTATTGCTGCTTACTGAATAGCCTGCAGCCTTTTCTCCAATTTTGGCTAAATCTGGAATAATTATTCTTGTTCCCACGGAGGCATTATATAGGAATCATAATGAGACTATAGAGTAGACACTGAAGTCTGTAAAAAGAGGGCACATAGAAGCTCCTACCACAGATGTGAGTCTGCCCTCAAACCATCAACTCTGCACTTGCATTGGAGGCTGTCAAGGACAGACCAGTTGTGCCCTGTGAAAGGCAAGTTCATTTGACTTGGTTTCTTCTGCAGATGGTGTCCTGATCTTTATCTTTTTCCCCTTTTGCTTTACTTTCAATTGAGTGAAGTGCTTGTTCAGATACATAAACCTGTGTGTTCAGGTGACTTTTTCTGTTACTCAAGACTTGGCAGTTTTTATATTTCTTTTTCATAATCCCCATCAGGCGAAGATCTCTCTCCAGTCGTCTGTGATTGAGATGATGCATAGTTAAAATCAGAGATCGTTGTTCATTGCACAGACCATTAATTCAAGTTTAATCACCCAGTGGATGACTTCTGTGTTTACTCTGCTGCTAAAGGGGTCCAACCTTAGACCCAGCCCCAGGAGATGTATGTATCTTTAAACAACTGCAAACTGAAATACAGACCCAAGGTGTTTGGCATGAACCACCAGCACCGTTAAGTCTGTGGGACCCATAATGGAAGATTTTTTTTTAGTGGTAAATTATTTCACAATAACCTTGTCACTTTTAAAACCATAGTTGCAGTTGTATGTTTGCATATGCAGAAACTGCAGATTGCTGGTTTAAATAGGAGCCTGCCTCGCATGTGGCCACAGTTAATTGCTAAACCTGTATGGGTGGGCAGGTGGATACAAAGATCTCTCTCTCTCTGTCATCGCTAGTTTTTTAATATAAAGGAAACTGCTCCTACGTGGCACCTCTAGTGCTTAGCTTCTTTTTGTTCTCATTGAACCTGTAGCTAGGAATTCCTGGTCACTGAATTGACTGTTACCTGATGTCGGTAGGGTGTTTCTTAAATTTCAAGCGTTTTCACGGGGTTGGTTAACTTCAAGGGCTTGTCCAAAACCTGTGTTGCATTGGTGTTGTGTTTACTCAGACCTTGCTCGGAAGCAAGTGGTCTGTCAAGCAAGCTCTGGAAATCCGTCTGTGTACAGAGACTTCCTGTGGTAGCAGTTTTTGGCCCGTATTTAACCTCGTTTAAACATATTAAATTACCTCTGGGGAAAGGAGATTGAAGGATTATAACTCGTCCAGCAAATCACCCCTGAATTTAAGCAATGCTGTATTCGGGAAATTCTCTTTCTCTTCCTACATGCTTTATGTTCTTTCTGGATGGTGTTTGGAAAAGCTGTGTGTGTTAAACTTTGGTACTGAGCCAAAGCAGGAAGCAAGACAGAGGCGCCCGCTGTCCCACTCTTCTTGGTCACTTCTGCCTCCATCCAGATCCAGGACTTCTGTCTGTTGTCAGCTGCCAAACACTGTCCCAGCTCTCTGTGCTCACTCGTTTTTTCTCACTTGCTTTCTTGACTTCTTAAATTTCATTTCTAATCTTCTCCAATTTGGGGTGTTTAAATCCTTCTGTGACAGGTCCTGCCCATCATTATGCCCTGTATCTATTGGGCATGTCCTAATGCGCTGGGTTTTCCTTTCCTTTCTTTATTTCTCAGTTTTATTGTCTCCAGCTCCAGCATCTTCTGGGATCTGGCATTTTGTCTTTATGGAGTCTGTTTTCTCCAAGCCCCTCAGCCGTTTGTGCAGTAACGCACTTGCCATCGGGGACTTGCCCGTGGGCTTCCCCCACCAGCCACTCTTCCCTACACCGTTGTCTGCCTCAGAGTGAGCGGTGCTGCCGGTGTGTAGGAAGCCTGAAGGACTCAAGTGATTTATATACTTGAAAGATCACAAGATGATTAAAAGGGGCCAATCATCCTCCCTTTCCTCCATCAGGGAAGAGTGGGCGATGGGTAATGATGGGTGTTACGTTGCCAGAATCAGTGGCTTTATTACAGCCCGAAAGGAATCCCACCCCGTGTGTGGGAGATTCTGGGATGTGCATCCCTACCACTCTGTAGTGTAGCAAAGTACTAGATAGATTTATCAGCACAAAACATAGGAGAATAAAGTATATTGCTGAGGATGTGAGGGCTCCTATTGAAATATAAGTACCAGGAGTGCTGACTGCCAGAATGTGGATTTATGGGAAATAAAGCCCTAGAATACTTTCTCCAACAAAAAATAGACCTCTTGGAAACAGTTTTTCCTCTCTGTGTACTTAGCTCCCATTGAGCTTAAATTGCTCTCAGTATTGTGATAATGACAATTCAATATTATGGGATGTGGAAGATGAACCAAATAAATTAACCAGCTGCTTTTAAAGGTAGTTCACTCAATGACTTACCCTCTAAAATGCTTTGTAGAACATTCATGCTCAGTAGGTCTCTAGGCAGTTTTATGACTAGAAGAAAGAAATGGATTTTATTAAATGTCAGTGAAATACAGGCAGATAGTTCTATAGTTAAATTAGTGTAGACTGTAAGAAAAGCAGCTTATCTTTTCTTAAATCACTGAGGCGGAACTTTCCTTGGCATTCCTGCCAGTGTGTTTCTGCTTGAAATTCCCACAGATTAGGATTAAAAAAGCAAATGGAGAGTGGATTGTCTGGTCCTTTCCCCTCCTGGGTGAAACCGTGGGTCCCACAGAGTGCTGCAGATCAAATCCTGAGGTGCTGCCTAGTTGTATTCGAAGAGTTTCAAAGGACAGTAATGGCAACGCTTCCATAATTACTAGCTGACATTTAAGGTTTTTTTCTGCTACGTATGGATTGGGAACTAGGACTCGTGAGTAAGGAAGAAAGTAGAGTGGAGGGGGAAGGCAGAAATAAGCGCTTCAAGGACCGGGGAGGTAACGTAGAGGAGAGAAGCAGGCCAGGGCTAGACCACCAGGATAAGAGGGCATGGTGGTGATGGGGGGGGGGCACCTCAGCAGCGCACAAACACAGTTCAAATCATCACCGTTCGGGCCAAATGAGAGGCCAGGTGGCATCCCTGAAACGAAGGAACTGCAGTCAGCTAAACTGAATAGAGGAAGACTAACCTTAAAAGCATTTCCCAGGGACACCTGGGGGGCTCAGTCGTTAAGCCTCTGCCTTCGGCTCAGGTCATGATCCCAGGGTCCTGGGATCGAGCCCCGCATCGGGCTCCCTGCTCCACGGGGAGCCTACTTCTCCCTCTCCCGCCCCGCCTGCTTGTGTTCCCTCTCTCGCCAGTGTTTCTCTCTGTCAAATAAATAAAATCTTAAAAAAAAAAAAAAAAGCACTTCCCAAATTTGTGATCGGTTGTGTACAGATTATCTCCTCTGCTGCTGAGCAAAAGAAACTGCACCATGGTTTAAGGCATAGGACACGGAGCCAGTATAAATGAGCCCTTTCTCAAGGGATACCATTGTTACATCAAGGATGTAGTAACTGTGGACCAGTGAGTCCACAGGGTTCCTTCCCTTAGATTTTTGAGATCAGGGTAGATGCCAATGTGTCCAAAATAGTTTAGGGACATCACTAACTGAAGACGGGCTGAGTCACTGGGGGATTTGGGGTGTGATGTAGCTCCTCCTGCAGCAAACACACTGCGCACGTAGACAAAGAAAGAAGGAGACTGGTAGGGCCGGGGAAGCCTACTTAGTATCTCATATTCATCATGCCCTGTGCGTCTAGCAAAGTCGATGTGGTTTATTTCCCTGATGCATTTACGGTCTGTTGGGGAGATGAAGAGTAAATAAATGAATCCCAGTGAGCAAGATACAGTGTGGTGTTCGTTATCCTGTGATAGAACCAGCACGACCCTAAAATGTATACAGAACCAAGAAGTTAGGAGGATTTACAAAAGAATTCTAAATGAAGATCTTCCCTAATGTATTTCAGGCTGTTTGTTTACACATCATTTCTTCTTTTTCATCCACAAAATATAAAGGGAAAATGATTGAAACTACTGCTATTTGAGAAACATCAGAAAATAACATGAAATCATGTCTATAACTGTAATGTAAATTAGTTAAAATTTGTTTTCCTTTTCAGGAGGTAGTGTGTCAACCTCCCCTCACCTTTTTTTTTTTGAGCACTCCTCAGTTGCACAGAATGACGTGTGCTGTCTGTACTATAAAAATATTAAGAAGCTTCTTTGATCCCATGTCAGAGCCGGGTACACAAGGTGTTTTGTAATAGAACTCTGGAAAGTCAGACTCAACCCTGAGACCAGCTGAATTCAGAATTCTTCTCTCCCTGCTTTTTTTCCTGCCCTCTGCTGGAAGTTTTCCTAGGAGCTGGAGCAGGGGACAAAGGAGGCCCGGGCCCAGCCGGCCTTAGCTTTCTGCCCTAAGTCACAGCTCCGGACCACAACAGAAAGGATCAGCTGGAGTGAGTTTGGGTATTGGTTGGAATTGCAGCAAGACTTAACAGTTTTCTAAAGTTAATGTTTTATTTAAAAAGTAGGTACATTTTATGTGAATTAATTCTAATACATATTCAGTATGACTGAAACATTCCTTCTTTAGGTTTCATCGAATTGTTGATATTGTTTTGTTTTGTTTCAACTGTTGCCTTAAATTATCCTGATTATCAACATCAGAGAATGGATTTTCAGCCCTCTATGTATTAACATAAAAATAATTCACATGTTCCAAGCAGAATAATCATGAAAATAGAAATAATATAAATCTCCTATCACCTATTTCTAGAAATAATTATGATTACTTTGTAAGGTATCCTTCAGATTTTTATATATGGATACACATTTTATTTAAAGGTCATCATATTTAATACAGTTTTGCGATCTGCTTTTTAATTTAATGGCCCTGAACATCTTTTTACGTTAAATAAACATATGTATATAGAATCATTTATAAATGGATGCATACTCTTCGGTGATCTAGCTCTGCCAGGCTTTACTCGATTATTTCCCAGCTGTTAGTCGATTTCTGGCTGTTATAAATAACTTTACGTACTTCTTTACTCACGTGTCTGATCACTTCTGAGCATAAATATCTAGGCGCAGACTTCTGGGGTCATTTTTAAGCTTTGACTCCCCAGTGCTAAAAGATTCTCCAGAAAGGGGATGAGTTGAGGGCGCCGGCTTCCCCGCGCATGCGCGCATGCACTCCACCCCCCCCCCCCCCCGTTCCTTCCTCCTCGTTTTGATTCAAATTTGTCAGTTCTTTCTGTTCTTTTTACTTCGTCTGTCAATTCTAGGACCATTGCTTTACTGTTTTGAGTACTAATTTTACAAAACACCCATCCTTCCACCCACAAATTGCTTAATTAAAAAAATTCCTATTATTCTTACATATCTTCAAACGGATTGATAACGTTTTGGAAGTTCTATAAATAATTCCTTTGGGGTTTTCTTTGTGCTTCCATTAAAATCACAGACTAACTATTAAGACAGGCACTTCAGTGGAAATTTTGAGTCTTATTATCTAGGAACATAATGTACATTTATGTAGCTCTCCTCGTACATCTCTCAATAAAGTATTTTTTCTTTTGTCATGTAGCTAGTGCATGCACATCTGTTTTTGCTCATTACTGACTTTGAGAGCTATGGACTTTCCCTTGTTTACAACTTTGCATCCCCTAAAGTTTAGATTTGCAGTATTTGTATTCTCATTTTCAAAGTGCTCTGGTCACAGTTTGATTTCCTCTCTTACTTGAGGGTATAGAATATTTATTTATTTATTTTATTTCAGCTTTGCTTTGTGTTTCTTATCCTTTGGTGTTAATTTGCTTAATTTTGTTGTCACCTGAGAAGAAGAAGAATTATTGTTAAAGTTCTTGTCTGTTTGATGGAAGGGCTCATTCATGTAGAGTCAGGAGTGGGAGATTTCCCTTATTCCCTAGATAAGTCCTGTTCTTTTCAAATACTGAATTCTTCCATATTGCTGGTGTTTTTTCTTGTTCCTGTTTACTGGGAGAAGTCTATATTCAGTATTCACAGTTGTAGTTGCTGTGAATGTGTCATAGATTTTGTGAGAATTTGTCCAAATGTTTTATTCTGGACATGGTAGGAGAAGGAAGTTTTATGTTTTCCTTCCTGCCTGAATTGGAACACAATTGTCTGTTGGGGAAATGGCTTCCAAAGGGTGTAATTATTGGTGCAGCAGGGAAGTGATGTATGTGTTAAAAGCCTGCTTGCTATATTCACCGAGACAGCTTGAAGTTTGTGCGGGTGCTGCCCACCTCTTGACTTTGAAGTCTGTGGGGTACAGCCCGCCGCTAGTAGGCACCCACCCCATTGCCGGCATACCTGTTTTCTCCTTCCAAGCTGTGTGGCCGAACGAGCGAGAGTGGCTACTCGGGTTATGCTGCCAGTGCTGACCGCGGCCTGTGTGTCCCTGAGTGCCATTTTCCCCATGACTCTCCTTACCTCCACCCCCATTTCACTGAGCATGAGGTGTTTGGGCATGCTGGTACCTACCCTACCACCTACTTCCCAGATGGGCTTGTTCTTGTAATGAGGTAAATCGTGGCCTTCACTGAGCTCTTACTTCTGTCATATTTTATAGACATCTCCATTTAAAATTGGGGGCATATTTAATTTAATAATCCAGGTGCGGATTGCTCCCCTTTCATGCAGCATCGGTCACCCCCTTGGTGGGATCGGAGGGAGAGGAATGTGTTGTCATGTGACACCACACTTTTCCTCCTCACCACCCAGCCAGCCATTCCTCCTAGCAGGCAGTTATGGGGCACTCCTGGGGCCCAGCCCACTTCTGAAAATCCCCTCCCTCTGATCCAAGCCACAGGTGGAAGATAGGCATTGTGATCTTATTAATTCCTCATGTTTAATATAATTGTTTTTAGTTACCCTCTTTAGTGAAATGTATAGCAAGAGTGATACTCTAAGGCTTTCTCCTCCTTCCCTAGATTTCAAACTTACCCTGTCACAAAATACTGAACACATTCAGCGACCTCCTTGGCTCTGTTTTTTTGCATCATGGCCAAGGGAGAGGCAGAATCACAGAGGACAGACCTCTAAGGGTCTTTAACTGGGAACAAGGCGGCATGGTGGTGGGGATTTCTTACTTAAAGCCTGGACGGGGAAGGACGAGATGGGTGGGAAGATCTTCAAGAGCAAAGAGGATATCCTGTATCTATCTACTGGGAAGACAGGATCCCATATGGTCATTAAAAGCCGCCCTCCCGGGGCGCCTGGGTGGCTCAGTTGGTTAAGCGACAGCCTTCGGCTCAGGTCATGATCCTGGAGTCCCTGGGTCGAGTCCCACATCGGGCTCCCTGCTCAGCAGAGAGTCTGCTTCTCCCTCTGACCCTAACCCCTCTCATGTGCTCTCGCATTCTCTTTCTCTCAAATAAATAAATAAAATCTTTAAAAAAAAAAAAAAACGCCCTCCCTGTAGTCTCCACTATGGACTGAGTGAAGCCACCTTTCTTTTGCATGGATAATAGAGAACTTCAGGCATTTATGTCATTTTAAAGTGACCATTCTCAGTGTATTTGTGAAGGTGGACACTTAATTTTAGGGTTTTGGTGTGTGTGTGTGTGTGCCCCTTTGACTATAGGAGCCTAACTATTGAGAGTAAGAAATATAAATAAAATGCGAATTTATTCTCTTTCTCCTTTTGACCTGTTTTTCCCCTTTAGGGGTGGGAAGGGACACAAAATACACTAAGGTAAACTGAGTTTAAATTTCAGTTTACTCTAAAGATAGGAATTTTAAAAATTCTGTGATGGAATCTATCAGCATTGCTTTTAAAAGATAAACATATATTTCAGGATTACATGTCTGAAGTTATATATTGTAAATATATATTATATAAATTATGTATAAGTTATGTTATATAAAGTCTTTTCTTAAGGGATTTAAATTGGATATATCAAGAAAAAATATTGTATCCTTAATAATGCATGAATTACTAGAACTACATCTTCACCAGTCTTAGAGGTTTTAACCAGTTATATTTGGTAATAAAATTTATCTGGCAGATTTTTTTTTTTTTAAGATCTTATTTTTAATCAGTCTCTACACCCAGTGTGGGGCTTGAACTTACAACCCCAAGATCAGGAGTCGCACGCTCCACCAACTGAGCCAGCCAGGCTCCACCCTCCCCCGCAGATTTTTTTTTTATTATAGATTCTTCCCTTTAAAATAAAGACCCTGGCTAACTATGAACTTTTTAAAGAAGTTTAATCCTAAAGCAAGTTTGTCTTATTTTATGACATGAATTACTGTTCAAACATCATTGTTAAATTATTTTTCTTGGGTTAAATGAAAAACAGGCTGCTTCTGACTATTGCAGTTTAAGCTGTGACTGTATTTTCAAGGAAAAAATTACGAGGTTTTGATTTCCCAAGTTACAAAATAAATTAATTTCCGGGCAATCATTTGAAGAACTTTCTGTGACACAAATCTTTTGACTGACGAATGTGTATTTTTTTTCTCCCTGAATTTTGGTATTTTGGTGCCATCTTGTGGCTTGACTTTGTAGTAACTCCAACATGCAGGGGACCGGCAAAAAAAAAAAAAAAAAGGTAAGAAACCTAATATATGCTTCTCAGTTTCTAAACATCTTTTGTATTTGTCCCTAGTTGCTGCTATTTGAACGATCTTGGATGAGCAGATGGAAGTCTTCTGTTCTGCACGAAGGGGAAGGGAACATAAGGAGTGTCAAGTGGAGAGGCCATCTGATTGCTTGGACCAATAATATGGTAAAAGCACGTCTTCATCTTGCTGATCCTTCTGCAGAGCCAGAAAAGTGACCACAGTGGGAGAGCTGTGACAAAGGGGAAGATGCCCCTGGCTGCAGTGGTCTTTTCTAAGACCTACAAGTGGTGACTGCTCTCATACCTGGAAGGTTAAAGAGATTAGATTGCTTTTAGCTTTCATAATAGAGTAATTCCCAACATATTCTGGACTTTATTTTGGAGTAAGAAATCTGAGGCATGGAGAATAGCCAAGGAAATGAAAAGGCATCTTAATAATTGAAGGGTTGCATTGGGAATGTGGTGTTGAAAATACCATTTGCCTATTAGCCAAGGGCAAGCATAGTTGCTTTGGAACAAGTACAGGATATTGCTGATTTCATTTTACTCCCTGTATAATCACAGGTGAAAAGAGACCTGCCTTTTAAAAAGTAGATTGTAATTTTTGGTGTTGCCCTCTCTTTAAAGTTTACTCAGTATGAGAGCAGCTGAATAGAAAGCTTAAAATTAGATTTTGACATCTGGCATATCTTTTGGAATTTCAGGGTATAATTTAGTAAATTCATTTTAAATGGTAGAATTCTCCCAGAACCCACCTTGCTATTCAGGACTTTTCTTAAACTTCTCCCAGGTCACAGTTATGGGTAAACAGACCTGTGGCCTCTTGGTATATTTTTAGTTAGCTGCTTGCTTGATGTTTCCATTTCAGTGCTTTAAAATGTCAGGTGTAGTTTTCTTTACACACAGTGGTTTGTCAGATTCAAAGCTTTTCTAAAAAACTCCATTTTTATAGTGGAACAATACAATTAGAAATGTTACTTGTCTGTCATTTTGGAAATGCAGTGGTAGATATCTTTCCATTTCCCATTTGTGTTGTATTTAAGCCCCTGATGCCATCTGCTAAGAAAATCTCTTTTGTCCCGAAAGAAGGGTAGAGGTTTTCTTTTGTTGTGGGTTCTCACACGGTTTGTGTGGAGTAGGAGCATTTTCTTTTGCATGGCTCCCAGCAGTGCTCAGTAAACACTGTCAATATTTTGCGGTGCTAATTATTGGTGGTGTGTGGCAGGGGTTGTTAATAAGTTTTCCTGTCCTTTCCTTCTCCCTTCTTCTTTCCTTTCCTTTCCTCCTCCCTAAGTGTAGAGGACACTTAATGCTCTTGTATTTTCCAGGGTGTGAAGATTTTTGATATCACCTCCAAGCAGAGAATCACCAACGTGCCCCGGGATGACATAAGTCTTCGCCCAGATATGTATCCGTGCAGCCTCTGCTGGAAGGACGGCGTGACGCTGATTATTGGCTGGGGGACTTCTGTCAAGGTGGTTTGCTTATCTTGATAATAAGTCCATGTTGTTAAAGATCCTCCAAAGGAAGATGAGTTCTTGAGTGCCTTCCTGGAACCAAAATATTTTGCCCCCTGAATGTTCACGTCATGTGATACTCATTTATGCTCAAATCCTTTCATATGCAGAAATTTGGAGATACAGTCTTTCTTTTCCTTGCCACATAAAACAAATTGTGAACTCTTCCTTGTTCAGAGTGGTGCTGCCATCTGCGATCCTTAAATTTCCCCTCGCCCTGTTGGCCTTAGCTATTTATGGAACATGTGGTTGGTTTCGTTGGTTCATCAGGTTTTCCATTCCTTATTGTTCATTCCATTCCCCTTAGCTTCTTGGTTAGAGTTGATGATGGTCGGAAAAGACTAAATTATCCCGCATGCTTGGTCATAGTTGGATGGAGCAGAGGCCCAGACTTATTGATAAGATTAGGGGCTGTTTTTTGCCATGCAGCTATCTGCCCCTCGTGTGCCTGAGTAAATGAAATTCAGCCGTTCTACAGAAGAGGGCCCAAAGCTCATTCACACTTATTTTTTGTGTACCAGTGCTTGTCTTGTATTAGGTATTTCAGAACCCAAAGTTGTTGGCTTCCCTTTAAAAATATATAGCTTAATATAAACAAAATAAAAAGTTAGCTAAGAATAGTATGAGAAAGTATCCCAGCAACCATCTGATGGCAGAGCTCAGGCTTTAGAGTCGGACAGGTCTGGGATCAGTTCTAACTTCTCCATGTACTTCCTGTGTGAGCGTAAGCCTGACTCTTCGTCCACAAGTGGGAGTACTGACTGTTCCTGAGTCCTGAGCTTTGGGGAGGATTAAATGAGGTAATGCCTACAAAGAGCTTAGCATAGAATCTGACATGTTATAAGTGCTTCATAAACCTCAGTTGTCATTATTATGCCATAAAATTCTAGAAAAGTCTTGAAAAAGACATGGTTATTTAAATGTACTCTTCTCTGGAAAAGGGAAGCATAAAAATTATGAATGCAGTGCTGCTTACTAACCAAAACAAGCATTGTTAACTTGAGGTAGGGTCCTCCTGGCTCTTAGGTTGGTATGGTTCAAGTCCTCCTTTCTTTCTTAATTGTTTTCATGTATCAAGTGAACATAGCCTGATTCATATTTAGGATAGCAGAAGGGAAGGTGTGCCCAGTAGTCTAGGATAAAAAAAAGTGAAAAGTGATTCTCTAGTCTCCTTATTCCATATGTGTGGTTACTCATCCAATAAACTTACGTTGTTGATATTTTTTTTTTATTTCCTTAAGTGGACCAAGTGGCTTTTTGTTGGTTGTTTAAAGTTGTGATTTTCTGTTCTTCCGCTGAAAGACAAGGAAAATTAGGCCGTAGGGGCGCAGAAGTTTATTGAATGCTACCAAAAATGCCTTCTCTCTTAAGCTGAATAATGGCCCACGAAGATAGTATGTCCTAATCCCATAACCCATAAATGTTTCTTTATATGGCACGAAATAATGATTAATTAAGGATCTTGAGATGGGAAGATTGTCCTGCATTATCTGGGTGGGCCCTAAATGCAGTCTCTTTTTTTTTTTTTTTAAAGATTTTATTTATTTGACAGAGACACAGTGAGAGGGAACACAAGCAGGGGGAGTGGGAGAGGGAGAAGCGGGCTTCCCGCTGAGCAGGCAGCCTGATGTGGGGCTCCATCCCAGGGTCCTGGGATCACGACCTGAGCCAAAGGCAGACGCTTAACGACTGAGCCACCCAGGCGCCCCAGTCCCAGTTTTAAAGAAGGAGCGGCACCTCGGGAAAGGGGAAGGCAGCATGAGCAGGGAGGCAGAGACTGGAGCACCGCACACAGCCAAGGGAATGCGGCAGCCACAGGAAGCCGGAGGAGGCGTGTCGCGGATGGATTGCCCTCTAGAGCCTCTGTGGGGAGTGCGGCCCTGCCGACACCTTGATTGGGGCCCAGTGATACTGGTTTTAGACTTCTAGCCTACAGAACTTGGACAGGATCAATTTCTGTTATGTTAAACTGCCAAGTTTGTGGTAGTCTGTTAGGGCAGCCATGGGAAACTAATATGCTTTCACTGTGCCCAAATTATGATCCAACTCATACGTAATTTTTCATGTCAAATGTTTCTTTTTGTTTACTGGGGATTCCTCTTATTCAGACTCAGTTAGTAGTACGCCGAGTACTTCTTCTCAGTTGAGAATCCCCCTGTGATCTGCTGAGGGAAGAGAAGATAGGACATAATCTTTCCTCTCCGAGAGCAGTCTTACTGGGGAGAGACAGCCACACAGTGTAGCAAAGCAAGCAGTTAGAGCCATTCATGCACTCATTCATTCGGCCAGCAACCACTTACCGAGTTCCCACGATGTGCCAGGCAATGTTCTAGTGGGGGAAGATGGACAAGCAAGTGAATATACCACGTTGATGCTGGTAAATCGCAAGGGGAGTAGTTAAACAGGGACATGGGGAAAGGGGCTGGGGTGAGTGCTGCTATGTAATACAGAGCAATCAAGGGAAGACATCTGTCCTACCGAACGTGTCCTTTGGCAGAGATCTGGAGGGAGGAGGCCACACATCTGTGCGGGAGGGGTGTCTGCTGGGGTGGCAACCACGGCAAAATCCTTGAGGCAGCGGTGTGATTGGCGTGTGTTTGTGGAACATAGAGCTTATGGGCAGAGCGGATGGAGCAGGTGTGGAGGAGAGGGATAGAACTTCCGAGGGAGGGGAAGGGAGGGAGGTGGGTACGCTGTGTAGGGGCAGATCGTGTAGGGCCTCACTGGCCTTGGTGCCATCTTTGGCTTTTAATTTGAGTGAGATGGGAAGCCAGCAGTGGGGTTTTGAGCAGCGGACTTAGTTAAATGATCTAACTTGGATTTTGAAAGGATCACTGCTGTGTGGAGCCAAACAGCAAAGGGGCAGTGAAGATGGGAGACAGGGCAGGAGGCCACTGCGGGAACCTCTGTAAAAATCCTGGTGTGTCGGATCAGCCTCGTGGAGCTGGATTCTGGATGTATTTTGAGGGTAGACCCTGTCGTATTTATTGATGGCTCGATGTGGGATGTAAGAAAAAGACAGAAGTCAGTGGTGACTCTTTTAACCTGAGAACCTGGGAACCGAAGCTGCCTTTTACTGACATGGGCAGGACTGCTGATGGAACACATTTAGAGGGCAAGTCAGGAGATGTTTTTGCGTGTGTCCACTTGAGATGCCCGTTAGACACGTAAGTGGAGGAGTGGCAGAGGCATCTGGATGAAGCAAATTAGCGTTCACGGGTGAGAACCTACCTGTCAATGTAAAGGCTCTTGAGGTCATCGATCTGGTCTTAGGGGGCACCTGAGCTTAGGGTAGTGTTTCACTCTTCACCCACATGCACCTGCTGCTACCCGTCTGAGGCAGGTGTGGGAGATAGAGCTCAGACCACAGAACATGGGGTGGGGGTGGAGAGGAGAGCCCAGCCACCTGAACTTCCATGTGTCCTGGTCTTCAGAGAGCTCGTAGCAGGGTCAGGGAGACAGTCTGGCCTCGGCCTGAGTTCCCTTTTCCCGAGGAGCCTTCCTCCCCTGCCGCTAGACACCCCTGCTTTGTACTTGTGTACTTGCCCTTCACACTTGAGTAAGAGGACTCCTTTGTGTGTCTTCCCCACTGCCCCATACTCTTTCTAAGAAAAGAGCTATGTCTGTTTCTTGAAACCCGTAACTCAGGACTGGTGCCCAGTAGTTGCTCAAAGTGCTACTGAATATTATTCGTGGATTACTTTCTGTTACTCTCCTTCAGACCATTTGAGACACTACTCATGTACTTTTATCAGCACATTAAGACGGTTGTCCCTTGGGCACTGTGGGGCATGCCCGATAGACAGGTAGGCAGTTTCTCTAGTAAGTGTGGACAGAAGAAACAAAAGTCTAACAAAAGGAGAAGGAAATAGGGGAAGATTGGGGAAGTGGACAGGACATTGTCTGAGGTGGACAGGAGACAAAAAGCAATAATGGGAGAAAATTGCCGGTCACTTCTAGGCAAATGCTCCTACCTGCCCCCCCTCCTGGCACTGGGTTCGAGTCCTGTGTTAGAGCAAGGCCTGCCATGTAGTTCCTGCACTGCTGGACAGCAGTTTGGGCATGCAAACCAGGTCACATCCCCATCCAGCCCCAGTTGGGCTTCTAGGAATTTATCCTCTGGCAACAGAAGCCCAAACGTCTTATATCCAAGTATGTGAATCGTGCCTTCAGGTTGGATAGAGGCAAAAACTGAATGTCTAAAAGGGTATCATAAGAAAATAACAGTACACTCATGCAATGAGATACTATAGACATTATTGTGTTGTGCAAGAATATTTAAATAATACATTAAATTACTTTAGGTGATTGTTAGGTTAGTTAAAGTCGCTTCCAAACAAAAAAGATTGTTAGTGTGTTCACTTTATAATGGGACAGTGGATAATGTTTGCTTTTTCTCTTTGGGTTTTTCTGTATTTTAGAATTTTCTATATTGTAGCTAAACTTAGGGTAGTAGTATTTCTTGTGTTCTTTTATAGCTACCTGAAGAAAAAGGAAAAAACCTGATCCTTGATGAAAGTTGCGTAGAATCAGTGTTTAACTTCAAGTTGTCTTACCTCAGTGGCAGAACTTACGTAAATTTTTGTTGTCTTATTAAAAAATAGAATATATTCACTTTAGAAAATATAACAAAGAAAACTGAAATTATCCATAGTCTCTCACCTTAAAATAACCATGGTTAACACACTTAACGTTGTTTGGCGTGAGTGTGTATGTGTGTGAGAGAGATAAATGCACACACACATATATATCCAAACCGTATCCATATAATTTAAAAAAGAGATTGGCAAACTTTTTCTGTAGAGGGTAGTAAACATTTTAGACTTTGTGGGCTACATACCGTTTCTGCTGAATTTTTTCTTTTTTTGTCTTCTTTCTAGCCTTTCAAAATGTAAAAAACTCTTTTTAGTTTACAGGTCATAAAAAGACCAGTCAAGAACAGGCTGTAGTTTGCCAGCCCTGATTTAAAGTTTATGATACACTGATTTTAAAACACTTTTTTTTTTTAATTTTAAAACACTTAAGAGGGAAAAAAAAACACTTGAGAGAAGAGCATGATGCCACTTATGCAAAGTATTACTTAGCAACAGTGAAATAAATGACTAATATGTAGTCAGAAACACAAGCCCTAATGTGAATGTTGCTCAGGTTAGCCATTGGGCTTTTTGGTTATGTGCTTCTGCAAGGGCTTTATCTGGACGATGATAGAAGTAGTCCCTAAGTAGAGTTGCAGAGAATGGGTCATTGGAAACATGTTAAAGTGATATTATAGTTTCCCTTCTTTCTTTGTCCTTGAATAAGACTTTACTGAAGAATAATGTTGGAGAACATAAGTAATGGTTGCTATATGTCATTGAAATTAATTTCTGTCGTTTTAAGTCATTGAGTAGGTTGTATGCGCTCCGTCCCAGTGCTACATGGCTAATTTAACAAAAGTATCCTATATTGAATGAAATGTTATGAAGAGTTTTCCATCACATGAGTAAAATAACCTGTGAATTTATTTTCTAGATCTGCTCAGTGAAGGAGCGGCATGCTAGTGAAATGAGGGACTTGCCAAGTCGATATGTTGAAATAGGTAAGCCTTCTAGGAATGTAAGACGTCAAAAGAGAATCCATTTCAGTAAGGGGAAACCTAAAATCATGTTCGTCTTCAGGGCTCATCACTTGGGACCTGAGTGAAGTAGGTCAAGAAGCTTTGAAGTTTTGAAACTTTGCTATAGAGACCCTCTTTTCTCACTGTATTTCCAATTTTTACACAGTATTTTTGTAGCTGGCTTTGAAGTTAAATAACCACTGGTTTGGGTTCTGTTGTTTCCCACCTGGACTTTGGACAAACTGCTATATGCCTCTGCATTCTCATCTATAAAATGTGAGGAAGAACACCTTTCCCACAGGTTGTGGTTGGGAATTCAGAGCGTTCATGCATGTGCAGCTCATCGCACATACTGACGTCTGGTCCTGTCCACATATAACCTCTGAATACGAATTTTCATCATCACTGGTCTGAGCCGAACTTCCATAATCTTTTCTCTGGATCACTGCAGCAGCCTCCTGACTGGTTTGTGTCTCTTGCCACTGTGAATTGTGGTGATCTGGTCTCCCCACTGCAGTCAGCATACAAATCAGATCGTGTCACCACCCTTCAGCCCATCCCCGTTGTTTGTAGCACGGAGAGGAGACTCTTGGCGTGAGTGCAGGGGTCTGTGCTGGCCCTCCCTGGTCTCCGCACTGCAGCCACACTGGCCACCTTCACCCATCCATGCTCCTTCTTCTTGTCTCTCTAGAAGGCCCTTCTTGCCTCTTTGCATGTCACTGACCCTTAATCATCCCTCAGCTCAAGTAGGGGAAGAGCCCTCTGGACCTTGCCAGCAAGGTCAGACCCTCCCCTGTGAAGCATGGGTGTCACTCCCCTTTCTCACACCTGTTTCACTTACAGTGACTGTGCAGTTGTTCGGTGTAGGTTGGTCCCTTCCCCCACACCATAAGCTCCCTGAGAGCTCGCTCTGGGTCCTTGCTCAGTGTTTGTATCTCCAGGACGTGGCCCGATGTAGGTACTAAATAATAGCGAGTACTGAATGGATCTGTGACTCAGGGAAACACCTGTTCAGGAGAAGTATGATGAAGATGATCTACCACTACTTTTTACAACTTAGTTTTATAACTTAATGTAAAAGTATTCAGACAGAAAGGATGAAAGCAGAATGACTTTTGCTAATTAAACAGATATAATCAAAGCTATTTTGGGACTGTTTAGAACCAAGCGGTAGGAGACAATGTTGTGCAACAAAGAAATTTTGCCACATTATAAGTCAGCTGAAAAGTTCATTTACCTATTTGGATGATGGATGGGGAATATCACTTTGAGGGGTTCTTATAACAAGATGAAGCTAAATCACTTGCACATGACTGTCTTTCTAAAACCAGAAAGGTGTGTATTACCCCCATGGCTCATATGGTCAGAGCATTTCAATCTGGGATATTTTGTACTTGAAGACAGAAGTGGGTGGTAGGGTTTTAATAATTTTTTGCCTTACAAAGAGAAATAAGTGCATTGTTGGGATTGCTCAGGGTACGGACACAACAGGCCTGTGCAGAATATAACAGTCCTGAGAAGAACTGAGGAACAAGACACTAGAGACGACTGGAAACTACCAGGTCACTATCATTACTTCAATGTCTCCGTCTTCTTTTCCTGCCTCCCAGCAAAATCCTCTGAACACCTCAATGCATAGTGTCCTGAGAGAGAAGTATTCCAATATCTTAAATACAGATGAGTGGGAAAAAAATCAAGAACTCTGAGAGTTTTTAAGGGGATGGAAGACTTGCCAGGAAGGCATAAAAGTATCGTAGCTGTCCTCTCCTTAGCTGATGTTGATTGCTCACGCATGAGGCGTGGACCAGTCCCCTGTGTGCTTTACCTACATTGGTTCACGTCACCCTCGTGGCAGCCCCCATGACGGTGGGGCACAGGGACATAAATATCTGGTCTCAGATCTTACTACAGTGGCATTAGAAATGGACAGAATCTTAACTGCAGAACGACCACCAGCTTCTGGAGACACAGGGCAGTTTGCCAAATTCCTGTATGATCTTGATGAACTTGCTTCACCTTCCTGAGCCAGGCTTTCCTCACCTGTAAAATGGAGGTGATAGTATCTACCTTTGCAGTCGGTTGTGAGAATGAGACCTAAGTAACGCCTTTATCACTGTGCTTGGCATACAGTAGGCGCTCACTGAATCATGGTGGTGATTATCACTGTGCAAACTTCCAGCCCGGCTCTGTGACTGCTAATAGCTGGCCCAGTGGTGGCCCCGGAGCCCTGGGATCACGTTACTAAAGTATAGTTCATCTGTCCTACAATTTATGTGAAATAGACTGTGTGTGGGTGCGGGCAATACCACATTCCTGACGTTTTACTACTATGGTTAGTGGTTAAGTACCATTTTTTCCCCTCTTGAGAGCAAACCTTTAAGAATATAAACCATTTCCACAGCAGGAGGCAAAGTGGTTTAGATAAGAGTCCTTGACGAGGCTAAAGGAGAAGAGAAATATTAGGAGGTCTGGATTACAATTTGCTTTAGCCCTGAACAGTGTGAGACACTGTTCTTTAGTAAATGAGGTGAAAATGGCACTGAGGTTAAAGAACTTTCAGTGGCTGTACATTTCTTAGAAGCCAGATGTTTATAACTCTTACTTATAAATCAGAATCTCAGGAACAACACAAAAGGTTTCGCTCACAATAGGATATTAGTTTATTCTTATAAATGAAAAATAATAAGGATTAAGTTTACTGGGCAGTCACCAACCCATGAAGACATTCTCTGTATGTAAGGCTTTTTGGATGTCATTTCTTTTTCCAAATTACATCGTTAAAAGTATGTTGTGGTCTAAGCCTGCCATACTTGTTTGAACTTGGGTCTCTTGTGTTATCACAGGACTCCCTCCCTCTTTGGCACTTTTCACCAGAGTCTTCCACGGGCTTCATGGAATGGCATTTAGACAGTGTGAAGAAATGAAACCAGTGTTTGTGGGTCGTTTTCTGGGTGTCTACTGCCAGGGATGGAGGACTTACATGCGAGAAATTCACGATTGATTTCCTGATCTTGATTTCATATGGAAGCTTGTTTCATAAAAAGAGTAATCAAGAGAAAAAACTATATGGGAATCTATGTAAAATGACTGAAGCCAGGAAGAAAGAGAGGGAATGGAAGAGGGGGGACATCTTTTTCTCTTTAAGCGGTGTTCGTATCTTCAGTTGATTGTACACTGTGGCTCTTAGAATTTAGCACATTGTTCTATTTTTAGCCTCTTGATTGGGAAAAAAACAGTGACCTGGAAATGAGACATCTTTGTGGTGGTGGAGGCGAGTTGTGAGGTAAATGTCTTTCCTGGATCTAAGTGTGTCTCACCATCCACCTATTAGACTATGCTGACCCAGTTGTGCAGGTTCCAGCAGGGGACAGTTCTCGTGCCCTGAGTGACGTGGCTCATCCCCATTCTTCTGTTCTGCATTAAATTTTTTCCCTGACATTTTATTATGAAAAAAACTAAAACATACAGACAGGTAAATAATTTTCACAAAAATAGTGAGCACCCATGTGCTCAGCTCTTAGGTTCTGCAATTAAGATTTTATTGTACTTGCTTTATTACATGTCTGTTCCTCTAGCCATTCCTCCTCAGAGTAAGAACCCTTCCCCACTCAGTGCCAGAGACTCGAATGTTTGTTGTTGGGTGTCGAATTAATAAATTTTCTCCGTAACAAGTATTGGTAAGAGATCTGAAACACCCGATGTTATATAACAGATACATTTGGTTCCTTTTATAAAAACAACCAGCAGGCACATGCCAAGTAGAATTTCATTTAATCTTCACAGTGATCCAGATGAGTAGGATCTGTCATCTGCTGTCATCCCATTTTATAGGTGAAGAAGCTGAGGTTCAGAGGGGTCAGGTAACCTGCTCAAGATTATTACATTCACAAGCAAAGAAAACAGCATTTGAACTCAGGATGTGCCGAGTGTCAAAGCTGTCGCTCATAACCCCTGTATCATATGTTCTTCCCATGCGTTCCGCTCTCTGACCCCCAGAGGAACTGATGAGAAGGATAGAGGCTTACTCGGGGCGTTCAGATAAAAACCATTGGGGAGACATTCTCTAGCATCCAAATACCCCTTTTAATATGCCAATGATCATGTCTGCTCACCTGTTCTTCAAAGGGCCAGATGAAATGCAGTGGATTTTTTTCTTTATTTTGGTTCAGCAAAGCATCTCATTTGGAGAAGTAAGAGACTTTAGTTCCCCTTGTTTTATTCTAGGACTGATAGTCCTTCCTTGTTCCTCCTCCAGATTGTTAGAGAATATCTAGAATATAGTTGCCTTGGATGGCTATCAAAATGGTTTCTAAGGAAAGGGAACGAAACCCAGATTGTGAGGTGATTCTTTAAACCGTCTGAGAAAGAGGAAACGTTCTTGTTTGCTATTTTTTAGCGCTTGACTTCAGTTTAGTTGATGCATCAAGGTAGCTTTGGGGGTGTTTTTGGTCTCTGAAATTGTTTTTAAGTTTTATTTTATTCTGGCAAGAACACAAGTTGAGGTCTACCCTCTTAAATTTTTAAGTGTACAATACATTATTGTTGACTATATGTACATTGTCATACAGCAGATCCCTAGAGCTCACTCATCTTACTTAAACCTTAGACCTTAGAAATTTCCCATTTTCCCCTTCCCTCCGCCCATGGCAACCACTGTTCTACTCTTTGATTCTATGAGTTTGACTCTTTTAAATATGTCATAGAAACAGAATCATGCAGTATTTGTCTTTCTGTGACTGGCTTGTTTCACCTAGCGTAATGTCCTCAGGGTTCATCCATATTGTTGCATGTTGCAGGATTTTCCTGCTTTTTTAAGGCTGAGTAATATTCCAGTGTCTGTCTATATACCATGTTTCCTTTATCCACTCCTCTGTTGATGGATATTTAGCTTGTTTTCTACATCTCGGCTATTGTGAACAGTGCTGCAGTGGACATGGGAATGCTAATGTCATTTTAAGATCCTGATTTCAATTATTTTGGATAAATACCCGGAAGTAGGATTGCTGGATCATATGATAGTTCTATTTTTTCCACGCTGTTTTTCATAGCCCTCTGCCATTCTGTGTTCTCACCAGCCATGTATGAGGGTTCCAGTTTCTTCACATCCTTGCTAACATTTGTCCTTTATTTTTTGACAATAGCCTATTTACAACTTAAAATATAACCACTTGGTTTGACCCTTTAGACCCAGCAGGTCCTTAACCATTATTACCTTTTCTGTTGTGTGAGCAGTGTGTCATGAGCTACTCACTAAATCACTCCTCATCGGGGCGCCTGGGTGGCTCAGTCATTGGGCGTCTGCCTTCAGCTCAGGTCATGATCCCGGGGTCCTGGGATCGAGCCCCGCATCGGGCTCCCTGCTCAGCGGGAAGCCTGCTTCTCCCTCTGCCACTCCCCCTGCTTGCGTTCCCTCTCTCACTGTGTCTCTCTATCTCAAATAAATAAATAAAATCTTTAAAAAAAAAAAAAATCACTCCTCATCGGTGCTGCTTCCTGAGTGCTAAAGTTGAGCAGATGAGCTTATCATATCAGCTTAGCTCTGTCATTTAGCACAGTAGTGTGCTGAATATTGATTAGAAAAGATGTAATTAAATTGCAAACTAAACTTGCTTTAAATGGTTTTTGTCTTACTGTGCTATTGGCTCCTGACTTGAATGTTTTTGTTATCTTGCCCATTAGCCATTCTCTTCTCTTTTATTCCTGTGTATTAGGTCTTCTCCATAGTTTGCTGATGTAAAACACGGTAAAGTCCCTTTTACTTTAATGCATCTGCTTCATAGCACAACTCTGAAGATGTTGGCATGTTGTGGTTTCCAAATGCATTTTCTTAGATCAGTGGTCAGGCTGACAGAGTGTCCAAACTTAATGAAAAGCCTGTGGATAGTATATCCAGTCCATTACGAAATACTAGCATCTGGTGACTAAGGGGTCAGATTCTCTGGAGAGTAAGGCGCTATCACATAGGGGCCTCGGTGCTTTCTCGTAAGTGAATATAAGACAGTGAAAGGTACTTGTTCCTATTTATATGTTGCTTGAGAAACTCTTGTTTGTTTGCTTTTTTAAGAATCTTAGAGGCCCAGATCTGTAGCGGATTATTTTATGTAGCTCCAATGAAGATAACAGATCCTCCGGGCCACATCTAATGGGCATTTTGAAACCCACAAAGGGAAAACAAGGGCCAAAACCAAAGGGAAAACAAGGGCCAAAACCAAAGAAGCAGCGCAGGTAGCAGTGGTTTTGTGCTTGTAACCCAGCAGATTCTAGAAAAGGGCTGGGCACCCGGCTGCCGCCACAGAGTGGTCAAGGCCATAGCTTGCATTCCTGCTACCTGTAGCACACTTCTAACCAGAGCAGCTCTGTGTGACTGCTGTCTGGGAAAAGGAAGACTTCAAATTCCTACTTGTGATACCTTCCACTCAGGTGACTTTAGTCAAGTTACTTAACCTCACTGAGCTTTAGCACCCCACCCTGAAGGAAGTACAGGGTTGTTACGGTGAAAAGAAATCCTGTATGTACAGCATTTGCGAATTGCTTCTCATGTGGGGAATGTTCCTTAAATGGGAGCTGTTAGTAATATTACTATCATTTTCAGTTACTCAGTGAGAGAGAAAAACTGGTTTCTTTTAACAATCAGAAGACGAAAATACTGTCGTCCCTCAAGTCAGTTGAACGAGAATTGAGGGAAACATATAAATAAGCTTCGATTGAATTATCCTGAAGAGATTAATATATTTCATAACTGCATTTTCAGTAAAATGTTTCTGTAAACCTATATGATACAGGTGCACGTAATCAAGAATATTGATTTAAATATCACTTATAGGTCTGAATATACTGATAGTGAGATAATCTACTTGTGAATTATTTGGAGAATGGTCTTTGTGTTCAGACCTAAAATCTTGATTTTTGTCCTTTACAATTTAATGTACGTTTTAAATAACATTTTTTAATGAACATGTAATGAAATGTTTTATGTTATAAACACCATGCCCGCCCTTGGGGGCTTATAGTCATGATTATTGCTGTTTTCACCCTAATCCGTATCCCCTGGAAATAAATTATCCTGCTTTGTACTGTGTCTTGCTTTATTTCCATTTTTACATAGCATGTGGTATTATTATTATTATCATCATTATATTTATTATTATTGTTACTTGCTTCTAGACTCACAATGTCACAATATCTTTTAAGTCAGACAGGGCCTTTATCATTCTGATGCTTCTAAAAGAATGTCTTATGCCAAATTGGTGCTCAGTAGTTCTTTATTAAGTAGTTGATAACCCCCAAAGATGTAAGACCCAAGGTACAAGAGAGTTCTTGTTAGTTTCTTTTGGCAATCATTCTGAAACTGATAGTGGGTATGCAACGGAAGGCCCAGTGGTACCTGTGTATTTGTGACTCTAACCCCGACCCCATTGCCCCGGCGGATAATAAAGTTGGTGTGTCTCACGGGTATCTTAACATTTTATGCTTGGAGGATTCTCAGAAGATGGTGGCAGTGGTAGCATAATTTTTCAATCTGCCTGAGTCAACACCTAAAAATGGAACAACTAGATCATACGACCAAGGACTCATTGACAACATGTACAACACAACTGAGCGACAGAGTAGCCCTGAGAACCCCAGATACAAGTGAGTGGGAGAAAGCACTGACAGCCACAAGACCAGCTGTGGTGTCAATATCTGTGTGAGAGAAAGTAGAGGGGAGCAAGGGGGCAGCTGGTGAATTTGGGATCAGAAGAACCCCCAACCAGTGTGTGGGTATTTCCTGGAGAAGACCTCCAGCTGCTCAGTGGATGCAGGGCTGCATTTAGATGAGGGGCTCACAGCCCCGGGGCCTTTGTGAACCCTTAGCAGTCAAGCATCTAGTGCTGTGTGCCGAGGCTGGAGGAGAATAAAACCTGAATAGGATATGAACTGTAGAGACTGAAGAGAAGAGACAGGTACAAGTGGGGCGGGAACAGTGCCGGGACATCTCAGAATGCAAGAGGCCAGGTTTTTAACACTGAATAAAAACAGCGTAAAAAGGAACTCTGCTAAGTTTGAAGAGCTGTCCCAGTCCCTGCCTCTTTCTAAGAGATCGGGGACCATGACGTCACCCACAGATGAGGACTGGAAAGGTACCAAGGTCAAATCCCATACTGAGGTTTAAGGGAAAGTAAATAAGGAGCAGAATAACCATGTTGGCAGTGAAAGCAAGAAACTGGAAAGAAACACCCAGAACAAGCTATGAGACATTTTTTTAAAAATAATAGCAAGACATGAAAGAACAAAAATCCGAATTAAAAAAAAATCTCAAATGAGATGACAGAACTCAAATATTTATAAATAAAAGGACAATTTAGAAAATCACAGAGCAGTAAGAAAAATATTTTGCAATGAAATAAATGCTGAAGACTGGCAAAGACAATTCAATCTACAAATAAAGAGATCCTGAAGAAAACAAAACAAAGGAAAGGAGCAGATACGAAAAACAGTAATTCAAGAAAAATTTCCTGAAACTACAAACAAAACCGAAAGCTAAAAATTAAAAGTGTACCCCTCTGTATCTGAAAAGAGTGACCCACGATGAGCACCATTAAGATATATTTGAGTACAATTACTGGACTTTCAAGACAGTCTGTTGGGCATCTCGATCTCTGCTGCCCAGTGCAGAGGCCACTGGCCACTTGGAGTCATTGAAGAGTGGCGGGTGTGAATTGAGCTGCACGGCATACAGGATTCTAAAGACCTAGTATGAAGATAAGAAGTAAATCGTCTCCTTAATTTTTTATGTTGTCACATGTTGAAAACATTTTAGATATGTTGTGTTAAATATATTTTTAAAATTTTACCTCTTTTTAATATGGCTACTAGAAAATTTAAAATTGCATATGCAGATTGTCTTTTTGGCTTGCGTTAATAGTCTGTTGGATAGTGTGAATCTAGAACTCCACAAACTCCCTTCTGCATCGGGGTCCCCATTCTGCGTCCAAAGGACCTCCCTGAATAGATTTTTCCTGTGAAGAATCCTTTTGAAATTTTCTCTTTCTCTCAATATGCTTGGAATCTCTCTTTTTTGTCTTTTTCCTTGAATACTTTCTTTTCGTGTTTCAAGGAACACTTACCCCCCAGAATAAGCCAGAGCACAGCACCGCTTGCATCTGTGGAGGTAGAAGGCTGTGCCTCAGTCCTGACCAGCACCCCCTTGCCATGTCCATCCTACTCGTAGTAGGGCCAGGGAGCCATCACCGCACTCTGTAGATCCTGAAGTATAGCTGCTGGCTTGGGCTCCCTCTGGAAATGGCATTCTCCTTTTTCTTCCCTCTCTTCAGCTTTTACCTTATGGTTTGTTTAAGTGCTCTCCAACCGAGTTTGTCTTTGTTTTCTTTGTGATTTATCTGTTCCAGATAACCAGTTTAAAGATGAGCTTCTGTGGTAATAGACCTATAAACTATGTGTTTTTAAACTAGTTCTCCTTTAGGGAAAAACAAGTAATCTTCATTAAGATGACTAAAATCATTGATACGTGGAAAAGAAGAGAATGTTGGGGAAAATAATTAACTGAAACGTCCACCGGTCTTTTGAAAATTTGAAATAGAAAGCCCCGTAATTATTTGAAGGTATTTTACAAAATCAGCCCATAAACTTTTACATCATTTATGCATGTGCTTCAGGAGAATAAATATTACTATTCCACATTTCCTTCTCTTGACACTAATCTTGACACTCTTTTTATATGCGACATCTTTTCTTCATAAATAGCACTTTTTCCAGTTAGTTTATAATTTAGGCACTTCACATTGTCTGCCTAAATTATTACTAATTCTCAGTGAAGTCTGGTAAGATCTAGTACTTAACAAAAGCATTTATTACAGTGTCTGGAATTGAGAAGTGAAATAGCTATGTGGTTCTGCACATTTTCCCTTGTTTTCTTTAAGAACACATTAGATTTTCTATCATTCTTAATTAGAGAACAGGAGATTTTCTGTCTTATTTGTGGAAGCTCTTGTGGACTGGGAAATAAGGATGTGGAGCAGGGAAGATTCAGATAGAATTATTTTCTAGCTTCTCTGTTCTGTTCCTTAAAGCTCATTCATAGAAACCAAGGCTTGATGTATATTGGGTTACCTGTAGGAGAGACACTGATCCTCCTTGTCAGTGGGAGCTTAGGCAGTATATTTGGCATCCTGAATGGGGAGAGTACGTTGTTCACCCACCACTGGCCAGATGATGTTCTCCCTCAGGTGCCTGTGGTAGACAAGCACATCAAATCTTCCTTGTGACTCCCATGAATCTGTGGCATCTCTGGTTGGTTGGTTGATTGTTGATTGAACTGTATGTATAGCAGTTCAATGATGAAATGTTACTTAGTAAAAGAGAACTCAAGTCCATTTCTTTTTTTTTTTTTTTCATTTTTTTTTTTTCAAGTCCATTTCTACCAAATGGGGTTTAACCACCTCAGGAGTGATGGCAATCAGAACCTCTGGTTAGTGTGCCGGTGTGCCTTCTAGAATGCGAAACTGCCACCTCTTTGATCACTGGGTCCTCCATGGCCCCATACTGTTCAGTAGCATCTGTACATTCCAGCCCTCCCCTGTCCCTTCCCTACCCTCCTCCCCTGTGTACAGCTCCCTCTGTGGGAGCTTCTCTAGAACCTTCCATGCCTGGCTACACTGGATGTGCTCATCTGTACGTGTGGCCGTGGTGGAGGTGGTTCTCTGCATACACACTTCATGTGAACATGTATCACATTACCATTCATTACCATTTTACCAAAAGTAGTTTTAAGTGCCTGGATAAAAATATTCAGTTTGGGCTCATGAAGACTGAGGAACAGTGCTAGTGGCAGTGCTGGGACCAGAGCACCTGCCTTTGGAGTTCCACTCTTTGGTTCTTAACAGGACACCGTGACCACCTATGTGATCTAACCAAGGACAAAGCATAAGAAATACTACCTTTTTAATGTTTATGTTACCATTTAGTAACTTTTTTGGTCAACCTCAATTTCATTTTGGTGTGAAAATTAAATTGTGAAAACAGTTGTATAAGAAGTTGGCATTAAAGATAGGCAGAGACAAGCAACACTAAGGGATCTGCAAGGAAGTGGAGAAGAGGCAGAAGAAAAATTCAGTAGCCCCTTATTTCATCTGTGTTAGGGGTTTTATTTCTACTCTGATTCCATTATTTTATAGATGGGAAAAGTTATACATGCAGAAGTTAAGTGTTCAACTTATAACTGGAAGTTATAACCCAGATTTCCTGACTCTACATTAAATATTTTCTTTTTTTTTTTTTAAGATTTTATTTATTTATTTGAGAGAGAGCGAGCAAGAGTTGGGGAGAGGGGCAGAGGGAGAAGTGACTCCCCACTGAGCAGGTGGCCTGATGCAGGGCTTGATACTAGGTCCCTGAGATCATGACTTGAGTTGAAGGCAGACACTTAACTGACTGAGCCACCCAGGTGCTGCTACATTAAATATTTTTTCTAATATGCTACACTGACTTCCCCTAGTTTGGAGAGAAGAACAGTTTCATCATAGAACTTAACTAAATCTGGGGCGCCTGAGTGGCTCAGTTGGTTAAGCGTCCGGCTCTTGGTTTCAGCTCAGGTTGTGATCTCAAGGTCTTGAGATCAAGGCCCCACGTTGGGCTCCACGCTCAGCCTGGAGTCTCTTTGAGATTCTTTCCCCCTCCCCCTCCTCCTTCCTCCTCTGCTCTTCCTGCTCTGCATGTACTCCCTCTCAAATAAATAAATAAATAAATAAATAAAATCTTAGACTGTAACACAAAACTTAACTGAATCTGAAGCTGAAACTAATACCAGAAACTGTGGAGAGGGTCTAAGTCAGGAAACTCTTAGAAAATGCAGTGGGTCCAAATGAGGATCTGTTTCCAAATGAATCTGTAAGGGCAGTGCATGACTCCTAGAAGGGTCTCTGCCCCCACCACTACTGTATCAGCTAGCTTTGCTGTGTAACAAACCACTCCCAAACTTAGTTGCTTAAAGCAAAAGTCATTTATTATAAATTTTTTACAGCAGCTAATTATTAGAATCACACTGTTAGCAATATTAGTACTTCTACTACTGAGCTTTCTATTGGGTCTGTGAACTCTATTGTAATTAAATCCATATACTTAAGTGATGCACTGGTTTTGAATTTTAAATGCCTTTAAAAAGAAAGAAATTTCTTATTTTCTCTGACCTTTATTTCACTTAGGAAATAGTGATCTTTCATCACAATGTAATCTGTATTAACACACTTTTTTTTTTTTACTTCTTGAGTCTTCAAATAAAATGTTTATTTTTAAAAAGGAACAATAGTTTCATAATTACAAACAGCGTTCCTTGTCACCTTTGGATCACTATAATACCTTAATTGTGAAAAACCTAAGGCATTTAAAAAAAATACTGTTGCTGTTAATATTAGTTTACATTGGGTTTTCTGGGTTTTAAAGTGTCTTCATGGGATTTAACTATGTCATTTTTAAGCTAGCTGGTCACAGTGTCATGTGTGACCGTTCAGGCTGCTGTTATTGTCAGGCTTGCTTTTGACGGTGATAGTAAATTTCAAGTTTGAGTTCCTGGATATCCTTTTCTGGCCTTTCATTATTGTCAAAAAAGTGAGTTTATCCACGCCCCCTTTATGTTAGATTTCTACGGTAAATCCACCCAGCATTTGTAGTCGATGTGTCCTTTCCTTGGGGCGGGGGGGGGCTGCTTTTTGCTCCTGTTAACACTGACTCTCCTATCCCTTTTGTTTGCAGTGTCTCAGTTTGAAACTGAATTCTACGTCAGTGGACTTGCACCTCTCTGTGATCAGCTTGTTGTTCTTTCCTATGTGAAGGAGGTGTCAGAAAAAACGGTAATTTTTTTTTTTATACCCCAAATGCAAAGGGAAGTGTGGGTTCGTTTTTCAGCATTGTAGCCAGATCAGGTTGCCCATGAAAGGGCTGTGCTGTAGTCTGAGCAGAACTTCCTGACCTATAAAAGAAGGTTGGCGGAGATTATATATTTACCTTTCAGAAGCTCCACTCATTGCGTGCCTTTGTTCCCTTTGCCGAGCCAAGGGGAGTCATTTTTTTTTTCTCTTTTTTCCATCTCTCGGTATTTTTGTTGAAAGGAATGAAGGATTCCTTTTGCTGAAGGGCGAAGAAACTAAGCTGACACTGTGCATTAGCAGAAATGACAGCGATGAAGTTGATCTGCTGCAACAAGAGGGGCCCCTGTGGTCAGAGGGAATTACGGAAAGGGCACTTCATTATTTCCTGTGGTCCAGACAGATTTGCTTACTTCCCAGTGGCCGACTGATTTTTGCTTTGAAATAGGTTGTGGCAAAGTCTCAGTTATCAGTGCAAATGAGGGTGTGAAGCGCATGGCCAAGAGAAAGCGTCAGAGACCCAAATTTTGTTGTACGTGACTTTGGAGGGGAGCCTGTGTTTGTGATCCAGTGGAGGGCATGTCCAGTGGAGCCACTCGGTCTTCCTTTGGAGCCTAGATGGGCCCCCCATTCCCAGCTTGTCTTCACTGTTAGAGTCCAGGGGTTCTGCCAGGAAGGGGGGTTGGGGGGGCTTCAAGGCATAAACAAGGAGAGCTTATGTAGGATTTTCTCTTAGGTGCTGGATATAAAAGAAATGGCAAATTGATTGTCTAGCCCTTGACAGCAAGTAGGGCTCTCCTTATCGGTATCCTCTCCTTTTCCCCCCCTTTTCAATTGGCTAGGAATAAAACGGGGGGAGCCCCAGTTTTGAAGTGGCACCTGCTCTTGAGCATTTCTCTGAGTGAGCACTTGCAGTGGGAAGGCATCACTATAGTAACCTGAGGCTCTGGGCGCCCATGTTGCTAGGCAGTGGGATGCTGGAGACTTAAGTGAATACTCAGAGCGACTAAAATCAATAGGGCTGGCTCCTAGCCCTGTTGCAGGACATCACTTTATTATTTTATTTATTTTTTTGAAAATAAAGAAAAGCAGTGGCTCCCGAGGGAGTAAGTACAGTGCTTTCTGATGAGGGAAGTGGGGTGGGTTGAGAATGTGATTGAAAGACATAGGAAAGAAGCAGTAAAATGAAAAAGGGAAAGCCTCATAAACAACTGAGCAAAAAAAAGAAAGGAAGCAGGGAAACCTTTGTTAATAAATGAGAGTATTATAAAGAAGTAAAGACCAAAGAAAGGCCGACCTCATAGAGCAAATTAGAAAACAGAATTGAAAAGAAAAAAAATGGAATTTTTTCTTGATGAGGTGTGAGGGACTCGGAGAGAACTCACGAATGTGTGTGCCAGCGCACGTAGCTATTTTATATGACACCAAAGTATACCTTCGATCCTTAAACACGGAATAAGCTGATAAAATTAAGACAAAAGGAGTAAAGCAAGCGGGGGTCCAGGCCACTCCCCTCTCCCTCTTTTTTCATATGGAAAAGACAGTGTATCTACAACATTAAACAAAACTTGTCTTTAGGTGGCGCCTGGGTGGCTCAGTCCTTAAACGTCTGCCTTTGGCTCGAGAGGTCATGGTCCCAGGGTCCTGGGATCGACCCCGAATCAGGCTCCCTGCTCGGCGGGAAGCCTGCTTCTCCCTCTCCCACTTCCCTGCTTGTGTTCCCTCTCTTGCTGTGTCTCTCTCTGTCAAATAAATAAAATAATTAAAAAAAAAAACCACAAAAAACTTTATATCCTGCATATCCTCCCCCAGAATGTTCTCCCTTATACCTGTCACATCCGTGCATGTGTCCGCACAGTTGCCGTCATGGTGACTCGCTCTTCTGTGTTGCCGATTTTTATGAACCTTACTCTGTTCTCTCTCCATGCGGCTGTGTATTCTCCTATCATTGTCATTTATACTGGTTGTGAACTATTTCATCTAGATTTATTAAGCTGTTCCCCCTAACATTTGTTTCTCTTTCATCCATTAATAAAGCATATGCGTATCCAGAGTCATGCTAATATGCACTAAGGATCAGAGAACCAACAATACTACCAAATTCTCGCTCTTGGGAAGTTCACAGATAAGCAGGGCTGCTTGACCACTGAGCAAAGGTTGTGAAGTAACAAGATGAATCACATCACCGATGGTTTCCTTATGCATCTCAAGGAGCTGTTTATGTGACCAAGCAATGCAGTTTTCTCTTAATATTATTTGCTTTACAGAGAAAGTCAATTATCATATGGTTTCACTTATTTGTGGAACATAAGGAATAGCATGGAGGATATTAGGAGAAGGAAGGGAAAAATGAAGGGGGGGAAATTGGAGGGAGAGATGAACCATGAGAGACTATGGACTCTGAGAAACAAACTGAGGGTTCTAGAGGGGAGCAGGGTGGGGGGATGGGTTAGCCCAGTGATGGGTATTAAAGAGGGCACGTACTGCATGGAGCACTGGGTGTTACACGAAAACAGTGAATCGTGGATCACTACATCAAAAACTAATGTATGGTGACTAACAACATAATAAAATTAAATTAAAAAAAATAAAAATAGAACTTCAAAAAAATATTTGCTTCAAATATTTTTTTCTATCCTTGCTATTCTAATTTTGTTTTGTTTTTTTTTGTCATTGTTATAGCAGTTAATTTTTTAAATATTCAAGTCTTTCCATTTTTCCCCATTTCAAAATTGAGATATTTCTCATTTTTCCACAGATGGGAAAAATTATGCTATATATTTGCTATTTTTTTTCCCTCTACTAGTTGATCTTTTATAGTTGCTGTTTTATTTTTGGAAGGTTTTAAAACGTATGAGACGCAAAGCTAATGCAGTTGCTTCTCAGTTAACCTAACAAAATGGATCAGGTACTCTTTGAGGCTTACGGTGTTCTTCGGGGAACATGGGGAGTTGGGGAAGCCCCGATTTGTCTCACGCTGTCCCCTTCCTCTGGGGTCTCTCTGCCAGGGCCACACAGCTGCAGGTCTTGCTGCTTTGGAAAACACTCAAGTTGTGTGTTTTATGCCGGCATGCTGAATGCTCCAGAAGCACAAACTTTCAAAGTGAAACAAACTTGACTTCAAGATTCACCCATAAGTCCCAGTTTTTCCACAACTTGCGGTCTCACCATTTACTTGTGTGACTTTGACCTTAGTAGAGTTTTTGATCCCCAGTTCCTTCATCTGTGGTATTTGGAGCAATAATATTCTCCAAGGGGTCATTTAAGAGCTCAGTGAGAGGGGCACCTGGGTGGCTCAGTCGTTAAGTGTCTGCCTTTGGCTCAGGTCATGATCCCGGGGTCCTGGGATCGAGCCCCGCATCGGGCTCCCTGCTCGGCGGGAAGCCTGCTTCTCCCTCGCCCCTCCCCCTGCTTGTGTTCCCTCTCTCGCTGTGTCTGTCTCTGTCAAATAAATAAAATATTTTTTTAAAAAAAGAGCTCAGTGAGAACAGTCTGCGTCTCATCACCTTCTAGATTAGTGGAACTGCATCGGTCCTAAAAAACTCTCCTTCCCCTTTCTCTCTTGACCTAGAACTGCACTGTTCAAAACTATGGTCATTAACCATATGTGGCTGTCTAAATTTTAATTAATGAAAAAGAAAATTAAAAACTTGGTTTCTCGGTTGTGCTAGCCGCCAGTGACTCCTGCCTGTCACGCTGGGTGGTGCCCGTGGCAACCGTTGCCTTCTCAGCGTGCTCTGTTGTCGACGTAGCTCTCAGTCTGTGTGGCTTTTCAGCATCACCAGTAAGCTTACCAGTAGTGGTTTGGCAGCTTGTAATGTTATTTTTACCCTTTCTCACGTTGGTGAGGAAGAGATGTAAGCCAGTTGCGGAAGTGTGCGGTGGCCGTGCCCTGGAGCTGAGTGGCGGACGGCTGCAGGGGCTCAGTAGCGCCTGTCCTGTTGATGTCACACAAAAGGTCAGGAAATACAGTGTGATGAGGCTGTCCGTGCAGGTGGTTAGAAAGGCTCACATCTGCCCAAGTTATGAAGCCAGAGCACTTAATTATGACTGGAACGAATTTGTACAGGTTCTACAAACGTAATGAGAACACGCCTTTCCCTCTCTTTTCCCCCCAGGAAAGAGAATACTGTGCCAGGCCGAGACTGGATATCATCCAGCCACTCTCTGAAACCTGTGAAGAGATCTCTTCTGATGCTCTGACCGTGAGAGGCTTTCAGGAGAATGAGTGTAGAGATTATCATTTAGGTGAGAGACCAAGGCTCTGGCTCATGGTATTTCTTATACTTGTGGGTTTTTTTCCCTTTCATGTGATTAGCACAACCAGGAATTTAAATTGAGGGGCTGCAAGGGTCGTAGAGACTACCTGGGCAGACCTCTCGTGTCGAAGATGAGGGCCCGCTCACACAGCAGACGGGCCGGGTAGGCCTGGGGCCAGTACCGAGGTGAGTAGGCTCCGTGGTCTTTGTTCTCAGATTTTGTCTGTTGTCCTAATTAGTGTGACACTTACATTGACGTCAGGCAGCATGATTCTGTGGTTGCCATACGACTCCCAACTTTATGTATCTGGAAAGTATGCTCTGGAATGGCAGAGAAGTCCTCTTTCTGTTTGTGACCAAATGCCCAGAGCCTGGAAGAGTGCCTGGCGAATACTCGGTGTTCACTGAATATTTGTAGAGTGGATGAATGAATGCACTGGTCACTGCCCAGAAATAAAGGACGAACCACTGCTCTTTGGTCATACTGGGGCCTCTGTGCTTGAGTGTCCTCATATCCTTTAAAAATACATTGATGATGGGGCGCCTGGGTGGCTCAGTTGGTTAAGCGACTGCCTTCGGCTCAGGTCATGATCCTGGAGTCCCGGGATCGGGTCCCACATGGGGCTCCCTGCTCAGCAGGGGGTCTGCTTCTCCCTCTGCCCTCTTCCCTCTTGTGCTCTCCGTCTCTCATTCTCTCTCTCTGAAATAAATAAATAAAATCTTAAAAAAAAAAATACATTGATGACGGTGGGGCACCTGGGTGGCTCAGTCATTAAACATCTGCCTTCGGCTCAGGTCATGATCCCAGGGTCCTGGGATCGAGCCCCACATTGGGCTCCCTGCTCCACAGGAAGCCTGCTTCTCCCTCTCCCACTCTCCCTGCTTATGTTCCCTCTCTCGCTTTCTCTCTGTCAAAAAATAAATAAAATCTTTTAAATAAATAAATAAAAACACATTAATGAAAGTAGAACAGCCTAAGCTTTTTTTTTTTTTTTTTTTTTAGAAATTCTTTCCTGCTTCCAAAACAATTGACATGTTTTCAGAATATTTTCAGTTTTCATTTTGGCCAAAGGAAACAAAGAAATACTCTATACAGTCAGAGCTTTCTTATATGTGGCCCCTAATCAGTTGAGAAATGTGTGAGTCTATTCTGGACTTGACAAAAAGCAAATGTGACTCACAACTGGAAGTGTCTGAGCTAGGTATTTTGCTCGGAGCAAACTCACTGCACACTTAGAAACCCTTCGGAACAGGTTGTATAATTGAATTCTGCAGGAAACCCTCACGATCGGCATTGTGCACAACATGCTGGAATGATAGATTATGTCCCCAGGGTTTGGGGCATCTGTCATTTATGCTGTAGATGGCCTTGACCTTGATGAGGAAGAAACATTTATCGCCAACTGTGGGGTGTAATTGTTCTGTTAAAATAGAACAGTGTTGTAAATGGCGATAAATTAAGTTTATATACAGAAGATGAATTCTGATACACCATAGACACAGAGAATTTTGATCATCATCTTTCAGTTGAGGTCACAATGTTAATGTGTTAAACACAGAATTATAAACCTACCTTACTTTAAGTTTTTTGGTATTCCTTCCTTCCCTCCCTTCTTTTTTTTTTTTTGAATAATTTTACATGTAAATGTTTTTTCAAGCACTCCCACCTTCAAACAGAGCCAAACACACTTGCTCCAAAGGTAGGCAGGTTTTCTGTTCCCTCTGGAGTTGGGTTACCTAACCAAGTCTCTGAAACCACGGCCCAGGTTTCTACTGCTGAGTCGCCCACACTGTTCTTTCTTCCCTCACCTCTAGAGTACTCTGAAGGGGAATCGCTCTTTTACATCGTGAGTCCAAGAGATGTTGTGGTAGCCAAGGAACGAGACCAAGATGACCACATTGATTGGCTCCTTGAAAAGAAGAAATACGAGGTAGTTTTGATTTTGCTTTCTTTAAAGTATTTACACATCTGTAACAGAGGAGAAAAGGTTTCTGTAATAAATCTTTTGTGTAGGTGAATTAGAATGCCCTAAGCTAAAAATATATAGGAGGCTAATAACTCTCCAATACCCTTTTCAGAAATTAGGGGGGAAAAGATTACAAGGGCGTTAACTGGCTTTACTGTTCAGTGGAGCAGGAGGTGGTGGTAGAGGGAGCGGAGTGGGTTCGATCCAGCCTATCCGAGTGTTTGTTTTGTGGCTTTTTGGGAAAAATAAAATGGAGCTAGTATATCAGAATTGTCTCATATATTTTAGTGGTACCATTCATTTGTGCAAATTTCATGTATAAAGTTAAGCTATGAAGTTATTATTCACTGAGGATGGTTTGAACTACTTTTCAGATAGAATGATGTTGTCCACTCCATTGAGTCTTGAATCAGACTGATTTGAATAGAAAAATGTCCCATGATGAGCTTTTCTTTTTTTTTTTTTTATTTATTTATTTATTTATTTATTTATTTATTTATTTATTTATTTATAAAGATTTTTTATTTGATAGAGACACAGCAAGAGAGGGAACACAAGCAGGGGGGAGTGGGAGAGGGAGAAGCAGACTCCCCGCTGAGCAGGGAGCCCGATGCGGGGCTCGATCCCAGGACCCCGGGACCATGACCCGAGCCGAAGGCAGACACTTAACGACTGAGCCACCCAGGTGCCCCGAGCTTTTCTTTTTTAAAAACGAAAACTTTTCTGATTTCAAAAGCTTAAAAAGGCAGTATTATGTTGGTTTGGTTAGAGAAACTCTCTGGATGGGCTTACATGCTAATAATTAGCTAAAAACAAACAAAAACTGGGCACCTGGGTGGCTCAGTCGTTAGGCGTCTGCCTTCGGCTCAGGTCATGATCCCAGGGTCCTGGGATCGAGTCCCACATCGGGCTCCCTGCTCAGCAGGAAGCCTGCTTCTCCCTCTCCCACTCCCTGTGCTTGTGTTCCTGCTCTCGCTATCTCTCTCTTTGTCAAATAAATAAATAAAATCTTAAAAAAAAAACCCAAAAACTAATCCACTTATATATTGCTTTAAGTTTGTGACCCCCTGAAAGGATTTGGGGGAAAAATGTTTTTCGTGTACAAACTGGAGTCCAGGTATTGATACAAAAAGTTTATATTTCAGTTATTACCATCTTGTTTCAGATCCAGTAGTTCTGTAAATAATTTTATGTGTTTTTTTTAAGATTTTATTTACTTATTTATTTATTTAAAATGTATTTATTTGAGGGTTGGGGGAAGGAAGGGGACAAGCAGACTCTGCACTGAGCCCCAATGCGGGGCTCGACCCCATGACCTGGAGATCATGACCTGAGCTGAAACCATGAGTCAGACGCTTAACTACTGAGCCACCCAGGCGCCCCAATAATTTTATGGTTTAAACATTTCTGTTAAAGTAATAATTATGAACTTTTCAAAATAAAAGTAAAATCAGGGATTTTCAAAATCTTAATTGCATATGGCTTATTTTTTTGCATTTCATAAAGGAAAAGTGCCCCTTTGTCAATGTATGTCATGCAAATTTAGAATGACAGATGAATTTTTTTGTTTGTTTGAATCTAGGAGGTTTTGTTGTATTTTGATTTGTGGCTGAAATGAGATTCCAATATCCTAATGTGGAAATGCATTCAAATGGAAATAAGAGAAGTCTTCATTTTGGTTGACTGCTTTTGTTTGAGTTTGAATGCAGTGAGGTTCATTCAACCATAACATTAAAAATGCCCGTGCTTGAAGCAAAAGCCACAGGAAAATGGGGCTTTATTTATGTAGTGCAGAACTTTAAAACATAATAAATATAGTGTTTATAACCTCAATATCTTTCTTTCCCACTCTCTTTCATTTTCCCTCCCTTCTTTTCTGATTCCTTTTATCATGCGTACTGTAACTATAGGAAGCTTTGATGGCAGCTGAAATCAGCCAGAAGAACATTAAAAGACATAAGATTCTAGTAAGTGTGTAATTTTATTATTTGAAGCATAACTTTACCTTTCAATTAAGGTATAATGAGACTGAAAGTAATTTGAAAAGAACAGATTTTTCCTACCCTTTTGAGACTTTATTTCTGACTAACTCTCCTGCAAGGTCAAAATATTTCATTTTATTGAATCCGTTTCTGCTTGTAAACAAGAGACTTGAACACCTGCTAAGAGGCAGTTTTAGGTAATTTGGAACCTGGATTTGTGAAATGCACTTTAAATACAAAGCTTTCTGGTTATGTGTGGGGAAGTTTCTTTAAATCATAGGTAAAATCACATTATCACAAAATTTATCAAGAGTAGTCTCATAAAACCAGATTGCTTCAGTGTCTCCATAATAAGAGTCATTTATGTTATGGAGACTAATCTAGGACCTCACATAACATTTTCATTACATTTTAGACTCTGGAAAAATTTAGTGACTGAAAGCCCGTTTCTTTGCTAACTGTGACAGTGGATGTGCATATAGAAAGCCAGAGAGAATGTGAAGGGTCCTCAGAGATCAGTGAGTCCAGGACCCTTGTTTACAGATGAAAACTGTATTTATGGCTATTTGGGGTTGTAACACAAATTCTCACCTTAAACTTTTCTAAAACTCCACATAAAAGCCTAATGTCTAGAGAGTATACAAGTAAAAATAACTCAGGAACCCAAAGCAGGAAAGGGAACCAGATCATCTCTCCCCCTCCCCCCGCCCCTTCAAAATTGTGGAGAGTAAATTACGATTATCTAGACATGGAGCAGAAGGCATTCCACCCAATAGAAAAGTACATGTGGCAGTGCAGAGAAGTGAAACCACTTGGCCTGCTTGGTTATGTGGGCCACTTGCAGAGAGTATATATGGGTAGCAAAAGCCAGATTCTGAAGGGCCATGTATAATTAGGAGCTTGGCTCCATCTTGGAACCTCTATAAGCCAGTTTATGCTTTCAGTGCCTCATCAGATCTGCTAGTTAGAAAGATTCTCAGATGGAGAAAGGGGCCAGAGGGAGGCCAGCTGAAATGGGAATCAATCAGGAATGGCTTCCTTCTTGCTAGGGAGGTGGAAGGATGAGACCTCCAGAGTCAGGATGGAGAGGTGAAAACAGATTGAGGATACATTCAGCTGGACTCTGGGATATGGTGACTGGCTCCTTATGCAAGGAGAGCAAGAAATCTGGTGTGACTCCCAGTCTTTGGGCTTGGGCCTCTGGTGGATTGTATTGCCGTTCCCTAAGAGAAAGAGAGAGCGAGAGAGACTATGCCGGGGGAACAGGATGGGAAGGTGTGAGAGGATTAATACTGGTTTTGACACATTAGATTTGGGCCATCTCTGGGACATCCTAGTGGAGCTCAGGGAAGAGATCTGGGCTCAGAAATAGATTCCAGAGATTTGTCAGCAAACAGGTGTGATTGGAAGTCATGAGTTTGAACCAGTCCACATGGGTTGAGTGTCTAGCCTCAGAAAATAGAGAACTTGAATGGAACCATTGAGAATGCCAACACTCAAGGAATGACGCGTCCAAACCAGTTTCGAATGGTCAGAGGATGGTTGTCATGAGAGCTGGGAGAGGAGAGCATTTCAGGGTAAGCAGAGTAAGGTGCTGAAGTAGTTGAAGTGAGCAGGTCAAAGGTAAGACAAGCTCAGCTAGTCGGTAGTACACTGGGTTTGGCAATATGAAAGTGACTAGTGAATTTTCTCTATATTATTCATTCTCAACATGCTGTAAGGAGTGAAAAGGGAGGAGGAGGTGATGCAGTAGAGTGGCATGTTGGCTATGAGGTGGAAGGGAGTTCAGACTGCGGCTGGGGCCGGGCTGTCATGAGAAGGTCGTTGGTGATGGTGGGTATTTTGTGTGGGAGAGACACTGAGCATGCTTATGCTAAAGGGAAAAGAGAAAATAGGGGTGAGGTTAAAAGAGGACAGAGAAAGAGGATGAGTGGCAGAATAAGCTCCACAGTGGGCTGGAGGCCTGGCATGAGGTGAAAGGTTGGAGAAATGGGTCTGCAAAGGAGCCGTTGTCTTCTCTGACCCTGGACAGAGAGACTCCATAGATACTGTGATATGTGGTCTGTTTGCAGAAAAGTAAAGGTAGGTACCCTTTTTCTTAACTCTTTAGTTTCTACAGATTGGAAATTACTACATAGGATTTTCTATGTAAAAAATTAATAAACTATGAACAATTAGTATTTTCCTGCAGCTTTCTTTTTCTCCTAGCACAACGTAATTTCATACCAGGCAGACAGAGAGAGAAATGGGCCACTGCCATTTCTGTCATCCGGGAGGAAATCCCACACCACCTTCTTTGTGCATAAACTAGAACTTAAAATCCAAGTTTTGTTATATATAATAAGTTTAAGCTGCTCATGAAAATGCTTTTAGTCGGAAATAATGTTTCACAAGAAGAGTCCTGGGGGGAGATCAGGCAAGAGCTGTCTTACCTTCGGTGACCCAGGCCACCTCCGATCCTTTCGGAACGGAGGTGGCGTAAGCAAATGAACGTTGCTCAGAAGCCAGCCCATGCTGCAAACCCATTTCCTCATCTGTAAACCCATGGGTGTGAATCATGTTTTTTTAGCTCATTTTCACAGTAATGTTAACTTTAAGATTCAGTATTTCCCTTTAATATGATTATCCTGTCATTGTGTGTTTGTTACAGCATTTCTGCAGATGTGATACAGAGGAGACCAGTAGCTCATATCTTACAGATGAAAGCACCAGAAACCATCTTACATCCAGTGACAGCATGAAATTGTTGGATCATGTTTCTAATATTGCAGATTTCTTTTGTAGAAAATGTCCTAATTGGGGGCAAGTTAGGAGCCTTTACTGTAGGAACATTATTTTTGTGTGAATGCTAAAATTTGTGAAGATATAAATTCAAGTACATTTAAATCTGTTTAAGAAGGAAATGAGCATAATTACATACAGCACACTAAGATGTATAAAACAGGTTCTAGCCCGTAGTGCCAGGAGGACCCTGATGTCATGGGCTGCTTAGGAACTGAGGCTCAACTTTGCAGGCGTTCTGGTTAATTATGAATTTCCTTCATTTAATTTTCCCTAGGATATTGGCTTGGCATATATAAACCACCTGGTGGAGAAAGGAGAGTATGACATAGCAGCACGGTAATAATGACATTTTCACAGTTTTTTGTTAGTATAAATAGAATTGAGAAATGTTAACTTTACTAAAATAAGCCATTTTCTGAGGTCAACATTTTTTTTTTTTTTTAATCTTTCTTACGGGGTACTTTTTGAGTATTAGTGGCTTTAACCACAGAATGGATTTGTTACTTAACCCACCTACTGTCTCATTTTCACCAAACAAGAGAATTTAATGAGAAAGATGTCAAAAATCATGAAGAATCTGAGAGTTTACCCTTTTTGTAAGCTAACAAGTTAGCACATGGGTGTTGGCAGAAGGCACGAGACTCCCAGGTCAGAGACGCAGGCCAACTCAGCAATAGTAGTGGCCAGAGTATTGGCATTTGTGCTGGACCCCACAGCCCCAGTTCCCGCAGCACGACACACACAGCTGGCCAGGTGACGCGCTGCACAGACCGTCACTCGTGTTACAGGAGCGGGACCCTGAGCTTAGGGTCTCTGACTCTTTTATAACGGGCATTGAGCCTGCCTGCCTTCAGCTTCAGAGGAACGTGATACATTCATTATGCTGGGCACTAAACAATCCTGCCCTTTGCTCTGGAGGGAAACACCATCTGTGTCTCTCATTTCTAGGGCTGTTCACTCTACAGCATCCTTGAGAAGGCAGTCAGTGCTGCTGCTTATAATTCAAGGAGCGTTGTCTCCCAGCAAGAGGGTGGTAATTCAATGCAAGTGACCAGATTTCAGGCTTCAGGTTTGCAGGGGTCTGTGGTGGACAAGAGCATAAATGTTACGTAGTGGTCGTGTGGGTGTGTGTGCGTGGCTCCCCCCAGAGCTTCACAGTGCTCGCCTCCAGGACTGCAGGACAGCCTGGGAACATAGCCTCAGGCCGACCTCTCGTTTTCTAAGATTTAGCGAGACCGATTTCTTTCATGTGTAAACTTAAGTTTTTATTCATATATAAATAATTTCTCCAGATTATCTACTATGATAGGATCCTAAATTTCTGAAGTCTGATTTTGTAGTCCATTATTTAAAGCCCTTCAAGAAGTGGTTTAAATGGGTATTTTGGGGTATGATGACATTTCTTCAAGGTGAGAAAGGTCCCCAAGCCAGCAGTGCTCATCTGGATAAGTGGGAAACTCAGAACAGGATAATCATTGGGAAAGCCCCTAATCATAGTCTTCTGAAAGGGATTCATCTTTATTTGTTAGTATTTTGTAATAATTCTCATGATTTCTGTCAATCTTGTATATATGCTATCAAGTGGTTATCTAGTAATACCTTTATGTGCATTGGCACTTGAGATAGAAATTTGTCAAAACTCTGGGATGAGAGATTTATCTAAACCAATACAGGAAATGTCTACTTACTCTTTTTTTTTTTTTCCCTTTCTCCATGGGATGTTTCTACTGCCAGCAAATGCCAGAAAATTCTTGGGAAAAATGCAGCACTCTGGGAATACGAAGTTTATAAATTTAAAGAAATTGGACAGCTTAAGGTAAGCACAGCCTTATTTTTAACTCTGAATTTTTGTATGTAGTATATTGATATTGAGATGGAAATAAAATTAAGACAGTAGTAGTCAGTTCTTTCCTGGGAAGCAAGTGTTAGCTAGGAAGAAAAAACAAAATATAAATCTGATTATATTTTATATGTATAAAATATATCATATTCCTCTAATTCTGTGTTTAGATAAAGTTTTTATGGGTTTTTTTAAAGATTTATTTATTTGAGAGAGAGAGAGAGCAGGGGGAAGGGGCAGAGGGAGAGAATCTCAAGCAGACTCCCTGTTGAGTGCAGAGCCCGATGCAGGGCTCAATCCCAGGACCCCGAGATCATGACCTGAGCTGAAACCAAGAGTAAGACGCTTAACCAACTGAGCCACCCAGGCGCCCCTGAAGTTTTTATGTTCTTCTTAATGAATATGGAAAGCAGGTATAATCTCATCCTGCAGATTATAAAATGAAGCTTTTTTCAAATGCACTGAAGAATTAATGCATTTTCAAATAATGTTTTATTTGCTGGAAGGCGAATGAAAAAGTTGGACCATGTAGCTATGCTGCTATAACATGTAGCTGATATTTTCATGTTTTTAACTTTTTTTTTCTTTTTCAAGTTTTTATTAATTGACAGTTAACATACAGTGTAATAATATTAGTTCAGGTGTAGAATTTAGTGATTCATCACTTACTTATAACACCCAGTGCTCATCACAGGTGCCCTCCTTAATACCCATCACCTATTTAATCCATCCCCCGCCCACCTCCCCTCCAGTAATCCTCAGTTTGTTCTCTGTAGTTAAGAGTCTGTTTTACGGTTTGCCTCTCTTTTTCTTTTCCCCCTTAATGTTCATCTGTTTTGTTTCTTAAATTCCACGTATGAGTGAAATCATATGGTTTTTGTCTTCCTCTGACTGGCTTTGCTTAGCAAAATACGTTCTAGCTCAGTCCATGTCGTTGCAAGTGGCACAATCGCATTCTTTCTTTATGGATGAGTAATATTCCACTGTATATGTATATATACCATATCTTCTTGATCCATTCATCAGTCAGTGGACATTTGGGCTCTTTCCATAATTTGGCTATTGTTGATAAAGCTGCTATAAACATCACAGTGCATGTATCCCTTTGAATCAGTATTTTTGTATCCTTTGGGTAGATACCTAGTAGTGCAGTTGCTGGGTCATAGGGTAGCCCTATTCTTAACTTTTTGAGGAACCTCCATACTGTTCTCCACATCGGTTGCATCAGTTTGTATTCCCACCAACAGTGTAAGAAGGTTCCTCTTTTGTTTCTTGTGTTGTTGATTTTAGCCATTCTGACTGGTGTGAGGTGATATCTCATTGTGGTTTTAATTTGCATTTCCCTGATGATGAGTGATGTTGAGCATCTTTTCATGCGTCTGTTGGCCATTTATAGATCTTCTTTGGAAAAATGTCTATTCATGTCTTATGCCCATTTTTTAACTGGATTATTTGTTTTTTGAATGTTCAGTTTTATAAATTCTCTATATGTTTTAGCTACTGCCCTTTATCAGACATATCATTTGCAAATATCTTCTCCCATTCCAAAGGTTGCCTCTTAGTTTTGCTGATTGTTTCCTTCGAAGGAAACAATTGACCTTTCAACTTAATGCACAACTTCCAAAGTAAACAATAAAGTATTCCTATGTTTGTTTAAAACGTTTAAAATGTTTTCAGTATTTGTGAGCCTTTGCAGTGTTCTCTTGGAGTTATGAATATGTTTTTAAACATTCCCAGTTATGAGGCACCTAAGTGGCTCAATCGGTTAAGTGTCTGCCTTCAGCTCAGGTCATGATCCCAGGGGCCAGGCTCCCGGCTCAGCAGGGAGTCTGCTTCTCCCTCTCCCACTACCCCTCCTCCCCACTTGTGCACACACTCGTTTACGTGTGCGCGCGCTCTCTCTCTCTCTCTCTCACTCCCTCAAATAAATAAATAAAATCTTTTTTATTTATTTTTTATTTTTTTAAAGATTTTATTTATTTATTTGAGAGAGAGAGAATGAGATAGAGAGCATGACGGGGGGAGGGTCAGAGAGAGAGGCAGGCTCCTCGCTGAGCAGGGAGCCCGACGTGGGACTCGATCCCGGGACTCCAGGATCATGACCTGAGCCGAAGGCAGTCGCTTAACCAACTGAGCCACCCAGGCGCGCAATAAAATCTTTTTTAAAAGAAATTCCCAGTTAGGTTGCCTGCTCTGTGACGAGTGCGCTTACCCCAGGGAATCTTCTCGTCTTGTTTGTTGGGCTGCTCCTTATCCAGTCCTGTGGCCATGTTTAGCCTGATGGCTCCATGACCCAGACGTTTTTTTTAAATTCAGTATCTGTGCTGGAAGTGTGTGATGGCCCTTTTTTCCTTGTAGGAACTGCTGGTAATGATCACTCAAATCAATGTGAATCCCTTTCTTTCCAAATTTGTTCCTCCTCCTTTCGGTCTGTATCTGTGACATGAGTGTACCCATTCCTCTGTGCTTAAGAGCTCCAGGCCACTGCCCAGATGAGAACATCTGACTCACCTCCTCATGCTGTTACATCTTCGGTTGTCATTAGTCCTTCTTTGTCTGTACCAGTGGGCCTCTCCTCCCCTCGGGGGCCACGGCCTCGACTCTTGAATGTGCTATTGCAGGGGCCTTCTGACAGATCTATGAACAACCCTACCCCAGAGCTAGCTGCTAAAAAATAAATCTGCTGTTTGCACTTCCCTTCTTCTGGAAATATAAAATCCAAATTGTTTTCATTGGCCCGCCTCGCCTTTCTTCCCAGCCTCCTCTCCCTTCTGGGACCGCTGGCCCACATCCCGGAGCCACTCTGATCTCCCCTAACACACAGTGCGCATCCATGGCTCCGTGCCCTTCCTCATGCTGTTCCTTCTGCCAGGGTGCCCTACCCCATCTTTCTTTGCCTCATAGACTCCTGGCATTTGTCATGTCTGCCTCAGGAGACAGGATTCGCCCCTGCCAGTCACAGCACCTTGTTAACACCTTGCTTATGTAACACTTAGCAGCCAGTCTTGCAGTTGGCTGTTTAGATGTCTGCATACTGTCCCCCTGAGGCTCTGAGCCCCCTTGGGATGGTGACTCTAGTTCTGTGTCCCCAGAACAAAGTACGGCAATTGGTACATAGTGCCCTGCAGAGTCATTCAACAGTGTTTGCAAATTCAACACTTAACACCGCACTGAAACAGCTAAAGAATGCAAGGTGTATATTTTCCTTTCATTTCAAACAACGATTATGAGTTTTTAAAGAGTGATATATTCCATTTTAAGGAGAAAAAAATATGAATAGATGACCTGTAACTCCATGACTACTTAAGGTGGCTTTTATCTCTGTGACGTTCTCCTTCCTATTATTTAGATTTTCATTAATTTGTCTGGAAGAACAGAGAGAGAAAGTTTCACTTAACTGAGGCAGGTTTTTTAGTCATCATTCATACATATATACATCTCGTATATACTTTCGAAAATATATTGTAATGTGTCATAAGAAGGTAGAGTTGACTTGAATTTTTCTTTTCATAATAATTTTCCGAAGTATTCTGTTGCTTTACATTTTAAAAGTAGAAATACACAGATGGTCTCCTACTTACAGTAGTTCAGCTTACGATTTTTCAACTTTAGAGTGGTGCAAAGGCAATGCACATTCAGTAGAAACCACAGTTTGAGCTTGGATTTTTCCCAGGGCTAGTGATACATGGGATGATCCTCTGGCTGGATGCGGGGCCGGGCCGCGACTGCAGCTCCTGGTCGGTTCAGCCACGCCCTCGCCAGGGTCAGCAGCCCACACACTCACACCATTCTGTACCCACACAGCCATTCCATTCTCTTTTTCCTTTTCAGTACAATATTCAGTAAACTAAATGAGATATTCAACATTTTATTCTAAAATAGACCATGTGTTAGACGATTTTGCCCAATTGTTGGCTCACGTACGTGGTGTGAGCACGTATAAAGCAGGCTCGGCCAAGCTGTGGTATTCAGTGAGGGAGGTGTTCTCAGTACATTTCTGACTTAAAATAGTTTCAATTTCTGATGGGCCTTTCGGAACGTAACCCTGTGGTGGGTTGCAGAAGGTTTGTACTTTCATATTTTCTGCATAATTGGAGTATAGTTTTGCCCCTTCTGAAACGATTTCGTTTCCTTTTTCTTCCTTAGGCTATTAGTCCTTACTTGCCAAGAGGAGATCCGGTTCTGAAACCACTCATCTATGAAATGATCTTACATGAATTTTTGGAAAGTGATTATGAGGTACGTCATTCCGATGTAGTCATATTTACTTGCTCTCAGTGGGAAAATGGTAAGAAATCGAGAAAAATAATACAGTGGAGCAGGCGGTTGAGAGGGAGCAGATTTTCGGTTTGCGGGTGTTGGATGAAACTGAGGTGACGCTCTCATGACAGCTCACGTCTGTGTGGACAGTGAAAACCTCTCATCCGTGCATGTTTTGCAGGATTCCTTAATTCCTTTTTGGTTTCCTAAAGCTACTTTGTTTGGCTCCTTGAGAAAGCTGAAGAAAAAGGACAAGTGCTGTGTGGTGATTTCATACACAGACTAGCAGCTGCTGTTGATGCTTAAAGCCTCAGACTCAGATCTAAGTTTGCCGGAAGAGGATTAAAGAGAAAGTAGGGCGGCAGGAATGGGGAAGGGGATTGGACAGGATCTGTTTGTTTATTGGTGAGGGAGAGAAGCAGTAGTTACATCACTCACCCACCATATGCTCCCCACTCTCACATGCATGTTGCGATTTTGTACTCCCGACAACACTATAAACGGCAATATCCAATTTTACAGATGAGGAAACCAAAGATTAAAGAAATGAAATAATTTGTTCGCAGGCATACATTTAAAAAATAGGCATGCCTGGATTTGAATTTAAATTTGGTGTTTGTATGCACCTAAAATGGATTAAAATTTTTAAAGTTGGTTGATTTAACACGCATTATGCAGAAAATACCCGTGTGCTATCTATTATATTGCGGGCACGTGGTGGGCCCCAGGCACGCAGGTGTGAATGAAGCGATGTGCATTCAGTGGTAGCTCATGGTCCAAGTCACACGCGAGCATGTAACCCGGGCTTCTCAACAGGGGCTGAGTATGCCCTCCGGGGACATTGGGCTATGTCTGGAGGCCTTTTTTGGTTGTCATGACTAGGTAATTGGTGCTACTGACACCAATTTAGTGGATGGAGGCCAGCAGGGATGCAGCTGACTGAGCATCCTACGACGCGCTAGAGAGCCCCCCCATGACAAAGAATTACTTGTCCTCGAATGTCAATAGTACTGAGGTTGAGAAATCATGATAGAAACGAATTATTATATAATGTGCTGAGTGCTCTAGTAAAGCTAAGACTCCACCTTCTTCCCGGTGACCAGAGGAAAGATTTCTGGTGGGCAGACTCTAGACATGGCTGGTAAGCTCTTTGCCACAGCTGTGACGTCGGACCCTGGGCGGCTGTGCGTCAGCTTCCACCGCGCCCTTCATTGTCACTCGTCAGCATGGCACCGTCTTCAGCTGCTTATGAAGTTCAGGAGCCTAAGCCGGTGATAAGTGTTCATTTCAGCGCCTCGTGGTATGCTCTAGGCTGTCATCGCCTTCTTTTAGTTTGGTGTTAGGTTGTAAAGATAAGGAAGACTATTTGCACAAGAATTTGAGGTGGTTTGCAAAAAGATTAATACGTCGAGGAGGAGAGGGAATGAGGAAAGGAATGTCTAGCTTCTGAGCGCCTACTGAGCATTAATGCCTTGTCAGGGCCTTTTTTTTTTTTTTTTTTTTTTTAACCAATAATGGATTCAACTTAAGAAGGGGTAATATGGCAAACACTACTACATTTTAACTTGGAGGTGAATTTTAGATCTAAAGATCTCTAGGGACCTTTACGATAGTGATCCCGTACTGGATAACTCAGGTGTTTGGTCAGTTATCGTCAACCAGGTGTTCCTGGGTACAGAAGATCAAAGCAGCCTGAAGCATGTGTGATCCATACAGTTCCTTTACTTTTATAAGCCTGTGTTCTTAGCATAGGAAGGGATTAAGTGCTTCTTGAACAAATTAACTTCATTAAATAATTGTGCATACTAATGGAAGCAACATTTTCTCATATTAATGTGTATTATAATCCAATCTGCTGTAACAGCGTGGATCTATTTCTTTCTAGAGTAAATGTACATCTTCTATAAGAGCTTATGGTAATAGTTTCTGTCGTTTGTGTTGGGTACCAGCTTATGGAGGCTAGGGGCATGCTGCCTATGCATTTCCTATTCAGTTCAACTCAACATAGCTTTACTTAGAACCTACCATGGCCTAGAACTGGGCTGAGTACTCAGTTGGATCCAAGAGAAACTTAACACAGTCCTGTCTTCAGTAGATTTACAGGCTGAGAGGAGAGATGATATTGATAAGCTTTAAGCAACTAGAACTTAAGTGACATGGGCAGAGTGATATGTTCTGTAAAAGATCTGATGAGAGGCCATTATTGGCCATAGTTATCAGAAGAAGTTTCTTCAGTGAATAAAGACTTTAATGGACTTCTCCTATTTCTTTCCATTATGTTCTGAGTACATACAGTGGCTCTCATAAATATTCTGTCTGTACATCTTCCCAAAAGAAAGAGAATTATGAGTGTTGTGTGAAAATGGTGGGGAAAAGTATGAATTTTATTGCGAAATATTGAAGCTTGGTCTACTTGTCCTCTTTTTAAAGTAATGCGATTTCACCATGAGAAAGCAATTCTATTATTTTTATGATTCTATTATGATTCTTTCACATGATTCAACTCTTTTTCAAGAAACTATTTTAGATTCTGTGTCATTAAAGTTATCCTATCGATTCATGTCTGGAAGACTGTTGACTGAGACAGAAAGGAAGATGCATGACTTAAGCTTAGAGCTTGTAGATGTTTTTTGGGTTTTTTTTTTTTAAGATTTTATTTATTTATTTGAGAGCGAGAATGAGAGAGAGAGAGAGCATGAGAGGTGGAGGGTCAGAGGGAGAAGCAGACTCCCTGCCGAGCAGGGAGCCCGATGCGGGACTCGATCCCGGGACTCCAGGATCATGACCTGAGCCGAAGGCAGTCGCTTAACCAACTGAGCCACCCAGGCGCCCCTGTAGATGTTTTTTTCCTGAATGTTTCAGGGTGTCTGCTTGGTCAGTACTTGTTAAGAAGGGGGCTGGGAGAATGGGTTAGCCTGGTGATGGGTATTAAAGAGGGCACGTTCTGCATGGAGCACTGGGTGTTATGCACAAACAATGAATCATGGAACACTACATCAAAAACTAATGATGTAATGTGTGGTGACTAATATAATAAAAAAAAGGTATAAATAATTTGTTGTTCTAAGCTCTTATAAATCGTTTAGCTTCCATCATTCTTGGTTTCGTGTTTAACTTCGCATTAAATTGTCACATAATTGACCAGGGAAGTGTTCTGCCTAACACTTTTGATCACATATTATGTGTGCTACTAAATAGCACTAAAGGCCGGATTTTAGAAAAACAGCTGTACTTCTCTAGAATATTGGCTTCTCAGTTTTCTTTTCTTCCCAAAAAGATATGAAGTGGCAGTATTTACTTGGAGGTAATGATGCCTCCTGAGTTGCTGGTGTGGGGTTTCTACTGAAATGCAGATAGCTTCGTCTTTTTATTTACAACTTAGCAGCGTTACTTTTTAAGTACCATGCGCCAACTGATGACGCCCCCCGAGTGCCACAGAGAGTTCAACTTTGTTTCCTATTATTAATGACAGATACATAAACATACTAAAAGCGGGACAATTGCCATGGCATTTCATTCAGTGAATACCTTTTAACCTTGTACTTACTGTGATGGGCACTGAGGTGTCCTCTGACGTCACCCACTCGGTCGTAACAGCTCCCTGATAAACCGTGTCCTCTGATGAATAAAAAAGACCACAGGTTGATGGCGTCAGTATTTCTTAGCACATTTATTCAAGGGCGTACGGTGCCAGGTTAGCAGAGAAAAGCCTGACGTGAGATGTGGTAAGTGTTTATGTCGGTTTACGTTGGAGGCATCATGTTCTTGTCACATGGTATGACTGGTCGTTTTGTCTTACTTTGTATTAGGAGTCGGTGGTACTGCCAGGCTGTCGCATAAATTGGGAAAAGAGAAAATGGAGCCAAGCCTCCTTCTTCCCAAACAGTATGATTCCTGGTCTCAGGGCCACTGAGAGCTGCCAGTGTTTGGATGGGAATCTTTTTCAGACGTTTTTATCTTACACGTTACAGAGTCTTAAAATAGAAACCTGATCCAAAGTATCGTTTTGGCTCAAAGAACATTTTAATGTTCTGATTCATTGGTTTTATAAAATACGTCATCTTTGGGACGCCTGGGTGGCTCAGTCGGTTAAGCGTCTGCCTTCAACTCAGGTCATGGTCCCAGGGTCCTGGGATCAAGGCTCACATCGGGCTCTTTGCTCAGTGGGGAGTCTTCTTTTTCCTGTGTCCCTCCCTCTGCTCATGCTCTCTCTCTCTGTCTCTGACAAATAAATAAAATCTTTAAAAAAAATATATCATCTTTATTTAGTGATGCCCCTCCCCACATCTCTCAAATCAAACTGCAATCATGCTCTTACATGGGAAGGTTACAGTTTGAATGGAAAACGTGTTGCCCATTGTTCTAGTCTCTTGCCTTCCTTCCCAGGGCTGCTTGGGTAGGACTTTAATAGAGACTATATTCCTGATTCTTTGTGGTTTTCTTTTTACCAAATCTTGGTACTTTACAGAAGCACATTCCACCGCACTATTTTCATTTCTTAAGTGTCACTTAACTGAATTCATAGTAGTTTATTAAAGCATTAGTTGAGATACTTAATAATACAATTTTTTTTTATCACATGAAGATTTTTACTTCTGTTTGCTGTCTTGAATACATCTAAGGTTTTTCTCTAAAAGCTGCCAAGAATCAGTAAGTAAACTGCTCTACCATACTCTGAGTTACAAAACATGAGCTCTAAAGTCGGGAATCAGGAGGACAGAGGCTGCCCAGGATCCTGACCAAAAATCAACCGTAGGAGAGAAAGAGGATCCAATCGGAGGATCTAGTGTTTTCTATCAGAACCGCAAAATTTGAGATCCAGCTAGGGGATGAGACTTCAGCCAAAGTCTCAAATCCCCCAAACAAAACTAGGTTCAGAGGCAAGAATGCAAAGAGGACCAAAAAAAAAAAAAAAAAAAAAGGAAAGAGGACAAAGATGGTAACTTGTTGAAGGTGGGGTACCAGCGACTCCACTGTGGAAACAAGGCACTGTGCACACGGGGGGCCAGACCCAAAGGGCACAGAAGGTCGGTGGGGGGAGTGACCGACTTGGACAGTATCTTCAGGATATTCAAGGTGTTGTCCGAATGTTATAGCTAGTCCGGACTGAGGTCAGAGCAAGTCAAAGCCAGAGTGTGTGTGTGCAGCATGGCTTTATGGAAGAACCAGGGGGCCTTTCTTACTGGTGCATTTCATCAAATACGTAAGGGCAGACGCGGCCGACGCCACCCACTTCCAGGAACGGTAAATGGGGACTCGTGCGCAGTGATTCTCTGCCTCCTTCGCCACCCCCAAACCAGAGTCTGAAAATTGGTGATCTGTTCATGCCAGAGTTTTAATCATAAAATTATTTTGTCTATTTACATGAATACTTCTAGGCATTGTTTAAACTATTTGGATTATTATTCTATTTCAGGAGTGTTCTTCTCTTGTTCTGTTTAGGGTTTTGCCTCTCTGATCCGAGAATGGCCTGGAGATCTGTACAACAATTCAGTAATCGTTCAAGCAGTTCGGGATCACCTGAAGAAAGATAGTCAGAATAGGACCTTACTCAAAACCCTGGCAGAACTGTGAGTAGAATTTAGTGCTGCTTTTTCTAATTCGACCTACGTGAAAAGTTTTTATCTTCTGTTTATTTATTTTTTTAAATATTGTATTAATTTATTTGACAGAGAGACACAGCGAGAGAGGGAAAACAAGCAGGGGGAGTGGGAGAGGGAGAAGCAAGCTTCCCACTGAGCAGGGAGCCCAATGCGGGGCTCAATCCCAGGACCCTGGGATCATGACCTGAGCCGAAGGCAGACGTTTAATGACTGAGCCACCCAGGCGCCCCAAAGTTTTTCATCTTTTAGATCTAGCAGACTCTGAATGGGGAGGACGCAGAGGAGGGAGCCTTCTATACCGTGTTCCTATATTCACCCTTAGTAATGTCCTCTCGTAAACCTCCAGTGAACCTGTAGCAGGTGAGGAAAATGTGCGAGACTGTAGAGTTGTAATGCAGACTATTTCCCAGAGGAGAGGAACCCTAGTCAGCAGCACTACATAGGGGCAGTGGTTCAGGGAGGGAAGAGCACCAGGTCTCAGACTATGCAAGAAAATCGGTTTCCCAGGGAGGCTCTGGATTCTGTCATTCTTGGATCTCCATGTCAGTTAATGTCTCAAACCTGAGTCCTTCTCTAAAAGGTGTATACATTGCTTATGGGATGATTTCAAGGCTTAAAGGAGAGGTCATAATTAAGAACTAATTAAGCACTGTGCCTGGCACTAAGTCAGAGCTCAGAAAATGGAAGCTTGGTTAATGTTTTTCATATTTACTGGGTACTTTTGGTGACCCAGGCATTCTCCTGTGTGCCTGGGATTCAGGGAAAGATAGGATACACTCATGCCCTAGATGAGCTTTGATCTAGCGAAAAGAGAAGCATACTGCAGGGTAGCTCAGGAAGGTGGTTCCTGCTTCAGCCCCTCCTTGGCATTCCCACCACCTCACACCGCCCCTCCCCCATCTTCATACATCTTTTGCCAAGACTAAGAAAGGTGCCCCAAAGTGGCCTAGAGTTCAGGGATGTTTGTCACTCTCGGAGTTAAAACACTGACCATTTTCTTCTGGAAACATTGTCTAGATATTCCTTGGGCTCTGTAGTACTAATTGTACTGGTAATTCTTTGTACTAATAATGGGCTCACCGTACAATTTAGGTTCTCTTGGTTTTCAGGAGCTGGCTTGGGAATTAATGTGAAAAACAGTGCTTCAGTAGAAAAACATGTGTCAGTTTTATAAACTCCCCTCACAAATAAGCTTTGGGGATACAATCCATTTGCCCGCTGAATACTGCTGACAAAAAACTTTAACTGAATTTTTTTATTACTGGAATAAGAATTTCCTTTTTTCTGGATCATAGTTTCTTTGTCTGGCATATGGATTTCTATGAAGAAGTTTTGAGAATTTCTATAAAAGAAAATGTTTATTACTTGAACATTGTCAATTTTCTGAAGTTTTGGGGAGATGGGAAGCAAGGCTCTGAGAAAGAAGTACGTACTGGTCACATATAGTTAAGTCCCAAGGTATAGTCTTCCAAATAAAGTTGACTTTTCTATTTAAAGAAATTTTTCAGTTTTTCATATTGCAAAACATGATTTGTACATGTATGTGTGTGTTCAGTTAGAAGCGTTGATGAACATTAATGTAAAAAATTTTGTATTACCAGGTACACCTATGACAAAAACTATGTCAATGCTCTGGAAATATACTTAACATTAAGACACAAGGATGTTTTCCAGTTGATCCACAAGCATAATCTTTTCAGTTCTATCAAGGATAAAATTGTTTTATTAATGGATTTTGATTCTGAGGTAATGTGTTTAATACTGACCCTTTATTTTTACTGTTCCAAATTTTTTTTTTTAAAGACTTTATTTATTTATTTGAGAGAGAGAGAATGAGAGACAGAGAGCATGAGAGGGAGGAAGGTCAGAGGGAGAAGCAGACTCCCCGCCGAGCAGGGAGCCCGATGCGGGACTCGATCCCGGGACTCCAGGATCATGACCTGAGCCGAAGGCAGTCGCTTAACCAACTGAGCCACCCAGGTGCCCCCTGTTCCAAATTTTTAATAATTAGACATCTATTGAGATGCTGGAGAAGTTAATAAATCACATACTTGGCTATATGCTGATCATCTTCAGTACACTGACCCTAACTAGATGTTATTCCTTTACTTGATGTGGTTATTTTATGAAAGCACTCATATTTGGTATGGAACTTTGAATGGGGTTGTGTGTGTGTGTGTGTGTGTGTGTGTGTGTGAAGTGATTTTTTAGTAAAATAATTGACATAATTCATAGAAACAGAGAAACTAGCCATACACTTTGGCTCATTCACCTCTCTTAATTGTATGTCTCAGGATTAAAATTTTAGGGAAATTTCTATTTTGATCCATTTATTGTGAGTGTATTCGTTGGCATTCACAGATGTAGCACGTGGCATTTCCACTGGTCTCAGCCATGTGCAATATGTTACTTTATTGTACGACAAATTCAGACAGTGGATTGCTTCACTAACGAGGGCACCTGACCTCCACAGCTCACAGTGGCTCGTGCGTGTGTATGTGTGTGTGCGCGCACACGCTACATGCGCTTTTAACAAGTGACAGTGATGGAAATAAGGAAGTTCATAAAACCTAGTACTTCTCATTCAGAAAATTGAAGGTTTAGTTAAAGAGTAGAACCTGTAAGCCTCCAAAAGGATTACTTGGATTTTTCTATCATATTTTATTGCACTTAAGGATATTTTGCACTATATTATGTATGTATGTGTACATGTGTACTATGTATATATTATGTGCTACAGATTAGCCATCACAAACTTAAACTTAATTTAAATAGGAGCTAAATCTACTTCTTTTTTCTGGAAGATGCCTTTAGCCCGTTTTTCATAGTGAATGATTTAAGTCCTTAGAGACTACTCATCTAAAAAGAATTAGTGCAGTTCTGAAGAAGTTCAGGTGCAGAGGTTCTTCTTCTCTGCAAAAGATGATTAAGAGGATGGAGTGCTTCTATAAAAATTAATTACATTTCCCCACATCCATTCTCCCCTTATGCCTGCCCGCCCTCTGTGCCATGTGTCTCAAGAGCTGAGTTTAGCTTCCGTAGCTGTAGAGAAAAGATGAATGAGCTGAAACTGATTGCTGTTCAAGAGTATGACCCAAAGTTAAGGACTCCTAGGTTTCTAATTAGAAGGTACCTTAAGGATAATCCCTTCTAACGTCCTCCTATTTTAGAGGGAAAAAAATGGAGTGGCTAGCTAGGTGGTAGCAGAGTCAGGAGCAGAACCCGGGTATGATGGATGACGCTCAGCCTGGTGGGCTGTCTTCCCACCACCTTTCGTTACAGACACAGTCTCCTTTGTGTTGCATGAATGTTCATGGTGAACAAAGTAAATGTCTGGGAGGAAAGTCCATAAGCTTTCTCTCATCGTGAAACCTCAGTCTATCTTGTTTTTTTTTCTGGCTCCCACCCTCTCCTCCTTACATCTGTGTATCAGTAGAGGGATTCAGTGAGGGTGCAGGTGGCAGGAAGCCAAGCTCAACTTTGTGGTCCGGGGCCCAGCACACGCTCCATAAGCAGAGAGTCACAGGAGTACTTGTGGGGATCTCTCCGACAACACGGAGGCCAGAATACGGGTAGACGGGATGTTTCGTGTTTGGGGAGTGGTAGGCAAGACACAGAGGTCTCAGACGGAGACACCTGGTAAAATGCATTCTTTTACAGATCTCTCCCTTGAGGGCTGCTGCAAAGCGAAGGGCCCCGTGTGTGTGGAAAGAAGCCCCCCACCTGTAACTAGCAGCATGCGCAACATGTGCGCAGGTTCTCTTCTGACACAGCAGGTGTCAGTGACTGTCGCTTTTTTTTCTTTTTATTTCAGAAAGCTGTCGACATGCTTTTGGACAACGAAGACAAAATTTCAGTGAGTGTCTTTTGTTTTTGTACGTGTTACTAGATGGGTGTCTCGGAGCACCCGAGCCATAAAGAGGAGAGCTGTTGGTCCAACAGATCTTGCAGCTATGTTCGTGTCCCCCTAAATCAATGGTTAAAAATGTCTTTTCTCTCTAGATTAAAAAGGTAGTGGAAGAACTAGAAGACAGACCAGAGTTGCAGCACGTGGTGAGCATGACCGTCTTCATTTGCCCTTTTGACCGCATGGGGGGCGAGCCGCCTTTCAGTGCTGGTGTGGGCTAGTGGTGTGACTCGCTCAGGTCACTCCTCGGCGTGGAGGTTTGACCACCGATAGTCCGTAATTAGTCAAATGCAGCAGAAGCTCTGAGCCGGGCTAGGGACTAATTACAAATCTGGTACTTTAACCCTGACTCACCGTTGAATTGTAGTTTAAAAAAAAAGTCATCACATTCGTGTTTGTGCCACCAAAATGTGTCTACGAGTAAGCACCTTGCTTGTGCAGTCAGCACGGGATACAATTACACCCTGTATTACGACACCTCAGAAGGATGCACGAACAAAGCCTCATTTCTCTGTCCCTCACCCTCACACTAGCTAATCCCACTTGTCTCATTTGGTCTCAGTGGTAGTACTGTTAAGGCCTAGGGTTCTAGACTGCCTTGGAAGGCTGCTTTGATTCTCTGCATTGCTGTCACCATGGGAATAAAGCAGGAGTGCGGGGTTTCTCTGTCCTTTAAAAATGATACAAGAAAAGGCTTCAGGGGTCCACTAGGACCATGGGCCTCAAATTCGAGGGGGGCTCTTGTATCTTTGCCCACCTCTTTGCACCCCAAGAGGAGGCTCAGGGGATAGCGTTTTCCTTCAGATGTCAGTTTTAGGCAAGCTTTTGAAGGCTCCAGGATAGGAATGCAAGGTACTTTGTTCCGTTTTGTTTTGGTCAGCGGTCGTGCGGATGCTGTGGCTGTGCTGTTGGGATTGGCAGTCTCAAGGTGATGTGCTGAGCCAAGCAGGCGCCACTCCGCTGGCCCCCTTGGGACTTGGCAATGAAGCAGTGACATCCGGCCTGTGGAAGGCAGGAGCGGGATCATGGCGGCATCTGTCTGTGTGCCCGGGTTGTCAGTGCAGCGCTGAAACTCAGGGCCCCTGCTCAGGTGGCGCATCTTCCCTGTCGGGCAGTGTCTCTGAGAATTTGCCTTGGCCGATGGGACAGAGCCGCCCGGGCCTGCATGCCCCTCTGGGAAACAGCGCCGCGTGTCCGGCTCACACGCTGACCCCAGTGCGGGCACAGAGGCCGGGTCCCCGTCCGAGTGCCATGGAGGCCTGGCCACTCCGCCCCATCCCGGCCTTGGGGACACGCCACCAGCTGACCTGAGGAGCCATTTCCCTGTGTGCATGTGGCCTGGCTAGACTCTTTAGTGACCAGGCACAACAGGGGCTGGCTGACTCCAGTGAACCTGTCTACAGTCGCGGCTTCAGGGGCAGACTGCTGCTCAGTTCCTCGCCCCGGGTGGGAATGTACTTGCTGTGAGTGCTGCGGTCGGGCTTTCCGCCCCTCGTGGGTGATGGGGTGTGTGTTTCCAGGTAGCATGAACTACACTTTGGACATCAATTTCTAACGTATGCATCATATATTGATAGACTTAATCTTGCCTCTGAGTAGAAAGTGAATCCCGCACTTCCTTTGAGGTCCATTAACTTTTTCAGACAGCTAGGGAAAGGAATCGGTATTGAAAATGGGTTCAGAACGTCTGTATTTGGCTTGATTTTTGAGGTCACCAGGAGAGGCAGCATGTCATGGCAGACACGGATCAACACGACTTCACAGAGAGCAGATGCAGAATGTATGAAAAATAATTTAGCACTTGCTGCTTGAGTTTTTAAGAACATTCTCTTATCCCATGACTGTACCCCTTTTATGTAAAAGACAAGAAGTTTTAGGATTCAGGAAGGCCACTAATCAAGCATTTTATTTCTGAAGCTGTGCAGCCGATGGTGAGGATGTTAGCTCTCATTAACATTTCCCTGGCGCTCAGTGTGTGCCGGGCATCTCAGTTTGGATCTGAGTGTTTTACAAATGGCAGCACATTGAGTCCTCACTACGACCCAGTGAGATTTTGGCAGATAAAGAAATTCAGTCACAGAGAGGGTGGTGACTTGTTCGGGTCGTATGGCTGGTCACTCGAGGCCGTTCTGGACAGAGTGTCAGGTTGTCCTTGTCTCCTGAAGGTGTTCTTTGCACTTTTCCTTCCCTGAGACATTTTCCTGAAAACCACTTTTCTCTCAGGCTCTCCATGGAGGCCGTTTAGAACTGATTAAATTAATCAGGTCTTGCTTTTCTTATTTTTATGTTCATGGTTTACTCCTTTGTTCTTTTTAGTATCTGCATAAGCTTTTCAAGAGAGACCATCATAAGGGGCAGCGCTACCATGAAAAACAGATCAGCCTTTATGCTGAATATGATCGATCAAACTTACTTCCCTTTCTCCGAGATAGTACCCATTGCCCCCTTGAAAAGGTAAGTCACAGACTCGCGCGCTCACTTCAGGTGAAGAAGTTGTCCTTGTTGGTAAGCTGTGGATCATTCTCGTCTTCCTGTCGCTCATCCATCCCTGTTCAAGGAGTGATGGCGGCTCTCACAGTGGGAGGTTTCGCTGGGGCCTTCTGATGAGGATTGGAAGGCCTTTCGGCAGAGATTTTATTGAGCAGCTGAAGCATTTCTCTGCCAGGTTGAATTAGAATAAAGGCTTAATCCGGGGTGGAGGACTCAATCAACCACCAAGCAAAAACAGCGTCAGGAGTCTGAGTCCGTTTACCAGGGTCAGAGTGGGGCCTAAGACCGCCCTGGGAGGGAGACCCAGGCCAGCCCAAGCCAGAGGCGTCTGCCCCAGACTCAAGGTCCGTAACTTGGGTCCTGTCCCCTGTCCGCTCTCCACAGCCACATGGTCTGTTTCTGTGTTTCTCACACTGCGTTCCATTTCTCTATTGTACTGCATTCCATTATAATGATGAGAAATTACTAGTCTCTTTCCCACTGTCCTGTATATTCTTAAAGGACAGGTAGTTTGTCTCACTCATTTTGGTAAACCCAGCAGCCGGCACTCATTAGACACTTAATGTTGCATCGTGAGTGAGGGAGGGAGTGAATAAATGAAGACATACGAGATTCTAGTCAGGGCTGCCTATGAACTAGTAAGTGTTTTGAGCCTGCTGTTTGAATGCAGTTGATACTTACCACGTATATACTAGAAACTGGGCAATCTGCGGCCCCCAGTGCTGTTTCCTGTGGTTCTTCATACAGTTTGGAACATGATCTAACATCTACGGGTGTCTTACTAAATTCGGATGGCCAGATAGAAAGTACTTTGGAGTCAGCTGTATGTATCAACAAAACAAAAAAATGTATTTGACCCCTTAGAGATATGTATTACGAAGTTGACTGAGGGGCGCCTGGGTGGCTCAGTCTCCTGGGCGTCTGACTCTCGGTTTCGGCTCAGGCATGATCTCAGGGTCATAGGATCAAGCCCACGTGGGGCTCTGCACTCAGGGTCGAGTCTACTTCGGATTCTTTCTCCCTCTTCCTCCCCCTCTGCCCCTCCCCGCTCGTACTCTGTCTTCAAAATACATAAATCTTTTAAAAAAAACAGTTGACTGAGAACATGCCGTTTCTGTGAACTGACAGCTTTTATAGTTGCTTCTTCAGCCATGTTGATAAATGTATTGGATTCATTACGAACCAATTTCAGCTCAGTGGATTTTTGAAATCTGCAGTTAATGAAAAAATATCTGGCCTGCATATTAATTTATGAAAAAGTTTAACATTTTAAATTTGGGTCCTAAGATATTTTCTCAAGAATAAATTTGGAAATTCATCATCTTACTCTAAAAATAAAAGCAAATGTTTCCCTCTTCTCATTACAGAATCTATAATCTAGGGGGGAAAAGTGAGAATCTTATTCTTTGAACAGTGCCCCTTCATCTGTATCTCACTCTTTGAGGAGATGTCATTTGTTTCCAGGAGGACGGGGCATCTCTGGTTGACTCCTCAGCCGCACGCCTGTGACCAGCAGCCTGGCTCCTTCCCATCCACGAAACTCGGGTGCAGAGGTTTCCCAGATTCCAGTGTGTTTGTGCTTCTCACACACTTTCAACCCATCTGGTTTATAGTTTCCCAGTCTAGTAGTGTTCAACAGAAAGCACACTGTTCTCCCTAAAAGGGGAGCATCAGGAAATTGCAGACCTACACATGGCATTCTAATACATAGAACTTGCTTAGAGCATCGTATAGACCTTTTAGAATTCTTTGTGATCCACTGACAAGAACCAGTTGCATGTAAAAGAACTCAACAGAAGCATAGTGAAATCGATTATGTTTCCAATAGTTTTTTTTTTTTTTAGAGTTATCTCATGTTTTCCACTGAAAGAGAATTTTGAAACGAATTAGAGCTGGTAATGGTAGAAACATGCCATTAAAAATAAGTCAGTAACCTACCCTTTTAGAACTTTCTAGGTGAGCTGTTATGTTACAGATCATTGAGGTTTCTTCATAAGAGATTCTCATCAGGATCCATTGTGTATATCCATCTGTATGTTTGCAAAAAAATGTATTCTTATTCTTGCTCAGGTATGTAAAACCACATTAAAGAGGGTATTACTTATACCCTGAAAAAGCTAGCAATTTGTAAAAAACGAAGTGGATTTGTCCCCCTTGCACGCATGTCAGGCTTGTTAACTGAAGTGAAGATGAGTTACAGGTTCACCTGTTTTGTCTAGAGAGAGACTCAGAAAATTTGGTAACGTTTTCTACTAAATATAAAGTGAAGAGCTTAAAATTTTAATGCCCCACCAAAGAAATCTCTGTTTCAGAAGAGTATATAGAGGTTTAGTCCTATTAGATGCTTTGGTGATAATTTTGGTGGTCGCTTTATTTTAAATGAGAAGTGTTTAAGGTTTTATGGCGTTATTCAGAGCATGTTGATCCCCTCCCTCCCTTGTCAGTGATTCCCTTCTGGCAGAATAGCAGCTCTCTCTTCCTCTGGTTGTCTGCCTTTGCCGGGATTTGGGTAATTGTTGAGAGGAGGGGTGATTTCAAATGACAGCTGGTTGAAATCTTCAAGAATCCCAGTCAAACTTAGTTTGAATTGATTGAAATCCCACAATCAATATTTGGTCAAAAACTTTGTAGAGACCCTGCCATCACATCAGAAGCCCTTTAAGAAAGTGGCATTTATCAGAGACCAGAGTTCAGGATTTAAAATCACCACAACGTGTAAATCCCAAAATTAATCATAAGCTTTTATGAAATTGTGCCTTCTAAAGGAGATACAGAGGTGGTAGGAATTTATAACACTGACAGCCATATAAAAAGACAATAAAAACCATTTATGGAGTTTCCGCTGTGCTTTATAACATGCGCTGTGCTTTCATGTACCTTATTTTTATTTAATCTCTATAGAAGCACAGGTAGGTGGATAAAGTCATTTTATCCACGACCAGCTAAGTCTTCAGGAGTTGAAAGAAACAACCCAGAATGTAGAGCTAATAAGGCAGAGGGCCAAGACTTAGAACCTGGATCTCTTAGGTCAGGTCCCCTATCTTTCCACAATGGTGAGGAATCACTTTTCAGGTTTAAGATGTTAATTGTAGGGCGCCTGGGTGACTCAGTCAGTTAAGCATCTGACTTGGTGTCAGCTCAGGTCATGACCTCAGGGTCCTGGAATCCAGCCCTTTGGGGCTCCTGCTTAAGATTCTCTCTCTCTGGCCCTCCCCCAACTTGTACACTCGCACTCTCCTTCTCTTTTCCTTTCTCTCCCTAAAATAAATAAATCTTGGGGCACCTGGGTGGCTCAGCCAGTTAAGCGGCTGCCTTCGGCTCAGGTCATGATCCTAAGGTCCTGGGATTGAGCCCCGCATCGGGCTCCTTGCTCAGCGGGGAGTCTGCTTCTCCCTTTCCCTCTGCCTGCCACTCCCCCTCCTTGTGCTCTCTCTCTCTTTCTGATTAAAAAAATAATAATAAAAAATAAAGTAAAATAAATAAATCTTAAAAAATATATCCCTTAGTATTGCAGGAATCATGAAAGACATCAGTTTTTAAGCTATTAAACTGTCCTTCTATAATTTCCAGGCGGGATCATCAGGTACTAGTTTTCATTTACAAATCTCATTTCCTTATGCCTAGAATAGTTAAAAGCAGAATGTCGGCTCTGCAGCTTTGGGAATTTATACCTGAATTTATGATTTCTCTCATATCTAATGGCATTTACAAGGCAGCAGTAGTTACGAATTTGTGGGAATAAAGCTGGGAGATGCAACGTTTACAGATTCCCATTAATGCCGTGTAAGAAGACTTCATAAATGACGGCAGGGTCAAGGCTGGGTGGAAATCCTTATTTAATTTATAATTGATCAGGCTCTGGTTAGTTACCCCCAAATCTCTAACTCTTTTCCTTGCCTTTACACTAAATCAGGAAAAGGAGAATTAAAACATTACTTTTGCATCATTTTTTACTCAATTTCTGTCATTATTCTGTCTTTCCACTTTTATTTTTACTATGATTCTCCCTTTCCATGTGTGTGTCTGTGTCTGTCTCCCTCCTCTGGACTTTAAAAATCTTAGTTTCGCTACTCTTTCCTCTAGAGGGAGCATTGTGGCCCAGGAACATTCAAGAATCTAGGGAAACGTGGTTTTATGCTTCACTTGTATCAGTAATAGAAAAATTCTTTGTGCCAGAAATATTCTCTTTTTACATTTTACTCAAAATTTCTAGAGATTTCTAGAGTCTCTGCTTTCTCATATAGGAGAAAAGAATAATTTCAGTACTGTTAGAAACTAGACATAAAACATTTAAAAAATCTGTGAAACTCAAATTTCAGAGACTCAGATTATGTTTGAGCTTGGTGTGACACATCTGCTTGCATTCCAGACCCTTCTTGACTTCAGACTTGCCTTTAGACGTTTCTTCTCATAGGACTTGTCCTTTTTGATGATATCCTAAGAGCTTCCAGGAGCACCATCCTATAGAATGTTCTGCAGGGATGAAAATGTGCTGCTCTGACAAGGTAGCAGCAGCCACATGTCTAGTGGGGAACTGCATTTTAAATTTAAATTTAAATGGCCCCATGTAACAAGTGGCTCCTGTCTTAGCTCAGGTGAGCCTGCAGACTACCAGGTCTGTGTGGTTGGAGGCAGGTATGTTCGCAGATCTTCAAGAGAAGGGGGGATGGTTTTGTTGGAAACTTCTGAATGGTACTTTGAAGTGTCGGTAAATTTCCAAGTACAAAATTGATTTGTAGATACCTTTCAGTAAAAACTAATTTAGGCAGTATACTCATCTTTATTCACACTCTCCTTCTCTAAACGCTCTACCTATCCACTCGTATTACATTTTCTTGTTTATCTGTGTGCGACATGGTCTCGCTGCGCCGCAAACTGTCCGTCTCAATCTCTCGCAGCTCGTGTGATCAAGGCACTCCGTTGGTTTCTCAGTAACTTTTTGGTGGAATGGTCCCAGGTCTTCTGAACTTCATGTTTTTTGCTGTTTCCTTTCACTGTCTACTTCTCACATGGGTATCCTGTCTCTGGTCTAGTATCATTCCTGAAGGGTAAGGAGTAGGTAAGAAAATTCCATTGTGTATAATGATGATTGATTAATGGGCATGACAGTATAGAGATAAGGTAAATCGTGTTTGTTTGTTTGTTTTTAAAGATTTTATTTATTTATTTGAGAGAGAGAATGAGAGAGAGAGAGCATGAGAGGGGGGAGGGTCAGAGGGAGAAGCAGACTCCACGCCGAGCAGGGAGCCTGACGCGGGACTCGATCCCGGGACTCCAGGATCATGACCTGAGCCGAAGGCAGTCGCTTAACCGACTGAGCCACCCAGGCGCCCTAGATTGACTCTTTTAATAACAAGTAAGGAGGTATCTTAACCTCGTTAGATGTAGGTACAATCTCTCAATATATCTGCAGTCTTTTTTATTTTTTTAATTTATTTTTTTTAAAGATTTTATTTATTTATTTGAGAGACTGAGAATGAAAGAGAGCACATGAGAGGGGGAGGATCAGAGGGAGAAGCAGGCTCCCTGCCGAGCAGGGAGGCTGATGCGGGACTCGATCCCGGGACTCCAGGATCGTGACCTGAGCCGAAGGCAGTCGCCCAACCGACTGAGCCACCCAGGCGTCCCAAGTAAATCGTGTTTTTAATCAAAACGAATGGAGGGTTTTCTGAGTGTTCGGAATAGGTTCAGCTATGGGTGAGAAAACTCCCCAAATAGCAGTGGCTTCAACAGGGCAGCAGTTTAGTTCTCTGGCCCACGGAAGTCCTGGTGGCAGGCCACGCAGTTGGAGACCTGGGCTCTCTTCTCTCGTTCCCTTACCTTGTATGACCTTCAGCTTGTGGTGTAAGAGAATACCATTCATGTTTCCAGGGGCGGATTGGGCAAAAGGACTAAAAATAAGAAAACAAAGGGATGCCGGGCCTTGCTTCTTAAAGAATATTGCCAGAAGCTACCATGTTGCCGTTTCCTCCCTGTGGGGACATCCATCACACGGCTCTCCCAGCCAGGCTGGGACTTGGAGATGGTTCTTTAGATTCTGGGCAGTCACACACCCACCTAAAATCTTACTACTCGAGAAATGGGTAAAGGATATTGGGGGACAGTTTGGCTGTCTCTGCCACATAACTGTCAGAGGAGGCTTCTAAGTAATCGAATTAATAGTTTCCTCCTCATTGGGACCTTTCTTTGTTCTCACTTCCTCATTTTCATGATTTGTGTTCTTCAAACTCCACCCTAATTTCACTGTAATTCTAAAATAAGGTGTTCTTTCCTTTTCTTATGTGTGGTACAGGATTCCCCCCACCCCGGCCCCCAGCATTGATTTCTGTGATCAGCATTTTTTCCTCCCTTTTAGCTGTTACTCTCCAACCAGAGACACACACTTAAATATATATTCTACACAAAAATTTTAAGTCAAAAATCAAAATGCCCAAACCAGCTCCTGCTATTATTTCCCTGGTAATAGTAATACCTGGTTGTCCTGGTATTAACCGGCTGGTTGTTGGTAAATGACTACTGCAACTGCACAGCCCAGTGATCTTCCTCCTGAAACCTTTTCTGCCTGCTCATCTGTTTAAAGAAATAGGTACCGCAGGCCCCCCCCCCCCACCACCACACACACACAAGTAGCCAGGCCCCAGCCACGGGGTCGTGGGCCGTGGAGTCGTTAACTGGTTGGGAAGAAGCATGCGGGCTGCCGCGAGGGGGGCTCTCTGGGACCTGGAGTGGGTGGTGTGGGGTCCAAGGAGTAATCGCCTGAAGCACTCATCAGGGGTGGAGGGTAGGGAGTGAGGGTAGCATTCCAGGCGGAGGGATCACAGTGGAGGTGGGAGCAGGGTGTGAGGGAGGCGTGGCAGGCAGGGCAGGTCACCGATGTCTCATAGGCCACAGCGAGGATTCTCGAAGATTCTCGGCCGTACGTTAGAGTGGAGCACCGTGGCAGGGAGGTCACATAGGTGGGGTGGGAGGTGAGGTTTCCTGGGGATCGTTTACTGGTCATGCTGCACCCAGTTCAGATGCCACCTCTGCTGTGAAGCTTTTTACAAGACCCCCCCCCACCCCCACCCCTGAGCCCATGTCCCGTGTCTCTGCGCACGGCCCTCTCTCCACGCTGCCCCCGGTCCTGGCCCTGGGTGTTACTGCGTCTCTGTGAGCCTCCCCAGAGCCTGCGCTCCCTGTGGCAGGGGGAGGGGGGACTGCGTGCTGCTTCCACACCTTCCCTCCACCCCTCTCCCCTGCCGTCAGCAGCAGCATCTGCGTGGCCGCTTTTTGCATCTCTGTCCAACCTGACCCTCCAGTGCCCAGCGGAGTGTACGGTAAATGTGTGCCACTTCATTTACAATATGCAGTTATTTATGAACACGGCGTGGCTTGTTTCTTATGCCCAAGGAAATGCAGTCACCTATGGAGTCCCTCGTTTCTTTACTTGATCTCTTCCTTTTTGAGCCTTCTTGATGGTCAGATACGTTTTTCCCACTCTCAACTTCTGACAGATGCTTGAGCAGAGTTTTCTCTTAAGCCCTGTGAGCCAGGAATAGAAATATTCTGTCCATCTGTGTGTTTATTTATGCATCGGATGTTTCCCGAGCCGCGGTCTGCCCGGTACCGGGAACACGCGGCCGTGAACAGCAAAGCCTTCCCGGAGCTTACATTCCAGTGGAGGGAAAGGGAGCTGAAGGCAGTGATGGGGAGTCAGGGGGGGCACAGTGCTGTGAAGACACCTAAAGTAGCATCAAAAGAAACCTTGGTGGGAAAGTCCTTTTCAGCCCCTGGCTTACCGCCTTTGCCTCCGGAGTGTTCTGAGCTGCCTCCCATGTGTTCTTGGTTAAATTGTGTTCAGTCCGGCATCTGTCTGAGAGGTGAATGAGGACAGCCACCTGCTAGCAAAACCCAAGATTTGTGCTTCGTTTGTTTACTTTGTTTTTAAAGGAAGGCAATGGAAACTTTCTTTCAAACTCATATGTTTAAGTGAATCTATTAATATTTATTCGTGTCTGTTAACTCATAGTAACATTTTTACCCTGCTTTACTTAAAGGCTCTTGAGATCTGTCAACAGAGAAACTTTGTAGAAGAGACGGTTTATCTTCTGAGTAAGTAGCTTTACTTTTGGTCCCTATAAGCTGAGAAACACTATGGTAATGTCGTCGTGTACTGTCTAAGAATGGACATAGGTTTTAGATGGACCAGAGTCACACAAAGCATAGAGCCTGTTCTCTTTAAGAATAGAGAAAGAAGCGTTATTTAATAAATGCTGCTGAAATAACATCTGAATAATTGCATAATAAACAAGCCTGTATTGGCTCACACCTCACAAATGAGTTTGTAGAGGGGTTGACGAGTTTGTTCATTTTTTTAAAAAAAATTATCAGCTTATTTTACCATCATCCTCATAGAAAATACTGTTCATTGTCACTGATCGCACCTTAAATAACTGGAGAAATGCAATTGAGTATGGACGTTTTGAGTGTAGAAGGAAGCCTTTGGTATCGTTTAGCTCTCCGTGGTCCCTGGGCCTCTGGTGCTGCCTCCATGTAAGTCCCGCTTACTATCTTTCACCTTCCTCCAAAATGAACCACTTGCACGAAAGCAGTATAGAAGCCTAGAGGTTTCCTAAGGAAGCTCTGTGCAGGGATTTGTTGCAGAAACACGGAGTTCGAACATGAGGTGTTTCTCCAGCATCTCTTCCCAGAAAATACTCCGGTAGAGTTCATTTTCGTCATAATGTCCTATTGTCTCAGTAGACAAGTAGAGAACTTACAAAGGGAGACATAATCTCCTTTTTTGAAGTTATAAAAATTTAAAAATCCTATACACATTTTAAAAATTAACCATTTTTAAGACCTAAACAATGGGAATAATATTTGTTGGGAAAACAAAATGCTATAGAAGGTATAACAAATTGGATATCATTTTAGTCACAGGCCCGCTATTGTCGTTTGATAATGGCTGCTCAGAATGGAGGATCCAGTTGCTGTCCCTCCTCTGAGTAAAGCTTTCTACATGTCCTGTATTAAAAGCTCAGGGAAACTGTTAAAGCCATTAAAATGCCAATAGAGCAACGAGCCAAGTGTGTAAAGATAATTGGCCAAATAGAAGCATAGTTGGTAAATACTTTCACTTAATGAGGGTCATCGGAAGGCTTTCCCCCGATCTTGGAAGAGCAGGAAATGAGGTAGCTCTCTGATAGTTGAGTGTGTGTTTGGCACAAAGTGTATCAAAAGAGCAAATCCAAAACCACTTAAAGACACAGAATGGCTCCAAAGCCTTTGTAAGTCTTAACTATGTCTGGGTATGAAGGTGTCCAAAGGAAATATAGGTCTGTCAGAGGGAAGTAGGAATCTGACGGACCTGGGTTCAGATTACAGCTGTATGATCTTGGCAAGTCACTAATGTTTCTGCATCCTCTTCCATAAAGTAGAAATAATAGTAGAGCATACCTCATAGGATTATAGTGATGGTTAAATGATGTAATTTATGTGAAGCACTTAAATGAGTATTCAGCACAAAGAACACACCCAGTAAATAGGAGATCATTATTTCACTGTTATAAACGGTAAATGCTGATGCCCCATAAGAAAATATGCTTTTGCCTTAGTTTTTAAGACAAGAGATATGTAAACAAGAGCTATGCTGTTTCTTTAAAAATGATTTATTAAAACATCCTAAATCCTGAATGAAGTATTTCTCACATCTTTGCTAGGCCGAATGGGTAATAGCCGAAGTGCCCTGAAGATGATCATGGAGGAATTACATGATGTTGATAAAGCAATTGAATTTGCCAAGGAGCAAGACGATGGAGAACTCTGGGAAGATCTGATTTTATATTCCATCGACAAACCACGTAAGCAGAAAAGCCATCTGCGATCAGATCTGTTTCTTTCAATACTTCTAGTTAAGTCTAGAGTAAGAATTATCTCAAGACGCATTGGGTGAAAACTATGGTGAAGTATCTATAACCAAAACAGGCTAGGTACATTCTAATAATTTCCAGTCCTCCTCCTGTGCAGAGAAGCCTGAATGTGCAAACGAACGGGTCGTTAAGCTGATGATACTCATTCACCCTGTCCCCATGAAGCGCGTTCCTACATGCTCTACCCCAACTGAATAAATGTGACCTTAGTTTTGTTTTTTTTCAGTTTGGATACAGGGGCATTTATTGTGAAAATGTAAAGCCCTTACCAGTCTCTTTTTATGGAAACCTAGGACTGTCACTGGCCATTGGCCATCTTTGGATGTTTGCTGTGGTGGTACCTAGTCTCCGTCCCGGCCCGCTTCCTCCGTGCGGCACCAGGACTGTATGTGCTGCCTCCCCGTGGCCGCCTCCATCGCGTCTGCCATTTTGGAAAGAAATACAGGGTCACCTGAGCCCTCGTTTGAAGATCTAGAAATGATTCAGAAACCGGCAGTAGTGGTTGAAAGTCTGCCCTCCACCTCCCTTCATTTTTTTAGGAAGAAGGCTTATCTGTTTCAGGATTTTCAAGTTTTAGAAATTGCTCTTACGACTGACTATCTTTTCAGAAGAGCTACAAGAGGATAATGTTACTCAAGTCAAATTCAGGTGTAGATCGTCACGTGCACATGCACCTTTGAGAATCTAGCTTAGCATGATAAAGTTGTAATTTACAGACCTCCAAGGACGCAGGGTGGGAGCAATGGAACACGTCATGACCGGGACCTGCGGTCTGCCCTGCCAGCGAACTTGGGCTTTTAACTTGCTAGCTCTGTGGCCCGGAATGAATTAGTTAACCAGCCTATTTCCCTTGCCTGTAAAATGGGGACAAATAACATTCCTACCTTGCAGAATATTGGAGAAAAGTGTGTGACAGCTGAGCTGTAGTGTAAATGCTCAATAAATGTCAGTTGCACCCCTTTGCCCATTGCGGGCTGTGTTCTGAATCATCACCTGTCCTCTGGCTCTTTTTCACTCACGGAGCTTCTCCTTTACATCATGAAATAAAAGGAAAGTTAGTTTTTGAGAATTCGGAAATGCAAATGGTTTTAACACTTACTTTAAAAGAAATAATGTTTTGAGTTCCTTTTGACCTAAAACTGCATTATGTACATTGCTGATGTGCTAATTGTTTCATGTGGTGTCTTGCAGCATTTATTACTGGCTTATTAAACAACATCGGCACGCATGTGGACCCAATTCTCCTGATTCACCGTATTAAGGAAGGGATGGAGATCCCCAATTTGAGAGATTCCTTGGTTAAAATTCTGCAAGACTACAATTTGCAAGTAAGTATCCTTTCTTGGACAAACCCGCATGGGGAGTGAGTTGAGTTGACTTGTGGATAAACATTTCTGGGGTTATTTTAGATAAAGAATTCAGTTGGATTGTTACATTTTATTTAGGCCCAGATATTTGGGAAGCTCATCAAGTAGAGAAACTAGAAATCTCATCCTTTAAGGAAGCCATCCAGTTTTTTAACAATCTCCAAGTTTTCTCTCCTTGATGAGCAGGGACTTTTACATTTTACATTTATACATTTACATTTACAGCATGGCATTGGGAAGGGTGAGGGGTAGTTACAGTGGCTGTCAGACCCCTCAAGCCAGTTTTAAGTAGCCTAAGTATTGTGTCCACTGGGGGGTGGGGGGGAATTAAAAAAAGTTTTGCAAATAATTCAGTTATTTCCTTGAAGCTATTCAGTAATCCATTGCCTAAAACATGTTGAAATACATGATTTTATTTAACTTTTTGTCTGTTTTCTAGACTAGTACAACTTTGTTATCTGTAGTAATTCAGAATTTGTAATAAAAGCAATGGAACCCATTATTTTCATATAAACAGTCAATATGCTAATTACAAAGCATCCTAATCTTTTCCTTAAAAGGACTCTAACAATTACTGTTTTTCAGGATGCTGGTAGCTTCCATAGAACTTGAAACTGTTTAAGGCACATTTCTTTAACTATTTGGACTGTTCTTTCTCAACTTCATTTGAAAATGAGTTTTCATTCTAATAACAGAGGAAATTGCTGTTCTGGAAACAAAGATTTTGCAGGGAGAGCCAGAAGATAACGTCGTAGGGAGAGAAGTGGTTACCAGGTTAAGTAAGGAGAGGAGCATCGTGATGAGGATTTGTGGGGCCCCTGGCCACTGTGAGGGTGCAGTGTGGTAGGGTGGGGTGCTGCCCTCGGGGTGGGGGACTCAGATAAGAGGCAGGGTAAAAGGAATAGAAGTTGGGGAAGATAGAGGGCCTCAAGAAGAGAAGTGAGAGGTGTAAGGAATGACGGAGTTGAGGAACAAGAACGTGCTCTGGGAGTGAGACGTTGGTACATTAACATTTCTGATGGAGTCCTGGTGAGCTTGTTCAGGCAGGTAAGGGTCACTGGAGTGGAATTTGTCGAGGAACTGTGAGGGCAGCACGTCATCCTTGTGGGCATTGAGGGACGGGAGTGGGAGGGCTGTAGCCAGGTTCCAGCACTCTCCATGAACTGGGAGGCTCAGCTCCCGTGCACTGGAGCTGGATTACTGGGTAGTACAGCCTGAAGGAGAAGAGGTTTTCCTGCGGGCAGGGTGGAGGAAGACAAGAGCCTTCCTCAGGGGGGCTCATGGGGAGTCAGGATCCTGGGAGAGAAATAGGTGTTTAGTTAAAGCAGAGGTAGAGGGTCTGTTCTGCAGAAAGCTTCATGATATGCAGGTATTTATTAACAGAGGAATTGGGAGGTCTGCAGACAACCCTGGGAAAGGGGTGATGGGAGAGAGAAAGAGCAGGGCAGGGAGGAGAGGGTAGGAGGGGAATGGGTGAATAAGCAAGCAGAGGGGCAGGGGGAGCTTGCAATGTGGGAATAGTGCACTGTTTCCGAGGTGGGAATTGGACTTTGGGGAAAGTGGTTTCAGTGTCCGACCTCCTAAAGCTCTGGGTGTCAGTGAGCTTGATGATGACCTGTCATTGGCTCTGTCTACCACTCTGTATGCCAGGACCTGCTCGAAGTTTCAAATCCGAATGTGTTGAGAAGTCATTTAGGTGTGGTGTCTCTGCCACAGGGAAGGTGACAAAATGCTCATTCCTCTCTCCTCCCACTTAGAAGTGCATGAAGCTTGGCCTCCAGGCTGAAAATTTTTACTTTTTTTCCAGCCTCTACAGTGCCTACAGAAACAACTAATAAATCCCTCTTACTAGGCTCTCAATCCAGAGAACCAGGCTCATGGGCATCACTGGGTCTCACTGTTCATTCATTTTTATGAATAAATTTGCATAGTTGTGAGTCAGCCGGGAATAAAAATAAATTATTAGATGTATTCCAACTAAAAAATCATCCACAAAAACAGCTGCTAAATCAATATTTTATCCACTTCATTATATTTTTAAATGTTGAGAGCTTTACCTTAAGACGTGGAAGTGTGCAGTTGGTGATGCGCTGAGGAGGCTGGGGGTTACTACTCAGCCAGTGGATCCATTAACCCTGACCGGGGAGTGGCGTCTGGGACAGGGGTAGGGACCGGCAGGGAAGGCAGCAAAACCTGTGGGAACGGCCCCCATGGTCCCCGCTGCAGCTCAGAGGGCTTGTTGGAAGGTGCAGAGAGAAACCGCTCACCTTGGGCAGGTGGTTCAAACAGTTTCCAGGGGTACTTCCTTCTTATATATGAAGAGACAGTTTAGAAGTTTTTTCTATGGAAAAGGCTACTGTTGTATTAATGACCATTTATTTTCTTTCTGTGGGCCACCTGTCAGAGATCACTATAAAAAATATAGAGCGTCTTGAAGTTTCCAGAAAGGTTTCACATACGTATTTTTTACTCTGTCTGGTCTCTTTTGTTTGTTCCATGAAAGTATAGTTGATTTTCACATGTTCTCACAGGATAAAAAATGGCCAACCCTGTTAATTCCCAAAACTGGGGGGAAATTTTCCAGGTTTGAATGAATTTGTGAGAACCTGGAACCTCCTCTGCAGGGAAGGAACCCAGGGGGCTGTTAGGAACCATTCAGCAAACCTAAGGATCCATGGTCAGATGTCAGGGAAAGGGCTTCTTGGGACCTTTTGCTAATATGCATTGGGAATCTCTCTTTCGGGCAGATTTACGATAAAGCATGCAGCACTGGAAAACATACTTGGGGCACTGAAAATGGCTTTGGGAGCTTTCTACTAGCTAAAAGCCAATTGGAAACAGAAGGCAGGAAAAGCTGTGGGAAAAAACTTTAAATCAGTCTCTCTTCTGGTTTTAAAGGTTTAGGTTTCCTAAAATGCAAAAACTTTCTTCAACTGAATTTTAACATGAGTCGTGTTAGAGGTCTGTGACATCATTAAAGTGAAGGAAAATAGGTCCTCAACTGGGATTTCAATGTTGAAGTTTCTGAATTTATTTTCATATATTTTTATACCTTCTTACACTGTTAGTATAATTACTCAACAAATTTTAAAAGCTTCATGAAGTCAGTTAGATAAAAGTAGCCCTTATCATACTTTATAAAGTATGATAGAAACATTTTAGTTTCTAGGCCTGATTTCAAGGACAGCTAGCATTTGTTATTTTGAAAAAAATTATTTGCCAAATAGCATGGTATAAATGACATTTCAGTATTTACATTAAACTGACAACAGTTTCCAAATTATTTTTATGCTTTAAATTTATTTTTATACTTCATATTTTTAAAATATTTTTACTTATAAATTTAGCATTTATATCCCTTTCTGGTTTCGTACTTTTTCCCCTTAAGAATTCCAGCATCTTTGTTCTTCTGGCCTTCGGAGACAGGCATTTCATCTCCATGGTGGTCGTTAGGAAGTCTCACACATGGGAAGACTGTCTCAGGGGGTTAAAGGATTGGCCTGTCTGGGAAAGTGATGAACTGGGTTTGAGGCCAGATCCTCTGCCTACGTCTTGTGTAGACCGCCGGTTGTTCCGTGGTCTCTGGAGAGGCATTCCTTGTCCCAGCAGGGTACGCCAGCAGAGGACTACACAGGCTCGAACAGGCAGCCTGTTGTCTCTGAAGAGCAGTGGACACGATGTTTGCAGAGCTGGACTCCAGGCCTGGCTTTCCCATCAGCAAGCCTGCTGACCTTCGGGAGGGCACCCAACCTTTCTGGGTCGCAATTTTCCCATTAGATTAAGTCCGTGTTTGTCAAGCCTGACTCCACACCAGAATTATCTAAATTTTTAAAAAAATTACTTTGTTTCAGGTACCACCCCAGATCTGCTAGATTAGACTCTTTGGGCGGTGGGGGGGTGGGGGGTGGGAGCGGACAGGACTTGGGGACTATGTCCTTAAATCACCTTGAGATTTCTTACACTCAGCCCAGCACCAGTCTATGCACTGACATTTGACATTCAGGAACCTCAAGATTAGGTGATCTCTAAAGTATCTTCTGTGTCTCAAGTTCTTAATGGAGTCATTTCAGAAACAGGCCTTTAGGTCGTGCCATATTTCTGTATTGTTCCTCTTCTCTCTACTTTGAAATCCAGAGACAGATGAATTAAGAGGAAATAGTGACTTCTTTCTTACCTACTTTTTTTTGGACTCAGATGGGTTTCTTCTCATTCACAGTACATAAGCTCTTAATTTCTTCTAAGAGGTACTTTTTAAATTTATAGATCCCTGAAATAAACTTTTAAAATGTTTTTTTTTTCCCTTTCAGATTGTTTCTGTTTGGCCTTATCACAGCCTTCAGGTGACCTAGGTGGCCTGTGGCAACCACTGTAGCTTCTTCAGTCAGTCTGGCACCTGTGTGCTTTGTGCTGTCATAAATTCAGATGTGGTTGTATTTGTAATACTGCTTTTGAGCTCCAACAGGAGACCTTAGAGCCGTTCCTTATTTCTCTGCAGTTCATCATCTTCGATGATAATCCCAACAAAAAGCAAAGCTTTTCAATTAGAATTCAGATCCCATAGCATCATAGCCTATATGATAGATTAGAAATTAGGTAAAGTGGTTTCCCAGGTTAGCTCTTGTATCATACTGGGGCTTATAAACCCAGGTAACTATCTGCTGTTTGTAGTTGTGATGATAAGCACTGCAGTATGAACAAGGCAATGTCAGCAAAAAGTTCAACATTCAAAGAATCTTTTAAAATAAAAATTTCAGAAACTCTGCAATTTTTTATGGCATTTTCCCCACAGCAGCTGTTTCTAATGAACATAATAACTTCACTGATGTACAGTTTTTTATTGCTTTATAAAATATCAGTGAGTTTGGTGCTTTTTGCTTTTCATTGGGATTATCATCGATGATGAACTACAGAGAAATAAGGAAAAAGAGGGAGAATCTAGAGTCTCATGCTGGTTTTCAACAGCTATCTTATAATTACATTCTTAAATTTACAATACAACAAGGTATGCTTATAACAGATTGATTATAGACCCTACAACTGGCTGACTTGAAAATGATGAGGATAAAAGGATAAAGGTAATGCTGAAAAGCTTTGCACTATGGAGAAAACAGTGTAATGATAAGAAAACAAGAGTTGGTGGGAAGAAAAAAATAAGAAGTCCCATAAGAGAAATGAATCTCTGAAAGATAATATTGTACTTGCCCGCAATGCCCACAAGTACTTTTTGAGATGAAAGCTTGATGCCATTATGAAGTTGAGGAAAGAAGAGACCACTGGTTTACTGGTTTACCTTGGTGAAATTCTAATAGGAGATATAGATTCTAATTTGAGATATAGATTACACGGAAGAATGAAAAATGATATGACAATCTTAGTATTTCCAAGAACTGGAAAACAAGATCAGTCTCAAACGTGTTATTAATAAGTCCATTTAAAACAAAGACATGAAAGACAAAATAGACCCCGTAATAAAAAGTAGAACAATATGATAGAAAATAGGAATACCTGGGAAGTAACCAAATAGAACTCTTTGAAATTATGTGTGTATTCATTTAAATTATCAATATTCAGTGCAAGGCCAATAGTAGATTGGCTGAAAGGGAGAATTAACTGGAAGATCTGATGACATTGTTTAGTATGCAGCAGAGTAATTAAGAGATAGAAGATACAAGAGTGGTTAACAGGGGCGCTTGGGTGGCTCAATCGGTCAAACGTCTGCCTTTGGCTCAGGACATGATCTCAGGGTCCTGGGATCGAGTCCTGAGTTGGGCTCCCTGCTCAGCACGGAGTCTGCTTCTCCTTCTCTCTCTGCCCCCACTTGTGTGCTCACTTGCTCACTCACCCTCTCAAATAAATAAAATCTCAAAAAGAAAATAAGAGTGGTTAACAGTGGTTAGAATACACACGTCCTCAACCACAGGACTTGTGGAGGAGAGAATCAAAAGACTAATAGGAAAACCTCTAACAAAGCTGATCAAGAAAAAGAAGACATATATATTTTAGGAACAAACATGGGAGAACATAACTAAAGGTGTAGACAAGACTTAAAAACTAAGTAAATGCTACAATTTTATATCCGTATATTTGAAAACTCAATTTTCTAGGAAAATATAAATTACCAACATTTTCTCAAGAGCAGATAGACCTATAGTCGTTAAATAAGTAGTCAAAACATAAAGCCACAATAAAAGTACTATTCCACAGTCAACTTCAGAGGTTAGTTTCATCAGACTTTTAAAAAAACAGGCAATCCCCAAATATGTTTTGTAGTTGACCTTTCAACCAGGACCTGGCGGGGAGGAGGGAGGGACAACACCTTTACCCAGCAGAGGGGGGTGAGAAACGCAGTCTTTCCTCAGGACACGATGGACGGAAGTAACACCTGAGGTCCCATCAGCTTTAAGGAAGAGGAGGAGGATGCTGGGAGGTGTCCCAGCCCTGCCGTGTTGAGTCAGTGACTGGAAGGGCAATAACATTCATTAGAGAGAAACCAACATCTTGAAGACTGCTTTCCTGCTCATCTGAACAAATAAGGAATAAAGCCTAAAAAACAGACAAAACAAAAGCCCAGGCAGCCCCTATTTTACATCAACTTTTCCAGAGAACAGAATGGAGAAGCTCCTCAGTTCCTCACGGGATGCTGGTCTAACCTTTCCAGCATCGGATGAGACAATTAGAGCCCTGTTTCTGTAACACAAATGCAAAGTCTACATAAATCATTAGCAAACTGAATCTGACCATGTAATTATTGAATGTGTATATCATAAACGTCATGAATTCTAAAGTAATCATCATCTATATGTTTGATAAAATTCTAATCAAAACCCCCAAAGAACTTTTTACGGTTCTAAATTTATGTAAAAAGCAAATGGCTAAGATTATCCAAGAAGAATAAGGAGGGTATCAGATACTAAATTTTAATATGTGGGGATGTAAAAATAGTATAACCACTTTCCCAAATAATAAAGCAAAGCCTCATCAGGGGAAAAAAAAAAAAAAAAGCCCTTTGCTTCCCACATCTTCCTGCCTGGGAATGTGGATGTGAGGCCTGGAGATACAGCCTCTAGTTTGTGGCCATGAGGCAGCGACCTGGAGGTATATTCTCCTGTAGATGAACATTTAGGCTGTTTCCAGTCTAGGGCTATTAAGGATAAAGTTGCAAAGGACATTTTCATACAGTTCTTTTGAGGACCTGCTTTTCATCTTGGGTAAGTACCTATGAGTGAAACTGCTGGGTCATGGAGCAGGTATATGCTTAATTTTTTAAGACTGTCCAGTAGTTTTGCAAAGGATGGCTTCCCAGCCTCCCAGGTTTCTCTCACTGCCCAGATCTGTGGCAGGAACTCGAGCCAGCTGCCTATTTTAGTTGGACACCCACTGAACAAAGTTGAAGTTGTGTTTACTGAGGAGGAGGAAAGGCACAAGATTGTTTGTTCTGAAATTAATCCGAAGCACATGGTAACATCTTAACAGATCTGTTCAACCTAAGTGGAAGAGAGTGAAGTGTTGTATGCTGTGTGTTTGCAGTACTTCATACTTGTTTTTAAAGCTTTATTTAGAGAGTGCATGCAAGCAGGGGGAGGGGCAGAGGGAGGGAGAGAACTTCAAGCAGACTCTGTGCTGAGGGCAGAGCCTGACGCAGGGCTCGATCCCACAACCTGGAGATCGTGACCTGAGCCAAAATCAAGAGTTGGACACTTAACCGACTGAGCCACCCAGGCGCCCCAACGGTATTTCACATTTTAAAATGAAACGTAGCAGAAAGTAATGGCGGATGGTATTCAGAATGTGAGTGGCGGTGATTCAATGCCATTCTGGTCATAAAGACCTGGATGGAAGGAGAGCGTGCGTGTGCCCCAAGTGTGTGAATAACAGCAAGTTTGCAAGGCTGGAAAGGAGACCGTGGAAGGTGAGCATCCACAGAGGGAGCAGGCTGTGTATGGTGACCTCAGAAGACAGAAGTTGTCAGGAATCATGAATGTGAAGGTCAGAGAGGGTTGAAGAGGACTGATTTTGACTCCGCCATCAGTGTTTTAATAAGGGCCGTCGGGGGTGCCTGGGTGGTTCAGTCGGTTAAGCATCCGACTCCTGGTTTCGGCTCAGGTCATGATCTCCAGGTGGTGAGATCGAGCCCTGCGTTGGGCTCTGTGCTCAGCCGGGAGTCGGCTTGGGATTCTCTCTCTCCTCTGCCCCTCCCCACCTCCCGTGCGCACGCATGCACGCGCGCGCTCGCTCTCAAATAAATCTTTAAAAGAAAAAAAGACTTTTGTGGAAAGTACCAAGTATGAACTTTTAAGGGTGAAATCGATGATAAAGTGATAACTACAGCACGTTTTTCATGAGTCACTGATGGTTGCTTCAGGGAATAATCCATAGTTAACCAAATGCCTTGTCTGACTGAAAGCAATACCCGGATAATGGTACAGTGTTCATATACCGTCTTTCTCTCTCTGCTTCTGGTTGCCTTCAGATCACTACAGGTTTTAGGGAAGAAATGGCTCTTTCCCACAGGGGGTAGTCACTTTTTTTTGGTATAGCTACCTGTCTGGCATCATGTAAATGAAAACGTTTTTGTATTTTTCTGATTTGGGGGCCTTGGACTTGGATCAGATGAAGTAGAAAGTCACATACTAAGCAGTATTTGTGTGTTTTCCCTTCTCCTGGCTGTGTGTCTCTGAATACTCAAGTTTTTCCTAGAAAATACTACGAGTGAGTGCCCAGAGACACGTGCAGTAAGAGCCATCGGGCCAGAAGAGCGGGCCACAGTGCGACAGAGAGCCTCTGTGCCCTTCAGGCCTTGAGCACCTCCCTCTTCGAAAAGCAACTAGTTCTCGTTAAAAAAAAAAAAAAAAGCATCTAGCTTAAGCACACCTCACACAGCCTCTCCTAGTGTCTAATAAAACACCTGAGAAAACCCAGAACAGGCTGGAAGTCACCCTGGGGCCAGCAGAATGGAGTGGAACGTAGGGTGGGTTGCCCCTCGGCGCTGTGTCCTCGCTGAAAGCAGGTGGGCCGTCTTTGTCTGCATCCCGCCCTGGCTCTGGAACACAGAGTCGGTGCCAACCGGGCACAGCAGCCTGCCCTCTGCATCCTGACTTCCGAAGCTGCTACAGTGTTGCGGCTGCTCCTAATTCTCCAGGCAGGGTGGGAGAAAATTCAGAATTAAGCGGACAGCATCACAGGAAAAATGCATAAAGCAACAGAAAGTGCAGTACTAGGGTGAAGAAAATGAATCTTGTAACAATGTTATCAGTGGTCATTTTTCAGTTGTCAGCCGCTTAAGAGTCACCAGATTGACGGTTACCAGGGACACTTTACATTCTTAGCACTATGCTCAACAGTTTGGATTGGAAGAAAAGAGGAATTATAGCAGAGGGGATTTAGGACAGAAATCACATCTGTTTAGTTTCTCTGTGCCCTGTTCCTTGTACATGATAGGGACCCAGGATAGATTAGTGTAGTAGAGAGAGGGATTTATCAAATGGAGGATTTGGGGATAGCAGGTTTTCCATCCTGGGCAAAGATCTGGAGGTTGGAACGGAGCAGGTCACTTAGGGGCCCAACTGCCAGAGAGTCCGCATTAGGAAGCTCTGTAAGATGATGTTAGGGTTGGTTACCACAGCCTTCCTTGCCAGACTGCAATTTGTATTTAATTTCACAAGCACCACATACGTGCAGTGGTGACCGAATGGAGGCTGGAAAGGTGGGTTTGGAGGGAAAAGCGTACCAGGGACAGGCAAGGGTGAGTGCCTCATTGGACGATTTCAAACACACCCATGTTCTGAATCCCCAGTAAGAGGGTTTGCCCCGTTATTTCAGTCTTTTAAAAATGGCTTTTTCTTACAATGTATGTATTAGATTCTGCTTCGTGAAGGCTGCAAGAAGATTCTCGTGGCAGACTCTTTGTCCTTACTGAAGAAAATGCACCGAACTCAAATGAAAGGCGTTCTGGTCGATGGTGGGTAAAATTGAAATAATTCTACTGGAATCACATGCTTTGCTTTCAGAATAGACAGAGCAAATAGAAATACTGTGTGATCCCAAGTGTGTGTGTTTCCTTGCAGAGGAGAACATCTGTGAATCGTGCCTTTCCCCTATTCTTCCATCAGGTGAGGTGGTTGGGAGGGGGGTCATCCCCAAATGTGGGTTCATGAGGAGTAGAATTAAAACTTTGACGTTAACTAATTATTATATAGCTTTTGGAATAACCCATTTTAGAGGAGAATTTCAGCCCACAGCTGTCCTCAGTTGCACGCTGGTACTGCCCTTCTTGAAAGCTGAGGTGCTCACCCGGCAGGGAGTCTGCATTACCTAGGAGGTAGAGCCCAGATGCTGGTCCCACCCCAAGAGGTGCGGGACCCCAGAATTTGCAGTTCTAACACGTTCCCACGTGGTGTGGATGCTACTTCAGGGGCCATTGTGTGAGATACCATGGCTTTAGGGTAAAACAGAGTGGAAAATCTACCATTGACAATGCTTAAATTCCAAGGTAGAAGAACCGTGTGTAGCTTCCCCTTTTCTTCAAACTTGCTCTGCTATATGGTTCAAGGCACCTAATTTTCCCACATTTCACCAGAAACCTACTACTTGCCATCTAATTCGAACATTAGCATGTGTTTATTTGTAGTTGGTAGATCTATATATCATCCTGTGTAATCAAAGCACCTTATGTAAGGACAGGACAGAAGAGGAAATTCCATAATTTGAAAGTAGAAAGCAAAGCATAGTTACTGGGATGCAAAGAGTGTTTTTAATGTAAATTCAGCATAGAGGGGTACTGAAAGAGCTAGCTGATGTACGATATACTTAGCTTTACGGGATTATAGAGCAGGACCGGGACAGACGTCGTTCCAGTCGGGGTCTTTCCTGCAGGAACTAGGCTTGGATGTAAGTATTCATGTTGACAGCCGCAGTGGGGAGCTTCCGTCCTGGTTTCCGGTCGTGTCTGACCAGCAGTGCAGACGGGGGTGAACGGCTGTGCCTGGACGCCGCTGAACAGCTCGGCCAAGGCCAGAAGCCAGCTGGAGCATTTTCCTAAAGCCACAAAGTGGGCTTGAGCATAGGGTGGTTTTCTGGTGTCTGAGGGTCTAGGGAAGGGAGGAGGGCGTGCACAGACTGATCTAATTTTTACACTACCTGTGCTTGCATTTGCGGTGAGGTGGTCCCTTGGTGGTACTCGTCACTGACGGGGAGGCCAGGCACGGGATCTGTGACTCAGCATCCCCACCGTAGTCCCCACTTTGCATCCGATCACACCCCCCTCGAGACGGGGGTTGGGGGGTACCAGTGACCACGTAATCCTCCTGAGGCAGCGTATTGTGGGAAAATTAAACTGCAGTGGGACTTCAGGCAGGATGGGTTCCAGTTCCCGATCTGCTTGTTGCCCTGAGTGCTCGTGTCTCTGCCCCCCCCGCAGATGCCGCCAAGCCCTTCAGCGTGCTGGTCTTCCACTGCCGCCACATGTTCCACAAGGAGTGCCTGCCCGGGCCCAGCACAGTGAGTTGGCCGCCTGGCAGCCCGACGCCACAGAGCTCGCTGCAGTCGGGAGGACGCACTCAGAAGTGTCCCCATCGTCCTGTGGCTTCTCAGGATTCGTTGTCTAGCACATGAGGGAAATGAAAGTATTTTTCGAATGCGTCATTTCCTGTCCAGTAGCCCCCCCCATCCGTGGTGTCCATTACCGTGACGGTTAGTCGTGCTCTGCAAACACATGATCCTCTTCCTGACCAACGGCCAGGTTGTCCGGAGTGGCTGCACCGAGCTCACCTGCTTCCCTCCTTCCCTCCCTCCCTCTCAGCACGCACGCCTCTCCTCTCTCACCACAAGAGGGGGTCCGGCAGGAGCCAGACAAACCACAGCCGCAGAACCTCTGTCACAGTATGGGGGGGGGTCACAACTGTCCAGTAATCTCTTCCTGGGCCTCATTTCTCGTACGTAGGTCTGCATAGAGAAAGCCGAGCATATTTAGGGCTTGGTACTGTCTGGGGTTTCAGGCAGCCACTGGGGGGCCTTGGAACTTACTCCCCAAGGATATAGGGGGGTTACTGTGCTGAACATCATAAAAGCCTACTCACCAAGGGAATTCGTTTAGGTAAAATCGATGACTGTCAAGCTATGCTGACATGACATACAGTGAGAACCAGTTTGTAGAACTTTCTCAACCTGAGTTCTGCAGCAGGACACTGCTGTTTTTAGGGTCCTGTTCCCGTGTCCCCCCAGGACACGTGTCTTGCTTTGGGGTATCGTCTGCATCACAGTAACAGCTGGTGTAGACAGAATCCTGTGTGACCCAGCAAAACCTCCGGGAGGAGGAGTGGTGTTTCATAGCTCCCCGCCCCCACCGCTGCTCCCATAAAGTATTTCTGAACAGGAGAGTAGAAAGCGCCCTCTTTTTAAAAATCTGTGTCTGTGAATGACCTTTGCAGAACTCTCCTGCGCAGTTCTGCGGCATCTGCAGCGCCAAGCACCGCGGGCCAGGAAGCGCCATTTTGGAGATGAAGAAGTAGCCCGGCTCTGCCGTCCTCTTCCTCACCACGCTTTTGAAGACTGCGTGTCTTTGCGGCAGCGGTATTTGTGGACACCAGAGCTGTTCCGGGATTTGTACGTGTTTATGTTCTGCTCAAGGAAAACTTTCTTCATCTTTGCCCGTCTTCTAGAGGTTTCTCTGTGCAGTTGATGAAGTGAGGGTTTGCCGCATCCATGCCTCCAAATATTTGGGCTCACAGTCCGTATTTCACCATTTGTTGGGCTCATTCTTCATTTAGGAATAGAGAAGTCAGTCTGGGAGTTGGAAAATGAATTTCTGGAGCCTGGTAGAACTGGCCATCGGGCGGCCTGCTGAGCGTGGTCCTCGCTGCCACGAGCATCGCCGGGGAGCTGCCCAGCCAGCGCTTGCTGCAGCTTGGCACCTGTTCCCACAGGCTCTGCTGCCATCAGTCCTCGCATTCTGGGTTTGCTTTTTTTAATATGTCACCAGCTGTGATTATCTTCTTAATAGGCATTTAATGCAACATTGTGTAAATTGTCACTTATTCAAGGACATCTGGGAATAACATGAGCAGGCTGACGTCGTGCTGCTTTACGGTGACTGATCACGTGTTCCGTATGTCTGTCCATTGAATAAATGTTAGCTCTTCCCATTATGAAAGACTCCCTTTCAGTGGGTTGAACTTCATCCCGGAATTCTGGCACGCTAAGAGCGGAGAGTTTCCACACCTTAGAGTGTGAGGGCTCGTGCTTAGCTTTTGCCAGCACGGAGGGAGGGAGGGAGGGACACTGCGGAGTCTGAGAGGGATTCTCAGGAGCAATGGGACTGTCCAGTGATGGAGGGTGGGCAGGACAAGTTTTCTGGAGCCTCGTTGGCCCTCGTGGAACCTAGAGAACATAGAATGCAGGCAGAGAATTCATACTTGGGACTGTCTTACAGTGACTGGCTTCATCGGTCTTGGGATGGGTTGCCATCCTCTTGCGATGGGTGCAAATGTGTGGAAAACACTGTCGCCACTCTTAGTCCCACACATGTGAATAAATGCAACTTTCTGCTTTGTTTTCAAGGGGAGAGGGTAGGATGCTAATGAGTCCTAAGCACATACTGACCGGTGGACCTGGCATCTCCTTTCATGCTCCCTGCGTCCCCCAGAAGAACATACTATGTCCCTTGGTTTCCTTACAACGCAACTGCAATGTAGAGATGCTGTCACAGTCACAGGTGAAGATGAGCTTCAGAGTAGGGCTCCTTTCAGAAAACCGGTGTGTGTGTGGGGGTGGGGGGTTCATGGCACATCTCTGCAGTGGAGTCAAAAAGAATGTTCTCTAGCAGACAACAGGCTTTTCCCATTAGTCTTAAATATCTCAAAGTGGAAAGTTGTCAGCCCCCTCAGCATCATATCCCCTTGTTCCAAAGCTAGTGCTCTTCCTGCTCTTTTTCCCTTCTAACAAGAGAAATCCTTCCTTCACACACACACACACACAAAAACCTCACGAGTAAGCCCAGTTTGAAACACAGGTAAGAAGCAGAGCTACTGCACTTAATTTGGAGGGGAGGCGGTGGGTGTAAATGCATATGCATCTCCCCTCCTTACAGAAAGCCATTCTGAGTGTGAAACAGCCAAGTGCAAAGTTACTTTGTGATAGTGGTTTCTTTTGCTTTTAGCCGAAAGGATTTTATACTAGTTTAAGAAGTTCTTAAATTTTTAATTTGGTTGGTATAGTGTTAAACTATGTACTTCACATTCCTAAAAACAAACATTTGAGCAGTTACCGTGTGTCAGGCGCCCTTGTAAGCACTTTGTCTTACTTCATCCTCACCCTCCTCATTGTACAGGTGAGGAGGCCGGAGCACCTCGGGGCCAAGCCATCAGCAGGCGGCCTGCAGCATCTGTGATCTTAACCCTGTGTATTTGACCTGTTGTGGTCGGTGCACAGAAAACAAAATCCACTCTGGCCACAGAAGGGGATTCGTTACAAAGTAGCCAATGGCTTACAGAATCAGCGAGAGGACTGAGGAAGCCGACGGTAGGGAGAGCTTCCCCCCTCCCCCATCCGGGCTGCCGGGGCGCTCCCTGCCCACCTCCACCAGAGGACGGGCAGCACAGAGCGTGCAACCCGCTTTTAAGTAAACTGTAAATAAAAATATAGACGTTCCTCAATTTCTTTTAAAGTTCACCCAGTAACACTGAATAAGGAATAGGATGTGTGTACATGTGTGCGTAGGAGACATTCTACAGGCTCAATATCAGACCAGGTCATTCGGGCTTCTCTGACCAAGACTCAGGCTCTGGAAACTCCACCAATTTGGATACTAAACCCTAACTTGGACTTCCCAGACCCCTATCCTGGACTCGTAGCTGATCGTCACTGTATGAAGGCTACAGTGCAGGTTGGGGGCGGGGGGGTTAGAATCCGTGTGAGGTTCGTAGTACAGAGAATACAGGAGAGAGAAGGAAAGATGGCCTCCAGAAGCGCGAATGCCAGGGTTAGCCAAGGCCAGGCCTTTCTTTACATGCACCGAGAATGCTGCTTCTAAATGCAAACGTGCTCGTGTCCCTCCTCTTCAAAGCCTCAGGTTTGCAGATCGGCCTCTGCAGCCCTTTGCCCGGAGCTTCGCGTGCTGTCTCCTGTCCCTCCCAGAGCTCTGGTTCCCTTTACCGGACTGCAGCTCCCCCTCGGCCCATGGTGCTGTGCTCAGGGGTCCTCGCTCGCCCTGGCCTCGGCCCGCCTGTCCTCGGAGAGCACCGGGGGCTCCGTCTGCCCTTGTCCACCGCACTGCCGTTGCCGGGGTCTGCGTGCACAGGCGCGGTCTGCGGAGGGACACCGTGTCAGTCTTGAGCCCGTAGTCTACGTGGTGGCATAAATTTCATCTTCGCTCATGGGCAACTCAGATACATCAGGCTTTTCCGGATTAGTTCCAGGGACTCCTTTCCTGGTTGCCTCGAAGTTTTGGGGTGGTGGCCGGGACGGCATCACCGCATCCGGCATCCATGAGAAGGCATCTTGCCGTCAGTTGACCTCTGTCCATACTGGCATTGGCTGGAAGGCTATCGTCCCCACGGCCTTCCAGCACCTGCCTCTGCTGCTGCCCGCAGCCCCAGCCCGTCTCTGGCCCTCAGGTCTCCTGCCCCTGCTGCTCCTGACCCCCAAGCCTCTCCCGGCCCCTCCCCCATGCCTGTCCGCCTCGTGGCTCTGGGGCTTGAGAAAGTCAGTCTCGCCAACCAAGTTGGTCTTTCTCTGTTGCTTCCTTGCCATTCCCAAGAGTGCGTGGGGTATGTGTGTCGCGAGGGGTGGGGGGGGGAGGTGTTGGAGAAGGTGGGCATTTGCTTGGTAAGGCTTGCTACTTCTCAGAGGAAATGGAAAGTGGGGACCCTCTGTTCTCCAAGCTGCTGAGTCCACCTTGACTGAGACCTCAGTCTGGAGCTCAGAGCGAGATGTTCCTTGCCTCTGCTCTCTCTTCCTGGGGCCCGTCTCCTCTGGCTCCTCCACCCCAGTCAGGTTCCTACTGGGGCAGTGGACGCCTGTCACAGTATCATGTTATTTTGGGGACCCAGAGGCTGAGGTTCCTGCAAGCTGCCAAGTCTCTGAATTTTTAAGAATCCGTTCTGGGACTTAAAATCAAGGATTTGCTTTTCCTTCTCTGCTATATCATCCCTGTCCTGTGGCCATCTTATTGTCAACAGGGGAGACTTGCCCCAAGTGGGGGAAGCAACCCACCTTGGACACTACACCACAGGAGCATCCTGCCCTTTCTACTTACGTGTCTGCGTCGTCTGGGAGCTCAGTGAAGACGAGGAACATACCGTGTTCACCTTTCCATGGTAGAGTGACGCACAGGAGGCACCTAAGGATGTCTGCTGAATGAATGGAAGTCCGTCCAGTCTTTCTCTCTTGTTCAAGACAGAGAAATACATACCTTAGAACATTCTGTGACCTGAGTGACAGGACTTGTAAATATGGCCCCTCTGGTCGACGTGCTTCTCTAGAGACCTGCTGTCCTCTCTTCTGTCATCTCTTCCTCCCTTTTGATCTTCACGGCCACCATCAACAAGTCTCTGTTGTCTACATTCTTCCTTGCATAATGAACACGATTTATTCTCAAGTTCCTAAAACCTCATCTTTGAGTGCTCTTCCTCCTCTGTCCCCCATCCAGTCTGCCAGCTTTTCTCACCTTCACGCTGTCCTTTGCATTCTCACTGCCACTGTCCTGGACCCAGATTCTTGTCATCCAGCATCTGGCTGGGTTAGAACCAATCCCTTCCCAGTTTTCCTGCCTCCACTATCCACACTTCTGATTTATTCTGCACCCAACTTCTGCATTAATCATCCTTCCAGGGCACCTGGGTGGCTCAGTTGGTGAAGCATCTGCCTTCGGCTCAGGTCATGATCCCAGGGTCCTGGGATTGGGCACCGCATCAGGCTCCCTGCTTCTCCCTCTCCATCTGCCTGCCACTCCCCCTGCTTATGCGCGTGCGTGCTCTCCCTCTTCCTGTCAAATGAATAAATAAGATCTTCCAAAAAAAATCACCCTTCCAGACTGATCCACTCAAATTCCCAGATATTTTGTTATTCCCAATGCTTACAATCTCTACAGTACATTTTCCCCATTTTTTCAGTTACTGTCTTTCAACTCATCAGTTTAGATCCCATCAGCCTTCAAAATCCAACTTAATGTCTCACCATCTCCAGGTCTTCCCCAACATACTCTGTTCCCCAACTTAAAGCAGTTCATACTCCAACCTCCCAGGACTGTGGCACAAACGTGACAAAGGTATTTATGATATATTATTGGGTATAATGATAAATGAATTGCTCAAAAGAAAATCAAATCTCCAAAGGCATTCTATAGAAAGGCCGCTCAATTAAAATATCCCTTACTAGACCGAACCTCATTCTCCTGCCAGGTGTGGGTTTCTTTCCCCTGGAAGGAGTGTCAGGAATATTATGGCAGAAAGAGAGAAGAGAAGAGCCCGCTTTGCTTGGGTAGTTCCTGTGACTGATCTTTCTTGATACCTGATAGCTTCATGGATACATCCACTCTCCACAGCTCCCCTTTCATGCTGTGGTTTTCTAAAAAGAAACCATTCTATTCACTGTCAGAAAACAGTGGACCTTCCTAATGTGAAGGTCCTTAGTCCCAGACACTATAAATGCCTGAATAGGTCAGATCACCACAGATCACTGTATTCAAATGATTTAAGCCAAAGCAATTTTTTCCAAAATTAATCAAGCTTTTTGCCTGTTATTCCAAGTAGCCTCAATTCCCTTTTGCTTTGATGTTAGCACATTAATGACAGACTTTAAAAATTCCATCAACTGCTCTTGGACTCTAGTGATAATGTTAATTTGTGATCCCAACCACAGCATCTTGAGAACGTGAGGGGCACTATTACACAGCAAACCAACACAATGGTCCCTGGCAACCTAGGAAGCCTGTCACCCTCGCTCTGACTCCTGGCTCAACGCTACCTGTGACAGAGTTGAAAAAAATGAAGCTACTTGAAGCCAAAGCTGACAACAGGTTCTGCCTCCTAAAGGCAGTTGTAGGGGCCACACCAATGAAAAATTAAGCCTTTACCATGCTCTCCCGCACTTCCAAAGCCTGATGGGCAGACGGGAGACTCAAGAGGGCAAGAAGCAGCCGCAGAACCAGAACCTCTACACGTTCCTGGCTGCACTCCTCAGATAATACAAGTTAGCCCAGAGCTCTGTCAGGGGCGAAGAGCTGAGTTGCTCTGCTTTCTAAAGGGAGGGGAACCGAGCGAGGAGGATTTTAGGGAATGAGAACAAGCAACCAGAATAACCAGAGGGCTTTTAAGGCCAGTATTTTCACCTGTATGTCACGTTGATGCTGGACCCTTCTACCTTCCCCAGTGTTGAGTAAAGTCTGGCATACAAACAGTGTCATCTGTGAGTAGGTTCTAGGGGAAACTGAGGAGCTGTGCTCTACATCTGAGACCCTGAAGAGCAGGGAGAACATAACAGTGGCAGGAGGCAAGAGCTGAGGTTGATTGGGAACAGGAGCATAGACCCACATGTGACAACAAGAACATAAAAACCCCAGATTTGGGGCATCTGGGTGGCTCTGTCATTAAGCGTCTGCCTTCGGCTTGGGTCATGGTCCCAGGGACCTGGGATTGAGCCCCCCATCGGGCTCCCTGCTCAGCACGGAGCCTGCTTCTCCCTCTCCCACTCTCCCTGCTTGTGCTCTCTCTCTCTCACTGTGTCTCTCTGTCAAATAAATAAAATCTTTATTAAAAAAAAAAAAAAAACAGATTTGCTGGCATGTTGGGAGAAGGCTGGTCTATTCCTAAAGGGAAATGGATAAAGGCCTTGAGCCAATTTTACCTAATGTCAAAGGACTGACTCGGTGACTTGGTTACCATTGAGTCACTGCCTATGGAGTTTAAACTTAAGCTTCAATTTTTTTTTTTTAGCTTTTTTTTTTTATTCTTATGTTAATCCCTATACATTACATCATTAGTTTTAGATGTAGTGTTCCATGATTCATTGTTTGTGCATAACACCCAGTGCTCCATGCAGAATGTGCCCTCCTCAATACCCACCACCAGGCTAACCCATCCTCCCACCCCCCTCCCCTCTAGAACCCTCAGTTTGTTTTTCAGAGTCCATCGTCTCTCATGGTTCGTCTACCCCTCCGATTTCCCCCGCTTCATTCTTCCCTTCCTGCTACCTTCTTCTTCTTCTTTTTTTTTAAGCTTCAATTTTTTAAAAAAGATTTTATTTACTAGAGACGGGGCATGTGCGCCGAAGCAGGGGCAGAGGCAGAGGGAGAGAGAATCCGAAGCAGATTCCCGCTGAGCACAGAGCCCGACATCTCAAGACCCCAAGACCATGACCTGAGGTGAAATCAAGAATCGGACGCTCAACCAAGTGAACCACCCAGGCGCCCCTTAAGCTTCAGTGTTTTAGATAATTTTACTTCAGAAACTATGTACATAACGGTCACCAGGCTTTTATTCTAATCCTAGTGCTTATCCAGTTCTACGGGCACATCTGTGCATGCCGATCTCTTCCCAGTTGTCTCACATCACGTGTAAATAGGGTCTGTAGATGGCATAAGGAATCTGCAAATGACAGAATCGAGAATGAAAATCACCTTGTAATATTTAATAAGTATGGAAAACAATAGAGGTGAGATGCAAAATTCTTCAGTTGTGCTCAGAAAAATTATTTGTACACAGATGGATTAGGAAAGACCTGGTTAGTAGTCCAGATGAAAAGAGGCCTTAGCAGGAGCATTTTGCTCTTAAGGTTGACCAAGTTTTAACCCATGCTCTGTCACTAAGGAACCGTTTGGGTAAGTTAGCATTTCCTAGCCTCAGTTGCCTCAAATGTAAGATGGGGCGATCATTGCATCTATTTTGGAGGAGTTGAAAGCCTGAAGGAAGATGCTGCGTGGAAAGTGCTCAGCTAGTACAAGGCACAGGAAAAGTAACCAGCATGTAGCAAATGCTTCGTGAATGTCAGCCTCTGAGGTGGCCTACCCTTGACCAGGGTTGGTCAGTGACCCATAGAATATGGTGGAATTGATGGTACATCGCTTCCAAGGTTTGGTCCTAAAAGTCACTGGGGCCGGGCATCATTCACCTGGAGGAAGCTGGGCCACGAAGAGAGGCCCTGTGGGGAGGACCCGAAACCGTGCCAGCAGGATGAGAGGGAGCTAAGAAGCGACTCTCCGGGGCCAAATGAGAGTCTGCAGTCCCCACCAACAGCGTGACTGCGGACTCCTGGAAGACCCTCAGCTGGAGCCGCCCCCCTCAGCCACTCTTGGATTCCTGATCCTCAGAAACAGAATGAATGTTTGTTGGCTTTAGTGGCTAAATCTGGGGGTAATTTGCTAGGTAGCACTAGACAACTAATGCAGCAAGTGCCTCCTAAGCATTAGCTTGCATTTTTCCAAAATTAATCTATGTTGCTGTTGCTTGACCACAGAGAGGGAACATCAGTGACTAAAAAAACAAAGACAAAATTGTAATGGACTGTTGGGCCAGTTCACAGGAAGCGGAGTTCTCCATTCTGCATGTGAGAGCACTTTGTTAAGGACATTTTTTTTTAGCAGACGTTTTGACAAAGTAGGAGGAGCTAGGAGAGGACAGAGTTTGAAATCCTACCATTTAAGAAGTGAAGGAACTGGATAGCACATTACTTCAAAGACATGAAAACAGAGGGGTGTACTCGTTTGCAAGGCTTAGAAGTAGGTCCTGCACAAAGGGGAAACATATGCTCTTGTTGCTTCAGAAGTTCAATTGCTGAGATTAAAGTTCTATCAAGAAAGGTATAAACTCGAGAACTTTCTAACGTCTGAGATGTCCAGCAACAGTTGGGTGTGTCCCCCTTGGCCACATCCCAGAGGCGGGGCGAGTTGCAGCCAAGGCTAGTAACTACCTGTCAGATCTGTGGATTCACCTCTGGGCTGCCCGTTACAACAGCTAGATTCTAAGTCCCTTGTCCACTCTAGGCATATCCAAATCCCTCTAGAAACAGCACATTTAATCGGTTACTCTCACGCTCTGTTATTTTTATACTCACACCCAATGCCCATCTGTTGTGTGTCTGAATACCCACGCCTTTGGCTGGCTGATTAATTCAGTGTCACTACAGGGTCCTTATTCCCATCCTCCCTTTGAGGAAAATGCACTTGTCTCTCCCATCTGACCACTTTGCAGCTTCCTTTTATTTTTTTGCCAGATAATAATGCCAGTTCTTATCTGCCAATATTACTTTAAGTGGGGTTTTTCCCCTAAAAGGAAAAGGAACATGACTATGTTTCCACATGTGTTATGGGCCAAATGGTTTCCCCTTAAATTTATATGTTGGAAGTCCTAATCCCCAGTACCTGAGACTAGGACTGTATCAGGAGATAGGGCCTCTAAAGAGGTAATTAAGGTAAAATGAAGTCGTATGGGTGGGCTCTAATCCAAAATGACTGGTATCCTTATAAGAGGAGGAAATATGGACACAGCCATATGCACACACAGAGGAGAGACCATGCAGGGACAAAGGAGAGGCCTCAGAAGAAACCAGCCCTGCTGACATTCTGATCTTGGACTTCTAGCCGCCAGAACTGTGATAAAATATATTTCTGCGGATCAAGCCATCTAGTCTGTGGTATTGTGCTCCGGCAGCCCTAGCAAATGAATACATGAGAATTCCTCATTCTAGAAAGGGACTTGTCGCTGCAGAAACACAGTGCCCTCTCTCCACCCAAGAGACCACTGCCTGCACTTCTCAACGCCAGGCATACCGCCTGGGCCCCCTCACCTGCTGGCTCGCTTTTCAGAACGCCACGGGTCTTTCTCGTTTCTCCAGGTGTTACTTACCATGTGTCCTCTCTGACTGGTGCCCAGCTTCTCCGCCAAAATGTATGGAGGGAAGTACAGCAGGAAATGTCTATTCAAACGATGTGAAAGGACACAGCATAAATTTGAATTCCAAAAATGTGGAAGAGTTGCTCGTAAGAGCTCAATAAAATATTTGTAGATGATATTACCTTAATTTGAAGTTTGTTTTAACATAACTGCTTCTTTTAAGATTCTTTTTAGCTTCGATTTTTAAAAAAGCTTGTACTAAGATTTAGGTTCAAGATATGTACTTTGACCTCTCCAAACACTAACATAACTGCGTTTGTCAGGACCCTTGGTTGTGAAGAGAGAAACAAAACTCAAGCTAAGCTTGGTCAAAATGGAGAATTTATTGTAGGGTCATGGAATTACAAGAAGGCTGGCATTGTGTGTAGGCTGCAGGAACTCCGATGAGGCCAGTACTTTAACTGAAAAGGAGACCCTCACACAGATGGAGGACACCAGGTGGACTTCCCGAAGGAGGCAGCGCCCACCATCGACTTCCTTTGCACAATCCAGAGAAACAGACTGACGCGCCCAGAAGCAGCCATGGCTGCCTGGGGGAGCTGGGCTGTGAGCATGAGCAGCTCACCAGTATTTGAGCCAGCACTTGAGCTGCTTTCTCACATTCTGCTTGTCAGTTGTGAGTCATGTCAGCTAAAGCATGGGGGCCATTCTCCATGCGCAAGGATAGCATCTGGGCTCATCTTCTTAATACTAGAGGCAGAAGTGATGACAGGAAGAAAAGGGGACTATTCCCCAGATGCCTCCTAGCTCATTCCTGCACATCCTTCAGCTTAAACATCACTTTGCCAGAGTTGTCTTCTCTGCTTCTCCAGGTAAGTCTAGCTTCCCAGTTAAGTGCCTCCATAGCAACCTGGACTTCTGTGAACTCTTAAAGTTAAGTACCCACTTGATTCCCATTAGACTCTTAATTCCCAGATGTCATATTAATTCTATGTCTATTCTCCGTGCCTAACTAAGTGGGATTTATATTCAAGACACTCAACTATGTTTGCCGACTAGTGGGAAAACAGTTAATTCTGTATCAAATGCAGTCTACTCAGCCCAAATCCAGTAACTGAAGGCAGCACAGCCAAGTACATGTTAGCCCCTAACTGGCCTCATCCCAGGCCAGTCTTCATTCATCTCTCCTGCTTTGCTCAAGTGCTCAAGTAGAGCTCTATTGCCATCGTGGTTTTGACATAGTTCAAAGGATTGGCTGTGATCCTTTCTGTGCTGTGGAAAGGATAAAAGAGGAGGAGGAAGGTGGAGAAGGAAAGGGAATAGAAGAAAATAATATTGGTCTTAGAACTGGGAGGTCAAAGAGATCTATAGCCTACAATGAAGAGAACAGCATCTTGGGAGCTGTAACTCCTAGATGAAGGGACAGTAATTTAAGGGGCTCTCACCTTTCTCTACAACTGCCATTTCCCAGAACCTCTGGCTTTTCTAAGTCCAAAATAAGTCAGAATTTGCCTCTCCCCTTTCTGTGTTCACCTAGCATCTTGTATGTTTCTCTGGCATAGCATATGACATTCATCAAAGTGTCCATCCACTTGAGTAGGCTGGGCTCTGGAAGGCAAAGACTATGTCATGCATATATATCCATCTCTGGGGCCTATTTAAAAAGTTTGTCACAGTTCCAAGGCTTAATAATGTGTTACCGATACGCAGAAAGGTAAAATGACTGACCCAAGGGAAAGTGCCAGAATCAGAAGCTGTAAGCAGGTCTTTGGAACTCTACCACTCCAAGGCTCTATGTTTTCATCCTGTGCTTTTCTCTTCATCTCTATCAACATGCTATCCTGTCACAGGAATGAAATAAAGAATGAAAGCTGAAGAATGTTCTAACAAAGTATTTTGCACACAGTAGGTTCTCAACATCTATTTCTTGATTTAAATGCTCCCAAAGGGAGTGGATACATCAAAGCTAAGGGCTGTCCCTTGCTAGTGCCTTCATCTTGCTAACCAAATCCAGAAGCAGAGCCAGACAGTGGAAGAGTGACTCTGTCTCATAGTCACCCGACAAGTACTAATCAGACTGGCAGTTTCCCAAGGGGCGTGATCCTCTTGGATGCACAATATGGAAGACCCACCAAGGAACGGAATGACTACTTGGTTTTTAGCTTGTTTTCTTCGTTACACTTCAACAGCAACCATAGTCCTACCTGAAATATCTTTGATTCCCTGCCGTATAACCTTCAGATGACCCTGTTTTCAAGGCTGCACCCTTCACACACCGTTAGGATACTCCTTCAAGATCACGGGAAACAGACTGTAGTTTTCTTCCCAAAACACCTACAAATTCTTATATTCATTTAATATAGAAAAATGACTTTAATAACCTCAACAGCCTGGTCACTGGCAGTAGCCGAGCTAAGGTTTTATGAATATAATTTTTCTTTGTGGCCACAAAAATAATGGAAACATCATTTTTTTTTTTCAGGAACAAATGGTGAAGTTCCTGAGTGGAAAAGACAGATTGACCTCAAGAGACTTGAATGAAGGCCTTTCCCAGAAGCATTTAGAGTCCGCCTGAGACTCAAACAGAGAAGAGCCCCCTCTTCCAACACTTCCAGAAAATTCTATCAGCCGTGATTAGCACAAACTGGGTAACATGCGTACTTGGAGTCACTGGATGGGAGTCAGTCCCCGCAAACCACAGACTGAGAGTGGGGAGGAGGCTGTGGTTAGGAGGAGGTGTTAAAGTGAATGTATTTTTAATACATTTCAATAACCTGTAGAGGTTTCCAAAAAACCCCACAAGCTCCCCAAGACTTTTCTACAGGCTACTACATCCTCACTTGCAAGACTGGTGCGCTACGTACTATACTGGCAGAAAGGATGAATAAGACAGTCCCTGCCCTCAAAAAAGAATTAGAGTTTCTGACAGAAACTGGTCAGGTCCACAGCAACCCTCCTCTTCTATTTCAAAACAGGAAATCTAGCACAGGAAAGTGTGTGACAAAGATGCGCTAGTAGCTAGGAAAGCAGAGGGAAGCATGAGGGAGACTAGAGAGGCAACAGGGAGGGAGTGGGAGGCGCGAACAGGAGAAGATGCTGGCAGCCCTGGGCAGCGCGCACCGGCCGCTGGGACCTCCCTCCGGCAGCGAGGCCTCTGCAGCGGGGCTGGGTCTGCTGAAGCGGCGCCGCACGGACCCGGGAGGGAGGCCACGCCCACCCGCTGTCACCCTAGCCCCCGCGCTGGCAGCCACAGCCAATGCCAGCTGTCACCGCCAACTCCCACGGCGTTGGCGCAAGAGGTCAGAAGATGCTCCCTTCCTGCTGCCCTCCGATGTCCCAGCTGTGTTTCTGTGGGCAGCACAGAAGACTCTGGCCCGCAGCCTGGCTCCAAGTCCGCAGACTGTGCCCAAGTCCAGAGCGCAGACGGGGGCCGAGCGGGAACAGGTAAATGACCCCCACCCCCCCCACCCCCACCCCCGGCGCAAGCAGCAGATCCTTAGCCGCGCAGCAAACGCGTGAACTGCTCAGGAGGTGCGCGCGTGCATGCATGCATGCATGCATGCGTGTGTGTGTGTGTGTGTGTGTGTGTGTGTGTGTGTGTAAATGATCTGACCCATCTAGCAGCTGGGGACGACCGCCTGAGCCAGTTCTGAAAAGATCTGCACAAATCAGCCATTTATCCCTCCATCCAGCAAGTATTAACTGCCTCTCTGTGCCGAATGAAGGGGCGAGAGACTTCAAGTGGACGCAGCAGCTCGTGTGACGGGGAAAGAGCCCGTCACCTCACAGAAGTGCAAGGAGTGCGGGGAACCCTGAAGGCCACACAGGCCCCGCTGAGGGCTTTGGGTTCCCTCCTAAGTGCGGGGGGCGGGGGGAGCGTCACAGAAGGACTTCAGTCAGGGAATGAATGACACGATCAGACTAACCTCTGGTCTGCACAGAGTATTTTAGGAGGGACTAGACCGGGAGAACCCATGAGGTCAGGGGTAGCAAGGCAGGCGCGAGCCCGACTCCCTGGAGTCCACCAGCGCCCTTCAGAGTGGGCTCGCAGCCTCACTCGGCAGTCCGGGGAGTTCCGCGCCACGTGGGGGAAACTGTGGTCCAGCTCAGTCTGACACTGCACAGATCATGTCCCACCCAGGAGTATTTATAAACAGAATTCCACGTATTGAGCAAGAAACATGGGTCTTGGGAAACAATCTCAAGGCCACATTGCAGGTGACAGGCATGTCATCAAAGCCCAGGAGGTGAGGTAAAGGGGTGAGGCCTGCGAGCTTGCCCGCCACCCCCGCGCCTCCGCGCCTACCCGTCTACTGGCATTGGTCATGATTTTTAATAGGAATGAAATTTTAAAAAAAGTATATAAAGAAAACATTGCTTACTTGCATTATCAGTTCAAGTTACTGTTAGTAACCAAAGTACGAGAACTGGGGTCATTTAGGATGGATGACAGAAGATGTACCCACAGTATGTTCAAGGAACTAATGCCCACCTTTGGAAGGCCGTCCGTCTGCTTTGAAGGGTAACAGCGATGCGCATTAACCATAACGCTCCCATCCCCACCCCCACCCCCGCGCAGGAGAAGGGGCCAAGCGGGTGGCGCAAGCACTACCGTAGGGTTCCTGGACAACGACGTCACCCCGGCCTTCCAGGGCTAAGGGAGCAAGTGCGGTGGGCAAGGCGTCCGCCCCCTGCCAGGGCTGTCCGCGAGGCCAGAGGACCAGAGGAGGCTGGAGGGCCCGCGCCCCGCCACCGGGAACACTGTGAAGGGTGATCGGGCCCGTGGGCTCTGGGCCAAGACCGAGAAATCATTTGAAAGCCTGGGACAGAAGCAAGAAGGGTGAGGACTGGGAGATGAAACTGCTTCAGATGGGACGGGCACAACAGGAGCAGACTAGAGGACAGGAGGAGGGGGACAGCCGGAGCCAGAGGCGAGGAGGAATGGGAATTGACTGCAAAGTGCAGCCCCCTGCCCCGCGGCGCCACGTCTGCATGATCTGCAGGGCTCCAGGGGGGTCCCCGTGCCACTCCCGCGCGTCCCTGCTGTGCTGCAGGGGGGGTCTAAGTAGGTCACCCATTGTTGCTGTCTTTTCAAAACATTCCACTACAGAAGTTTGCAAACGCATACAAGAAGAGGAAGTTTATAATCCGCAAGTGCTCATCCAACGTCAATAATTATTAGTTCTTAGTCATCCTTGTTCTGTATACCCTCCCCTCCTCCCCCTACATCACCAGATAATTTTAAAGCAATTCCACATATTTCATTCATTAAGTATTTATATGCATGTCATGAACACTTTTATACCAAGACTACAATCTCATATCTAAAAAATAATTTCTTGGGCACCTTTGGCTCAGGTCATGATCCTGGGGTCCTGGGATAGAGTCCCGCATCAGGCTCCCTGCTCCGCAAGGAGTCTGCTTCTCCCTCTCCCCCTGCCTGCCATTCCCCCTGCTTGCGCTCACTCTGTCAAATGAATAAATAAAATCTTTTTAAAAAATAAAAAATAATTTCTTAAATATTCAGTCATTGGCCACACTAGGCTATTTTTTTTTTTAATTTGTTCACATGAGCCAAACCAGTCACATTGATAGGTCTCCTACCTCCTTTTTAATCTATAGGTTCCCCTCTGCCCTTTGTTTTCCTACTAGAAGTTCATTTATTGGTAGTTTAATAAATTTTCTTCCAATCATAAAAGCAAATTTATATTTTCATTGAAAAAAATTTGGAAAATGTCAAAATGCATAATTGTTTTTAAAACTGCCCTGAATCCTAGTATGCAACTTAGTCAACATTTTGGTATCATCTCCTTCCTGATACAGTTTGAGGTAAAAATTAAACAGAAAAAATAAGAATACTATTGCATAGTGACCTATCATTGCCTTTTCCCACAATCCCACTCCCTTTTCCCACACTCTACATTTATATATAGATCTATCTATATCTCTATATATCAATATATAGACAGATATAGAGATAGAGATATAGATATCTTTGTTGCATCATGTCTGTCCTTAAAATAAATCCTTAGCTCCCACAATATGCCCATTCTTTAAGGTTTCTGAAACATATTACCAGATCGCCCTCCAGAAAGACTCTACCAATCTGCTCTCTCACCAGCAATGTTTAAGAGCACAGCCTTCAATGGTTGGTGGGGCTGGACTAGAAAGTGGCTTGGTTTGGAAAGATCAGGGAAGCCTTTTGGAAGCTAGAGAGCAGGAGGGCAGGAAGGTAGGCTGCCACCAGCCTATGACACAGCCACCTGAAGACAGTCTACTGAGCAAGGAGGTGCCCACAGTCCCACAGGGAGTTCTGTAAGCAGCAGGAAGGCGAGAACTGCTGAATTCTGCTGACAGGGTCTATAGAACAGAGTTGTCCTGACACGGAGAGTTACAGCCCTTCAGTCAGCCTTCCTGAGGGTGCAGACCAAACTTGATCTGTCCTTGAACAAAGCTTGCTTTTGGGTTTCCCCCTTATTCCTGTCTGAATGTTTAATAAAAAGGATGTGCCAATTTCCTCATACGAACGTGCTCAAATCGGTTTCATCTCCTGACCAGGTATTTCGCACAGTTCTGGTCCTCCTCAGGATACTGATTTTTGGAGTAGTTACTCTGTCACATCTACTTTTTTGTGTGGCTTTGCAAGCTCACGAGTAGCTGAGCATTACCCAAGAACAGTCTTTAATTTTGGAAACATCACAGAAATAATTTAGCACAGTGGTAGGTCCTCAAAAAGGATTTAAAGCAGGATTCCTGCCTTCCAGAAGTTTAGAAATTCCTCTGAATATATAGAGCATATAATCAACTCAGATGAATTTTAAGAAGAAAAAGAGCCAAACAACCCAAGTAAGAAACAGACAAAAGATAGAAACAATTCACCAAAAAGCAAGACAAACAGCAAAACCACAGAAAAAGCCCAACCTCACTGATACGTAGGGAAATGCAATGAAATATGCCCAGGCTGTTGGCAAGGTACTGAGAACAGATACATTTATATACCATAGGTTGGAGGTATAAATCGATCACATTTTTTTGGAAGGTAATTTGGCAACATTAATTAAAATTAAAAACAGTCTCATCATAGTAATTCAACTTGTAGAGGTCTATCCTAGAAAAATTCTCACACTCGTGCACAAAAAGCTCCATCAGTGATGGTCATGGTCAAACATCAGTCGAGGTCTGCCTAAGCCCTGGGCTTGTGTTCTGGAATTCGAAAGAACAGCCTCAGGACCAAAATAGGCCAATCTAAAGAAGACCAAGCTCTAGGACACATTACAAGGTGTAAATAAACAAGTTGCAAAATAGTACCTACAGAATGGTTCTATTTATGTACAATGAAGCAAAGCAAAGCAAAGCAAAGCAATCATGTTTTTCGGGTATGTGTATAAGCCATAAACGCATAGAAATAAGGGCAGTAAGTTGCCTCTCAGGTGGAGAGAGGCACTCAGGAAATCACTGGGAAAGGTGCTTTTTGGTTTTGTCTATACTGTTTGCATAAGAATGTATTTACATAGGACTAGGGTAAATAAGAAAGGATTTATATAAAATTTTCAAAGGATCAGCAGCAGCAGGATGAGATTCCTAAAGTCACCAGTTTCATCAGGAAGGAGGGGCCACCTCTTTGACCTTCTCTTCCTTGAAAGTAAAGACCCCTTATGGTTTTACATCTTTTAATGTATAGTAGGTTTTACAATCTTTTATTTTTTTATTTAATTTAATTTTATGTTATGTTAGTCACCATACATCATTAGTTTTTGATGTAGTGATCCACGAGTCATTGTTTTCATATAACACCCAGTGCTCCATGCAGTATGTGCCCTCCTTAATACCCATCACCAGGCTAACCCATCCCCCCACCTCCCTCCCCTCTAAAACCCTCAGTTTGTTTCTCAGAGTTCATAGTCTCTCATGGTTCATCTCTCCCTCTGATTTCCCCCCCTTCATTTTTCCCTTCCTTCTCCTAATGTCCTCCATGCTATTCCTTATGTTCCACAAATAAGTGAAACCATATGATAATTGACTTTCTCTGCTTGACCTATTTCACTTAGCATAATCTCCTCCAGTCCCATCCATGTTGATGTAAAAGTTGGGTATTCATCCTTTCCGATGGCTGAGTGACATTCCATTGTATATATGGACCCCATCTTCTTTATCCATTTATCTGTTGAAGGGCATCTCAGCTCTTTCCACAGCTTGGCTATTGCAGACATTGCTTCTGTGAACATTGGGGTGCATATGGCCCTTCTTTTCACTACATCTGTGTCTTTGGGGTAAATACCCAGGAGTGCAATTGCTGGGTCATAGGGTAGCTCTATTTTTAAATTTTTGAGGCACCTCCACACTGTTTTCCAAAGTGGCTGTACCAACTTGCATTCCCACCAACAATGTAAGAGGGTTCCCTTTTCTCCACAACCTCTCCAACATTTGTTGTTTCTTGCCTTGTCAATTTTTGCCATTCTAACTGGTGTAAGGTGGTATCTCAATGTGGTTTTGATTTGGGTTTCCCTGATGGCTAATGATGATTAACATTTTTTCATGTGTCTGTTAGCCATTTGTATGTCTTCTTTGGAGAAGTGTCTGTTCATGTCTTCTGCCCATTTTTTGACTTGATTATTTGTTTTTTGGGTGTTGAGTTTGAGAAGTTCTTTATAGATCTTGGATACCAGCCCTTTATCTGTAGTGTCATTTGCAAATATCTTCTCCCATTCTGTGGGTTGCCTCTTTGTTTTGTTGACTGTTTCCTTTGCTGTGCTGAAGCTTTTTATCTTGATGAAGTCCCAAAAGTTCATTTTTGCTTTTGTTTCACTAGCCTTTGGAGATGTATCTTGAAAGAAGTTGCTGTGGCCGATGTCAAAGAGGTTACTGCCTATGTTCTCCTCTAGGATTTTGATGGATTCCTGTCTCACATTGAGGTCTTTCAACCATTTTGAGTTTATCTTTCTGTATGGTGTTAGAGAATGGTCGAGTTTCATTCTTCTGCATGTGGCTGTCCAATTTTCCAGCACCATTTATTGAAGAGACAGTCTTTTTTCCATTGCATATTTTTTCCTTTGTCGAAGATTATTTGACCATAGAGTTGAGGGTCCATATCTGGGTTCTCTATTCTGTTCCATTGGTCTATATGTCTGTTTTTGTGCCAGTACCATGCTGTCTTGGTGATCACTGCTTTGTAATATAGCTTGAAATCAGGCAATGTGATGCCTCCAGGTTTGGTTCCTCACTGTTTTCCTTGACTAAGAAGTGAAACGGTCTTGCTGGTTCTTCCAACAGTTCAATGCCAAGTTCATCCTGACCCAGAAAGAACTCTGTCAGTGTGTTAATGACACCACAGGAAAATATATCTATTGGCTACTGACTGTTTTGATATGTGTAGGTACCACCATGACTTGGTGGTCTTAGCAAGGTCAAGGTCAAGATACACTTTTAGAATGAATCTTCTACAGCATTTTCTCAGAGCCAACTCAAGCTGCAGATTTGCCTTATCATCAGGCTTGTGGGTGATGTACTTTTTTTAAGAAGGCAGCAAAACTTGGCTTGCCTTCTTTTGAAAGGCGTGATTTTTATTTTCTCAATCTGTGTATCTTGTGACCACTGTTGGGAAGATTACTAGGATCAGTGATAAAAAAAATTTAATTTTAAGCTACATTTGAAAAAGTAAAATCATGTTTGTCTTTTAAAGAAGAGGATCTAGAAAATTTCATCAGCCAGGCAAGATTACAATATGAACCATGATCTTATCTTCTTGAAAGAAATCTACAGAAGATCCATAAAGATGAAGGGGAGTGGGGGGGGGTAGAAAAGGATCATCCAATATGTTGATCATAAGTCAGTGTTGGATGGATTTGCAATGATTTAGAGGAAGCTATTCAGGGCAGCCTCTTGGTCTCAGCATATGGAAGGACATATATATGTCTAAGGTCTTTTGTTCTCCCCTGCTGCATGAAATTCAAGTTACTTTGTCCTTTTGCAGTGTTTCCCCCTACATACATGTCCCCACTGACAGATAAAATGCAGGCACACTGAAATACACAGAGAACAGGAATGGTCTCCAGTGCCATCCTTGGGACAAACTGTGATCTGGGAAAAGCCCTGGTTCTCTTGCCTTCTTCAAGCACTTCATGGATAAGGGGACTTAAAATAGAGGAAGAAAAAAAAGAGTTCCTACTAAAGTTTATTAAGATGGCTACCACAGTATCTCACATACTTTCCTTACAATATAACTACCTCAACCACTAGAGGATGGCAGAGGGCACTAAGGCTGGGTCATAAAAATGCCAAGCACTTCCACATTGTTCTCTCAGAACTCTACCTACCATGCTCTGAGAAAGGCCAGCCATACACATGAAGAGCTCCTGAATAAGTGGTCCCGGTGACAACCCCAGCTGAGGTCCCAGCAGACAGCCAGCATCAGCCAACATACCTATAAGGAAGGCTTCAAGGTGACTCCTATCCCAGTCACCCCCAAACGCAACCCCCAGTGAGAACAGCCTTGCTATCCCAGTCCACTCCCAGTACAGAGATAATAAAATGATTGCTATTTTTTTAAGGCATAGGTGTTTTGGTTTTGGTTTTTTTTTAAGATTTTATTTATTTGAGAGAGAGAGAGCAAGTGAGCAGGGGTGGGCAGAGGGGCAGAGGGAGAGGGAGAGGGAGAAGAAGACTCCACACTGAGCAGGGAGCCCAATATGGGACTTAATCCCAGGACACAGGATCATGACCTGAGCTGAAGGCAGACGCTTAACCGACTGAGCCACCCAGGCGCCCTGAGCCAAAGGTTTTTGTTGTTGTTGTTGTTGTTTAAGTAATTAGAGTTACACTTCTTAAGCAATTACTATGTTGTAGAGCCTGTTAAGCCTTATACATTTTGCCACCTACACTTCACAACCATCCTACTGAAGATAAGGTGGGGGAGGCACGGTGGTCAAGGAACGTTTCAAGGTCACACATTGGGGAACTGGCCATCTGTGGTTCAGATCCAGGGGAGGGTAGAGCCTGACCTCTTCTCTAGCTCACAGTGGCCTGTCCCTCAGACGACACTAGGTGAGCCCTGGAGGCTCCTGGGAGGCCATCCCATCCATACCCCTGGTTCCAGATGGAACTATCCAGCTTACGCAGCTCTGCCCTCCAGCACTTAGGAGAAACCTGCAGGAGGAACAGAAGTTGTGTCTTTAACTTCCTGTTCCTCACTTGGGACTGACACTGGCCACGGCTGGACCCCATTGTTGGGTCCTTACTCTGGTCAAGAACAACAGTTTGTGCTTTTTGGTGTCAGTGTGGTAAAATAAACATAACATTTCTAGATTCCAAAAGGCTTCCTTGACCTTTCCAAACCAATTGGCTTTCTATTCCAGCCCCACTAACCACGGATTATGTTCATGTTTTCAAACATCACTGGGCAGAGTGGACTTAATCGTTACATGTACGGTTCCATGGCATTCCATACGTTCACACTGCTGTGCAACCATCACCCACCATCCTACTCTATAGCTTTATATTCCCGGTTGAAACTCTACCCATCCAACAGACCTCCACGGCCCCCATTCTGGGGTAACCACCCTTTCACTTTCGGTCTCTGAAATCTGACCAGTCTAGGTGCTTCATCGAAGTGCAATCATGCAGCAGTCGTCCCTTTGTGACAGGCTTATTTCACTGAGCATCATGTCCTCAGTTTATTTTGTCGCACATTTCAGAATTTTCTTCCTTTTCAAGGATGATTATTATTCCATTGTATGTTTACACCACATTTTCTTCATCCGTTCATCTGTCAACAGACACCAGGGTTGTCTCCACCTTTTTTTGGCTATTACAAATAATGCTGCTATGAACATGGGTGTGCAAGGATCTGGACAAGTCCCTCCTTTAACTTCTTTGTTGTATATCCAACAGTGGAACTACAGGATCGTGGGGTAGTCTTTTTTTTTTTTTTTTTTTTTTTTTTTAATTCCTACCAACAGTACACAAGGGTTCCAATTTCTCCACCTCCTTTGCCAACACTTGTTATGTGTTTGTTTTTTTATGATAACCACCCTAAGGGATGTGGAGTGGTAGCTCACTGCTGTTTTGATTTGCATTTCCTTCTTGAGAGCTACTAAGTTTGTGGATGATTAGTTACACAGAAATAGATAACCAGGACATTAATTAATCACACTGCTCTTGAGCACTGCCTAGGACAGACAGCCCCGTCTGTACAGAAATAGCTTATTATTCTTGTCCTTCTGGAGCAGTCTCTCTTACTGTTCACCTTCTTAGAGGCTAAATGCTGTTGCCCCTACCTCTAAAAGAACACTCAAATCCAGCTCTTTTCTCCAACTGGCCACCGCAGCTCTAGTTCGGTTCTTTAGAACTTTGTACTTGGACTTCCTATTTCCATGCAGGAATTCCTTCTTGGTACTGACTGCAAAATTTGTTTGCACAAATCCTGAGAAAAAAAAAATCAGCCGAGAAATTGGGAAAATGGAAAAAATATTATAATTCAGTGATACTCAGAGTTTAACAATCAACACAGAGAGGTTACAGTGTTGAGAGAATCCGTCGATGTCATGGGCAGGAAACCCTGATTAGGGAATCAAAGATGAAGGGCAGCATTTTCAGGCAGCAGGGCTGGAGCATGGAGCAGAGAGTTGTCACCATCTGACCAGTCTTACTTGTAGCTGTTGCCATGTTGCAAATGTGTCTGTGGTACCATCTGCTGATAAGGAGTCATTCTTGCAAGCAAAATCAGTGGTAATGAGTTCATACACATGGTATATTTCATATAAATCCTACGAGTGGGATTCCAATAAGTAACAAGTTTAAGAGGCAGAGTAAGTCCTTAAATTTGGCAATTTCAACACGTGATTCTGTCTAGTGATGTCAACTTTGCTAAGAGATCCAAATGTTTATTTGAATACTCCCAGTCATGTTCATGGTTTTCCAGTCTTTATGTAGTATAGGCTCCAGTGCATCATAAATATTTTGACAGAAGAAATACAATGAGAAGAAAATATGAAGGTGGTTGTGGAATACTCCAATGGGGACTTAGAAACTGATGGAAAAACAGTCAGCAAAAGCACATAGATTATAAATTTGACAGCAAATCCCAAGTGAGGGCAAGTAGATACAATGTGTTCAATGGTAAAAAGGAACAGGCTTCTGTGAAGCAGCAACTACCCTAATGCCCAATTTGAAGGTGCTTTAGATGCACTCTTAGAAATTCGACTACTGTCCATGTGAAGCAAAAGAAAGTTTTCTGTTTCTGGGATATTTGTCATGAAATGAAAATCAAGACCATAGGATAGGGCAGTTGGTGCTTTAGAATTTTAAAGTTTTCACTTTAAGAATGGACAACTGACCTGATGCTAATATAACCCTGTATGTCAACTACAAAAAAAAAAAAAGTGGGAAGGGGCGCCTGGGTGGCACAGTCGCTTGAGCTTGGTTTCAGCTCAGGTTGTGATCTCAGCATCATGAGACTGAGCCCCCCATTGGGCTCTACGCTCAGTGTGGAGTCTGCTTGAGATTCTCTCTCCCTCTCCCTCTGTTCCTCCCCACACCCACTCAATCTCTCTAATAAATCTTAAAAAAAAAAGTGGGAAAATGGGTAACTTAAATATTAAATATGGTATTTCAAGTATTTTTAAAAAATATTTTATTTACTTGTCAGAGAGAGAGAGAGCACACAAGCAGGGGGAGCGGCAGGCAGAGGGAGAAGCAGGCTGTGGGGCTCGATCCCGGGACCCTGGGATCATGACCTGAGCCAAAGGCAGACACTTAACCGACTGAGCCACCCAGGCGCCCCAGTATTTCAAGTTTTTAAAAATGCTTTTCAGTTGGCATTTGTGCCCATATTCCTATCCTATGTTTTTATCATTAGAGGTCTATATTGGGTAGAGATCACTTTTACATGTTATTAAAATATATCCTCTTGTCACAATATATTGGCCAGCAAAAAACAAACAAACAAACAAAAAAACCTATTCACGTATTACTATACCTTTTTAGCAGAAAATTAAAAGCCTATAACTTCATCACTGAAAAATTATTCATCACTTATTATGGTCACTCATTATTTAAAAACATATAAATAGAATGTTTTTAAAAAACAGAATTGTTTAAAATTTGGGGATTTTGTGAACATTCCCAGGACTTTCTCCTTCTTGTTCATGAATCACAAAGATGCAAAGATTAGTCTGTCAGGAATCTGGAAACACGGCTGGGCTGTTACGCTCCCTGCCACCTGGCCTTGCCATCATCTTTGTCACATTCTGCGTGTACTCCTCCTGTTCTCAGAAGGGCCCATTGGAAATCCAGAGCTGCACACATCCTTCTCCTGCCTAGAAATCCTCACCAGCTTCTCACAACATTTAGGTGCACATATCCCTACCTGTAGACAGTTTTTAGAGTCCACCACAATATAAATCTATTTATAAACCGCATCGATGTGCTCCTGTACAAAACCAGTATGTTCATCAAACATGCGAAATGTAATAATTTTTAAAAGGGGTGAAACTTTAAAAAATACAGAAATTCTAATTTTATATCCCAGCAAGCCAGTGAATGAATCATTTGGGGTAACTTTCAAGAGGTCATGCACCTTTACTTTGGGGTTCATTGAGCTGAAGAATAAAAATTCAAATTTCTTAGCAATTTTCCTCATGATTGGGCCATCTGAGCACATTGCTTGTATGTGAAATATTCTCATTTTCTGCCCTTCTGTAGTCCTTGCTGCCTACAGTGATGCTTATTATTTTGCTTGGTGAAAGTCTTTCCACTTTTAAGTCACAGCCTCATCACCACCTCTTCCAAGAAAGCTACTTTTCTCTAAGAAAAGTTGCTGACCGATACTAATCCTTGTTTTTATTATCCTCCTAAAGCAGCAGCTCCACGCACGGGCTGCTTGTCCTTCTCGGGGCAATGCAAGAGGGGCGTGCCTGCAGCGTCTCACCTTCCCACTGCCACATCCCAGTGAGACACCCAGGGCTCCCCCTTTGTTGGATGAAGCAATAATGCAGGCTCAATCCACCTGGCTTTGGAGTTCAAACCTAAGACTGTTTTCCAGTGACTGTTTCCATGGCCCGATCCCTCACATGGCAGTGTGCCCTGGAAATCTGGGGCTATTTTTCACCAATTTTTGCATTCCTGCTATCCGGCATCATACCTGGCATAAGAAAGCAACTCCATGGTTACTGAATAACTTTGTAAGCAATTTTTACAATAATCTTGTGACGCTTCACAGTTGATATACTGATGGGGTTCTTAGGCCAATATATCCTAATAAAAATTATAAAACATTTTTTCTCATTAACTGTCTATATATGCATAAAACTCCAGTTGCACAAATAAAACCTCTCCTGAATGCTCCTATCATCTCTCTGCTTCCTGTCAAGAAGCTAGGATAAAGGATACAGTTAACAGATTTTAGAAGGCACGAGCTGGGTCCCACTATTCACTCCGCTGCAACTTTCCCAGTCATACGACCTCCCTGAGCCACACTTTCCTCCTCTGTAAAGTGGGAAAGTGGATGATACCTGCCTCTGTCATTAGGAATAGGAAGCATTTCTAGCAACGACTAGCACACAGTTCTTGCTCCATGTATGTTATAGTTTTTAGAGATTTAAAAAGACTACTTTTGGCACGAGTGGGTCCCAAGCTTCGTAGAAGTTTTGGCATCTGAGGGGTTGCTCTACCTTGGACCTCTTGTCTCACTCTAAACCCCACCTCTGGGCAATCGCCCACACCCTTGTGGCTTTAAGAACTGCTTTTTGTTTGCCAATTACTCTAAATTCTATGCCTCAGTTCATGCCTTTAGCCCAGAAAGCTCTTGGGAACTTCAAACTCAAATAAATATACAAATGGCCACTAGATACATCCGCCTTGTCCCTCTGCAGTCACTTCAAACTCACCAGGTCTCAAATACAAAGACTAGGACAAGGACAGACAGGTGATAACCAGTAACAAGGACTGGGGTTTGTTTCAGATGGGAAAGGAAGGGCATCATTAGTGCTTTCATTCAGAAAAGAGCCGGGTGGAGGGTGGAGCTGGGGACACAGAGATACAAACAGGAGGGGCCAGCCAATGTGGCCCGTGGAGTAGGGGTTCAAGAATACCCAGAAGTCCCGAAGGGAGGGAAGCAGAGGAGGGTTAAGGGGAAGGAAGACCAAAGCAGGTTTGGGTTTCCATGAGGTCCATGAGAAGCAGGTTGAGGGCTCCACCATCTGCCCTGTGGGTTGCTCGCCTAGGTGTGCTTGGGTGTACAAGCTCCACATGACAGGAGAGCCACAGAGAGATGGTTCTATTGGTGAAAGTCAGTCGGAAAGTCAGTCAGATGGTTCTATTGGTGAAAGTCAGGCGCCTGGGTGGCTCAGTCGTTAAGTGGCTGCCTTCGGCTCAGGTCATGATCCCAGAGTCCTGGGATCGAGTCCCACGTCGGGCTCCCTGCTCAGCGGGAAGCCTGCTTCTCCCTCTCCCACTCCCCCTGCTTGTGTTCCTGCTCTCGCTATCTCTGTCAAATAAATAAATAAAATCTTAAAAAAAAAAAAAGAAAGTCAGTCGGTAGAACACGTTTGGATGCCTAGGGCTACAGGCACAAAAGTGTCTTCCTGTCCATTTGGAGGAAGCAGTCCAAAAAATGAGAACATTCCTGAGTGCTGGTGGTGGGGGAAGCCTGTTTGTCCAAGTGAAGGAAGAAGGCCAGAAAAGGAAGCAAAACCCACCAGGGTGAGCAATGTGGCTCATGAGTGGGTACATGGAGGAGGATTCTCCCACATGGTGTGGTTCCAGCTGTCCACTTAAGTAGAACCACACAGAAAGAGCTAGATCTGCAAAAATAGTCAAAAACTGCCTAACTCATCAACTCTGACATCTATATGTGCAAACATGTACGTCCCTTTAGGGGATACACTCAGTGTTGGGGAGAAAGCCCTTATTAAGCCTCTACTGTGGGAGCTTCCCTTCTGGAATCACCACAGGCAAACACTGGGACAAGCCTGCAGGTGGGAGCACCAACTCTTTCCTCTCCCTGATCTTCTCTCACTATTTAAAAATGAAAGGTCAGATTGGCCTATCTTCTAACACCATTTTTGCTGGAAACATCATTAGGCTGAAATGGATCTGTTACTTAGACCAGTGTCCTAGCCATAACTAAAAAGAAATTAAATTATATATGTAAATATGGAAATATATATAGTATATAATAAAAAATATTTTATATATAATACATAATACACATATATACACATCTATAATTATATATATTATATAAATATACTTCTATTATATACATAGCAGTTTTGTTTTTCTGTTATAAAGGTACACATATTCATTAAAAATTTTTACATAGTTACAACACTTAATGGTAACCACTGTTAACACTTTGAATAAATTTTTCCAGTTTTCCTGGCCTATATTTTGTGACCCTGGCTATTATGTCTTCTCATGACAGTGCTGAATTATTGCCAAACCACTCTCTCCTACTCAATCCACTGCAAATCTTTCAAACAAGCCAATGGATCCACAGTCTCAAAGACCGGGCACTCAGGACTCCTTGGAAATTTCTGATGGCAAACACTACTCCAGCAGACCTCCAATTGCTCCAATCTCCTGCACCCTCTCCAAATTTAGATGGTTCCCCACTGTGGGAAAGAAAAGCCTGTCTTTGCGAGATAGACTGAAAAACTCTATAGCCCGCCAATCAGATGCACCCGAGACAGCTTGATTAGAGCCCAGGATGCCTGAAGCCTCGTGGTCACAAAAGCCAGTCAGGTAGATACGGAATACAGAGGGTGCACAGTCCTCTACTTAGAATTCAGTTGGCTTGGGGCACCTGGGTGGCTTAGTCGGTTAAGCGTCCCACTCTTCGTTTCGGCTCAGGTTGTGATCTCAGGGGCATGAGATCGAGCTCCGTGTTGGTCTCCACACTCAGGGCAGAGTCTGCTTGTCCCTGTCCCTCTCCCCCTAAAATAAATAAACAGAACTAAAAAAAAAATTCAATTGGTTTATTCCAGCCCATTCAGAGTTTGTACTGCTGAGGAGATATGGACACACTTCTCTACTCAAATTGGTCTTCCCAGGTCCAACAATTGGTTTACAACAGTGAAATTTCCAGCAAATTTGCTAACGTTAATCCCTTCAGGGTCACACACATGGCCACCTAGCACACTCAGCAGGGAAACCGTCCTCAACGTCCCTATTCCCTGGCCCCTGAGGGGCTCATTTTAGCCTCTTCTCTATCAACCTGCACTCTGGGGCTTGAGCACAGAATCTGTCAGATTTGCCTCCACTTGGTTCAGCCAGAATGGAGGGGGATCCCACCAGCTCCAGAGACTGGAGGGGACTGCCTACCTAAGGGATAAATCAGTATTTCATGATCACCCCCCAAGCATATCTTCTGTGATTATTACATGATAAAGAGCGTTTGTCCCTCTCTTCATCTTGAGTGTCAGAGGCCCTTTTCTGCACTTGCCAGGACCCTGGACAGAAAAGTAGGTTTGATCCAGGGAGAAGAGGGTAGAAATCCATCTCACAATGCTAGATTTTCAATTAAGAAATATTCTCCAGGAGTGCTGGGGTGACTCCGTTGGTTAAGCATCTGCCTTTGGATCAGGTCATGATCTCAGTTTCCTGGGATGCCTGGCCTTGGCTATGGCAGAATGGCCCATATCTGACCTACCCAACAATAAAAGCCAAAAAGCAACAACAACCCCCCAGCCCCTAACAAAACAAAACCATTTAAAGGTATCGGAGGGCAGCAAAGGTACTCAGGACTTAGGAGAGAGAAGGGTAGCTCAGGGAAGGGAGCTGGATCTCTTCCAGAGGTTTTCATCCACTGAGTGCTTGCTAATTCATAGTGCGGGACACAGAGGCCCAACACAGTCCAACACCGGACAGGGGAGATCTACACTGGAGTTCACAGCGACTGAGGCAACTAGGAATGGAGGACTCAAGATCCTGGAGAAAAGGAAACTGTAGAGAAAGAGAACCCATGTTGTGCATGGAAGTCGCAGTGGAGGCGCCTGCTGACACGAGGTGCACATCACAGAGTGGGGCAGCAGGGCAGCCAGGACTGACGCAGCCAGCCGGAGCGCGCTGCCTGGTCTGACGAAATGAGCGTACGCCCAATGGTACAGTGATTAAGAACTAAGGAATAAATCAACACAAAAATGAGCAAGAAGCTGGTGCAGATCAGCGGACTGGGGAGCACAATTAACCCAAGCTTCTGCAATTAAAGTGTAAGGAAGAATGAAATCATAGTAGTAACTTAAATTATAAAATATTTGCAAGCAGATGTAAAAAGAGGTGTATGTACAAGATCAATATAAAGACGTATGAATAACTGAGTAAATGGAGACATCTTTGATTTCTGGATAGGAAGACTCAAAATTATAAAGATACCAATTCTTCCCACAGTAATCTATATATTTAACAACTCTGGTTGAAATCCCAAAAGATTACCGGTAACAATAGATGAAAATTCTTTTTAAAATTAATATAGACTAGGGGTGCTTGGGTGGCTCAGTTGGTTAAGCAACTGCCTTCGGCCCAGGTCATGATCCTGGAGTCCCGGGATCGAGTCCCACATCGGGCTCCCTGTTCAGCGGGGAGTCTGCTTCTCCCTCTGACCCTCCCCCCTCCCATGCTCTCTCTCTCTCTCTCATTCTCTCTCTCTCAAATAAATAAATAAAATCTTAAAAAAAATAATATAGACTAAACCTGTGAGAATATTCAGAAAATGTTTGAAAAAGAAAGTAGGGACATTAAGTAAGAAGGAAAAGATCAATAAATATTCAACTATATTAAAAAAAATAAAAAATAAAAAAAATAAAATGGTTAAGAAAAGGTGGAGCTATTTTCCTGGTATGATAGTAGTTCTAGCCTAGTCAGAGGAAAATGGATGGATGAACCTCTTGTCTTACAAATTTTCTTATAAAAATATTTAATTTATTACAGACAAAAAAAAAAAAAAGAAAAAAGAAAGTATGGAGTTTAAATGGTCCCTGGCAGACTAGAATACATGATAAAGTTATAACAGGGATTGTTCTCTAGATCACTGGGATGGACTGGATTCTTTTTTTTTTTTTTTTTTTTAATTCTTATGTTAATCCCCATACATTACATCATTAGTTTTAGATGAAGTGTTCCATGATTCATTGTTTGTGCACAACACCCAGTGCTCCATGCAGAATGTGCCCTCCTCAATACCCACCACCAGGCTAACCCATCCTCCCACCCCCCTCCCCTCTAGAACCCTGTTTGTTTTTCAGAGGATGGACTGGATTCTAAATGGAATAAAGAGAAGCATAAACAAGCCACAAAACACAAACCATAAAAGTAATGCAACATAATGTAGGTCACTATTTACATATATTGCAACTTCATTTTTATAACATACACTTTGACCCATTTTGGATTTTTGTTTGCTTTAAGGAGGTAGAAACTAAGTTTTGTTTTTCGAGTCCCCACACGGATTACAAATAATTCTCATGGGCCGGCTTCCTGGGACTTATTCACAGTCTTTTGCCATTCACCTGCACTACCATAATCACTGTAGTCTTGTGCATTTTTATGTGCAGAGGGCAAATCGACCTGATTTTTTATTTCTAGAATTTCTCCCAGCTACTCTGACATATTCTTTCAGGGCACCTTTTGAATTATTTCATCAAGTCACAAAAATAAGTGACTACATTTAATTTGTTGATAGATTTGGGGAGAGGTGACATCTCTACCATGTTGACTCTTTGGACCTAATCAGAAGAGAAGTTGATAGTTTCCTTAAAGGAAGCATATTTTCAAAATAAAGGATAGAATGTATGTATTTATTCATTATTCAACTATAATAATTTGTATAGTCTGTTAATGACTGAAAGATTTAAGTCTCTATAATTAGGTTATACTTTCAGCAGTTTTTATCTTAAAGGTAATCCCAGATATTTTTGCATTTGATATTCATAAAAGTTGAACTTGTACATGTTTAAATGACTATCAATTCTACTACATCGGCTCTGATGTGCCAGATCAGACTATCCTATGTGAGCTTCCTCAAGATCTGAGATTTTTTAATTCGTCTAGTTAACAGTGCTACGTTAGTTCCAGGTGTACAACAGAGTGATTGAACACTTCTATACGTTACTCAGTGCTCATCGTTAGGTGTACTCTTAGTCCCCATCACCTGTTTCTCCCACCCGCCCCTCCCCTCTGGTAACTATCAGTCTGTTCTCTATAGTTAAATTTCTGTTTTCTGATTTGTCTTTTTTGTTCATTTCTTTCTTAAATTCCACATAGGAGTAAAATCATGTGGCATTTGTCTTGCTCTGACTGACTCATTTCATTTAGCATGATACTCTCTAGCTCCATCCATGTCCTTGCAAATGGCAAGATTTCATTCTTGTTAACAGCTGAGTAATATCCCATTGTGTGCATGCATGTGTATATACGCACACATACACACATCTTTATCCGTCAGTCGATGGACACTTGGGCTGCTTCCATAATCTGACTGTTGTAAATAATGCTGCAATAAATCAAAGTTCATATATTTTTTGATTTAGTGGTTTTGTATTCTTTGCGTAAATACCAGGTAATGAAATTACTAGATCATATGGTATTTCTATTTTTAATTTTTTGAGGAACCTCTGCACTGTTTCCACAGTGGCTTGCATTCCCATCAACAGTGCATGAGGATTCATTTTTCACCACATCCATGACAACACTTGTTTGTGTTTTTGATTGTAGCCATTCTGACAGGTGTGAGGGGACAGCTCAGTTATTTTTTGCATGGTAGTAGGGCCTGTCAGCCAGCCAACAGTCCACTTTTGCCATTGTTACTATTTTGTCTTATGAAATTATCTGCATATTAATTGTATTTTGACCTAATTTTATAAACATAATTGGGACATGGAAACATAAATGGGTTGGTGCTAGTAATAAATTCATTCTATTGCAATATAGGAGGAATTCATCAGATATAGGTGAAACAACAAATCCTCAGCTTCAACTAGGCATTTATAATGAAAATAAAGCAAAATTACATGAATTATATATCAAAATTCTATTAATAAAGATGATTATATAGCAGAATGATGTCCAATTGAATGTAATACAAGCCACTTAGGTCAATTTTAAGTTTTCTAGTAGCCACATTAAGGTAAAAACACAAACGAGATTAATATATTTTGTTTAGCTCAATGTACATGTTTCAACATAGAACACATTAACATTCTTGATATGGCAATTTGCATTTATGGTAAGATTTAGAAAGCAGGGCGCCTGGGTGGCTCAGTCGTTAAGTGCCTGCCTTCGGCTCAGGTCATGATCCCAGGATCCTAGGATCGAGCCCTGCTTCAGGCTCCCTGCTCAGAGGGAAGCCTGCTTCTTCCTCTCTCACTCCCCTTGCTTGTGTTCCTTCTCTTGCTGTGTCTCTCTCTGTCAAATAAATAAAATCTTAAAAAAAAAAATTTAGAAAGCTATTTTACACTTAGAGTCTCCCTTCAGCCCGGCTACATTTTCAAGCATTCCAACATGCGTGTCTGATTAGTGGCTAGTGTAATGGATGGCACAGATTTAGAAGGCAAGGTATGGTTAGGAACCTTACCATATTTTAGCCCTCTTGGAATGGAATACCCTTTGTAATTTAAAAGATCGTCCGGGTATGGCGTGTTACGTTTTCATGAACTTTTTCATGAACCTATTTTAAAAAGAACTGTTTCCATGATATTTTAATGCTAGAGGCTCTTGGCAATTAGGAACTTCTGTAACTTCTTTACCCATACATATCAAGTGACTCGTAGGCATCTTTAATGCTCTTTGCTTAGACAGTATTTTATGACCCGTGCTTTGGTCTTGTTTGCATTTCCCTGACCTACTGTGCCTAACCTTTTATTTAAAACTTTGACTGCTCTTGTTTTAAAAGCATCTCATAGACCTCATATACAATTAAGACAGGTATCTCCAGTAGATGTTAATTCATTGGTTTAAATTTGTGATCCGATATGTGAGCAAATACCATTTATATATGTTATTACTATAGTTTCACTGGTATTTGTGTGAGCATACATTCTGCTTTCCTATCTTCACTACATGCCCTGTGGTTTCCTTGAGTTCATCTCACTCTTCTCCCTGTGGTAGTTTGAAAGTTATTCAGAAGGATCTTCTCTCAACTTTAAGTAATATACTTAAACGGGGATATTTCCAGTCAGCTTCATTAAACTTCACAAACAGAATAAATTCTCTTTACTTCTCCCTGTGGAAGAGGAGGGAATTCACCCACTTCGGCTTCCTTCTGATATCGGCTCCAAGTTTTGGTTGGGATATATGAGGATTTTTGTCTATGATTGTTATTATCATGGGGCTTTTCTGTAAATAGGTAGAACACCCACACTCTGTATCGTGAGCATGATTATTCTGTGCTTAGATAGTTTAATGTTTACTGTCAGTCAAGGCTAGCTATGTAACTTGTAGGGCCCAGTGCAAAATGCAAACCTGAAGCTCTTTGTTCCAAAATTGGGAATTTTAAAATGGCAGCCATAGAGTGTTAAACTCTGGGATTCTTACACATGAAGCCCTGTGCAACGGTACAGAACTTAAAGTCGATGAAGAAGACCCTGCTGCAGACTTTTTATGCCATTTCTGTTACTTTATCATTAGGTCGGCTGGATTAAGTCCCAGGCCTAAAGGCCCTCGGCTTCCATCCTCTCCCCTCTATTAGCTCTGAACCATAGAAGGGCTTTCCTTTGCAAGATATTTTATCAGATTGTTGAATGAGCTGGTTTTCAACGAGGTTTGGCCATTGGGAGAGGAATTGGGAGGCTGGAGGACAGGGTAACAGTACTTTTCTCCCTCTCCCTGTCCAGCTCAGGCCGCATCTTAGGCACCCACTCCCAGGGGTCTCAAGCAACAACTCCATTCCTCTAGACGGGCCTGCTGGGATTTCAGCTTCCTGCAGGTGGCTGGCCCCTGGGCTCCTCTAACCTACCAGCTGTGAGGCTGTCGTTGCTTCTTGCTATTGCTATTCATAAAGGGTCTTGTGTCCTACGGGATCTTAACTCTTCCATCAACTGGGAAACTGATTTTCTTCATTCCATTCCCCATTTCAAATACTCATGAGAAATCAATGTCCTGAGTCCATACAAAGATGGTTGTCTGTTACCTTCTCATGTAAATAACAACATGGTACAGAATTCATGAGTTGTACTGTACTTATCTCGAAAACCATAAAAACATCGCTTTGGGGAGTATAGACATTTTAACAATAAAAAACAAAAACAAAAACAAAAACAAAACCACACCTCCAGAGCAGAGTTTCACAAACTTTACCATGCATCAGAAACACCTGGAGGAATTATTAAAAAAAAAAAACATTTCTGGGCCCCACCTCCAGAGAACTGAAATGTGTGTGTCCAGGATAGGGTTCTAGGATAGGATGTTCTAAGAAGATGCCCAGTGATGAAGCTGCCAGCCTACAGACCTACAGAGGAACACTGCTCTGAAAGCCGCTCCAATATCTACTAGTATCTCATGCTACTTAAAAGAGGTCTGAGTTTATTTTCAGTCTTCAACTTAATAGGTAATGTACATATTTATAAGATTCTGTCTTTAACCTTGTAGTTTAGCTGATTCTCTGGAACATTATCATGGCATTGGCCACAAACTGTAAATTTTTCTCATCTGAAGAGGATAGTCTTCCTTCATTTTAGAAAAAAAAAATTCTGAAAATATTTAAATATAGATTTGTTTCATTTGTTCTATGTTCTACTTCAGGCAGCAACAGCAAATTATCCACATATTGGCTCTCTGCTGTGGATTGCCCCTCCATGGCACTTGTAGGTTTCCTGCAGTTTGGTAAGAAATCCCATGAGGCCCAGTTTTTCATCTTTCCAGAGGATTGCTGGATTGGGAATGAATGTAGGCAATCTGGGAACTTTGTCCTTACATTTTCTTCATACAGATCTCTCGAAAACCGTGGAGAGCCAACCATAGATCTGGCCTCTCACAGGACTGGGATCCAGATCATGAGAAGGGGCACACAGGCACCCACTATTCTCGATCCTGCCACCAATGGGCTTCTGTGCTGAGGGACTGGCCCCCATCTCCTCCCTTGGCTTTCCCAGACACTTCACTTCCATCCTCCAACTTGAGGTCTTAGCGAGACCTTCCCAATTTCTGTGCTTCCTCTCCCCTCACTGCTTGCAACAGGACTCCTCCTTCGAGGTGGTCAAAATTAAAATGGTCTATTAGCTACTTTTTATAATCAGAGGAGTTTAAAGGGAAAAATACTTGGTTTCTGAATACAAAGTTTTCTAAACTATTGTTAAAATTTTTGTTCACTTAGGCTATAAGAAAGGTTTTACTTTTTTTAAAATTTCCCAGTAAATTGCCTAGTTTTAAAGTAACTCACTTATAATGGAGAAAACTAGGAATGCACAGAAAAGAGAATTAGGAAACAAAAATCACTCATCCTCTCACCATCTGGAAGTAACCAAGGCTAGCATTTTTGCATGTTTCCTTTCTATGTTTTTCTATGTATTTTAGCTTGTTGAGAGAAGAATTACGTAATTCAATTTTGATCTTATATTTTTATTAGTAGAAAACTGTATTTTCCAGGTCAGATGCAGCGATCTGGCAGGAACATACCCCCATTTCCAGGGGGTGACTGAAGATATACTGGATTACACCTTTGCCCCCCGTGTAATTATCAGTAGTGCCTTCTTTCACTGTTAAAAGTGTCTCAGTAAAGCAAAGGTGAAGAAAGAGAAAATAGTTTTAAAAGAGTTTATTTATTTTAGAGAGCATGAGCAGGGAGAGGTGGGGGGAGAAGCAGAGGGGCAGGGAGAAGGACAAGCAGACTCCCCACTAAGAGTGGAGCCCAACCCTGTGCTCAATCCCAGGACCCTGAGATCATGACCTGAGCTGAAACCAAGAGTGGGATACTTAACAAGCTGAGCCACCCAGGCACCCCTCCTGGAGAAAACAGTTTTATGGGGAGTTTAAAGGAAGTCAACGTACAGGTGACTGAACCAAAAAAAGTAAAGCTTTCTGTATATTAAGATTTGAAGACGCCAAAAGTTAAACAATGTAACAGTAAATAGTTGGGAAAGTCAGAGGGAGAGGAGAGAGAAGCATTAAAGTGAATCAAATCCTTATGTAGGATGTAACCCACCAGCAACACTGGCATCAAACAAACCATGACTGACTCTTCCATGGAGCGGTTCTGGAAACCCCACTGTCACTCACCCTGCTGCTTGGCACTGTGATGCTCAGGGTCAGAGCCTACACAACACCTAGACCACAGAACCTCCGCCAGTTAGTGCAAAATAGGCATTTCCACCCACAAATTTGCCAGATGCCACTATCTTAAATTGCAATTTTTTTTTTCTCCTTAGTTCTATACAGGCAGTATGTCTGCTTAGTGAAAACTAGGTTACATATGCATCTCCAGCTGCAAGAGAGTCTGGGAAATGTAGGTTTACTTTAAAAAAAAGATTTCCAGCCTCTGTAGTACAGGAAGGCAATACAGGGTGTTGGAGTTTGTGCTGAGGGAGCCAAATTTGCAGAATTTGCTGTAATCGACTTACCTAAATAACACCTGTTGGCACTATTTTAAATACAAATACATGTATACAAATAAAAAATGCATACAGTACAGAAGGCATGAAGAGTAAAGCTGCTTCTTCTAATTCTTTTCCATCCTCTCATCCTGTATTCGTTATCTATTGCTGCATAACAAGTTAACCCCAAACGACGCAGCTTTTGAAACAAAATATTTACTCTTTCTGTGAGTCAGAAATCTAGGTGCTGCTTAGCTGGTTGTCTGTGGCTCCAGATGTTGACTGGACTGGTCTCCTGTAAATGCTTGGCTCAGGGAGGATCTGCTTCTGAGCCCACGCACTTGGTTGTTGGCAGGATTTACTCCTTCACAGGCAATGGACTGAGGGTCCCAGCTCCCCATGGGCTGTTGGATGCAGGCCGCCCTCAGTTCCTGGCCCCCTGAGACTGTGCACAGGGCAGCTCACAACAGAATAACCAGCTTCCCTCGAAGTGAGCGGACCAGAGACAGGTGTAGGGCCAAGGAAGATACCCAAGATGGAAGCCACAGTCTTTCTAGAGCCGAATCCTGGAAGGGACATCCACCACTTCTGAATTCTAGTCATTAGAGGCAAGTCAGTAAGTGCAGCCTACACTCAAGAGGAGGGGCTTACACAAGGGTCTGAGTGCAGGGAGGTGGGATCATCTCAGAAGCTGCCACCACACCTCCTCTCCCCCACACCCTGTCACCCCAAAGTAATTGCTGTTAATAGTGTCTTCTGATTACTTTCAGGGAGAAAAAAAAACCCAACAATTGGATTTAAATCAATTTTCCAAAGTAACCTGGAAGTGTGCCAACAGTTGCTGCTGAGAATTAAATGTCAACCATTTCGGGCGCCTGGGTGGCTCGGTTGGTTAAGCGGCTGCCTTCAGCTCAGGTCATGATCCTGGAGTCCCGGGATTGAGTCCCGCATCGGGCTTCCTGCTCGGCAGGGAGCCTGCTTCTGCCTCTGACCCTCCCCCCTCTCATGTGCTCTCTCTCTCATTCTCTCTGTCTCAAATAAATAAATAAATAAATCTTTAAAAAAAAAAAAAAAGTCAACCATTTCAAAGTGGCATGGAAGTTATCCTCCGAGCCAAGCAGATCAGATGAGCACCGAAGCTCACAGCTGGTGTTCAGCCAAAGAGGTAAACAGTACGGCCACGGTGATGTGGTGCAAGTCCCCAAATGTATGTTTACATTTTCACACATTAAAAAAGAAAGAAAGAAAGAAATCAACCATGGAACATATGGACCATGCCTCAGAAGGAGTTTTTGGAGGAAAAAAAAAGTCAGCGTACTCAGAAAATAGGTCCACCCGAGTCTGCAGGGAACAGATTAACGCTCCAGGACACAGACAGGTTGCAGCCTGATGCACACCTGACCATGCTCGGGGTCCGCTGGCCCCAGCTGCCGCGCCTGCCGTCCCTCAGCACTCCTGGCCAACCCTGAAGAACCAAGAGAGGACTACCCTCCTCAGAGATGAAGAGCCAGATTCTGACATAAGTGACTTGCCCAACTTCCAACCTGTGGGTCTCTGGCTTCAAGGCCTTTGCTCTGTTGGACTCCCCCGTGCCTAGGGTCGGTTTCAGCCTCTCCCCACTTTTGTTGACTCTTCCACAGCTCGACTGGGCAGACATAGCTGCGGCCTGCCTTGTGGATGGTCTCCTATGCAGAGGGATACCTTCCAGCCATCACCTGCCAACCCCTCTCCCATGTGAAGGATTCGGGAAATGAGGATCATAGGCTTCTCATCCTGTTCCAAGCAGTGTTGATAAGGCAGACTCATAAGGTCTTCTTTTCCTTACAGAGGCCAACAAATATTTAGAAGTCCTTCTTACACTGCAGCAGGACATTGGCTGCTGGCTTTTGTCCTGAATTTAAATTAAGAACACAACTATAAATAGATGGAAGACTCAGCTATTTGGAGAGAAAATTCTACAAATAACACTTGTAGAGACTGCCCAAATATAACCACCAAGACATATAATTATGTTAGAGAGACTGCAGTATTAGAAACTACTAGAAGCTATTTGATGTAGAAATTTGAGCTGTTACTGTTAGAAGGTGGAGGAGGGTCAGTACAGTGTCCTCCAGACTGAGGATGTCCTTTAAGGTGGAAAAGAGGAAGCCAGCCACTCCATACCATTTCACAGAGCTTCACTGAAGGTAACTTACAAATCCCAGGAGGGGGCGGTCCGATGGACAGATGATCCAGGCCGTATGCAGTCACCCTCCACCCCTATTCTCCATCTAGCCTGGACCTTAATTCCCAGCTTTAATGGGGGATCACGGTGATGAGGCCACAGGGTGGTTCAAGTGGTATTACCTGTGCACCTGTCCTAAAAGAGACCTGAAGTGGCTTTAGGGAACATCAGAACAAGCCTGCCCACATCCTGGGCAGAGCACACATTCACCTCCATGGAACCTGGAACATGCGGTCCCAGAGGTCACTGCATGGGCATGAACAAGACGGAGCCAAAGATGGAGTCAGTGCTGTCAGCCCTCCTACACTCGACACCCCCCATCTTTGTGACCCATACAGTCTTAACATGCCATTCTTCCAAGATGCCCCCTGGAGCCACATATCAGGAGGGGACTTGCATCCCTATGCTGCAGCCGCAGCAATATAAGCAATATAAGCAATATAAGCACAACAGATTAACCCATCCCACCCCTGGCTTTTCGCCATTCCTTATTCTTGAGGGGTAGGGGCAACAACCACTCGAGCTAACTTCCTGCTGGGAAGGGGTGTAGGTCAGGATTCGAGGAATGGAACAGCCTTGCATCCAGTTGCAGATATTCCCTAGTACAAAGCTGAGCCCCCATCCTTCATAGAGCCATTATTTTGGAACTCTCGTGTATAGAGTTAGTAGCTTATTCCACGTTTCATAACAAGGTCATTCAGGTCAGTTCAGTTAAACAGTGGGCTCATTTCAGGAGATTGTCCCGTAGGTGGGCTTTCAAAGTCAGGCCCAGAGCATGCAAGCAATCAGGCAGAATATTAGCCAGCTATGAAAGGAAACCAGAAGAGTTCAGGATTCAGCCTACTTTTATAGGTAAACATTCAAGGACAGTTCATCATAACTAGAATCTAACACCCATGAAGTTGTGTTACTGAAACCATTTTTTTTCCCTTTCTGAAATTACCCTCACTTCCAAAGGTAGCCAAATTAAGACTAAGTTATTTGTGGGCGCCTGGGTGGCTCAGATGGTTAAGCGTCTGCCTTCGGCTCAGGTCATGATCTCAGGGTCCTGGGATTGAGTCCCGCATCGGGTTCCCTGCTCAGTGCAGAGCCTGCTTCTCCCTCTCCCTCTGCCACTCCCTCTGCTTGTGCTCTTCTGTCTATCTCTCTGTCAAATAAATAAATAAAATCTTTAAAAAAAAAAAAAAAAAAAAGACTAAGTTATTTGTGAAACCAATCCAGTTAACAAATTTAGCCTAATTATTTATATAAATGCAGCAAGAATAGAGACTGGCCATTTAGGTTCTCTTAAATCTGCTTTGTTGGGACTGCTCATGAGGAATTTCAGATTGACCCTCTAACAGTGGACTTTCAAGGCTAAGAATCCTGCCAAATACTTGCCATCAGACTTGCCTGTAATACTTACAGATTTTCTAGGGTTGCTTCCTCTCTTCCTGAGGTCCCCAAGGACCTCAAGGTTCTTGAGCCTGCCAGGAAGGGACCTTCCATACCCACTTGGTAAGGCTCTCTGGAACTCTAATCAAAGCACCAGGCTTATTTTTGCCATGGCCGATTTGCTCCATAAAAATCAACCTTAGTTCTTCAAGGCTGTCTGTTCCTGGGGGTGCCCGGGTGGCTCAGTCAGTTGAGTGATTCTTGATTTTGGCTCAGGCTGTGAATCAGGGTCGTGAGATCAAGCCCCATGTTGGGCTTCGCGCTTAGCAGGGAGTCTGCTTGAGATTCTCTCTCTCCCTCTGCTCTACCCCCATTCTAAAATTAAAAAAAAAAAAAAGGCTGTTTGCTCCTATGTGAGCCTGCCTGGGTATCTAACAGATAGGACATTCTAGTCACAGCCTTGGTAGTAAAACTGATGTTTCTGATGGTGTCGTGTTATAAGGATTTTTGTTTTATTATTTTTTAAAAAGATTTTGAGAATAAGTGAGGAAGTGACCACAAGCAGGAGGAGAGGGAGAAGCATACTCCCCGCTGAGCAGGGAGCCTGAAGCAGGGCTCGTTCCCAGAACCCTAAGATCATGACTTGAGCCAAAGACAGATGCTTAACTGACTGAGCCACCCAGAAGCTCCAGGAGAACAGATTCTTATTGAACTTATGGAAACAACTATAAGTGATTTCCTACCTTGTCACTGCCACAAGCCCCAGCCAAACCCTCCTGGGTTTGAACATATGTCTAATTCACGACTCACATCGGACATCAATCCCCCAGGGCCTGTACTTGTTTTACTAAAATTTCTGCTGTTAAAGTCTCTTGTTAGGGGCGCCTGGGTGGCTCAGTCATTAAGCATCTGCCTTCGGCTCAGGTCATGATCCCAGGGTCCTGGGATCGAGCCCCGCATCGGGCTCCCTGCTCAGCGGAAAGCCTGCTTCTCCTTCTCCCACTCCCCCTGCTTGTGTTCCCTCTCTCGCTGTGTCTCTCTGTCAAATAAATAAATTATTTAAATTTAAAAAAAGCCTCTTGTTAGTTAGCACCCCAATCCCGACAGCTTCCCTTCTTAACCATGGCATACAGAGGTCTTAAGATCTGTGTTAGATGGCGAATAGTTTCCAGTAACCCAACGAACCAATAGAAGCCATTTTAGGGACTTGCCATTTTAGGGACTAGGAAGGCCTGTATATTATCAGTGACTGCCGATGGTATCACTTTTGTCTTATGGGATCAGAAACTGTACTTTTTACCTGGCCCCCAGACCATGTTGTTATTTACCTCCCATTCTCGGGACTTAAATTTGCCTGTAATGACACAGCTACTAGAGATGGAGAAGATCAATCACAGTTTAACAGGACATCTATATAACGACAAAGCACCATCTTCTCTAGCAATATCCATTTTTCTAAACCCCTGGCTACCATCCCTTGACAAACTGTGGGACTGTGGAGGTACCCTTGGGGCAACCCTGAGAAGGGACACCATCTCCCATCCCACGTTAAAGCAAATTGGTCTTGGGATTCAAGTCCTAATGGAATGCTGAGGAGGGCATTAAATAGATCCAGTACACAAGGATACCCTGCATGTCATGATTTTTTTCTAACAAGGCATGGATGGAGAGATTAACTATTAAGTTCCTTATAATCTGTTGTCATTGGCCAGGTCCCATTAGATCTCTTTATAGGTCACAACAGATTATCGAATGGGTTTTGATCAGGCTTAATCATCCCCACCTTTTCTAATTCTTTCATGGTGGCCGTGATCATGTTATGCCCTTCTCCAGGTAGCTAATGTTGTCTTACAGGTATTACTCTCCAAGGAACTGGCGGCAGTCTGGGATCTAAGTGTCCACAACCCATGAGGATGGGTTTTGCCACTTGGATACGCAAGCTGAAGTCTCCTGTCAAAGTTGTAGTCAGATCCAGACTCTGTAAAGCATCTACGCCAGTATACTCAGGAACGGGGGAAAATCTGCACCAGAAAACAGCAGGGAGGAAACCTGCCAATCTGTAGGTAGAGACTAGTTTGACCTTGATAATTTGTCCCCTATAACCATCAATAGCCTTTCTTTCTCCCTGAAATTTCAAGGGGTTTCCACAGGTAAGTGTGATTCAGCTCCAGGATCTATTCGAGTTAATAGAGTCAGTGAGAGTGAGATCAACAGATGGGTAAGTAGACCTGGAACCCCCTCTGGTAGCCCCCTATTGCACACCCCAAAGAGCAGCACCCGCCTAACCCCATTTCTAGGGGGAAGGGCGTATCCACTCCGGAAATTCCTGGTACCACTGGAGGGGCACTCAGAAACACGTCTGGCTTTTTTGAGCCTTCCCCCAAGGGGGTGAACTGCCTTCCCTCAGGTAACACCTTCCATAGGCTTAGCAAAACCAAATTGCGTCTTTGGCCTGTATTTCCTCTTGGGGTCCCAGATAACGTTAGGTCGTGTCACACTTGTTTACAAGAGACTCGGAGAAGCTCCCTCCCCACCATTTTATCCTTGGCAGGAGCCGTTGCTTTCCCCCATTTTTCAACCCACCTTTTTCCCTTACGACAGATTTTTTGGGTTTCCCTTAAGTCCTCCACCAGAGCGGCTACCTTCACAACGGGCGAGTGACCACAGGAGCAAGGACAGATACTGAAGTCCCACACCATGCCCCCCGCGCTGATCGTGAGAGCCGGGCCTTCAGAGGAAAACAACTTTTCGTCGGGGCCTCAAAGCGGCGGGGTGTAAGTATGGCGCGTTTCATTCCCAGTTCACCCACAGTTCCTCGTAGTTCTCCAGAGGGCCAGCATAACAGACAGGAGGGAACATTCCAGTCATCAGGCCAGGTTATCGCAACGCTAAGGTTTACCCAAATGATCAAACTGGCGGCGTGCCCACCATTCTCGCCCACGCCTGCGGCATAGGATCTTCATCTGCATCCGCGACCCTCACTGCCATCCAGCCCAACACCATCTCCCCCAGTCTCCCCAAGGGGTACCACCCAGGCTGCCGGCCCTTCTCACCCCACGCCTCCACTCGACGCGGCTGCTCAGCCACCCCCGTTCAGCCGCAGACATTTCCTCTCGAAAGCCAACACTCCTGTGTGTCCCAATTCTCTCCTTCCCGGAGGGGCCCTGGCGCGCAGTCTGGCCGAGCGCAGGTCGATGGCCCAGCCACGGCCGCAAGAGCTTGCTCACCTTCCCTCCTCCATTTCCTTCTCCCCACAGTTTCAGAGAAGATTTTGAACATTCCCCGGGGCGTTTCCGGGGGGCCCTCAGGCTCACACCCTGGTCCAAAGCATTCAAAAGACCTGGCCAAGTCTCCCCACATGGCGGTGGCCGGCCGGCCCGGGGCATCCCCCGTGTCCCCTTAGCCCAAGCTGGCTTCCTTACCGGCCTCCTAGAAGGAGAAGGGGGGTCAGGAAAGTATCCTCCAAACGGAGAAGGCCCTTTAAGACCGCAAGACCAAGCCGGCCAGCCCCTACGGCTTTCAGAGCTTTACTCGGGGTAACTCACTGACGGGGCCAAGCGGGCAGGACACCCGGTCGTAGGCAGCCATGCTGTGTCCGGAGCGGCATGCCCAGCTTTTATAGCGCGAGGGGCATGAGGGGTGAGGTCACAGGGCAGTTACGGCAAGCGGCGCCACCCGTGCACCAGTCCGCGCTCCTCGTTTCCGAAATGAGGTCTTCAGTGTGCCACCCGAGGGCCAAGCCTTCCCACGTTCTGGTCAGGGCCGGCATTAAGCCCCACGGGGCCCGGAGCACGTGGCCCCAGGGACGGTCACTGCGGGGGCGGGGAGCAAGCTGGAGAGCCGAGGAGGGAGTCAGGGCTGTCGGCGCCCCTCCACTGGCTTTACGATCCAAAGTGTTAAAAAAAACCACTCCAGGATTACGTATGCATCTAACAACTACTTGCTGAGCGGAGTATCGGGCAGCAGAAATGCAAAAACCAACAACAGCATCTTTGCGAGGCTAGGAGTCGAGAGAGGCAGAATGAGGGATGATCATACGGAAATAGCCACGGTACCGCGAAGGGGATATTTGCTCCACAATTCTTACGTGGTCGTGGGGAACTCGTGTCGGACAACCTCTTCTCTCCCTTCCCTTCAAGGAAACGGGGCTCAGGGTAGGTTATCTGATGGCGCGTTTGGAAAAGGAGATTGGACTTGCTTCGTTGCGGCCCCCTCCCTCACCGGGCTCCTGCCCTGAGGCTCTCCGCCATCTACTTACGGGAAGCCTGAGAGCGCCGGTTCCTCCCAAGGGCAGGTAGTGTCATTGTCGTCAGCCCGTATGACCACACACTTAAACTTCCTCTTCCAGAGTACAGCCTGCGGATAACAGAGCTGATATTTTGAGCTCCATCTGACGTCCCCTATGTGTCTCTGTTCGAACTAGGGAAGGAATAGAGAGGTTATTCACTGTGCCCCTTAAACTCCAAGAAAAACAGGATGTGCATTAAAGGACACACTAAGGAGAGACCACCTCTTTCCACAGGACAGATAAGGGCCTCACAGCACAGATGTTCTTGGGGTTAGATGTCAAAGTATCTGGATGAGGGAGGCAGGAAAGAACATGCCAGAGAAGATACTAGGAAAAGCTACGGTGCATGAAAGCGTGTGATTGGCTCTGTTATCGGCTTCTTCCTTCCTTATCCTATGTCATCTGCCCATTGTCCTGACCGCTTCCCGAACTTCCAGATCAACTGTGTGCCCTCAGTGCTAGCCTTGGCATCTGCGTCTGGGAGGAATCCTACTGGGAAAGGGATAAAAGTAGTGAGGGTTTTTGTTTTGTTTTGTTTTGTTTTTGCTGAACTAAATACAGATATTGCTAGAGCACAGAGTCACAGTGAACACCAATGTTCTTACTAGATTAAGAAACCTGTGCAGCCTATGACTCACAGTCGTACTCAAACACCCTGCTCTGAAAAGAGCCACTGTACATGTTACATTTCAAATACTTGTATATATACCAGTACAACCGAACTGCATTTTTGGGGGGAGTGGAAGCTGAGCGTGAAAACAAAAACACTGGGAAAGGGCAATTCAAGTTTTTAATCTCTTTGCTGCCTGTCATCAACAGCAGTTTAGAGATGTTTGAGCCTTTGAAGAGTTCCTTTGCAAATCATATTCGGTGTCCTACAAATGATATTCAACTTTTTGCAATGTAGCAATCTAAAGTGTGTTTGCATTTTGTGCACAATATTAAACAAATGTAGCCCCCAAAATCTCAGGGATTTTTTTTTAAATTGCAGTTTGAAAACAGCACTTGCACTCCTACAACACAAGAATGACATAAACAACCCAATTAAAAAGTGGGTAAAGGGCGCCTGGGTGGCTCAGTTGGTTGAGCGACTGCCTTCGGCTCAGGTCATGATCCTGGAGTCCTGGGATCGAGTCCCGCATTGGGCTCCCTACTCGGCGAGAAGCCTGCTTCTCCCTCTAACCCTCCCCCCTCTCATGTAGTCTCTCTCTCTCTCTCTCATTCTCGCTCTCTCAAATAAATAAATCTTTTTTAAAAAGTGGGTAAAAAACTGGAATAGACATTTCCTCAAATATGTACAAATGCTAAATAAGACCACGAAAAGATGCTCGGCATCACTCATCATTAGGAAAATGCAAACTGAAACCATAATGAGATATTACCTCATATCCATTAGGATAGCTATCAAAAACAGAAAAAAAACAAACAGAAAATAACAGGTGTTGGCAAGGCTGTGGAGAAATGGGAACTGTTGTGCAGTTAGTGGGAATGCAAAATGGTACAGCCTCTGTGGAAAACAAAGTGGCATTTCCTCAAAAAAATTAACTGAATTATCATATGATCCAGCAACTCCACTTCTGGGTATATGTCCCAAAGATTTAAAGCAGGGACTCCAGGAGATATCTGCACTCCCATGTCCATAACAGCATTCTTCACAATAGGTGAAAGGTGGAAGCAACCCAAATGGCCACTGACAGATGAACAAAATGTGGAACATACAACCAATGGAATATCATTCAGTTTTAAAAAGGAAAGAAATTCTGACACCTGCTACAGCATGGATGACCCTGGAGGACATAATGCTAAGTGATATAAGCCAGTCCTATAAGGACAAATACTGTATGATCTCACTTGTATGATATAACTTAGAGTAGTCAAATTTATAGAACCAGAAAGTGGAATAGTGGTTGCTAAAGCATGGGGGGAGCTGTTGTTGGGCAGTACAGGGTTTTCAGTTTTGCAAGGTGAAATGAGCTGAGTTCTATTTTTTTTTTTTTAAGGTTTTAGTTATTTATTTGAGAGGGTGAGCAGTGGGGAGGGGCAGAGGGAGAGGGAGAAGCAGACTCCCCGCTGAGCAGGGAGCCCGATGCGGGACTTGATCCCAGGGCCCCGGGATCATGACCTGAGCCAAAAGCAGACGCTTAACTGAAGGAGCCACCCAGGTGTCCCTAAAAAATAAAATACTTTGGGGGCTCCTGGGTGGCTCTGTCGGTTAAGGGTCTGCCTTCGGCTCAGGTCATGATCCCGGGGTTCTGGAATTGAGTCCCGCATCGGGCTCCCTGCTCAGCGGGGAGTCTGCTTCTCCCTCTGCCTGCTACCCCCACTTGTGTGCGTGTGCGCATGCTCTCTTTCTGACAAATAAATAAATAAATCTTAAAAAAAATAAAAATATTTTTTATAGAACTACTTTATAAGCCCATCAACATAATAAAATGAGTTAAGGATCAGTAAATAAATATTTCAAATTTTATGATTTATTCTTAGCAAACTTTTCAGCCTCAAAGTATTCTTGTTTAGATGATAAATTATATGCTGAGCTATTTATAAAGTTGGTCTGTTCCCCATGTTGGTTGTTGATCCACGAGTAGTGGGTTGTGAACCACAATGCACTGGTGCCCAGCCTCCTGAGGACTCGGTCAGGAGCTGGCATTCAAAGGCCAGGACACTCCAGGGGAAAGCTACATCTCGTTGTGCAGCTTTGGACACTGATGGGGCTGCTGTGGCCGGTATGAGATTATTGGGGAGTGAGATTCTTTCAGTTCCATTTACGGCTGACTTCAAAACAGGCAGAGCTTCAGCTGAGCCCTTAGGCAGCAGTGGGGGGGAATGTTGTTTTGCTATCACAGCTTGTTTTCCCCTTTAATCTGTTTCTTAGGCAGGACAGCTATAGCAACTTTAACTGCAAAAAGCATCTCAATTCCACATATGCCTCAGGGCTCTCCCGTGTGATGTACGGGCTGTGATTCATTAGCTGCGATTCATTAGCTGTGGGCCCAGGCAGGTGGCCCAGAGCAGTGTTCCCAGACTGCATATCTAGAGGCAAGAAGGGAACCAGGATGAGACCGATGTCCTGATTTCACGCGGCAGTTTTCTTGGATCACCTCCTCCTTCTCCCCGAATATAAACCCAACTTTGGATTGCTAATTACATATACTTTATTGTGTCCAGTTTTTCAGTGCCCAAACGGTGGTTTCAATTACAGTGATTGATGGAATTTATTTTATTAATTTTATTTATCAGTAAGTAGATACAGATGTCTCAGGGCTTTGTTATATAGCCTGAACTAAAGAGGATTCTGATAGATTGTATTATTGTTGGCCAGATAGTTTAGTTTTCCTTCCTTGCCTGCTTCTCGGAGCCTTATATATTCCTACACAGCTGCATTCAGACACAAACACATGTGACTTGTGTTGACCAATAAAATGAAGGAGGAAGAAATGTGCGTTACTTCTAAGCAGACGCTTTAGGAGCCAGTGTGTGGTTCTCCATGTCTCTTTTCTCTCTAGCACAGCAACTGAGAATATTTCAGGCAGAAGCTGCTCTGCTAGCCTGGTCCCAGAATGAAGATGACACAGCAAACCCATAGCAGCCTGTCACAACAGACAGGTAATGTGAGTGAAAAATCAATCTTCATCATAAGTCTCTAAGATTTGGAGGGGTTTTTTGTTACTGTAGCATAACCTGACATATCCTGACTAATGCATAATTTTTGCAAATCAAAGGCTAGAAAAAAAATCTTAGTGTGTCTGGACACTTTGCTTATAGGACTTCCCAAAAAGAAAGGCCTGAAAAGCCCAGGAGAAGCAAGACAGGCAGGACCACAGTAATGTAGTCCCAGCTGGGGTTAAACGCTCGGGGAGTGAGCATCGGGAGGATGTTTCCTGGGTAAAACTGCCTCATTTAGATAGATGGAGGTGAAGAGGTGGGCATGATTTGTTTGAGAAATGGATGTTCTAAAGACTCAGAACTTGGTACCTTCCTATTTCTTATTGTGGAGAACCCTAGAACGTAGGTTATGGATGATCGTGCTGGGAAAGCAAATGTTTAAGTGCAGAAGTAAAGAGAAAAGGAGTAAAATTGTCTAGTCTGCTGTATTAGCCCTGCATGTACTAACGAGGAAGTAGACAGCGCACACTCGGGTTAGATTTCTGTCTCAGCTGGGCTGCATGAAGCCAGCCGCAAATAGTAGAAAGACACTGGGCTCTAGAGGTTTCTCCCAATGTGACAAGAAAAGAGGCACCAGAAAGACAGTTTTGTACTGTTACAGAAGGCATACAAGTTACTAGGCTAGAAGTAAGAAGCCACCCAGGTGTCCCAACAACTTGTTTGCTGTTTCTGCTCTGATGACTGTCCTGCCTGGTGGCCCAGTAAAGATCAGGGATGAGAGCCTACAGGGAGGCACAGGAACCAGCTCGGCTAATGTCCCCCCCCCCTTTATTAGCACAGCGGCACTTCAGTGTCCCCCCCTGCCACTCTGCCTGGTGGGGACAGTTTTGGCACGAAGTGTTTGTGGGGGCAGGGGCTGTGACTGGCGGGCGAATGCCGGAGATCCTTAGCTTGCCATTTAACTCCTCACATGCATATAATTGAATATATCTCAACCACTGTGACTGGTGTGTCTACAGGCAGTTTTTCACGAAATAATGTAACTAGAGGGACGCCTGGGTGGCTCCGTGGGTTAAGCATCTGCCTTTGGCTCACGTCATGATCTTGGGGTCCTGGGATCAAGTCCCATGTCGGGCTCTCTGCTCAGTGGGGAGCCTGCTTCTCCTTTTGCCTGCTGCTCCCCGTTTGTGCTCTCTCTCTCAAATAAATACAATAAAGAAACTAGAGGGACCCAGTGTGCCGCTGGAGCGAACAGAGGCAGTCCAAGACATGCATAACAGGATGTAGGGACAGCAGAAGGAAGGATCCAGCGGCTTACAGGGAATATGGCACCTCTGCCTGAGGCCCTGGCTGGCAATCTGGGCTAAAATAAGCCAACACCTCAACGAAGGAAGGGAGTACTGGATGGGCATTTAACAGGAGACACTCCTGCTTTATGGTAAGATGAATAACTGATAGTTTGAGACAAAAATGGGGAGTCCTACTTCCCTTTCCCCCATGACTAATGCTGTCATGCGTGTACATGTGTGCACACAGACACATGTGGCCCCTCGCAGAGACACACAAAAGCAAGGACTAACATGACAACGTGACAGGCTGGCAATGGCTCGCTAGCCTGTCCTGAGATGCCAGGGCCTCAGGAGGGTGTACAGGACAGAAGAGATCCAGGCTCTGCTGGAAGAGCTGGAAGAGGGGAAGTTTGGGAAAAAGCACTGGTGAGGGAGGGAGCAATGTCACGTGCCAGTCTTGCCCTCTGTAAGGAATCCAGAAGGAACTAAAGAAATCCTTCCCTGAAGTTTGAGACCGAGTCTAAATATAGACGTAGCTGGCATCGCCTTTGTGCTCTGCCCAGCTCCTGGGATGTGTTCTCTGCATCCTTCTCCCTACTTTTCCTTTGATTTTGCCCACAGAGTTCTGCACTTGTGATTCTTCCAGAAGACATCCTCAGCCTTCTGGGGCAACCTTTAACTGCCTCAAAGTTGCCCTCAACACTATTACATTTCCCTGATCAACTCCATCTCCTGTTCTCAACAATGAGCATTTCAAAAATTTTTATTTATTTATTTGACACACAGAGAGAGAGAGCACAAGCAGGAAGAGTGGGAGGGGGAGAAGCAGACTCCTCCGCTAAGCAGGGAGCCTGACGTGGGGCTCAATCCCAGGACCCTGGGACCATGACCTGAGCCGAAGGCAGACACTTAACCAGCTGAGCCACCCAGGTGCCCCAACAATGACTATTTCAAATCATGCCTCATCCTTCTGAGAAGGCTTTTAATTTCAGCAGATGAGCCCATTCCTTATTTTACTGAGAACTGTGAAACCACCAGACAGGGACTCCTTCAACTTCCTGAGGGGAAACCTACATAAGCTATGCCCATCTACACCCATCAGAGTTGGTCCTCCCCCTGCAGCTGGCCGCCCTCTTCTCCTGGGCCTGGGACCCTGTATGCTCCTGCCATCAAATATCCCCTTTCCCTCTGCATACTCAACCAGCCCTTTGAACTAGACCTTTCCCAACACCATTTAAATGTGCTCAAGTCTTCTGTCTGGATGTGGATTGGGAAGGAACTACAGAGACTTCTAAAATTCTGGTAATGATCTTTTCCTGAAGTTGGCTGTGGGTCCGTGGGTATTTGTTTATTTTATTCTTTAGAATACACACATATTACATGTGTTCTTTTGTATACATGAATTCTTCACAATTGAAAAGGCAAAACAAAGTCAAACCTCTCAATCACAAATTATTTATCCTACCACCATATTTCATTTTTCTTTCATAAGCAGACTTCTTGACAGAAATGTCTGCATTTTGGGGCGCCTGGGTGGCTCAGTCGTTAAGCGTCTGCCTTCGGCTCAGGTCATGATCCCAGGGTCCTGTGATCAAGCCCTGCATCGGGCTCCCTGCTTGGCAGGAAGCCTGCTTCTCTCCCTCTCCCACTCCCCCTGCTTGTGCTCCCTCTCTCACTATCACTGTCAAATAAATAAATAAAATCTTTAAAAAAAAAAAAAAAGAAAGAAATGTCTGCATTTTCTGTTTGTGACTATTTTGCTTCTTTAGGCAATAAAAATTTTGAGTGCAGCCTCTTCTAGAAAGTACGTGAATATCTGATATTGTGTTTTTCATGTAAATCATGATATTAGGGAGCTGGAAGGGGTCTTCAACTTCAGAGGTAAGGAACCATGCATTTTTTCCCCCTCTGAATAAATCATAACATTTGCATTACATTAAATGTGCAATTTTAAATCCTGCTTTTTGGGGTAATGTGATCTCACCTTTGCATAGCATAAAAACCAGAAGAAAATAAGGGTCTTTTTTTTTTAAGATTTTATTTATTTGACAGAGAGCGAGAGAGAGCAAACACAAGCAGGAGGAGCAACAGAGGGAGAGGGAGAAGCAGAGTCCCCACAGAGCAGGGAGCCTGAGGCAGGACTCGATCCCAGGACCCCTGAGATCATGACCTGAGCCAAAGGCAGACGCTAACTGACTGAGCCACCCAGGCACCCTGGAGATAATGTATTATTAATCATAATTGTCTTTTGAATATATTATTGATAGTAATTGTCCTTTGGTGATGGAATTAATATGCTTTATTCGTCACTGTTTCTCTGTATTTCCTAGGGTGTCTACAATGAGCATATTGATTTTGCACTAGAAAACAAACTTTACTGAAGAGAAAAAGAGAAGTATGTATCTTCTGTCTTTATTGTCTTAATTCCCACTCTCTTCTTAACCTACTCCAGGCTGGATGTCCTGCTCCCACACTCCCCCCCACCCCCGGTCACTCCTCTGTACTGGCTCTGATAAGGTCAACAATGATGTCCCTGTGTGCAAACAGTGGACATTGTTCCGACCCTATCTGGCTGCACAATTCAGGAGTGTTCCTATCCCTATCAACCACTTCCAATTCCTTGCAACTCTTCCCTGGCCTTCAACCCTGCCGCCTTCTTCTGCTTTCCCCTCTACCTCTCCTAGCCTACTTTGTGGACTCTCTTCCATTCAGCCATCAGATCTGGAGCTTTGCAGGGCCAAGGTCTTTTTTTCAATATATGCTTTCTTTTTAGGCAACTATATCCAAGATCACTAGTTTTAACTGCCATCTCTAAGCTATTTAGATCCAGTTATATCTCAGGTTCATATATTTCCTTTGAGTTCCAGGTGCATATATCCCACCACCTACTTAATATCACCCTTTGGTGCATCTCAGGCAATTCAGGCACTCCATGTCCAAGACCAAACCCAGGCTCTTCCCCCACAATTCTGGTCTTCTGCCAGTGGCCTCTGTCTCCAGGAAGCTTCATGCCTGTTTCTCTGGCCATCTTCTCACCCACCATAAGACCTTTGTACATCTCAATCTATATGCATGGAATGTTCTTCCTTCTTCTCTTTCCTTAGGTAACTCTAGACATTCTTTATATGTCATGAGTCTCTTCCTCAGAGAAATCTATCATGTCCCATAAGCCTGGGTCAGTTTTTTTTTTTTTAAGATTTATTGTTTTTAAGTAATATCTATACCCAACATGGGGCTCAAACTCATGACCCCAAGATCAAGAGTTGCTTGCTCCTCCAACTGAGTCAGCCAGGAGCCCCTCTAGGTCAGTTTTCCATATTCCATTGCTTTTCCCTGGAGCACTTATCTAAACGTGAAAGTTTGGGGTAAATACCCAGGAGTGCAATTGCTGGGTCATAGGGCAGCTCTATTTTTAATTTTTTAAGGCACCTCCACACTGTTTTCCAAAGTGGCTGTACCAACTTGCATTCCCACCAACAGTGTAAGAGGGTTCCCCTTTCTCCACAACCTCTCCAACATTTGTTGTTTCTTGCCTTGTCAATTTTTGCCATTTTGACTGGTGTAATGTGGTTTTGATTTGAATTTCCCTGATGGCTAATGATGATGAACATTTTTTCATGTGTCTGTTAGCCATTTGTATGTCTTCTTTGGAGAAGTGTCTGTTCACATCTTCTGCCCAGTTTTTGACTTGATTATTTGTTTTTTGGGTGTTGAGTTCGACGAGTGGATCTTGGAAATCAGCACTTTATCTGTAATGTCATTTGCAAATATCTTCTCCCATTCCATGGGCTGCCTCTTTGTTCTGTTGGCTCTTTCCTTTGTTGTGCAGAAGATTTTTTCTTTTTTTTTTTTTAAGATTTTATTTATTTATTCATTTGAGAGAGCGAGAATGAAAGAGAGAGCACATGAGAGGGTGGAGGGTCAGAGGGAGAAGCAGACTCCCTGCCGAGCAGGGAGCCTGATGCGGGACTCGATCCTGGGACTCCAGGATCATGAACTGAGCCGAAAGCAGTCGCTTAAACAACTGAGCCACCCAGGTGCCCCCAGAAGATTTTTTTCTTGATGTATTTATCCCAAAGACACAGATGTAATGAAAAGAAGGGCCATATGCACCCCAATGTTCATAGCAGCAGTGTCTGCAATAGCCAAACTGTGGAAAGAGCTGAGATGCTCTTTAACAGATGAATGGATAAAGAAGATGTGGTCCATATATACAATGTAATATCACTCAGCCATCAGAAAGGATGAATACCCAACTTTTACATCAACATGGATGGGACTGGAGGAGATTATGCTAAGTGAAATAAGTCAGGCAGAGAAAGTCAATTATCATATGGTTTCACTTATTTGTGGAACATAAAGCATAGCATGGAGGACATTAGGAGAAGGAAGGGAAAAATGAAGGGGGGAGATTGGGAGGGAGAGAGGACCCATGAGAGACTATGAACTCTGAGAAACAAACTGAGGGTTTTAGAGGGGATGAGAGACTATGAACTCTGAGAAACAAACTGAGGGTGGGGGGATGGGTTAGCCCAGCGATGGGTATTAAGGAGGACACGTACTGCGTGGAGCACTGAGTTTATACAAAAACAGTGAATCATGGATCACTACATCAAAAACTAATGATGTATTGTATGGTGACTAACATAACATAATAAAATAAAATAAATTAAATAAACTTAAAAGTTTGCATTTATTAACATGATTATTTGGTAAACCTTCGGGGCTCCTCCTAGACTCTTAACTGCCTCTTCCACAGAACCACCCTTGTTACTGCCCCAGTATGTCACTGGTGCCAGCAGAGTGCCTGACACCCATCGAGCAGGCTCTCAAAAATATCTGTTTAGGGACACCTGGCTGGCCCAGTCGGTTAGGTGTCCAACTCTTGGTTTTAGCTCGGGTCATGATTTTAGGGTTGTGAGATCAAGCCCTGCATCAGGCTCTGCACTCAGCATGAAGTCTGCTTGAGATTATGTCTGTCCCTCTCCCTCTGTTCCTCCCCCACCGTCTCTTTCTAAAAATAAATAAATCTTTTAAAAATACACCTGTTTATGGGTGCCTGGGTGGCTCAGATGGTTAAGCGTCTGCCTTCGGCTCGGGTCATGATCCCAGGGTCCTGGGATCAAGTCCCGCATCAGGCTCCCTGCTCAGCGGGGAGCCTGCTTCTCCCTCTAACTCTCTCTCTCTCTTTTATGAATAAATAAATAAAATCTTTAAAAATATATACCTGTTTAAGGCGTGTGTGTATAATCACAAATGAATTGACTAGCATGTAGCGTGATATACTTACTCCCTATATAAGAGTTAAGTAATTTGGGTTCTTGTTTTATTCGGAGGTCTGGTTTGTCTTATTTTATGCTTCTTTTTTGTTGTGTGGCTAATGTCCAGAGAAGTGTGGACTTCGATGACACACTGGACATTCTGCTGACCTGGAATTTGTATAGCCCTGTAGGATGGGGTGCTGGGCGCCCACGGGAGGAATATTAAGAAAACTGTTCCCAAACAGGAGCATTGAAAGCCTCCCATCGCCCTCCTCTCTTGCTTAGAAGCTTCTCTTATAAAGCTAACAGTACGTTATGGGATATGAGTTACTGTGAAGACATGAAGGCAGGGAGGTATCTGAGACATTAAGCTTTGGGTGCAAGTCTCTTCCTTGGAGATAGGCTTTACATGTTGCAATGCCTTCTAAGTATAAAGGACCTCCTGACGACCATAAGATTATTCTCAGTTTCTACAAGCAGATAGATCTTTCTTTTCTACCCATTCCCAGGTCCCTTGAAGACCCAAAAGATGCATGCTGGCCATGGTAAGAGGGGAATTGAAACCAGGGAGGCTGAAAAGTATTCTACATTGTGAGGAAAGAGTAGGGGTGAAACTCCGTGACCATCAGAATGAGGATAACCATATTTATATAGCACTGATCATGGTCCTGACATTGTTCCAAGGGCTTAATATATATTAACTATTTTAATCCTCAATACAATCATAGGAAAGGAGTACTATTTTTATCCTAATTTTAGAGATGAGGAAACTGGCAGAAGAGCTAAGTAACCTGCCCAAGACTGTTAATATTGTGCCATTGTTATCAACTTTTTCAATAGAAAATGAATTTAGACATTTAAAAAAAGCATACTGTACTTCATAAAAGGAACAATAGTAACTGGTGGGAGAAATCCTGTCAGATTCCAGGATTAAGAAAGATTCTTAATGGGAAGGTTGTTGACTTAGAGCTGGGGCAGTGGGGCTGAGGTGGGGTGGGAGGAGTGGGGGGCACAGTTGCTTGCAAATCTGCCTCCTCTGAAGGTTGCTTCCTTCTTGGGTGAGTATATTCATCAACTTAAGTCTCAGCATTCTGCAGATTCTTCTGAACACACTGTAGATATAAACCAAATCCCTCTTAGCTTATGGAGCTGATAGACCCTTATGGGACTGAGTTTTTTATTTTCAAAAGTTGGGATAGAGTGGAATCTGGGAGCATGGGGAGAGTGTGACCCTAGGTCCTTAATCCATTTGCACGTGGGTCCTTAGCATTTTGGTTGGATTCAAGGACCATTTGGGTCATCAGCTATGTGTGTCTCAGAAAATATGATACTACAGAATACCATTCTCCTTTCTGTAAAGAGAGAGTGCACAGAGAAAAAATAAGGACATTCTTAGTTTAGCCTGACTCACTTCTCAAGTGACAGAGGGATCCAAAATTGCAAGAGGCCAGAGTTCTATGTGTTAGTGAAAATAGAAATACACCCAGAAAATGCATCAGTATCAGAAAAATTGGGGGACAAATGTTTAAGCCATTGGAACCAGTGAATGGCAGCTGTAAGGGTCCTGTGGCATCTCAGTAAACAGGATCCCAGAGATCCAGATAAGAAGTTCCCATGAGATCACCGGGGTCAACAGTGGGAATAACACTCAAGTGAGGGGATCCCTCTGGAGGTCTGCAGGGTCAGAGTCATTCCACTCCCCAAGACCCTGTAGATCTGGGCCAAGGACCATTAGAAGTGCCACCCTAGGACAGGGCTGGGGCTGCTGCCTCACGTCCCAGGGAGTGCTGGGCATCTGAGCAACTGCAGGTCCTCTGGCAAGTACTGCAAGGAAGCTGTGAAAGAGTTGGGGGTGGTGACTATAGGACAAGGACCAGGAGAGTGCTGAGTGAGTTCTAAGGATTTGGAGAAGATGCCAGGAAGGGAGACAAAGCCCCCCAAAACTATGAAAATGTGATATTGTGATTTATAATAAATACGTATTTGGCCATCCTCCACAGTTACTGACTCACAGCTTCCCAAACCCTTGGAATTTCCTAAGTGTTGAGAATGACAAAGGTGTCTCTTGTTATTTGAATGAGGTGACTTTTGGACCTCACCTATGGATGGGGGCTGGTTGCCAGGAGAACCAACAATGGGACTGGAGGGTTGGAACTTTCAATCCCACCCTCCCCCCACCAACATCTCAGGGAAGCGGGGAGAGCCTGGAGGTTAAGTCAATAACCAATGGCCAATAATTTAATCAAAAATGATTGTGTAAAGAAGCCTCCACAAAAACCCAATAGGACAGGATTTGGAGAGCATCCAGGTCAGTGAACACATGGAGGTTTGGGGAGAATGGTGCACCTGGAGATGACATGGAGGCTCTACCCTCCCCTTTCCATATGCCTTGCCCTATGCATCTCTCCCATCTAGCTGTTCCTGAGTCCTATCCTTTTATAATAAACCAGTTATCCAGTAAATAAAATGTTTCTCTGAGTTCTCTGAGCCATAGTAGCCGATTAATTGAACCCAAGGATGGGGTTGTGGGAACCTCTGATTCGTAGCCAGTCGGCCAGAAACACAGTTGACCACCTGAGCTTTCGACTGGCATAACACATAGAACCCTGGCCTTTTGTCAAGTCTTTTCAATTCTGGATCCCTTTGTCACTTGAGAAGTGAGTCAGGCTAAACTAAGAATGACCTTAACTTTTTCTCTGTGCACTCTCTCTGTACAGAAAGGAGAATGATCTTCTATAGTATCATATTTTCTGAGACACACATAGCTGATGACCCAAATGGTCCCTGAATCCAAGCAAAATGCTAAGGACCCATGTGCAAATGCAGGGCAGTCTTGTAGGACTAAACCCTTAACCTGTGGAATCTGATGTTATCTCCTGGGAGATATTGCCAGAATTGGGTTGATTTGTAGGACACTGAGCTGGAGTCGGAGCGTTGTTGGTGATGTGGGAACTCACCCACCCCACCCTCGCCCCCATACAAACACAATGGAATTGGGAGCAGGAACCCATAAAAGATGGGAATGGCTAAAAGCATCTTAGAAGGTAGAGAGTATGTGATGAAATCAGCTAAAGTCACCATTAAGGACATGATGGGCAGATGCAAAAAGTAGTTGGTGAATTCCTCCTATTGCAGGGTTAATTCAGGTGAGTGTTTGGACAAGCTTAGCCCTCATGGCTTCATAGGAGGGCCTATGGAGGTCAGTGCCATATGAGGGCACAAAAGAAAACATGAATAAACAGAAAGTTGTATGAGTTCCTGAATGAGATATTTTCATACCATGAAATGTGAATTCTCCCATTAAAATACAAATTGAGTGCAATCCAAATTAGAACCCTCGTACATGTGTGGGTTTTTGAATTAAATGAACTGAAAGTTCACATGGAAGAATAAATATTCAAGAAAAGCCAAGAAAACTTCGAAAAAGGGGGACCTTGTAAGATATTAAAACCAGTGGAGCCTCTGTAATAAAAACAGCCTGGTATTAGCATAGGAATAAGCAGTACGATGAGCAGAACTGAGTAGAATAGGATGCCCTAAAATAGTTTCCACTGCTGTGGGAAATTGATATGTGAAAAATACATTTTAATTCAGCAGGGAACAATGGTTTATTTAATAAATAATACTGGCAAAACTGGCAATGCATTGGAAAAGACTAAATTTGATTTCTGTCTCTCATGCAAAAATAAATTCCAGATGGAATAAAATCTTAAACATAAAGAATGAAACAATAAAATCTAGAAGAAAATATGAGACACCGTATACACAAACTAGAGGTTGGTGAGGCAGGAAACTCATGAGCTATTGAAAAACTAAAAATATTTTTGATTTTATAAATGTTAAAACATCTTAAGAGGTAAAATATAACAAATATAAAAGTAGCATACAAACCATGGATTGAGGAAAACTTTTGCAATGCTTATATAGTTCACCCCTGAGCAACGTGAGTTTGAACTGCACAGATCCACCTATACACAGATTTTTTTCAGAAAAATATAGTACAGTACTGTAAATGTGTTTTCTCTTCCTTATGATTTTTTTAAAGATTTTATTATTTGAGAGAGAGAGAGAATGGGGGGGAGGGGTAGAGGGAGAGGGAGAGAGAGAATCTCAAGCAGACTCCCCGCTGAGTCCATAACCCAACATGGGGCTTGATCTCTGAGATCACGACCTGAGCTAAAATCAAGAGTTAGACGCTTAACCAACTGAGCCACCCAGGCATTCCCCCTTATGATTTTCTTAATAACATTTTCTTCTCTTTAGCTTACATTATTATAAGAATACAGCATATAGTACATATAACATGCAAAATTTATTTTAATCGACTGTGTTATCAGTAAGGCTCTGGTCAACAGTAGGCTATTAGTAGTTAAATTTTGGAGGGGGAGTCAAAAGTTATACTTGAATTTTCAACTGTGTTGAGGATGGTGGTCAGCACCCCTAAACCCCCCAGATGTTCAAGTGTTAACTGTAATAATTAAAGGGTATATTATGTAGAAATAACTAAAATAGATTATTAAGCACACCAAAAAGACCACTCAACAGAAAAATAGAGATTATAAATAGGGAAGTCACAGAAGCAAAATTCCAAATGGCCTGAAAGAGCAACAAAAACAAAAGGTCTTTAAGTTTCCTACTAGCCAGGGGAAAACAAATTAAAGTAATTATGAAGGATCACTGTATATCAATGATCTTTGCAAAAGTGAAAAACAAATCTCACCCATGGTTGGGGTTTTACTGTCAGGAAAAGGGTTGCTCATTCACTGCTGATTAACTTGTGAACTGTGCTGCTTTTTGTGAAAACAAGCTAGCAAAATCTGTTAAAGAAAAAAACCAGCAGGGGCACCTGGGGTGGCTCAGTTGGTTACACGGATGCCTTTGGCTCAGGTCATGATCTCAGGGTCCCGGGATCCAGCCCCATGTAGGGCTCCCTGCTCAGTGGGAGTCTGCTTCTCCCTCTCCTTCTGCCTCTGCCCCTCCCCGTTCTCTTTCTCTCTCAAATAAATAAAATCTTTAAAAGAAAAAGAAAAAAAAAACAGTTATCTAACACCTGGAAATCTAGTCTCTAGGTATAAGAGTAGCAATGCAAAAAGAAATATGATATGTACTCAGATGTTTGTTTCAGCACACTTTGTTGTGCTAAGAACCCTGGAAACCAAGTGAATACACATCAATAGGGGAATGGTTACATAATATCTGACCAAGGCATACATTATAAGTATGAAAGAATCAGTTACAGCTATAGTAGTGGACATGGAGGAATTTCATGAGGCTGGTAAACCAGGAACACAAGATGCAGACAAAATATATATGTACAGTCTCACTTTTGTGAAACTTAAAATGACAAAAAAGCTCCTTGATTTTAGATACATGTATGTGTATGTATATTGTATATTTGTGTGATTTACTTACATAAAAATGTGTATATTTATTAATATGTACACAAGAGAATCATGAAAGGATGGTCACCAAAAGATCACTGGTGGTCACTGCAGGATGTGAGGTTTCTTTTTTTTTTTTAAAGATTTTATTTATTTATATGAGATAGTGAGAGTGAGTGAGAGCACAAGCTGGGAGACAGAGATAGGGAGAGGGAGAGGGAGAAGCAGGCTCCCCACTGAGCAGAGAGCCAGATGTGGGGCTCAATCCCAGGACACAACTGGGCCACTCAGGTGCTCCTTTTTAAATTTTTTAAAAAAGATTTTATTTACTTGAGAGAGAGAGAGAGCGTGAGCGGGGGAGAGGGGCAGAGGCAGGGAGAGAACAAGACTCCCTACTGAGCAGGGAGCCCGATGCAGGACTTGATCCCAGGACCCGGAGATCATAACCCAAGCTGAAGGCAGACATTTAACCGACTGAGCCACCAGGTGCTCCGGACATGAGGTTTCTAAGTGACCCTAGGCATGTTTGAGTCTGGAGATGGGCCGCAGAGCACAGTGGCGTTGAGAATGGGCTCTGGAGCCAGATAGGCTGGATGTGAAGTCCACCTCAGCTGCCTTTTAACTGGGAAATTTACTTGTGCCTCAGTTTCCTCATTGGCAAACGGATTTATAATACCTAACTCACAGACTTGTTATGAGACCTTAATTAAATGAGTCAATATTCGAAGCACCTAGAATAGAGCTTGGCACAAAGTAAGCAGTGTATAAGTCTTTGTTAATTAGATGTTCACACATTGCTTTATTTTGTTCCAAAAAGAAGGTGTTATTTATGGGATCAGAACACATTTGAATGACATTAAAGGAATAAACCCAGGAGTTGTTACAGTAGAATTTTCTGATTTAAAAAATCAGTTTTTGTTTTTAAGTAGACTCCATGCCCACTGTGAAGCCCAACATGGGGCTTGAACTCAAGACCTGAGCTCAAGACCTGAGCTGAAATCAAGAGTCGGATGCTTACCTGACTGAGCCACCCAGGTGCCCTCAAAATCATACAGTTTTTAAATTTCTTTTCATTTTCTGCAAAGTGTGAGTGGAAAAAAAACCACAACATTTCTCTTTCTGGGTGGGAAGTAAGAAAGAAAAGAAGAGAATGAGAAAGGAGGAAAAGAATGAAGAGAGAACACTGTGTAGGTTTATTTTTTTTTTAAAGATTTTATTTATTTATTTGACAGAGAGAGACACAGCGAGAGAAAGCGAGAGAGGGATCACAAGCAGTGGGGAGTGGGAGAGGGAGAAGCAGGCTTCCCGCTGAGCAGGGAGCCCGATGCGGGGCTCGATCCCAGGACGCTGGGATCATGACCTGAGCCAAAGGCAGATGCTTAACGACTGAGCCACCCAGGCGCCCCACTGTGTATGTTTCTAAAGTATGTAAGTGGATAGTGCCAGGTGCAAAACAGTGCATATACGAGATCGAGGTCCTCTGTGTAAGTCAAAATAAAGATATGCAGAGTCATGTCAGCAAGGTGTGGGAATAGTAAGTCCCAGCACACATTCCCCTACAAAAACAAAGATTTAACAACTCTCGACGGCCTGAAATAGCACTGCTCTGGCATATGGAAACTGCAGCAACCGAGTGGAGCACAAAAACAGAGCAGAAAAAAAAAAAAAAAAGGTAGGAAACATTTTACCTGCATCACGCCATTCCCCGGACCTGCACACTCAGCACCCTGGACATGAGTTCCTTCCATGGGACAAAAGGAGAGCAGGAGGAACCCGGCAGCCTTCCAGGGAGGACCCCCCAAAGCCCCCACTTTACTGTGGAAGTCCCCCACCCCTCCAGAGCTTTTGCCACTGAGAATCCCCGCAGGCTTCACTGATGTGGACGACAGCTGCCAGAGCTTCCCAGAGCCCATGCCACTGAGCCCCGCCACGGCCAGGGCAGCCCTGCCTCTCCCCTACCCCACACCCAGCACTGGCGTCACTGCGCATGCGCACCCTGTATCTCGTGGCCCTGCCCACTCTTGGAGCTGGTGCACGTGACCCTGGACCCAGTCCCAGACTCCGCACTACCGAGCACCCCATTGAGCCAGTGCTGTCACATCCACTCACAAGATTTTTCCCTGTGGAAGCTAGTTGATAAAGCATTGGGGAGGTGACTACTTCTTCCAATGTGGGGACACCAATGCAAGACTATGAGGAACATGATACCACCAAAGGAAGACAATAAATTTCCAGTAACCCATACAAGAGAAATGAGGTCTATGAGATCTTTGACAAAAAATTCAAAGCAATTGTTTTACTGAAGCCGGGAGAGCTACAAGAGAATGCAGACAATTCAATGAAATCGGGAAAATAATGCATAAACCCAAAGCAACTAACCCAACTTAAAAATGGACTAAGGACTTGAATAGACGCTTCTCAAAGGAAGGCATACAAATGGCGAACAGATATACGAAAAGGTGCTCAACATCACTAACCATCAGAGAAATGCGAATAAAACCACAATGAGGTATCACCTCATACCTGTCAGAATGGCTGGTATCAAAAACACAAAAGATAGCAAGTGTTGGTGAGGATGTGGAGAAAAAGGAACTCTTGTGCTCTGTTGGTGGCAATGTAAGTTGGTGCAGCCACTGTGGAAAATGGTACAGAAGGTCCTCAAAATAGTAAAAATAGAATTATCACATTTTCCAGCACTCTCACTTCTGGGCATATATGCAAAGGAAAGGAAATCAATATTTTAAAGAGAGACTTGTACTCCATGTTCATTGCAGCATTATTCACAATAGCCAAGATATGGAAATAAACTAGTGTCTGTTGATAAAAAAAAATGGATAAAGAAAATGTGACACATATAGATCACTGATGTGGCTAGATCACATACATAAATGTGTAATGGATTATTAGTTAGCCATAGAAAAGAAGGAAACCCAGGTGCCTGGGTGGCTCAGTCGTTAAGCGTCTGCCTTCGGCTCAGATCATGATCCCAGGGTCCTGGGATCGAGCCCCACATCGGGCTCCTTGCTCAGCGGGGAACCTGCTTCTCCCTCTCCCCCTGCTTGTGTTCCCTCTCTCGCTGTGTCTCTCTCTGTCAAATAAATAAAATCTTTAAAAAAAAGAAGAAGGAAACCCTTCCATTTGCAACAACTTTCATGAGCCTTGAGGATCTCATGCTCAGTAAAATAAACCAGACATAGAGAGACAAATACTGCATGAGTTCATTTATATGTGGAATCTCAAATTGTCATACTCATAGAACCAGAGAGTAGAATGGTAGTTGCCAGGGGGTTGGGGTCTGGGCGGCAAAAAGGGAGATGTTGGTCAAGTGTAGAAAATTTCAGTTATGCCAGATGAGTAAGTTCTAGAGATCCACTGTACAGCATGGTGACTATAATTAACAATATTGTATTATGTATTTGAAATTTGCTAAGAGGGTACATCTTAGGTGTTCTCACAACAAAAAAGAGAAAGAGAGAAAGATAGATAATAGGTGATAGATTTTGGTAACTATATGGGTGACGGATGTGATAATTACTTTGGTTGTGCACATCAATCACAATGGCAAGTTGTACACCTTAAATATATATAATTTTTATTTGTAAATTGTACCTCAACAAAGCCAAAGATAAAGATACATACTAAATATATGCTGGTATATGTGTAAAATACTTTCTGAAAGGACATCAAAATAGATTTTTAATAGTTGTCACTTTTGAGGACTTCAACTGGCAAAAGGAGAAAGGGTAATACATTGCTATTATTTTGTGCCTTTGTTGTTTGAATAGTCTAATCACACACATATATTATTTCATTCTTTTTTTTTTAAAGATTTTATTTATTTATTTGAGAGAGAGAGAATGAGAGAGAGCACATGAGAGGGGGGAGGGTCAGAGGGAGAAGCAGGCTCCCTGCTGAGCAGGGAGCCCGATGCGGGACCCGATCCAGGGACTCCAGGATCATGACCTGAGCCGAAGGCAGTCGTTTAACCAACTGAGCACCCAGGCGCCCTATTATTTCATTCTTAAAAATGTAATCAGGATGTATTGGGGTGATAGGATTATGGGCCATTTGTATTTCTATTTACTTGATTTAGTATGTTATGAAAGTTCTTTTTTCCATTTTTGGTTAACAGTTTCATTGAGATAAAATTCACATAACACACAGTGTGCACCTACTTAAAGTATACAAACCAATGGTTTCCCATATATTAACAAAGTTGTGCAACCATGGCCAATATTAATTTTAGAATGTTTTTGTCACTTCAGAAAGAAATTGTACCTTTTAGCTGTCTCCCACTTTCCCCCCTCCCTCCTTCCCCTCTCTGTCCTGGTTTTAAGCGACCACGAATCTACTTTCTGTCTCTTAAAATGTGCCTGTTTTGGACATTTCAAATCAATGGAGTCCTACAATATGTGGCTTTTTGTGTCCAGCTTCTTTCACTTAGCTAGTATTTTTAAGGTACATCCATGTTGTAGCATGAATCAATACTTAATTCCTTTTTACAGGTGAATAACATACTGCATTTTATTTATCCATCTACCAGTTGATGAATATTTGGATTCTTTCTACCTTTAGGCTATGAATAATGTTGCTATGAATATTTTTTTAATTTATAAAGTTTTTATGTGGACATATTTCTTTCATTTTTCTTGGGTATAGACTTTGAAGTGTAATTACTAGGTTATATGGTGCTTTAGTGTTTAACTTTTTGATAAACTGCCACACTATTTTGCAAAGTGGCTGTCCCAGTTTACATTCTCACTGGCAATGTGAGAAGGTTCTAATTTATCCACATACTCACCAACATTTCCTATTATTGAACTATTTTTAAAATCATACTTAATTTTTTATAGTACTTTTAGGTTCACAGCAAAATTCAGGGGAAGGTACAGAGATTTCCCATAAACCTCCTGCCCCCACACATGCAAAACCTCCCCCATTATCAAAATCCCCCACTAGAGTGGTACATTTCTTTCAGTTGAACCCACATTTCAATGAACTATATTGACACATAATCATGCAAAGTCCGCAGTTTACATATGGTTCACTCTTGGGTGTTGTGTATTTTATGGGTTTGGGCAAATACATAATGACATGTATTCATCATTATGGTATCATAATGATGATCTCACTGCCCTAAAAACCCTCTAGGCTTTGCCTATGCATCAATCTCCCACCCCAACCTCTGGCAACCACTGATTTTTTTTTACTGGTAGTTTTGCCTTTTCCAGAGTGTCACATAGTTGAAATCATACAGTATGTAACTTTTTCAGATTGGCTTCTTTTGCTTAGTAATATGCATTAGGGTTCCTCCATGTCTTCTCATGGCTTGATAGTTCATTTCTTTTTAGCACTGAATAATATTCTATCATATAGATGTGCCAAAGTTCATTTATCCATTTATATCCTGAAGGACATTTTACATTCCTCCAAGTTTTGGCAATTATGAATAAAGTTTCTATAAACATCTGTGTACAGGTTTTTGTGAAGATAAGTTTTCAATTGTTTTGGTAAATATCAAGGAGCACGATTGCTGGATGGTATGGCAAGCGTGTGTTTAATTTTGTAAGGAACCACCAAAATGTCTTCCAAAGTGGCTGTACCATTTTGCATTCCCACCAGCAATGAATGAGAGTTCCTGCTGTTCCACATCCTTGTCAGCATTTGGTGTTGTCAGTGTTCTGGATTTTGGCCACTCTAATAGGCATGTAGGGGTATCTTTTTTTAATTTCATTTTCCTGCTGAAATATGATGTGAGGTATCTTTTCATATGCTTATTTGCCACCTGTTTATCTTCTGTCTGTTAACATCTTTGGCTTATTTTTTAATAGGGTTGTTTTTCTTATTGTTGAATTTTAAGACTTTTTTAAAAGTATATTTTGGATAACAGTCTTTTACCAGATAAGTCTTTTGCAAATATTTTTTTCCAGTTTGTGGCTTGTCTTCTCATTCTCCTGGTATTGTCTTTTGTAGAGCAACAGTTGTTTGTTTTTTTTTTAAAGATTTTTATTTTTTATTAGAGAGAGAGAGAGCACAAGCAGGGGGAGCGGCAGGCAGAGGGAGAAGCAGGCTCCCCGCTCAGCATGGAGCCCAATGTGGGGCTCGATCCCAGGACCCTGGGATCATGAGCTGAAGGCAGACACTTAACCGTCTGAGCCACCCAGGAGCCCCAAAAGTTTTTAATTTTAATGAGGTCCAGCTTATCAATAATTTATTTCATGGATCATGTCTTTGGTGTTCTATCTAAAAAGTAATTGCCATACCTTAGGTCACCAAGGTTTTCTCCTATGTTACTATCGTGTTTTGTAGGACTGCATTTTACATTTAGGTCTGTGATCCATTTTTAGCTAATTTTTGTGAATGACTTAAGGTTTAGATCTAGACTCATTTCGTTGCATGTGGATGTTGTTCCAGCACCATTTGTTGAAAAACTATCTTTTCTCCATTGTAGCCTTAGCTCCTTTATCAATGATCAGTTGAAGTTGATTATATTTATGTGTGACCATTCCCACTGCTTAGAATACCTTCTCTTAAATACCCAAGAGGAGGCTCCTCCTTCAAGTCTGTTCAAATTTCACCTTCCCAATGAGACTCACACTAATCACCAAAGTTAAAATGGCAACTGCCAGTATCCCATCCCCTGCATTTCCAACACTTTTCCCCTACACATTTTCATGTATTCACCATACACATCATCTTCTAAAGTGCTTATTAATTTTAGTGTTTATTGTCCTCTCCTCCACTAAAATATAAGGCACAAATACAGGTCTTTTCTCTGCCTTATTCACTGATACACCCCAAGGTCTTAGATTAGTGTCTGGTACATAGTGGACAATGAAGAAAAGTACTTGTAAAATGAATGAATGAGCGAAGAGCAGAGGCATTTAAACAAAGGCTGTACAGGGCCTCCCCTAAACTCTCCCCTACACCTTGCCACTTCTTCTTGCTTTAAAAAAGCAAGCAGAACATGAAGTACTCAGCCCTCAAATTGAAATTTTAAGAGAACACAAGGTGTTCCATACAATGGGAAGAAAGTAAAGAAATCACTAAGATTATGACAGAGGAAATAGGATGTCAGGGAAGGGTCAAGGAGATATAATTAGGATAAAATAAACAGAACAGCAACCTGTAAACATACCACAGGAAAAAATAAGGTAAAACTCAATTCTTCCATGCCAAAGACAAATACAGCCCAAAGTAAATAAAATTGTAACTTGAGGAACAGAAGGAAACTCCCCAGAGCTGCTTTTCACTGTAAAACAATTACTAAAAACATAAACTCAATAAAGCAAGAGCTTGGAATTGTGCTTTTGACAATGATGAACTATCTTGTAGTAAACCACCCCTCTTACTGACAATGTGTAGAAAAGCTGAACAGAATTAAATATGCGTGAGCATGCGCACACACACATACACACACGTGCACACGCACACACAAACCATTTGAAAGCACCAAAGATCTACCAAGTCAGTAGGACTGGTGGAGGTAAGCCTATAAATTAAGGAAGAGGTTGTTGAAACTGACATTTGGCACCATTTTTTACTCCCTGTTCCTAGCTGGGAGTTTTACTGATTAAAAACAAAAGCTGCGAGTCTGAAAGTTGAGAAAATTATGGTTACAGAGAGAGAAACTAAGTAGAATTTCTGGAAGGCTTGGGGGCATGGGTATAAACACTGGACTACTTCCAAAAAGGAAGAAGAGATCTGAGCATTCTATTGGGATCACAAAAGGATAGATATTCCAAATTACAGTGAATCATAAATTGCCCAGCCTTCACAAAAAACAGGTTTGAATGAGTTCAATCTCTATTGGGATTAATGTGATCTTCATTCCTCTAACTGCTCACTAAAAGCGAAAGTAAGTCACAGTTAGAGGAAGATATTATTGAGAGCCTCAATTTATCTTGACAATATATCACATACAATGTTTGGTAGTCAACCAAAAATAACTTGCCATACAAAAAAAAAAAAGGAAAGGGAGGAAAAAAGGGATGAAGGGGAAGGAAAGGGAAAGGAAGGGAGGGAAAAAGAAAAGATAAAGAAAAATGATTTGACTGAGAACAAAAAGGAAAAAAGCCAAGAAAATATTTAGATGGGAAATTCAATTATTAGAGCTATCAGATAAGAATATTAAAATATTTGTAATTAATACACTCAAGAAATTAAATGACAAAATAATGAATTTCAGCACATACTGGATGTTATAGAGAATAATCATATGGGAATTCCTGAACTGAAAGGTACATAACTGAAGGTAAGAATTCAGAGGTTGGAATAGTTTCACTGTTGATTAGGCTGTCAGTGTTATGTTGCCCAAGCAACATATCAGAGAAATTGAAAAATCCTAATTTTAAAATAACATTAAAATGACACTGAAGAGCGGGCGCCTGGGTGGCTCAGTTGGTTAAGCAACTGCCTTCGGCTCAGGTCGTGATCCCAGGGTCCTGGGATCGAGTCCCACATCGGTCTCCCGGCTCAGCGGGGAGCCTGCTTCTCCCTCTGACCCTCTCCTCTCTCATGCTGTTTCTCTCTCGCTCGCTCTCCAATAAATAAATAAATAAAATCTTTAAAAAAAAAATGACACTGAAGAGCTGTGGAAACAATAAAGTCTAGATGATTTGTACGGCAGAACATGGCAAGCCCTTTCGGAGGTGAGGAATGACTGGCAGCTATTTTCACATGTGGGAGTAATTGTCCTGTCTGGTAGCAAGGATGTGCCACTCAAAATCTCCAAGGAAGGACTTGTTGGCTCAGCGGCTGGGAACACTGTCAGAAGACAGGCTTTGGTTGTTAAACCCTTCAGTGATTGCCTGAACTGCAGAAAGCCAACTTGTCTAAAGTCATGCTCGTGTGTGTGTGTGTGTGTGTGTGTCTGTGTGTGGGGGGGGGAGGGGGTGGCCTTTATCTAATGACTGATTAGGCATCTTGACTCAACACAAGAAAACTGTGACTGGCCATTTTATTCCAGAACTCCTTGTGGGATTGCTAAGACTACTAGGTCTGCATTGCAACTTGACTTACCTCTTTATCTAAATCTGCTTCATTCCTGTCCCTTCCATAGATGTCAATTCCTAATAAACACACTGTCCATTAGACTCTTGTCTCAGAGACTGCTGTATGGAGAACTCCACCTGTGAGAGCTACTGCCAAGAGTGGCCAAAAAAGTGAACATTGAAGTGGGGTTTTGGAGCTAGATTACTCTCTGTTCAGCTGGCAATGAGGACCCTGTCACTAGTGATAAGTAGAGCACAGATGGATATTAAAACTCTCAGTAGTGATGAATGCTGATGGTACACATAGCAGAGTACACTAGCTGGTGAAAGGTATCAGCCAGTGTTTGAAAAGATATGGGAGAGGAAAGAACCTCCACATATGAAAGCCAAATATGAAAATTCTATAACTGATACCACATTCAAAAATAAAAAACTGAAAGCTTTTCCTCTAAGATCAGGAAGAAGGCAAGGATGCCCACTCTTACCACTTCTAATCAACACAGTACTAGAAGTTCTAGCTAGAGCAATTAGATAAGAAAAAGAAATAAAAGTCATCCAATTTGAAAGGGAGAAGTAAAATTGTCCCTGATTGCAGATGACATGATCTTATTCACAGGAAATCCTAAAGACTCCATAAAACCCCACTATGGTGCCAGCAAAAAGACTGCTAGAACTAAAAATAAATCCAGTAAAGTTGTAGGATATAAAATCAATATACAAGAATCAGAGACTGAGATGGCAGTGGAGTAGGAGGATTCTAGACTCTCCTCCTTCCTCACCTCCGAAAGGGCTTGCCATGTTCTGCAGTACAAATCATCTAGACTTTATTGTTTCCACAGCTCTTCAGTGTCATCTAGATAACCAGATAACTATCAAATCATCCTAAATATCCCAGAGATGAACCTGAAGACTGAAATAACAAACTCCACAACTAAATGGAGAGAAAAAGCCACATAGAAGAAGGTAGTAAGTATGGAGACATGATTTAGGGAAGAAATGGATAGAGGGTGCTGTGGAGGGGAGGGAGCTGTGGTCATGGAGGAGTGTGAGAGAGAGAGGAACACACAGGAGAACCTACAAGGAGAATGTTTTCCCAAAGCCATTGGCTTGGAAAATGAGAGGGGCTGAATTTCATGAGTTCTTGTAACCAGTGGGACTTAAAGCCTGGAGTTTTTGTTTGTTTGTTTTTTTTAAAGATTTTATTTATTTATTCATAAGAAACAGAGAGAGAGAGAGAGGCAGAGGGAGAAGCAGGCTCCCCGCTGAGCAGGGAGCCCAATGTGGGACTCGATCCCAGGACCCTGGGATCATGACCTGAGCTGAAGGCAGACGCTTAACCATCTGAGCCACCCAGGTGCCCAAAGCCTGGAGTTTTTTTAAAGGTCAGTGGGCTCTGCTGGGATAGATCCTGTAGGGAACTGTGCTCTTCCTGGATTAAGTAGGGAAACAACCTGGGGAAAGACAGCATGGAAAGAGTGATCTGAAGAGCACCTGGGGCACACGATGGGAAGATTTTTCACTCTTCAGAGTGTATCCCTGAGAGACAGCATTCATGGGGACACCTCTCTAGGAACAAAGGAACTGGCTGGAGCCATTTCCCTCCCCTACCCCTTAGCATAATCAGAGAGCCACCTGTGAGAAGCAGAACAGTGCCCACACTGGCTGCCTAACTTGCATACACCAAGCCCCATCCCCCTGCGCTCTGGTGGGACTGCCTTTCTCAGTCATATATGCCTCAGTCCCAGTGTGGCAGGCCACTCCCCAGAAGACCAGCACAAACCCCTGCCCACAACACATCCTCCAAACAGAGAGTTCTGCAGGGCCTCAGTTCTGGTGAAGGTGGTGTCAGTTCTCATTTTACAAGCCCACCAGAGCACACCTACCTAAAACTCACCACCTTTAGCCAGGGACCAAGCACTGCCAACAGCAGGCAAAGAGAGTCTTTGCAAGACAACTGGCCTAAAGGATAGAACAGCCAAAACACAATAGCAGAGAGCACACAGAACACACTGGAAACAGTCCCTGAAGTGCCAGCCATGGGCAGTACATGACCTCCTCTTCATAAGGCCATTACTTTCAAGAGCAGAAGACATAGCTGGCTTTCTAACACAGAGAAGAAGGCAGAGACTTAGACAAAATGTGAAGACAAAGGAATTTATTACAAATGAAAGAACAAGATAAGGCCACAGCCAGAGATCTAAGTGAAACAGATACAAGTGTCAGGCTTAATGGATAATTTAAAGCAAGAGTCATAAGGATACTCACTGGGCCTGAGAAAAGAACAGACGACATCAATGAGAAGGTTAGCACAGAGATAAAAAAGTTAAAAAGAATCAATCAGGAATAAAGAGTGAAATAAAAGAGATTGGAAACAGGCTTGGTGCAATAAACAGCAGGCTGGAAGAAGCAGAGGAATGAATGAATAACCTAGAAGACAAAATAATGGAAAACAACGAAGCTGAACAAGAGAAAGAATTATGCAACATAAGAATAGATTTAGGGAACTCAGTGACTCAATCAAACAGAATAACATTCTTATTATAGAAGTCCCAGAAGAAGAAGAGAGACAAAAGGGGGCAGAAAACTTATTTGAAGAAAAAAACAGCAGAAAAGTTCCTTAATCTGGGGAAGGAAACAAACATCTAGATCCAGGAGGCACAGAGAATTCCCACCAAAATCAACAAAAGCAGGCCAGCAACAAGACATATTGTAATTAAATTTGCAAAATATAGTGATAAAGAAAGAAATCTTAGAGGCAGCAAGGCAAAAGAAGTCCTTAACTTACAAAGGAAGACCCATAAGGCTAGTTGGAGATTCTCAACAGATACTTGGCAAGCCAGAAGTGAGTGGCATGTTAATTCAAAGTGCTGAGTGGGGAAAATCTGCAGCCAAGAATACTCTATCCAGCAAGGCTACCATTCAGGATAGGACAGATAAAGATTTTCCCCCCCACACAAAAACTAAAGGATTTCATGGCCACTAAACCAGCCCTGCAAGAAATATTAAAGGGATCCTTTGAATGCAAAGGAGAGACCAAAAGCAACAAAGACAAAAAAAAGTCTGGGAAAAATCTTCAGAAACAATGGCAAAACAAGTAATAAAATGGCCATAAATACATATCTATCAATAATTACTTTGAATATAAATGGACTAAATGCTCCAGTCAAAAGGCATGGGGTATTAGAATGGATAAAAAAAAAAGACCCATCTATATGCTGCCTACAAGAGACTCATTTTAGACATAAAGACACCTGCAGATTGAAAGTGAGGGGATGGAGAAACATTTATCATGCAAACATTTATCATGGATATAAAAAAAAAGCCAGAGTAGCAATACTTATATCAGAAAAACTAGACTTTAAAAGCAAGACTGTAACAAGAGACAAAGAAAGGCACTATAGAATCATGAAGGGTACAATCCAACAAGAAGATATAACAATTGTAAATATTTATGCACCTAACAAGACAGAACCCAAATATATAAAGCAATTAATAATAAACATAGAGGAATGAATTAATAACAATACAAAAATAGTAGGGGACTTTAACACCCTACTTACACCAATGGGCAGATCATCTAAACCAAAAATAAATAAGGAAACAATGGCTTTGAATCATAGACGGGGCCAGATAGACTTAACATATACATTCAGAACATTGATCATTTATATGCCTATAAGAAAGATACTGTCAAAAATAAAATCAAATACTACATCTGATATTTGCAAATGACACTACAGATAAAGGGCTGGTATCCAAAATCTGTAAAGAACTTCTCAAACTCAACACCCAAAAAACAAATAATCAAGTCAAAAAATGGGCAGAAGACATGAACAGACACTTCTCCAAAGAAGACATACAAATGGCTAACAGACACATGAAAAAATGTTCATCATTATTAGCTATCAGGGAAATCCAAATCAAAACCACATTGAGATACCACCTTACACCAGTTAGAATGGCAAAAATGGACAAGGCAAGAAACAACAAATGTTGGAGAGGTTGTGGAGAAAGGGCAACCCTCTTACATTGTTGGTGGGAATGCAAGTTGGTATAGCCACTTTGGAAAACAGTGTGGAGGTGCCTCAAAAATTTAAAAATAGAGCTACCCTATGACCCAGCAATTGCACTCCTGGGTATTTACCCCAAAGACACAGATGTAGTGAAAAGAAGGGCCATATGCACCCCAATGTTCACAGAAGCAATGTCTGCAATAGCCAAGCTGTGGAAAGAGCTGAGATGCCCTTCAACAGATAAATGGATAAAGAAGATGGGGTCCATATATACAATGGAATGTCACTCAGCCATCGGAAAGGATGAATACCCAACTTTTACATCAACATGGTTGGGACTGGAGGAGATTATGCTTGAAATAAGTCAAGCAGAGAAAGTCAATTATCATATGGTTTCACTTATTTGTGGAACATAAGGAATAGCATGGAGGACATTAGGAGAAGGAAGGGAAAAATGAAAGGAGGGAAATCGGAGGGAGAGATGAACCATGAGAGACTATGGATTCTGAGAAACAAACTGAGGGTGTTAGAGGGGAGAGGGGTGGGGGGATGGGTTAGCCCAGTGATGAGTATTAAGGAGGGCATGTACTGCATGGAGCACTGGGTGTTATACAAAAACAATGAATCATGGATCACTACATCAAAAACTAATGGTGTAATGTATGGTGATTAACATAACATAATAAAATTAAAAAATTTAAAAATTTAAAAATTTAAAAAAACCTAATGATGTATTGTATGGTGATTAACATAACATAATAAAATAAAATAAAAAAAAATACTACACCCGAAACAATTTAATGGAAACAAGAAAAATGTGCTCATAGTGTCTCATTCATCAGTTGGATCAATTTCTCTTCCCTTTCCCCATCTTGTTTCTAATGAACATGTGTTGACTTAAAAAAAAAAGAAGAAGAAGAACATTGCATCCTAAAGCAGCAGGATACACATTTTTTTTCAAGTGCACATGGAATATTTTCCAGAATAGATCACAGATTAGGTCACAAAATAGGCTTCAACAAACAAAAAAAGATTGGAGCTATATCATGCACTTTTTCTGAACACAACACTATGAAACTAGAAGTCAACCACAAGAAAATATCTGGAAAGACCACAAATACCTGGAGGCTAAACAACATGCTACAAAACAGTGATTTGGTTAACCAGGAAATCAAAGAGGAAATTAAAAAATACACAGAAACAAATGAAAATGAAAACACAACAGTCCAAAACCTTTGGGATGCAGCAAAAGTGGTCCTAAGAGGGAAGTATATAGCAATACAGGCCTACCTCAAGAAGCAAGAAAAATCTCAAATAAACAACCTAACCTTACACCTGAACGAGTTAGAAAAAGAGTAACACAAGAAGCCTCAAGCCAGCAGAAGGAAGGAAATAATAAAGATTAGAGCAGAAATAAATGATATAGAAATTAAAAAAAAAACAGTAGAACACATCAATGAAACCAGGAACTGGTTCTTTGAAAAAATTAATAAAATTGATAAATCTCTAGCCAGACAATCAAAAATAAAAGAGAAAGGACCCAAACAAATAAAATCCCAAATGGGAGAGGAGAAATAATAACCAACACTACAGAAATACAAACAATTATAAGAGAATATTATGAAAAACTACATATCAACACATTGGACAAACTGGAAGAAACCGATAAATTCCTAGAAACATATAAACTACCAAAACTGAAACAGAAAGAAATAGAAAATTTGAACAGACTGATAACCAGCAAAGAAATAGAATCTGTAATCAAAAAAACTCCCAACAAACAAAACTCCAGGACCATATGGCTTCACAAGGGAATTCTACCAAACATTTAAAGAAGAGTTAATACCTATTCTTCTCAAAATATTCCAAAAAATAGAAAAGGAAGGAAAACTTCCAAGTTCATTCTATGAGGTCAGCGTTACCCTGGTACCAAAACCAGATAAAGGCAGCATTAAAAAAGAGAACTAGAGGCCAATATCCCTGATGAACATAGTTGCAGAAATTTCCCATAAAATACTAGCAAGCCGAACCCAACAATACATTAAAAAATCAGTCATTATTTTATTCCTCGGTTGCAAGCATGGTTCAATATTCACAAATCAATCAACGTGATACACCACATTAATAAAAGAAAGGATAAGAACCATAAGATGTTTTCAATAGATGCAGAAAAAGCATTTGACAAAGTACAACATCCATTCATAATAAAAACCCTCAATAAAGTAGGCTTAGAGCAAACATTCCTCAATATAATAAAGGCCATCTTTGAAAAACCTACAGCTAATATCATCCTCAATGGAGAAAACCTGAGGGCTTTCCTCTATGGTCAAGAACAAGACAGGGATATCCACTCTCACTAGTATTATTTAACATAGCACTGCAAGTCCTAGCCTCAGCAATCAGGCAACACAAAGAAATAAAAGGCATCTACATTAGCAAGGAAGAAGTCAAACTTTCACTATTTGCAGATGCCATGATACTTTATATAGAAAACCCTAAAGATTCCACCAAAAACTACTAGAACTGATCAACAAGTTCAGTAAAGTCACAGGATAAAAATCAACATACAGAATCTATTTCATTTCTATACAAAAGTAATGAAGCTGCAGAAAGAGAAACTAAGGAATCAATCCCACTTACAATTGCACCAAAAACTGTAAGATACCTAGAGATAAACCTAACCAAAGAGGTGAAACACCTGTCCTCTGAAAACTATAAAACACTGATGAAAGAAACTGAAGATGACACAAAGAAATGGAAAGACATTCCATGCTCATGGACTGGAAGAATAAATATTGTCAAAATGTCTATACTTCCCAAAGCAATCCACACATTTAATGCAATGCCTATAAAAATACCACCAGCATTTTTCACAGAGTTAGAACAAAAAAAAGAACGAACAATCCTAAAATTTATATGAAACCACAAAAGACACCAAATAGCCAAAGAAACCTTGAAAAAGAAAAGCAAAGCTGGAGGCATCACAATTCTGGACTTCAAGTTATATTACAAAGCTGTAGTCATCAAACGAGTGTGGTACTGGCACAAAAATAGATACATAGATCAATAGAACAGAACACCCAGAAATGAATCCACAATTATAAGGTCAATTAAGCTTTGACAAAGCAGGAAAGAATGTCCAGTGGGAAAAAGACAGTCTCTTCAAGAAACAGTGTTGGGAAAACTGAAGAGCAACAAGGAAAGAATGAAACTGGACCACTTTCATACATCATCCACAAAATTAAAATCAAAATGGATTAAAAACCTAAATGTGGGGCGCCTGGGTGGCTCAGTTGGTTAAGCGTCTGCCTTCGGCTCAGGTCATGATCCCAGGGTCCTGGGATCGAGCCCCGCATCAGACTCCCTGCTCAGTGGGAAGCCTGCTTCTCCCTCTCCCTCTGCTCCTCCCCCTGCTTGTGCTCTCACTCTCTCTCTTGCTCTCGCTCAAATAAATAAATAAATAATCTTAAAAAATAAATAAATAAAAAATTAAAACCTAAATGTAAGACCCCAAACCATAAAAATCCTAGACAAGAACACAGTAACTTCTTTGACATTAGCCATAGCAACTTCCTTCCAGATAAGTCTCCTGAGGCAAGAGAAACAAAAGCAAAAATAGACTATTGAGACTTCATCAAAATAAAAAGCTTCTGCACAGCAAAGGAAACAACCAACAAAACTAAATGGCAACCTACAGAATGTGAGAAAATAGCTGCAAATGCCATATCTGATAAAGGGTTAGTATCCAAAATATATGAAGAACTTGTAAAACTCAACACACAAGAAACAAATAATCTAATTTAAAAAATGGGCAGAAGACATGAATGGAAATTTTTCCAAAGAAGACATACAGATGGCCTACAGACACATGAAAAGATGCTCAACATCACTCATCATCAGGGAAATGCAAATCAAAATCACAGTGAGATATCACCTCACACCTGTCAGAATGGTTAAATTCAACAGCACAAGAAACAACAGGTGTTGGCGAGGATGTGGAGAAAAAGGAACACTTGTGTACTATAGTGGGAATCCAAACTGGTACAGCCACTCTGGAAAACAGTATGGAGGTTCCTCAAAAATTTATAAATAATATGACCCTACATCCAGTAATTGTACTACTAGGTATTTACCCAAAGAATACAAAAATATTAACTCAAAGGGATACACACACCCCAATGTTTATAGCAGCATTATCTGCAATAGCCAAATTATAGAACCAGCCCAGATGTCTATTGATTGATGAATGGATAAAGAAGATGTGGGATATATATAATGAAATATTGGGCGCCTGGGTGGCTCAGATGGTTAAGCATCTGCCTTTGGCTCAGGTCATGATCTCAGGGTCCTGGGATCAAGTCCCGCATCGGGCTCCCTGCTCCTTGGGAGCCTGCTTCTCCCTCTGCCTCTCTCTGTCTCTAATGAATAAATAAATAAAATCTTAAAAAAAAAAAAGAAAGAAAAGAAATATTACTCAGCCATAAAAAGGAATCCAAATCTTGCCATTTGCAACAGCATAGATGGAGCTGGAGAGTATTATGCTGAGTGACATAAGTCAGTCAGAGAAAGACAAATACCAAATGATTTCACTCATATGTGGAATTTAAGAAACAAATCAAATGAGCAAAGGGGGAAAAAGAGAGAGAGAGAGAAGCAAACCAAGAAGTAGACACTTTGCTATAGAGAACAAACATGGTTACAGGGTAGGTGGGTGGGGGGATGGGTAAATAGATGATGGGGATTTAGGAGTGCACTTGTGATGAGCACCAGGTTATGTATGGAAATGTTGAATCACTATATTCTACACCTGAAACTAATATAACACTATGTTAACTAATTGGAATTTAAGTAAAACTTTAAAAAAATAAAGGAAAAAAATTAAGTTTAAAAAAGTTTTAACAACCCCCCAAAACATAATAAAATCAACATACAAATATCAGTTGCATCTATGCACTAAAAATGAACTATCCAAAAAGGAAATAAGAAAAATAATCCCATTTACAGCAGCATCAGAATGAATAAAATATTTAGGAATAAACTTGATGAGGTGGAAGATTTGTACACTAAACACCATAAAACACTGATGAAAGAAATTAAAGAAGACACAAACAAATGGAAAGGCATCCCATGTTCATGAATTGGAAAACCTAATATCATTAACATGTCCATATTACACAAAATGATCTATAGAATGGCATCTCAATTGAAATACCAGAGGCATTTTTACAGAAAAACCATTCTGCAATTCATAGGGAGCCACAAAAAATCCCAAGTAGCCAAACCATCCTGAGCAGAATGAATAAAGCTGGAGGCATCACACTCCCTGATTTTGAAACAATTACAAAGCTACAATAATCAAAACAGTACTGGTACATAAACAGACATATAGACCAATGGAATAGAACAGAAAGCCCAGAAATAAATCCATGCCTGTACAGTCAGCTGATCGTCAACAAGGTGCTAAAAATACAGTAAGGAAATAATAGTTCTTTCAACAAATAGTTTTGAGAAAACTGGATAGCCATATGCAAAAGAAAGAAATTGGACCCCTATCTTATACCACACACTAGAATCAACTCAAAATGCATTGAGTTAAACATAAGACCTGAAACTATAAAACTCCCAGCAGAAAACACAGGGAAGAACCTTCTTGCTATTGAGGTTGGCAATGATTTCATAAATATGTCACTAAAGGCAACAAAAACAAAAATAAACAAGTCAGACTCCATTAAACTAAAAAACTTCTGCACAGCAAAGAAAATAATCAGCAGAGTGAAAAGTCAACCTAGAGAATGGGAGAAAATATTTGCAAATACATCTGATATGAGGTTAATGTCCAAAATATATAAGGAACACCTACAACTCAATAGCCAAAAAACGAATAACATGATTAAAAATGGGCTAAGGATTTGAACAGGTATTGCTCCAAAACAGACAAATATTGGCTAATATGTATACAAAAATGAGAGTCCATTGCCACTAATCATGAGGGAAATGCAAACCAAAACCACAATATCACCTCACGCCTGTCAGAACAGCTATTATTAAAACAAAACAGGCAAAGATTGGCAAGGATGTGGAGGAATATTGGTGGCAATGCAAAATGCTGCAGCCACTATAGAAAACAGTATGGAGGTTCCTCAAAAATTATTAATAGAACTACCATATTATCCAGGAATCTTACTTCTGCAAAGAGTTGAAATCAGAAACTCAACGAGATATAAGCACTCCCTGTTCACCGCAGCATTATACACAATAGCCAAGCAACAACCTAAATGTCCGTCAATACAGGAATGGAGAAAAAAATATGTGCTATGTACTCACAATGGAATATTAGTTAGCCTTTAAAATCTAAGGAAATTCTGCAACATGCACAGCATGCATGAACCACAAGGAGTCTATACTGAGGCAAATAAGCTGGTCACAGAAAGACAAATACTACGTGATTCCACTTATATGAGGTATCTATGATCAGTGCCATAGAATCCGTGTAATGGCGGTTGTCAGGGGTTGGTGAGGGAGGGGGAAAGGAGAAGTTCCTAATCAAGGGGCATAAAGTTTCAGTTAAGCAAGGTGAGCAAGTTCCAGCGATCTGCAGTGCAACATGGTATAGTCAACGATATTGTATTGTACACTAAGTATTTGTTCAGCAAATAGATCTCATGTTAAGTATTCTTATCACAATAAAAATATTAAATAAAAATAATTTTTAATAACAATTAGAAAAAGAACTATGAGGGAAACAGTAAGTAAAATGATTATGGAGTACAATGCTTATTGCTAAACTAATGGACATACTGGTAACAGGTAAGAAAAGGCTAAAAGCAATGAACTGGCCATTGAAAGACCAGTAAGAAAGACAGAGTACCCTCTTGGTAGACTGCAAAGAGGCTCTGAAAAGTATTTTGCAGTGAGGGTGCCCAGGCATCTGAGCATGGGCCCAGGACTTAATCACCAAAATAGCAGAGCTCTAAGGGCTAAACTCGCAGCCACGATGAGCCTTCAGTGCCATGGCAAAGACTAGGACATTGATACATGAGATGGAGATATCGAAGTTGAAAATCCTGAACATCTTAAATCCACAAATTTCCCCCAAACTTCTGAGCCTTCAGAAGTGGCCCATCCCTCCCTATCGGGAGCTGGCACCGTCCCTTTGAAGATAATTCAAAGGCCTCTCCCCTGCAAAGCAAGCATGTACCCCAGGATGTGCCCCTCACTTTCTTCCTGGCTACTAGGCCTGGAATTCAGGTGAAGTCACATATCCCAACCAGTGATGGGCAGGGCGTGAAAAGAAAGGAGAGGACTGTACGGCAAAGACTGCTGGTCCCAGATAGCATGTACTGGCAAAATCTGGGGGAGGGTGTGTGGGTCTGGATGCCGAGTATGTTTGATAAAGGGGGCCCGGAACTTAAGATTGGATAGGGAAAAGTTTATAAATTGAACTCTCCCAAGATACAGAGTTTAACACCCTGGCAAGGACTCCAACCTGGCTCCTAGAAGCATGGAAAAAGTAATGGTCTAAGTGAGGGAAAAGAAAAACCAGAACTACTGTGGTAGGCAGTGGGGGAAGGGATTAAAGGACTCAGGAAAGTGGGCATGCTGGAGTGGATAGACTATGTAAGGCCAAAAATCTCAACAGATAATCACATTTGATGGGAAGGCCTGGGAGACCCATCATGTACCATGGTCATCAAGAATGCAGTGACATTACTAAGAAACTCACTGGTGGCCTCCTCTGCAGGCCAGGACTCAGGGGAAGTAGAACTAGGCCATGATAGTAATGGGGAAGGCAAGGCTCTGGAACAATAGAAGCTGGGCAGAAGACTAGTGGGTGTTATTATCATGACACAAGGTCAGAAGAGCTACTCCCCAAATGCATAAGAAGTGCAGCTGAGCCACACAAGGCTACACTGTGATACACAAGGAGATGTGATATCCAGATTCCCTTTAAAAGAAGGACTGTTGCTGCCACTGCTGGAAGTGCAGCCAGCCTTTTAGGGATTGCCTCAGTGATAGAGATTCACCATACCATTCCAGGGGCAGCCCACATTTTGTGACTGCTTGAGGTATGAGTATAAATGTCTGAACATTTCTGCACAATGCAGGAGAAATCTGATGGGACCATTGCAGTTCCAGAGCTTTCTGTGTGGTTTGCTGAGGCTGCTGGACATGTATTGTAGCTCAACTTCCTCCAGTGTCCATTCATGCTTCCTAACCTGTGGTACCCCCAAAGATCTGTCCACTGCCTGAGCCCCAGAACCTAAATGCTAACCTATTTGTAAAAAGGATCTTTGCAGATATACTAAGGCAAGGATTCAAGATGAGTTCATCTGGATTATCTGGGTGGGCTCTAAATCTAATGGATGGTGCCCTTATCAGAGAGATGGAGGGGAGAATGCAGAGAAGAGAGGGGGAGAAGGCCATGTGCAGATGGAGGCAGAGACTGGAGTGAACAGCTACAGGACGAAGAATGTCAGTTGTCACTAGAAGCTGGAAGAGGCAAGGAATAGAATCTCCTCTAGTGCCTAACATGGCAGCACAACCCTACCAACACCTTGATTTCAGACTTCGGCTCTCCAGAAACATGAGAGAATAAATTTCCATTGTTATAAGTCACCCAGGTTGTGGAAATTTGTAATGGCAGCCCCAGGAAACAAACACACTTCCTTTCATAGGTACTGATCCCAAGGGGCACTTCCTGTAAACAGCCTACACACTGAGCTCCCTTGGTCTTCTTCCCTGAGAACCTAGTGTGTGGCATGGGTAGTGGACCATGTTGGCCACTGTCAAAGTGACTTTTCCACAAGAAGAGATCAGCTGACTCTTTAACGTGAGCTGGCGTGATAGAATGGAATCTGCAAAAGACTCAGGGTTGGCAGTTAGTGGCTCCGCAAAGACATCCACATCCTAATCCCCAGAATCTGTGAATATGTCAGGTTACATGGCAAAGGGGAGTTAAGACAGCCAATGGAATTGAGGTCACTAACCAGCTGACTTTAAGATGGAGAGATGACCCTGGATTATTTGAATGCACTCAATGTAATTACAAGTGTCCTTAAAAGTAAAACAGGGAGTTGGAAAAAAGAACCAGACAGATGGCAGTGTGAGAACAGAAGGATTGGGATTGAAATTGCTGACTCCTGGGATGGAGAAAGAGGCCATAAGCCAAGGAATGTAATTCTAGAAGCTGGAAAAGACAAGGAATTTTATTCTCTCCTAGAGCCTCCAGAAAGGGATGAACCCAGCTGACACCTTGATCTTAGTGCATTGAAATCTGTGTCAGACTTCTGATCTACAGAAACATAAGGTAATACACTTGTGCTGTTTTAAGACACCAAGTCTATGGTAATTTGCTATAGTAACTATAGAAAACCAATGCAAGTCCCACATGTAAAACCAGCCCTCTACACTCAACAATTCTCTCCTGCTTTTTCTGAGTTAGTGGTGGCTGGTGATGGAGCTAAGACAGAGATATCTCTTAGTCTCACTGTGCCTGTGTTACAGGCTGAAGGGGCCTGACACTACCTCAAAACACTTGAAACTAGAAGATAACTAAAGATAACTAAAATCTAACCCCCAGCTACCACTGGCTCAACTCCTGATGAGATCAAAGACGTCAGTCTCTCAGTAGTATAAGAAGCTGGAAAGCAAAGAGAAATCTAAAGGTCTTAAAGTATTCTGGTGAATCGCTTGCAAGGCCCTGCTGGAGGGAGGGGGTTGACTTCATTCTCAAGAGGACCAGAGGTAAACTGAAACTATCTGAAGCTGCTAGTAATCCCCCATCCAGCTTAATTCCTAGTATAACCAAAGAAATCAGCCTTTTACCTTAGCTGCCTAACAAAAAAGGGTATACCATTTGGGGGAAAAGATTATTTGCTTCAATGTCTACTCTTTTATATGCAATGTCTGTCATAAAAGTGTAAGACACATGCTCTATAATCTAGATTAAAAAAAACACATTGGGGGGTGCCTGCGTGGCTCAGTTGGTTAAGCGACTGCCTTCGGCTCAGGTCATGATCCTGGAGTCCCGGGATCGAATCCCGCATCGGGCTCCCTGCTCGGCAGGGAGTCTGCTTCTCCCTCTGACCCTCCCCACTCTCATGTGCTCTCTCTCTCTCATTCTCTCTGTCTCAAATAAAAATAAAATAAAATCTTTAAAAAAAAAAAACACATTGGTAGAATCAGACCTACAGATGCAGATGACCCAGATATTGGAATTAGAGACACAAATTTCATAATCTCTCGTCTTAATCTTAGAGAGATATTTGGGAAATAATCTTTCATTTGTTTCAGCTTTATAATTCCTTCAGTTTTTTTCCTCAGCCTTCAGACTGACAAAAATCCAAAGGCTTGATAAAATTAGCAAGACTGTGGGGAAACAGGCACTTTTATACCTTGCTGATTGGAATGAAAAAAAAAATTATCCCATGGAAAATAATTTGACAATACTGAACAAAACTACGTATGTATGTATTCTTTGACTTTTAGATTTCACTTCTAGGAATTTATCCTGAAGATACACTTTGAACAACATGAAAATACATACGCAAAAGTTATTCATGGCATCACTATTTGTAATAAAATATTGCAGATTACTCAAATGCTCAATTGTAGGAGACTGTTTTCACTAGCTATGTCTGGGATAATTTGAGCATCAAGATAAATCAGGACAACAATTGGTTAAGTAATCTGTGGCAAATACATACTATGGAGTAGTATAAACTGGTAAGAAAAATGAGGAAAATTTCTATGAACTGAAAAGGAATAATTTTGAGAATATATATTAAGTGAAAAATGCAAAAGAATATATGTAGTATGCTACCTTTTTTATAAGAAGTAGAAGAAAATTTAAATCTGTATATTTATATCTGTATAATTTTTTTTAAGAGATTTTATTTATTTGAGAGAGAGAGCATGTGTTGGGGGGCAGAGGGAGAGGGAGAAGCAGACTCCCCGCTGAGCAGGGAGTCTGCCTCTGAGCTTGATCCCAGGACCCCAGGATCATGAACTGAGCAGAAGGCAGATGCTTAACTGACTGAGTCACCCAGGTGCTCCTATATCTGTATAATTTTGAAAAAATAAATACAAGAATGATAATACAAAAACTAATGAAATTGGTCACCCATAGTGATGGAGATGAAGGGGTTGTAGGAATAGGGAAAGGAGTGACCCTTTCCTGAGTATACCTTTCTATACAATTCTGACTTCTGAATTCATATTAATGTTCCACTTGTCTAATAACATTAACAAGAATGAGAGAAAATATCAAACTAAATGAAAACAGTAACAAATGAGCCTAACTAACCATTTCCAATGAATAAAGTGATTTGCCTGAGGAAGTTTTCATTTTTTGTTGTGGTAAAATATACATAGCATACAATTTATCATTTTAACCATTTTTAAGTGTGTAGTTCTGTCACATTAAGTACATCCATATTGTTGTGCAATCATTACCACTATCCACCTGCGGAACTCTCTTCATCTTGCAAAACTGAAACTCTGTACCTATTAAACAGCAACTCCCCATTGCCCCCAGTCATAGGCACCACTGTTCTATTTTCTTTTTTTTTTTAATTTGTTTGTTTTTAGAGAGAGAGAGGGAGAGCAAGCATGCTGGTGCACACGTGAGCCAGGGGGAACAGCAGAAGGAGAGGGAGGGAGAGAATCTTAAGCAGGATCCACACTCATTGCGGAGCTCCACGTGGGGCTTGATCTCACAACTTGAGATCATGACCTGAGCCCAAATTAAGAGTCAGATGCTTAACCCACTGAGCTACCCAGGTGCCCTGGCACCATTGTTCTGTTTTCTGTCTCTTTGAAATTTGACTACTCTAGGTACTTCATATAAGTGGAATCATATATGGTATTTGTTGTTTTGTGAAAGGCTTGTTTTACTTGGCATATGTCCTCAAGATTTATCCATGCTGTAGCACATATCAGCATTTCCTTCTTTTAGAAGTCTGAATAAAACTTTGTTGTATGCATGCACCATATTTGTTTATCCATTAGTCAACGGACACTAGAGTTGCTTCTACCTCTTGTCTATTACAAATAATGCTGCCATGAACATGGGTGTACAAGTATCTTTTTGAGACCTTCTTTAATTGGAAGTGGGATATATATCCAGAAGTGGACCTGCTGGGTCATATAGTAATTCTATAATTAATTTTTTGAAGAAGTACCACATTATTTTCGATAGAGGCTGAACCATTTTACATTCCCACCAACAGTGCACAAGGGTTCCAATTTCTCCACATCCTTGCCAACAATTATTTTCTATTTTTGATAGTATACCCATCCTAATGGGTATAAAGTGGTATTTCATTGTGGTTTTGATTTACATTTTCCTGATGATGAGTGATACTGAACATCTTTTCACGTGCTTATTGGCCATGGGTATATCTTCTTTGGAGAAATGTCTATTCAAGCATTTTGTCCATTTTTAATCAGGTTGTTTGTTTTTGTTCTTGATTTGTAGTTCCTTATATGTTCTGGATATTAATCCCTTATCAGATATACAGTAAACAAATATTTTCTCTGATTCCATGGTCTGCCTTTTGACTCTGTTGTTTCTTTTGATGCACAAAAGCATTTAGTTTACTTACCTATGTAATTTTGTTGTTCATGATTTTAGTGAGATATCCAAGAAATCATTGCCAAATCCAATATCACAATGCTTTCTTCTTATATTTTCTTATAAGAATGTTCTACTTTTAGGTCTTGCATTTAGGTCTTTGATCCACTTTGTATATAGTATAAGGAAAGAGTCCAACTTCATTTTTTTGCATATCAATACCCAGTTTTCCCAGTACCGTTTGTTGAAAAGAATGTCCTTTCTTCATTGTATGGCTTTGGCACTCTTCTTGAAAATCATATGACCATATATGTGAAGGTTTATTTCTGGGCTCTCTTCTTCTTCTTTTTTTTTTTTTTAATAATTTTTTTAAATTTTTTATTTATTTGCGAGAGAGAGAATGAGAGACAGAGAGCATGAGAGGGAGGAGGGTCAGAGGGAGAAGCAGACTCCCCTGCTGAGCAGGGAGCCTGATGTGGGACTCGATCCCGGGACTCCAGGATCATGACCTGAGCCGAAGGCAGTCGCTTAACCAACTGAGCCACCCAGGCGCCCCTGGGCTCTCTCTTCTATTCCATTGGTCTGTATGTCTGTCTTTATGCATTACCCCAAATAAGTTTTGAACATAGCACCTTGACTTCAATCTAAAGAAAAATAAGGTAAACAAATTTTGACTCTTTTCAGCAGGTTTATTTGTTGAAGTGATATAAGCATTGCAAAACTATTTGGTGGGTATTGCAGAATTGGGAAATGAGGGACCATAGTGAGGTTTTTGGGAGCCAGAGCAATATGGAAGATAGGAGACACAGATAAGAAATATGGAATGGGGGGAAGGCAAGCAAAAACTTAGGTTGGATCCAAATTAGAGGCATTGGTATAAATTCATTATTTCAATGATATTCCGACACTCAGTGGCAATGAGCAGAGCCTGAGCCCAGACATTCATTTCTAAATACAATTCTCCACAGAAATGAACCAGAAGTTTATGGAGAAATGGCTTACTCAGAGGCTGAAGCAGGGAAAATACAAATATGAGATGAGCCTGGAATATCTTATTGTGCTGGAAAATAAGGAAGTGTCAGAAGAATGATGAGGATATGTTAAGAAAAAATGAAAGACCTTTCACTGGTCAAGTCTGGGATAATTTGGTCATTAAGGTGAATAAGAACAATAATAGAGTGAATAAATCATGAATCCATGAGTCCATAGTGACAACAGATAATAAATTAATAAATACGTGGGAAGAAAGGGACAGTTCTTCCACAGGGTAGAATGCTGGTTAATAAACACAGTAGAATGGATGGAATTAGAGAATCACCATTGAAAAATCACCTTAGTAAAGACAGATTTAGGCAAGAATTGTCATGCTTGCCAACTTGGGAGAGGGAGAGTTTGACAACAGACAGGACATTTGCATGGTCTCCAAGTATCTACCTACAAGTTTCTTATTTATTACAAGTGGGAATATAGTAACTATATTGTGGAGAAACCTGACAACACAGAGGACTGTGACTTCATCAGTTAGGGACAAATGAACTGTGTTTAAATGTAAACATCTGGGCTTCGAGGAGGATGACCAAGATAGTAGTAAGGCACCTTCAGAAACACCTCAGTGTAGGCAGGAGGCATGAAAACATGGAAAGTTGAAGGAACAGAAAATGTTATTTTGCAGAGACTGAAGAACATGTACCTCATCTGTGTGAGGAGCTCTACACCTGAAGCATAGAGAGCAGGAGTGGGGTCTGCTGCCTGGATCCCCCTTCGAGAAGGCTTGCTGCCCCTGTCTGTGGGAGCCCAGTCCCTGGGCAGGGAGCTTCCTGGCCCCAGTTCATACCCGTCCTAGGGCCACTCTCTTCAGGGACTGGTAGGCAGGGGTATAATGGCCCAGCCCTCGTTAACCAGATGGGGACTATCGGCAATGGTCATGACAGACCCCCCCCAGATTGGTCAAGGTTTCGTCAGGCCTGCCTGGCCACTGGACTTTCTCCTCTGCAAAACCCCCTTCCTCCGCTTGCCTCTCACAGTTCAATGCTCTAGTCGGCTTGCACCTGAACCTCAGCCTCTGCTTCCGGAGAACCCTACCTGCAATGGGCTCCCTCAAAAGCTCCTGCTTTTTCTACTAAATTAAGCAGGAAAATAAGGACAAATCATACACTTATAAAAATACATTGTTTCAGAAGAAAGCAACAGATGAACACAGACTGTTCCAACTAATGAAAATCTTGTTTTTGGAAATCTGTTTGTCAGTTACTTGGACTGGGGGATACATTTTTTCCCCCCGGATGCACACTGTTAGGAAGAGAGAGGCTGGATTCTGTCTTCTGTTTCCCAGGCCTGCTGTAACAAAGTAACACAACCTGGGCCTTGAAAGCAGAGAAATGTGTTTTCTCAGTTTGGAGGCTAGAAGTCCACCACCAAGGTGTGAGCAGGGCCATGCTCTGTCTCCCGGCTTCTGTGGTTGCTGGCAATCCCTGGCGTTCCTGGCATGTGGGTGCATGATTTCAATCTCTGCTTCCAACTTCCTTCTGTCTGTCTGCCCGTGGCCTCTCTGTCTGTATCACTTCTCCTTTCTTTATAACAATGAGTAAGGGACAGGCGAGGCTAGGTAGGGAGACACAGGTAGAGGGCTAGTAACCAGGCTCCCAGAAAATCCCAGGTGTGGAGAAAAGTTATAGACAAGATATTAACCAGAGAGAAGGGAACATAAAAAATCCACCCTGTTTGTTCTGAGTATAGATTAGACATTTTCATAATATCCACAAATCCACCTTGTTTGTCTTAAATGTTATAGACAAGATATTTACCGAGTTCCCTGGTCAGTTTTCTATAAAAGACAGACCATAAAAGCCCTCAGTGGCAGTCCATTCAGGACCCCTCTCCCTCTAGAGAGCTTTTTTTTCTTCCTGTGCTCACCTTCTCTTTCAATAAACTTTCACTTCGTTTCACCCTTTTGTCCACAAGATTCATTCTTCAAATCATTCTTCAAATCTGTGAGAAAAAACCCTGCAACACCAGTTATATTGGATTGAGGGTCCACCCAACTCCAGTAGGACCTCATCTTAATTTACAGCTTAATTGCAACTGTCAAGACCCTATTTCCAAATAAGGTCATATTCACAGGATTATGATTTCATCTCTTGTGGGAATTGTAAAGAAAAAATTCCTCCTGTGTGTTTCTTCTCTACTCTCAATACTTCTGGCCACCAGATAGAGGGGCAGGCTCAGGTGTTCCCATACCACACAATTCTGTAATACCTCTGGGTGTCCTATAATTCAGTGCAGTCCTGACACCATCTATCTGGAATTACCATCAAATCTCACAGATTAAGGGCTCAGTCCCACAAGACTTCACCCCCTCCCCCCATTTCAGACACCCAACTGCAAGTCCAGATTGTCTCCTGTGCTTCTGACCAAGTGATTATCAATCAGGTTCCCACATCCCTCTTCTTGGATTCAAACAATTTGTTAGAACATCTCACAGAACTCAGAAGAATATTTTATTTACTAGACTGCTGGTTTATTATAAAAGGCTATAACACAGGAATAGCCAGATGGAAGAAATGCATAAAACAAAGTGTGTGGGAAGGGATGTGGAGCTTCCATGCCCCTCCAAGCCTGCCTCTTTCCTAGCATCTCCATGTGTTCTCCAACCCAGAAACTCTCTGGATCTAGTCCTTTGGATTTTTATGGAGGCTTCATTACATAGGTATGAATTATTAAAGCATTGGCCATAGGTGACTGAACTCAACCTAGGAGGGGAGATTGTGGGGGGTGGGTTTGAAAGTTCCAACCCTCTAATCACATGGGTACCCTGACAACCAGCCTTCATCCTCATAGTTGTCCCAGAGCCACCTCATTAACACACATTAAGGTGTGGTTGAAAGGGGTTTGCTTTTGAATAACCAGATACCTTTTTTGCTCTAACCCCTTGGGAAATTCCGAGGGTTTTAGGAGCTCTGTGCCAGGAACAGGGACAAGGACTAAACATAATATTTCTTATTATAAATCACAATATTGCAGAGACTCAACTCAACCCATGACCTATTGTGTCTTAGACTAGCTCACCGAAGCCTGTTTAAGCCCAATAATGCTGAACAATAGCTGTAACACGGAAAGATTACTTTCAGGAACTATTTCTACCATCCCCACCCAACCTGCCTGATTCCTTGGAGGTGCCTTGAAACAGCAACATGTTAGGGGTCTTTAGAGAAGAGAGGTGGAGTGAGGGGGTTTTGAGCCGTGAGAACAGGTAAAAGGTCATGTGGTTTCTGGAGAGATAGGCAGCTCTACTGTAAGGGAGAAGGCAGTCTGATGTTTGGGAGGCTTCCTACACATAAAATCATATCATGACCCTGGATTGGCCTCCTTAGGCAGGGGCTTTGGCTGAAGTGCAGGCTTGCAGTGGAGGGACACTGTGGACAATACGGGGATCCAAGGACAATTATGGTCCAAGGTAGGACCTCTACTGTGCTGGTGGCCCCAGCTCTAGAAGCCACCTTGGTGACAGAAGTGCAGGGGGTGACGGGGTGGTAAGGATGGGGGAGCAACCACACAAAGGCAGGACATCTGGATAGCTATATTCTTCTGAAATACAAATATGGGCAAATTTAACCAAAAATAGGTTCCTTGAACCAAAAAGGTTTCTGCCAATATATGATAAAATTAAGTATTTGTTAAGAAGTTTTAAAGTACATCATGGCTACAAAGCTGGGGTTGTCCAAGCTGAAAAATTCCTGATAAAATAATCCAGCTCTTGAAGCTATTAGGATGGTGCTCTTGGTCACCCAGACAAATGTGCTCATACCCACCTTGTACATGGAATTTCTATAGCTTATTCGTGGATAGAAAATAGCTTAAAATATTTGCAGAAACTTGTCCCCTTCTTCACAAAGAGCTGTAGCTAATTAGAATTTCCATTTTGTTTTGCTCTCTGACCTCTCGATTGGCTTGTAAGCTATTAAGTGATATTCTAGCCATTTGGGATATGGGAGTTATTTTGCATCTACTTTGCAAAAAAGCATTAAACATGGTGTCAAAACACGTTACAGTTATTAGGCAATTTAATACAACGTCACTGTTTTTCTTAGTGGCCAATGACTCTGTCTATGAAAAACAAAGCTCTTGCCTCCTATTTAGTATTTTAGGATGCATTAGTGATGCAGTATTAATGTAGTGAGGAGGTTGTTATTTTAGACCTGGTTAAATTAGGAATAGAAGAGGGCAGTCATACAGGCAAAATTTAGTAAAAATGTATGTGGGACTGAAATGTAAATAGTTGGCCTAATTTGAAGAGTTGACTATGACTCCGCACTTGAATGTTTTCACTTGAAATGTACAAGATAATTGGTCAAAATATATATCTTTTTACAGAACATCCTCTTTTCACTACTAGTTTAACATTTGTGAGAGAAAATTAAATTGCCTCTGAGTCTTTGAACAAAGAGGTAAGTGTAACAACTACTCCTGATTTGGTTGGGGCCAAAATTCCACTTAGGCTCCACCAAATGTTTAAAGGAAATGCCTCCTTCATTAGATACAGTAGCACAAAGAATTTGTGGCTAATTAGAATATGTAGCATGTATCACAACCCTTATAAGTGCTTGCAAAGATCAAAACACATTTAAAAACAGATTTAAAAATCTCCTTCCTTAAGGGTCTAATTGGACTTACAAAATATAAAGATAGGCAAGGATAAAGCTCTGTGCCATTAAAACATACAGAAAATGAGTTCTGTGATAACACAATAGTAATTCTGGGCCTATTCCAAATTATCAAAACCGATCATAATTCACATTTTTGACTTATCAACCAACCTGAAGTGCAATTTAGGAGGAAAGAAAGTAAATTGGAATTAAAAATAATTCAGGAATTCTGCCTGGCTTAGATGAAGATCCGGAGTTGGAGTCATGATATTTTCTGTGAAACTTACCCGAATAAATGTTAAATATAACTTGACACCTAAGCTTGTCCTCAACATGGGAAAAAATTGGGGTTATTCCTCATTCATGGTGCAATCTACATGGAATGTCATGAGCCACATTTTTCCTTGACTGAGGAGAAAACTGGGTGGGAACTAGGAGGAAGAAACATAAGCAAGCAAGGAATGCTGGCAGGTGGGTCCAGTGGTGTTGGGGATGAAGGAAATGCACACAAAATCGAGGCTCCTACAACTCTGGAGGTGGAAGGTGCTTCTGAGATCACTTGTCCGTGGACTTCTGCTGAGTGCAGGGAGGTCCACAGGGCTGAAGATCTTCTTCTTCTTCTTTTTTTTTTTTAATTTTTTATTGTTATGTTAATCACCATACATTACATCATTACTTTTGATGTAGTGTTCCACGATTCATTGTTTGTGTATAACACCCAGTGCTCCATGCAGAACGTGCCCTCTTTAATACCCATCACCAGGCTAACCCATCCTCCCAACCCCCTCCCCTCTAGAACCCCCAGTTTGTTTTTCAGAGTCCATCATCCCTCATGGTTCGTCTCTCCCTCTGATTTCCCCCCCTTCATTCTTCCCCTCCTGCTATCTTCTTCTTCTTCTTCTTCTTCTTCTTCTTCTTCTTCTTCTTCTTCTTCTTTTTTAACATATATTGTATTATTTGTTTCAGAGGTACAGATCTGTGATTCAACAGTCTTGCACAATTCACAGTGCTCACCATAGTCTATACCCTCCCCAATGTCTATCCCCCAGCCAGCCCATCCCTCCCACACCCCACCACTCCAGCAACCCTCAGTTTGTTTCTGGAGATTAAGAATTCCTCATATCAGTGAGGTCATATGATACATGTCTTTCTCTGATTGACCTATTTCGCTCAGCATAACACCCTCCAGTTCCATCCACGTCGTTGCAAATGGCAAGATCTCATTCTTTTTGATGGCTGCATAATATTCCATTATATATATATATATATACACACACACATATACATATATATATATATACACACACATATACATATATATATATATATATATATATACCACAGAGGGCAGAGCGGTATATATATATATACACCACATCTTCTTTATCCATTCATCTGTCGATGGACATCTTGGCTCTTTCCACAGTTTGGCTATTGTGGACATTGCTGCTATAAACATCAGGGTGCAAGTACCCCTTCAGATCCCTACATTTGTATCTTTGGGGTAAATACTCAGTAGTGCAATTGCTGGATCGTATGGTAGCTCTATTTTCAACTTTTTGAGGAACCTCCATAGTTTTCCAGAGTGGTTGCACCAGCTTGCATTCCCACCAACAGTGTAGGAGGGTTCCCCTTTCTCCGCATCCCCGCTGACATCTGTCGTTTCCTGACTTGTTAATTTTAGCCATTCTGACTGGTGTGAGGTGATATCTCATTGAGGTTTTGATTTGGATTTCCCTGATGCCAAACAATGTTGAGCACTTTTTCATGTGTCTGTTGGCCATTTGGATGTCTTCTTTGGAAAAATGTCTGTTCATGTCAGGGCTGAAGATCTTCCTTAGAGACAGATGCAGGGAATAAACGGTAGCCTAATGGGTGGGGCTCTGGGTACCCCACACCCTCCAAAACCAGCGAGGGGTCTGATTATTATATTTGGGTCCTGCATAAGATTTGGTATGAAAAAAGCCTCTACTGTATGGCATAACAATATTTAAAAATCATTGTTGTTGGGTCCCCTTTTATACTCATTCCAGCAGCGTAGGAGAATAAATAGCTAAGGATGGATGCTCAATATCTAGTCTCATGTACACATGCATTTTTTTTCCAACAAATATTTACAAAGAACCTACTAAGTAGCAGCTAAAGTGCTTCCTCAATTTTCCGGGCTGGCTAGAATGACCCATGTGACAACCTGAAAATGGATGCCATTTTACCTCTCAGCTGGAGGGAAATGATTTGATAAGTTTGTGCATAACAACTCTGTAACATGCTCAGCATGTATTCCAAATAGAATTTTCAAGAAATGACAAGCTTCCTATTTCCATCCACATATCACAGACCTAGATTTAGGCATCTGAATGATGAGAAATGTTAGCCATTTGTAATTTTAGTTCAAAAGATATTTGCTGTGTGCCAAAAATTGGTGGGGGAATAACTACAAGGAGGGACAAAGGCTGGTGCAGAGGGCACCATGGCTTGGGCCCTAAGTAACCAGAGGGAAAGTAAACCTACTGCTTGGAACTCTGTACCCTGCTTGTTAGAAAGAGGGTAGTGAAGTCTGCAAGGGAAGCTATAGCCAGGCCCTGCATGGGAGCAGAGGGGGCTCTGGGGCTCATAGTATGAAAAGGATCATGCACTGATGTGCTCCAGAACCTTCTGGCGTGTTCCAGCATTCTGTGGCTTGTATCCTCATGGCAAGATCTCAGGGCACAGCCGGGGTTCTGAAGCCCCCTGTTTTAGAATGCTGATTCAATTCCTGGCTTCTGGGCAGTCTTTTCTATGGAATGCTGACCAAGAGAGGAATATTCTCTTTACTTCCCTCTGAAGTAAACTCCTGTTTACTTGGGATGTTGGAAGTAGGGTGACTGACTCGTGCAGGTTTACCCAGGACTTTCTGGCTCATCCCAGGCAAACTGGGATGACCAGTCATCCTAAGGAAATAAGAGCCAAATGAATAGAAGGGGTATTTCAGTAATAAACCATTGCAAAAGTGAGTGGCTTAAAACCACTCTCCTTTTGTTTACTCACTGCTCTGCCCTCTGCGGGGATCAGCTGGGCGGTTCTTCTGGTGTTACTGATGATTGTTTGCGTGGCTGCATTTAGGCAGCGGGTCAGCCGGAGGCCGGGGTTTCCCATTTCCACGTGGCCTCTCCAAAGGGCTTTTCACATCAGGGTAGCTGAACATTCTTCAGGGTGGCACAGGGCTCCTGAGAGTGCCAGGCCTGCCTAGCTTCTCAAGGCTTAGGCTGCAACTGGCACAGTGTCCTTCCAGTGTCCTTCCACTGTATCTTATTGCAAAAACCAGTCACAGTGCCACTGTAGTATCAAGGTGAGGGGACTTCGTAAGGAGTATCAAGGGGTAGTTCATGGGGGTGGGGGCTATACACGGGACAGTCTACTCCACAGGTGCAGTGGGATGCTCATTTGAATTCACAGGATTCAGGTGCCTGATTCACCTCTGACCTGCTTGCTGGGCCACCTTCACCTTCACAGTCCCAGAGAGAACGGGAGTATGGATAGTTTCGCTATTGGCCAGGGTCTTCAAGAGCTCTGGGTGAGGTATACGACAGAGGTATCCCTATTATTCTTGCTTCTGATCAACGTACTGAGGAGGTGAATCCCTGTTAAGGTTGCCAGAAGGTTTGCACGAAGCAACAGGTTAAGAGGCCCAGGTCTTGCAATGTTGAAGTGAGGTGGTAAAGGACCTGATTCTGCCAGGCAACACTTCTGGGGAAGTAAATGTCGATGCTAGAGTATGGGCTCCGGGCACGAATTACACAGATCACCAAAGCACAGCATCTAGCTTAAAGGGACTGACCCTTCTCAACATACAACCTCCCTACCTCAGACCCCAAATCTCGTCTTAAAGTTTGAACCAGTGTGCGCCTTGGTTCCCTCTCTACTGCAGCTCTAACCCCTGAATTGACTTGGTTTCCCAGCCCCCTTTCCTCCGTTGGTGTGAGCCTCCCAAGGGCAGGACTGAGGCCCGGCTTTCTGGAACACACAGATGGGGAGGGGTGCACTCTCTGGACGAGCCCATCCCCCCCACCCCCCCGTCAGAGCACCTCCAATGCTGGCTTCCCCACCACTCCGCCCCGCCCCCGCGCCTCTTTTTCTTTTTTCTTTTTTTGCCGGAAAGAATGGGGCCCCTCAGCCTCCCCCAACACAAACTCTGCCTTGAAAGAACCGCGGAGCTGCCTCAGGGCCCTGGGACTGCTGCTTGGCGTCGTCCCCTTTCTCCTCCCGACCTCTCTTCCACCACTGTGCGCCCTCCCTGGGCATTTTGACTTGGGGCTCCTTCCCTCTCTTTTTGTCGCCGCCCAGCCCCGCATCGCCGCCAGGCCCCGCGCGCCCCGCCTCCGCGCTGTCGCTTTAAGCCGGTCCCCGCGCTGCGCCCCTCCCTCACCCCTCCTGGCGCTCCTCCGCTGCTCCTCGCCGCCCCTCCCGCTCCTCCTCCTCTCCCGCTCCTCCTCCACCTCCTCCTCCTCCTCTCCCGCTAGTCCTCGCCGCCGCCGGCCCGCCGCCGCTCCGCTCCTCGCAGGCTCCCGGACCCGCAGCCATGGCCGACATCAAGACGGGCATTTTCGCCAAGAACGTGCAGAAGCGACTCAACCGCGCGCAGGAAAAGGTCAGAGCGGGCGGCGGGGCAGGTGGCGGGGGCGCGGCGGCGAGGGCCGAGAGGGCTGGGGGAGCGGCGGAGGCCGGGCCGGGCCGGGGCCGGGGGACGCGGGGACGCCCTGCCCGGCGCCGCGGCGGCTGCAGCGAGGCGGCCGCGGGCGGGGAGGCGGGAGCGCCGGGGCGCGCGGTCCGCCCGAGTCTCCCCGCGCGCTCGCCCCCGCACGGCCGGCCGCTCTCCCCGCTCTCCCGGGCGGCGGCGGGCGCGAGCGGCGGCAGGTGCGGCGGCTCGCCGGCTGCCTGTCCCGGAGCCCCGCGCATCTCCCTGCCCGCGGCGCCCGCTCCCCGCCGGCCCGCAAGTCCGGGAGATTGCCGCAGCGGTCCTCCTCCGGGGGGTTTCCTCGGAACCCGAGCGCAGCAGAAACGACTGGGGTAGCGCAGAAGCTACTCTCAAAACCTGTAGGGATCGATAGGGCTCACCACGGAAAGCCAATGGCTTTTAATACGGTGCTGTCGAGTGAATCCTGGAGTTCAAAATAGAGATCTAGGTACACGCTTCTTTCCTTTTCCTTTTCTCTTTTTTTTGGGTCTCTCTCAGTGTGTGTCCCTTTTGACGCCAATGTCCTCTGGAAGGTCAAAAATAAATATGACCCGAACCTAATAGTTCTTCTCTGCACATTTCTGTACAAAGGAGGGCGCTTTATTTCATTAAAAAAAGATCCGTAATTGCACGTACAGGTTGGGTTTCCTAGTGTTTTACAAGCTCCCTAGCAAATTGGCGCCTCAGTAATTTATTTTTCTCTCCCAGAGCTGGGCACAGAGCTTGGGTTTACACCAAGCACAGCCCTGAGCAGTTGAGGTCTTGAGCGAGACATTGGGATCCCCTGATGGCTGCTTGTCATCAAGACCTTGCCAGCACTGAGGTCTTCATTTGTGTCTCCAGCGAAAGGACATTCATATTGTAGCTTAAACATTGTACTTGAAAATGAACACCGGCTCGCTGAGCCCCATGGTTTGTTATCAGCTGAACTGTGTTCTCTTTCATGTGGCAGTATTTTCCGTCTCTGGGATTCTGGGTGTTCAGTGTTTTCCTCTTTTACTGGAAGTCAGATTTGCCGCGTTGCTCAAAAGGACAGTGAATTTCCCTCTTCAGACCCTGGCTCAGGCTGCTCCCCAGTTCCCACCGACCTCGAGGAATTGAGCAGGAGGGGCCACTGATCCCTTTGCCAATCCCCAGGCCCAGAGGCTCTGTGGCTGCCTCCAGTCCCTCCCTCCACACATGCACACTGTCAATGCAGTAAGAGGATTGTATTTCTTTTAATATCTACCCAAGCTCATCCTGCACTAACGTGATCCTCCTCCTGCCGCTCCTTCAGCAGCTGAATTAGCAAGGCTTCCTGCCCTCTTCCAGTTCCTGCTTGCTTGTCCAGAAAGTAGCTAGGATCCTCCGGCATCCCAGCCAGGTTTTGTCATCATTTTTCCATAGTTCATTTTACCCACTTGTAGGTATTCCTCCCCCTCTCCACTTCCTGGTAATTACTTGAATCTTTGGTCTGAAGCTTTTTATTGAATCCACTTTCCATCTGTGAAGGAATTTAATGATATAGTCTGCCATTTCACATTAAATTATTTCTTAATCTAGGTCACCAGCTGTTAATATGCCAGAAATAAAAGAAAACGTAATCTGTCTTACAGAGTATTCAAGCTCTTATGAATTGTTGAAAACTCACTTTGTCATTACTAAGGTCAGGTGCGTGTTACCATTGCGGTTGAGGATGGTGGTTACTTTTCCCTGGGAGTGGAGGTCTAAGGGAGCCTTGCATAGGGCTTCAGGTATCCTGTTTTCTTCCCTGGGGAAAGTACCTGATGAAGAGTGCCCGCTGCACCAAGTTTAGGGGGTTAAGACACCAAAAGGCTGAGCATATGGGTTCTACCGGTGGGTACCTTCTGCCCCTTTCCTGAGCCTAGGCAGCACAAGGAAAAGGGCATGTGGGAATTCAGCTGAGGTAGCCCAGCCAAGCCCAAACAGAAGCTACTGGAGAGTGGAAAACACAGTAAATTGCTGTTGCAGGCATTAGACATCTCCGCCAGTGATTCGTTCCCTTTATATCTTTGGACTGTTCCTCTTCTCTGATGCACAGGTGCTCCATCGCAGTATTTGTATGCCACATGTGTTCTTGAGACCTTGGCTCATTTTTACAACCAAATTTTCTCAAAAGAGAGTCTACTCCCGTGACTTTCTCGTCCTCTGCACTACATCTAACAGCTGCATGCATTTTAGCTCCAAATGCATGACTGAAGCTACTCTCAGGGGGAGTCTTATGGTTTTTTTAATGAATTTAAAATACATTTTGTTCTTATTGAAGGTCTGTGAAGGTTCAGTGGAGAAAGAGCGAACAATATATAAACGAGAAAAAAACCTAGTAACAAATTAGGACAATCGTAATTCTACTACCCAGAAATTTCACTATCATTTGATGGGTGGTCTAGTGGATCTTTTCCCATATGTACATGTATATATTTATACAACAAAACAGGCTTATACCTTTAGGTTTTTGACCTGTTGATTTCATAATAATCATGTTACATGATTATTAATAATCATGAACATTCTTGAGTATGTACACATTTAGCATCGACATTTTAAATGACTGAACAATATTGAAATGCATGGATTTTAATGAATCTCCTATTTTTTGGACATTCAGTTTCCAATGTTTCTGTATATAAGTACAAATCCGTTGGGAAAACTTGTAGGGAAAATGGTTGCTCATAGTAGGGATAATGTTTGCATACACCCTGAAGTATTTCCTTAGATAAATTCCTAGAAGTATTATGTCAAAGATATGCTTATTTTTATTATAGCTAGATTGCCCTTCAGAATGGTTGTATCCATTAACATTCTCAACAGGGGTACATGAGACACTTGCCAACACTGGATAATAAAATTTAAAATGGTCTTTAGCTATGTCACTGGAAAAAATTTAGTTCCTATTTATTTCATTTGTTTGATTATTAAAAACCAAACATTTTTATATTCCTATTTTTATTTGTGAATTGTGTGTTTATATTTTTGCCCATTTTGTAGCATCTCCACCCTGTTCTGTGTAAGGTTACAAATATGGTTTCTTCCTTTTCTATTTACTTTCTCATTTTTTGATGATTTTTTTTCTGCCATAGAGAAGGTTTATGTTTATATTATGTTTATGTTTTATGTATATCTGTTTAAATCTATCAGTTGGTTTTGTATGGCTTCTCTCTTGGGTGTTGAAATAATCAGGGCCCTTCCACTTGTAAATATCAGAAAATTCAATTCAAACTGGTTTAAGGAAAAAGGGGAATATAATTACTAAAATTAAAAATATGGCTCTTGCACATATAATTCTAAATGAGATTTTAACATATATATTTGTATTAAACTATAAATGTTCTTATACCTATGTGTGTATATAAATATATGTATATGTGTATTATATATATTCATTCATTTGATTCTGTGAGGTAGGTACTATTACTATCTCATTTTAAAGATGAAGAAAGGGTAAAGTGACATGCCCAAGGTCACACAGTTAGCAGGTAGCAAGGGTGAAGTTTGAACCCAAGGCAGTCCAGTGTTTTCCCATTATGTGATACTAGCTCTTATAATTAATGAAAAAGGCTGGGGTGGACAAACCTCAGACCTATTGGAACCTGGGGTTCAACCACAGACATTTGGCTCACATGCTTTCGTCTCTGCTGTTCATTCTGTCAGCCTCATTCTTGGGGAAGGTTTTCTCTCCTGATGGCAAGATGGCTGTCAGAAGCTCTAGACAAGAGCATGTTTTTCCTTCAACATTTACAGAGAACTCAGTATAATTCTCATTGGCCTAAACTGGGCCTTGTTCTTCTCTCTGGGAGGAAAAAAAACCCTCTGGCCAAGGACCAGGACCATGGGTTGGATTGGGCCTCAGTCACAAACTACTACTGAAGCTGGGATGGAGAAGTTCCCCCTGGACCAAATGGGTTGCTGGTGGAGAAGGAAGGAAAATCAGAGTAGAGAAAGGGAAATGAATGCAGCACTGACAAAATAAAAAGTATCCACCTGGGTGGCTCAGTCAGTTAAGCGTCTGACTTGAGCTCAGGTCACAATCTCAGGGTGGTGGGATTGAGCCCCACTGCTGGCTCTGCGCTCAGCGGGGAGTCTGCTTGTCCCCCTCTCCTCTCCCTTTGCCGCTTGAACCCCACCCCTGCTCTGTCTCTCAAATAAGTAAATAAAATCTTAAAACCAAGTATCCACTGAAGCATACTTAAAAGGCCTGGTCTGTCCCATGTTTATATAAATAATCAATTTAATATTTGTTTAAAAATTTCCTACCAAATTAATATATGCAGTTTAAAAAATCAAATATAATAAAATAATGTAATGTAAAGGGCTTCTTATGAAAAGTAGCAGACCCCCGTTCCCTTCCCTCAACCTCCATCCAGTCTTGTTTCCTCAGAGGTAGCTATTACTAACCACAACATCTCTGTAAAATATGCTTATATACTTCTTTTTTTTCATATTTTGAAAGAATCCTTTTATTTTCAATTATTTATATCCTGTCATTTTCTCCAATTTCTTTTGGTGAACATTATTTACATTTATTTCTTTTTCTTTTTTTGTATTAAAAAACTAGAGAATTGGCTACTTTTTCATTAATTACTCTGTACAGGCACTTTTTTTTTTCTTATCCCTCTCTGTTTTCCTGAATTGTTCCATTCTTCCATCCTCGTTTCTGCTCCCTTAATTTGTATTGAATGCTCTGATCCACTAAAGATGCCTCCCCCTGTTTGTCATTGTTTGCTCACACCTTCTTTATTCCTTTACTATCATTTTAGTTGGGTTTTGGGAGGAGATGGAAATAAACACAGTCTATCTCTAAGCTTTTTTACTAAATATTTAATCCGTCTGAGATTTATATTTTTGTCCATCTTCTGTGAAATCTAGTGGCCTTTATTTGGTCTTAACCATCCTTGACTTCTGTGCAATATTTAAATTGGTGGAGAACTTGAAACATTTTTAAACATTTAAATGTTTTTTTAACATGACTCTTGTGAGCAAAGGAGCTTTTGGTATGTTATAATATGAATCTCTTTAAACATGTTTTTGTTTCTTTGCTTGTGTTTCATTTTAATAAGGGAATTACACTATTTAAATTTTTTTTTTTTTTTTACAGATTTTTAAATTTATTTGAGAGATAGAGAGTGTATGTGTGGTGGGGGTGGGGGAGCTCAGAGGGAGGAGAGAGAATCTTAAACAGACTCTGCACTGAGCGCAGAGCTGGACTGGGGGCTTGATCTCATGACCCTGAGATTGTGACCTGAGCCAAAACCAAGAGTCGGCCGTTTAACCGACTGTGCCATCCAGGCACCCCTACGGTATTTAAATTCTAATGAAGTGTCCAGTTTGATATTCTTTGTGTCAGTTTATCTGCCCCAAGTGAAAATTATATAAGTCTTAGATGCAATTTTTTTTGTGTATTATATCTTCCCAACTAAATTGAATATGCTTGAGGACAAGGACCCGATGTCTTGTGAATTGTACATATTTGGTGATGATGTATTGATTTAACTTTTTATGTTCTTGCTTGTTTATATGGCATTCCTGCAAAGCATCCTTCCACATTATTCTTTCTCTGTCTCATGAAATTATCATAAGTGATTCACTGTGTATCACTGTCATTTTCTCTTGTCATTTTGTAAAGGTAGTACATCAAATAAATTATTCTTACAGGTTCTGTACGTGGTAAGAACTGCAACAATATTAGGTTGAACTGAGCTAACTTGTCATTTTTATAAGTCAAACAGTCAAATATTAGTAGAGTCATGTGGTTCATACCAATATTGACTGTGTGATAGAGCGAGAAAAACAATGTCATTTCTTCCCATATACCAAATTATGTGATGCTTGTAGGTCTTTAAAAAAAATTATTGCCTTGCTGATGCCTGCAGTTAGGTTTATGCTCAAAGAGAAACATGTGGATGGTGTTTCTGGGTGCATGTGCTTGTGTGCATGTGTGTATTTATGTTATGTATGTTATATGTAAATAGAATAGGAGAAGTAAGACCTTACTCTGTCCAGGAGAGTCTTTCCATGGGACCCAGGGCCCTGTCCATAGAAGAGTAGCTTTTATGACCACATTTACATCTGAAGACACTTTGGAGACAGAGTCCCCGAGGCAATTCAGGGTTTCCTCTTTCAAGGTCATCTGAAGATTTTTAAGATTTTATTTATTTATTTGAGGAAGAGAGAGAGGGGGAACAGGCAGGGGGGAAGGACAGAGGCAGAGGGAGAAGCAGACTCCCCACTGAGCAGAGAGCCCGACGTGGGACTTGATTCCAGGCCCCTGAGATCATGACCTGAGCCAAAGGCAGACACTTAAACGACTGAGCCACCCAGGCGTCCCCGAAGACTTTCTTGTTGCCTGCTTCTACATTGTACAAGCTTATGCCTTCCCTTTTACTAAGATCATTTTCTCTGGGTGTATTAAAAACTGCCAAATTAAAAGTGACACGAGGATATTCTTGACAGATTAAGGCTTCCTTCTTTCATTTTTTTAAAAACACACTCAAATGTCCAGGAATCAATACGGTAGGGAATCAAAACTACAGGAACTCAGATTTTAACACTAGTGAAATTAGCATTCTCCTTTACAGGATAGTGTATTATATGTGTGGTGTATATATGTATGAGATTCATAAGTCATACTTCAGAAGTCAACTTTGTGGACCAATACAACTTAAAATATCTGAAATACTTATAGAAATAATACGGCCCACTTTACTTGGAGTATAAAATGAGGTTCCATTCTTTGAATATTTAACTGAAGTAATTTCAGCATCCCATCCAGTGTATGGTAAGAATCTCTTATTCCCCCTTGGGGTTCCTGTCTTAGGAGAAGTTCAGCAACCCTATGGGGAGTTCCCTCTTTCTAAAGGAATCAGTGGTTTTTCCTCTGGTCTTGTGGAAAATGGTCCGAAAACGGTGTCTAGCATTCAGATGTCATTCTTGTCCTTCGGGTGGGCACTGTTATGATCAAGGAACACATTACCCTCACTATTGGTTCCCATAGTAATGGCAGGGACAGGAAGCCTTTCTCTCTAGGTTATCCTCAACTATGGTTACTCTGTGCTGCAGATGCCTGAGCTCCAGGTGTATGAGGTCTTTATCCATGGGTTATCATTTCCAAATACATCTGCAAATATACACACATAGCTCCCCTGTTCCAAGATTTCCCATGATGCCCAAATTCCTAAGTTAGGAAAGATTTGATATCATCAAGTACTGATGATCCATTCCATCCCACTGCACTCTATTCCATTTCTAAGAAAATGCTTGTGGGAGCATACCAAATTGATCTCAAGACTAGAGTTTGGAAATACTACCCTAGAGGATCTCCACCATCTTTTCCTATATGTTGACTTTCTTTTAGGGTCACTTCAGTCCATTCAGGAACGGGTGGATGTGAGTGTGTACATGTGTGTGTGTATCTATGATTAAGTTTCAAACTGTCTTGGCTTTTTTTTTTTTTTAAGATTTTATTTCTGAGTGATCTCTACAGCCAGCATGGGGCTTGAATTCACAATCCCAAGATCAGGAGTCGCATGCTCCACCGACTGCGCCAGTCAGGCGCCCCTATTGTTCTGGCTTTTTAAAGTCTGAGAATTTTCACCTTACTGTTCAAACATAATTTTAATTTTTTTTTTAGCCATATCTAGGGGGCCATCCGAATAGAACTTCAGAGGAAATAAGGGCCTGTGGGCTCTTTGAAGGGAATAACACATGTAAAGATTTCGTGTGTTGCAGATACAATTTTCCAGATAATCTTGATAATGGCTAAGATTTACAAAATGAAAGTACCATCATCACAGAGTTCAAAAATTTACCCATGAAAGAATATAATAACACTATATACACAGCATTATGCAAAATTTAACTGATGATAATTACAATTTCTTGAGAACATATCCATGGGCCAACTTTTAGTATAGAAATGCTGAAACTTCATTCTTATTGATTCAAAATCTAAATTTAAGTGTAGTACTTAAGTAGAAACATTTCTTGAATGCATATTGAGCAAATCTCTTCTTAGGAATGATGTTGGATAAAGCCATGGGTAAGATCTTAGTTTTGAAATATTTGCTATGCTATAGGCATATATCAATTTTGATCATCCTGAAGCAACTTAGGACAGATGTACAAAAAAATTAGAGACCCACCAATTTGATCATTTCACCTTATTCTCATAGAGTTATTTAGTTGAAAGTTTAGTTCATGCATGGGAAGAACCTGAATATATCTATGCCATATATATATATATTTGCACTTAAAAGTGCCTACAAAAATTTAATTAAATACACATGGGCCCAGGCAAAAATGTACTCTTGTAATAGCACCTAGTACTGAGTAAAGGCTAAACTTACTTACTCTAAAAGTTATATATACTACTGTGAAGTTCATTTGGTAGAATACATTAATTCTTGTAGAGTCATTTATTAAGAATCTAATGTGTGAAAGACACTTGCTAGGTCCTTGTAATATAGCAATCCACGAAGCCATCCTCCTTGAGCATATTGACCAGCAGGAGTTGGTAGAGAGATAAAACTTTGAATGTAATGATAACTACATGGTTAGTAATGAAAACCCATAATTAAAAATTCTATGGGGAGGAAAAAAGTTTTTTTATATAAGTAGGGAACTCACCTAGAGTGAAGGGATTGGACACACCTACCTGAAGAAAGTAGATGTTAAGCCAAGATCAGAAGGATGTGTTGCAATATTCAGGCAAGAGGAATGGGGTAAGCGTTTAGTGATTATGGGAGTAGGAAGCATTCCATAGAAATATGGAGTAAGAGCTGTGGAGACAGAAATAAGAGCTGTGGCATATAGAAATCAGAATCAACTCTTCACATTGGCCTTATAAATGATCTTCTACCATTTGCATACTCAGCGAGGCAAAGTAGACCCTAATTGGGATGGTCCTGTAGCAGTAGCAATCCCAATTTTGTGTGATCAGATTTTTACCCTCACATGTTGAAGGGTTCTTGGGGGTGAAGTTCCTCCTTGACACAGGGGTAGGACACTGGTTCAGAGCTGACTTGCCCTCTGAACTATACATACATACATACATAGATCATACATAGTCATCCAAAGATCCTTTTGTACAACAGCTGTAAACTCCAACCCCATCTGCTTTCATGGATTTGTAGGGTCTCTTATCTCAAACCATCAGAAATTCAAAATAAAAATGAGAGCCCTGGGGCACCTGGGTGGCTCAGTTGGTTAAGAATCTGCCTTGAGCTCAGGTCATGATCCCAGGACCCTGGGATCAAGCCCCACATCGAGCTCTCTGCTCAGTGGAGAGCCTGCTTCTCCTCCCTGCTTGTGCTCTCTCTGTCTCTCTCTCTCTCTCTCTAACAAAAAAATAAAAAGAAACTAAAAAAAAATGAAAGCCCTTAAATGGCATACATCTACAAAGATGAGTTTGTCTTTTAAACAAAGGGTTTGATCAAGAGGTTTGATTGCATTTGGATACCCAACATTCAATGAGAAGAGAGAGAGAAAGGACAGAGAGACACGCATGGTTAAGGCTGAAACCAAGTTGACTTAACTATGTTGTGGGCATTGACTTGATCATTGTGCAGGTATGGTCTTGAATTTAGGAATAATCTGTTTGAAGTGATACGCAGCTTGGAAGGAATCAAATTTGGAAGAGAATCTTTTGTAGCCGACTTTCTCTACCTCTACATAGTTATGGTTGCTAACAGTTCAATAGCATAGATAGTCTAAGCCTTGGAAGGATCTCCCATTTTGTGGTAGCACAGCCTAGAACTGTATGATACCTTTCACACACCCTATAATTCCTCAATATTTGAGACGTCTGTTACAAGAAATCTTGCCCCTTTAACCTATGTATTTCTCTAGTAAAATACCAGTTTCCTGCCTACTCTCTGTTCAGTGGGTTCTTCTCCTCATCTCTAGAAAACGATGTCCAAACTTTTTTCTCCCACCCTTCTAGGAAATGCGTGTGGCTGTGGGGACCACTAGCATTCTAAAGCAGGGGGTTAGGACAGGAGAGGGCTTTCCTGGGGACCTGTATCGGTCCCTAATTGCTCCTGTTAAGTGTAGAGAATGAATCTAGAAGTCAAGTACCTCGAGCTCGATGTTTTCTCCAAGTGTAGTCAGGAATACTGGGGAAAGAGGTGAGTTAAAATGCAGATTCCTGGGCCTAGTTACAAACTCACCAGAATCTCTTAAGAAAGACTTGGGAATATGCATTTTTAATAAGTTCCTCTGATAATTCAAAGGTTTAATGAGGTTTGCAAAACACATTGTTTTAGAGAAAGGAGTTTGGTTGAGATTTTATGGTGGCTTATAATCTCCTAGGTCTACTTCAGGGTTATAATATGATGAGTAAGCCTTCTACCACTCAGTGACTATGAATTTATCTCCAATGTAGTGAAGAAAGGTGAAAAGCAGAACCCTTATGGGAAACTTAAAACCTAACCTTATAGTTAAAATAGCTTACTTAAATTTCAAAGAGATAAGTCAGTTTAAATATTGGAAATGTTTCATCAAGGGACAAATGTCTTCCTTGTTAAGAATGTTGGATAGCATGGAAGGTTGGATTCTATATAATCTGATTTTGTAAAAAAAAAAAAATAATAATTTTAGAGTGATGCTAGGTAATACATCAATCACAAAAAGTAGAAATGCCTCAACAACCTGCAGCGTATTTTTGGTCAGTGACAGAGAAGATGGGGTGAGTTTGAGAGATTTATTTATAATTACATTGATTTCATCTGTTTTATCATGGAATTTATAGTAATGATATTGCTTAAGTGCCTAGTAGAGAGTGTGGTCAAAACTCAGAGGATGATTTTAGTCTCCTGTGGAAGAAGCCCTATTTGCCAGAGACCAGACCATTGGATTCCAAATTTAATTTAAAAAAAATACTCTGTTAAGGATTTATGTGTCTATATTCTTAATGGATATTATTTTATAGCTTTCTTATGATGTCTTTGTCTGGTTTTTGTGTCTGAGTAATAATGCTTTCAAAGAATGAATTGGGAAGTGGCCCCTCTCCTTCTGTTTTTTTGGAAGAGTTTGTGAAAGATTGGTGTTAATTCTTTCAATATTTGTAGAATTCACCAGTGAAGCAATCTAAGCTTTTTTTTTTTTTTTTTTTTAATTTGTGGTGAGTTTTGATTGCTAGTAAAATCTCTTTGTTTTACATCTAGCAGATTTTCTAGTTTGGTTTGAGTCTGTTTTGGTAGTTTTGTCTTTGTAGGAATTTTCCATTTCATCTAGTTTATCTAGTTTGTTGGCATACAGTTGTTCATAGTATTCTCTTAGGTGGTAGTATTCCTTTTTGTGTTTGTAAGTTTGGTTGAAATGTCACCTGTTTCATTCCTGGTTTTAGTTATTTCAGTCTTCTCCCTTTATTTCTTGGCCAGTCTAGCTAAAGGCTTGGCAATTTTGTTAATCTCTCCAAAGAACCAACTTTTGGTTTCATTGATTTTCTCTATTCTTTTTATTCTCTATTCCATTTATTTCCACACTGATCTTTATTTTTTCCTTCCTTCTTTTTGCTTTGGGTTTAGTTTGTGTTTAATTTAACATGGAATGCTAGGTCATTGATTTGACATCTTTTTAATATAGGTGCTTATAGTTCTAAATTTCTCATTAAGAAATTTAGCTGCATCCCATAAGTGTTGGTAGGTTGTTTTCATTTTCATTTATCTCAAAGTACATCCAATTTCCCTTTTGATTTTCTTTGATATATAGGTTATTTAGGAGTGCGTTGTTTTATTTCCACATTTTTAAATTTTCTAAATTTCCCTTGTTATAAGTTACTAATTTCATTCAGTCATAGTTGGATAACATACTGTATGTGATTCAGTTCTTTTAAATTTGTTGAGGGTGGGATTTGGGTGAAGATGATCAAAAGGTACAGACTTCCAGTTATAAGGTAAAGAAATTATGGAATGTAATGTACTGTTTGGTGATGATAGTTACAATACTGTATTTTATATTTGAAAGCTGCCAAGAAGGTAGATCTTAAAAGTTCTCATCAAAAGAAAAAATTTGTAACTATGTGAGATGATGATGTTAACTAAACTTGGGATAATCATTTTGCACTATATGCATCTATCAAAATATTAGGTTATACACCTTAAGTTTATGCAACATTACATACTTAATTGTATCTCAGTAAAATTAGAAAAAATAAATTTATTGAGGCTTGTTTTTTCATCTAACTTACCATCTATCCTGAAGGATGTTCCATGTCCACTTGAGAAAAATTGTAGTCTATTGTTGTTGAATGAAGTATTCTATAGATGTGTGTTTGGACTCCTCAGTTTATAGTGGTGTTCAAATCGTATATTTTCTTACTGGTTTTCTGTCTAGTTGTTCTATCCAGTATTGAAAATAAGGTACTGGATTCTTCAACTATTAATTTTGAATTCTGTGTTCTTCTCTTCAATTCTATCAGTTTTACTTCATTTATTTTGGTATACTTTCTTTTTTTTTTAAGATTTTTATTTATTTATTGAGAGAGATAGTGATAGAGAGCATGAGAGGGGGAGAGTCAGAGGGAGAGGCAGACTCCCCGCTGAGCAGGGAGCCCGATGCGGGACTCGATCCTGGGACTCCGGGATCATGACCTGAGCCGAAGGCAGTCGCCCAACCAACTGAGCCACCCAGGTGCCCCTATTTTGGTATACTTTCATTAGGTGCATAAATATTTCTATTTGTTATATCTTCTTCATGAATTGACCTTCTTGTCACTATAAATTGTTGTTCTTTGTATTTAATAAAAATATTTTTCTTAAAGTCTGTTTTCTGATATTATAGACACTCCAGCTCTTTTCTGGTTACTGTTTGCATGGTATATCTTTTCCATTCTTGTACTTTCAACCTATTTATTTCTTTGGATCTAAATTGTGTCTCTTGCAGACAGTATGTAGTTTGTTATTTTTTATCCATTCTGCCAATCTCTGCCTTTTAATTTTGGTGTTTAATTCATTACATTTAATGTATTTACTGATAAAGTAGGAGTTAGGTCAACTATATTTCAATAATGATGATGATGATGATGATGATGATGATATCAGTATGCTAAAAAGAAAAAGATTAGCCCAGGTACTGTGATTGTTTCAACATGAAAGTGTGGCACATACCCACAACTCCAGGTTCCTTATTACACACGTTTAAAATAATTATTTTGATCTAGTATTTAAATTTTTTAAAATTAATTCAGTCTTCAAGTCACTGTAGCCTACCTTTTTCCAGTTGTCCATCCCACAGCAGCTAGAGGTCTGTATGTAGAGGTGGCCCAGGTAAATGAAGAGGGAATCTTTATTGGAGGTGACCAGGAAAAAGTCTACACTGATCTCCAGAGGACATTAGAGGAGACCCTGTCAGCATGTGTATAGAGCAACTTCTTTGGGGTAACATAGTAACTCTGCTGACTCTCCTGTCATCACTAAAGACCCTGATTCCTCAAGTTGAAACAGAAAGACTATTTGTATGTAAGTATGTGTGTGTGGGTGTGTGTGCATGTGTGGGTTTTTAGGAAACTTTTAGAATAAGGTATGGAATGTATGTATTAAGTTGCAAAAATCTTAGATGTATGGCTTGGTAAAATTTTACGTATATATGTAAAATAAAATGTGTGTTGTTGCCACACAGGTGAAGTGAAGAGCATTTCTAGAACCCAGTGGCTCCTTCATGCCTCTTCTAAGTCAATACTTCTTCTCTTCTCACTTCCTCTTATTAGGGAGCCACTATTCTGATTCTACTCCTGTAGGTTAGTTTCACCTGGTCTTTATACACACACACACACACACACACACACACACATATACATATACAATATATATATTTAATATTTTATTAATTTCTCTTGGGTTAATACCTAGGAGTAGAATTACTGGTTCTTCAGGGTAGGTGTCATTTAGCTTTAAGAGATACTACCAAATAGTTTTTCAAAGTAGTATACCAAATTTGCACCCCCATCAGCAGTAGTGAGAGATTGAAAAGTCTGTATCTTCAAATGATAAGTTTGGCGTTGCCAACAGAGTTGTGTTTGTTCACAGCTATATCTGCATAGGACTCGTACTGCTTAAGGCAAAAATGGTTTTAAGATTTTACACATAATTTCTCTTTCTACAGTTGCATCGTTAGTGTATTGAGATACCACCTTACACCAGTTAGAATGGCAAAAATGGACAGGGAGAGAAACAACAAATGTTGGAGAGGTTGTGGAGAAAGGGGAACCCTCTTACACTGTTGGTGGGAATGCAAGTTGGTACAGCCACTTTGGAAAGCAGTGTGGAGGTTCCTCAAAAATGTAAAAATAGAGCTACCCTATGACCCAGCAATTGCACTCCTGGGTATTTACCCCAAAGACACAGATGTAGTGAAAGAAGGGCCATATGCACCCCAATGTTCATAGCAGCAATGTCCGCAATAGCCAAACTGTGGAAAGAGCCAAGATGTCCTTCAACAGATGAATGGATAAAGATGTGGTCCATATATACAATGGAATATTACTCAGCCATCAGAAAGGATGAATACCCAACTTTTACATCAACATGGATGGGACTGGAGGAGATTATGCTAAGTGAAATAGGTCAAGCAGAGAAAGCCAATTATATGGTTTCACTTATTTGTGGAACATAAGGAATAGCATGGAGGACACTAGGAGAAGGAAGGGAAAAATGAGGGGGGTGGGAATTGGAGGGAGAGATGAACCATGAGAGACTATGGGCTCTAAAACAGGGTTTTGGGGGGGGTATTGGTTAGCCCCATGATGGGTATTAAGGAGGGCACGTACTGCATGGAGCACTGGGTGTTATACAAAAACATGGATTGTGGATCACCACATCAAAAACCAATGATGTATTGTATGGTGACTAACATAACATAATAAAATTAAAAAAAAATTTACACATAGTCATAGGAACATTTCTCTCTCAAGAACCTGTCAATATTTAAGTTAGGTGGTGGTGGAGTGGTCACCAGTTATAACTCACAGTACAATTCACATGCGCAGAAGAAGTGTACAGATTGTGTCTGTGTAGTTAGGGTGTGGGGCCAGAGATGGTGGTGCAAATAGTGTGCAAGGTTCTGTGGTGTGCTCTGCTCTGCCTCCTGTCCTCCAGGAGCAGTGTCTCTGGCCCACAAGTGGCTTTCTCTGCGGATGTATGTGGTTCAGTAACTTACGATCTGCATGTCTGGGCTCAAGGAAGGCCCAGTGGCATACTCCAACGGCCTCATCTTGGTTTCTCTTGGCGGTGTACGTTCCTCTGCCATCTGGCTGGACTGACTTTGGGCTCCGATCCCCAGCCATGTGGTCACTGCCCCAGTAACTGGCCTCTCTTCCAATCTGGCAAGTTTCCTGGCCGCACTTCCAAGGAACTCTGTGTTCACCACATGAGTATCAAGGGCATCTTGGGGAATTTAAACTTGAGGGCCTCTTTCGCCTGGTTGAATAGTGTCGCCGCAGTGGTGTTGCTGCGCCCACAGCTGATGAGAAGGGCAGGCTGAGAAGTGATCTTCATAGAGTGTCCATGGGGTGTCAGGGCCAAAGCTCTTCTTTGCCCTTGACGTTATCCTCGCTCCAAAGGGAGGAGAGGGGAAAATTGGGATGCACTTTTCTCCCATCCCTTATTCTCCTCTCCGTGGAGGGGATGGCTTTTCTCTTCCTTCTCTTCTACCTTCCTGCCACAGAGCTTACCCTGCTGTCATGGTGAAGGAGGCATTTTATTCCACTGTGGGGCAGGGACTCTCAGAGCCAGGCTTTGTTTGCCTCTTTAGCATTTGATCTACTAAAAAGAAATGAAGGATTATGGAAAATTTTCATTCAAAGCATCCTATGTCTTGTGCTCATCTGGTTTGCATTAAGAATTGGGGGCTTTCATGTTCATAAAGAGAAATTATAGTAGAGGCATCCAGGGGCTGAGGAGAGAGGGGAGCTTACTATTTAATGGGTGTAGAGTTTCTATTTGGGATGGTGAAAAGTTCTGGAAATGGGTAGTGGTGATGGTTACACTGTGGATGCTCTTGATGCCACTGACTTGTATGCTTAAATGGTTAAAATGGTAAATTTTATGTTATGTACTATTTATTAGAATAAAACCCACTAAACAAGCAAAAAAAAAAAAAGAACTGGGTGCTTTCTGTTAGGCAGGGTTATGAACAATTTGCATATATTAATTTAACCTCATAGTGAGCCTATGTAGTATGTGTTATTACTATCCCTAGTTTACAGATATGGAGCCTGGAACCCAGAAAGGAACAGATGAGGTGTTTTGCTTGAGATTACTTAACCAGTTCAGTATGGATGTGGGACATGATCTTGGATGTTTGGTTCCAGAGAGCTTACATTTTCTGGAATGACCGAAAACTTTGCAGAGCAATGTTCTTTTCATCAGTTCGGGGAGGTTCTTCTGCAGTGTGGAGTTGAGAAAATATCAGGTCTCATGTAGTGGCCGAGGGTGGGGGAGAAGTTTTATGTGGTCTGGTACCTGAAAGGGTTTCATTCCTTTATGAGTCATTCATTGCTTTATGCATCATCATATTTAAACCCTGGGACCTCTCAGTTACCTTCTTCTTTTTTTTTAAGATTTTATTTATTTGAGAGAGAGAGAGAGTGAGCACGAACAGGGGGGAAGGGCAGAGGGAGAGAGAGAAGCAGGCTCCCCGCTGAGCAGGGAGCCTGACTACATGAGGCTCCATCCCAGGACCCTCGGATCCTGACCTGAGCCGAAAGCAGACACTTACCCACTTAAGCGACTGAGCCACGCAGGCGCCCCCAGTTACCTTCTTTTTAACTTTTGGATTTTGTATACTGTATTTTCATTTATTTATTTGTTTGTTTGTTTGTTTATTTGACAGAGACAGGAGAGAGGGAACACAAGTAGCAGGAGTGAGAGAGGGAGAAGCAGGCTTCCCACCGAGCAGGGAGCCCGATGTAGGGCTCGATCCCAGGACCCCGGGATCATGACCTGAGCCGAAGGCAGCCGCTTAACTGATTGAGCCACCCAGGCGCCCCTGTATACTATATTTTCTTAAACTGGGGAAAACTTACGTGACAATCATCTGGTTTTGGTTAGATGGTAGTTTTATCTGAGTAGCTCAAACCACTCAGAATGCGATGTTCAGAATCTTGTGGCACTTGAAGGAGGCACTGGTAACTTGGGGTCCTTGTGCCTCGAAAGATGGGTTTGGAAAAATCATAAAGAATTTTTGAATATGTGAATTCATTTCATTTCTTACAAGATGGATGCCCTACACAGTCTTCGCAGCTCACCTTGCAGTGGGGCACCAGGAGGAGTAGGAGAAAGAAATGCCACCAATCCTGACCTCACAGATGGGTCAGAGAGCAGAGCAGGGATGCCCGTGCTCCCAGACTGACAAAGGGCAGATTTTTCCTGAGCCGTCAGTGAACTTGTGGATGTACCTATATCTGCTTCATAGGAACTTGTGTATGCTGGGAATGTGAGTTCCTCTGAATTCCAGTTCACTTGAAAAACTCCATTTACATCTTTCCAGAGCCTTCCAACTCAGTAAGTTGTTTTTTTAAAGATTTATTTATTTATTTGAGAGAGAGAGTGAGCAAGAGAGAGAGAGAGAGAGGGGGGCAGGCTCCCCGCTGAGCAGGGAGCCCCTCCAGGGCTCGATCCCAGGACCCTGAGATCATGACCTGAGCAGAAGGCAGATGCTTAACCACTGAGCCACCCAGGCGCCCCCCCAATCAGTAAGTTTTATCTGATCCATCCTAGAAACCCTGTAGCACTGTGTACCACCAGCTCCTATTCTTTCTGTGTGTGACAGAAATGGCAGGTAGGACCTAGTATCATTTCTTCCCTTCTCCTTTGGTAACAGAACCCTAATTTTTGCTGCACACGTGACTATCCAGCTAAAGATAGCATTTCCCCACCTCATTTGCAGCTAGCTGTGGCCATGTGAGTTGCCTCTGCCCAGTGGGGGCTGGGCAGAAGGCACAGATATAAAACCTCTAGGTCTTGATTTGTGCTCCTCCCTACCCCCTACCCCCCGCCCCGCTCCCTTTCCGCCCCTGCTGTCTGGGATATGGATGGAATGGTGGGAGGAGGGGTTGAGACCTGAGACCAGTCAGTGATCATCATGTCATCTCATATGCTGAGCCTGAGTGTGGCAGGAAAATGAGAGTGGAGGAGCCAGGGTCCACCCCACTGAGAAATCGCCACAACAGCCTGGGTTACTCACTCATTGGACAGGTGCATGACAGAGCAAGGGAAATCTATCTCTACAGAAGCTGCTATGCTTTTTGGCTTTTATTCCTGCAGCTAAACCCCTGTCTTAAGGTTTTGTTTGAACCCTTTGAAATTGCTTTTTTGTGTGTGTGTATGAATCAGAAAGTGTCGAATATCATCAGTTTCCTGCAGTTCAACTTAAGAATACACATTCATTTAATCATTTTTTTTCCCATTGAGTTTTGTGCCTATTGTCTAAGGAGGCATATTGTGAAAGGAGAGATTGTTTTATGGAAGGTGCAAGGATGACTCAGACAAGGTAGAGAAATACTATCCGTTCAGAATAAGGGATGATGAGCAGGTGCTTGATTACTTAGAAATTATCCAGATTCTATCTGTTGAGAAGATTGATCTCTTTCATTAAGTCCTCCCTAAAGTCATCACAAAGTATTTTTATTCTAATCAGTCGGAAGGCAGCCACCTCAGTGGCCAAGTATATCAATGGATGGCTTTGAGGTTTGACCTCTGGGTGGTATTTTCATATGAATTGTGATGCTAAAGGTCCATCTGTTTTGGGTCCAATGCTGGTGGTAGTCGCTGAAGATGCCATCAAGGGACTATTTGGAGGTAGCCATGATACCTTAGGAGGGGTGTTTTTGGTAAAAGAGAAGCTAGAAATACAGAAAGATTTGCTAAGATTTGGAAGCAGTTCAGGATGGTGGAAAGAGCTTTTGGAATTAGTCAGGTGTGGGTTCGAATCCCTACCTTCTCACTTCCCAGCTCTGGTCTTGCGACATGTCTCTCTGAACCTTTGTTTCCACTTCTGTAAAATGCAAATAATGATGCAGATTTTTCAGACTGCAGTTAGAATCTGACTTAATATTTTAAATATTGGCAAAGTATGTGGTATTTCCGTAGAATATAAATGGTAGCTATTTTTAACTTCTTAGGATTTTAGTGTCTTTCTCAAGGTATCAAATGAGTGCTGTATTTACATATTTTTAATCTTCCTTTAGAATAGATGGCAAAAAGAGGATCTCACACTATTTGGGCCAACTGGGGAAGCGCCTTGCTTCAATGGAGAGAACCTGGCACATAACACATAGTTCCTTTGGTAGCATGCAGGTGTGCTAAAGAGGTGCCCCAGAGCCACGGGTGAGGATAGACCATTTGACATCTGTCTTCCTTTGGGTACCTCACAGGCGGTGTGTGACCCTCATCCTTAGCTGTAGGGAAACATAGCCATGGAATCTTTTGAAAACCCTGATTCCTGTTCCTGCAGAGAACCACCTTTAGGTAAGACCAAGGTAGAAAGGCATTTTCTCTCTTTATTTCCCCTTAAAAGCTCTCTGTATATGGATGCCGTGAGGCCCTTTGAGAAAACTGTTCAGATTATAGGGAAGAAACTTGATCCTGTGGGTGAGACATAAAAGAAATCCACCTTGTCTTCTCTTCAAGCTCTGAACCCTCTTTGAAATGCTAGTGGAATTTTCATGGTGGTGATGGGGGAAAACCAAACCAGTCTTACTAGTATCCTCACTGAATCTAGACTCCGAGCTTGAGAGTTGGAAGGGAGGTGAGTGATCAGATCCGTGTCCTCAGACCTGTGTCATTTGCTTAGCCAACTGCTGACAGTGTGTACACGGACCCTTTTTGGGATCTGTTACATTTGTAGTACACAGGCTCATCTCTTTTCCTGTGACTTGACTATTTCCTCAGTAGAATCAAGGGTTTAATAATTAATTCTTACTACTGACATTGATGAAATAAGGAATTAATTAAGCCCTCTGTTCCAGCCCCGTGTATAATATATTTGATACACCTGTGGACAAAACGTGCTAATCTAAGGAGACACAGTTAGGTGAGGCTACCTGTGGCCAGTGGCCAGAATACACCTGTGGAGTTGCTTTTGTCCTGGGCTACTGCAAATGACAGTCGTGGAGTTCCTGCACAGGCAGACTATAGAAGTTGAAAGAATCCTTCCTGTGTTGGCTGTGCCTTCTACAGTGTAGACCGGAGGTTTAGGAATCAGAGCGATACACAAGGATTCATCAAATAATCACCATTTTGTAGAACACAAATGATCCCAGGGCCTAGATAAGAGATGTTTACCTCCTTTTCAAAAACTTTTTTATTGTGATAAGAACACAATATGAGATCTGCCCTCTTGATATATTTTAAGTATACAAGGAAGTACCGTTAACACAGGTACAGTGTTGTACAGTGGCTTTCTAGAACCTGTTCATTGTGCTTAGTGGAAACTTCATGCCCCTTGTTTGCAACTCCTTATTCCCCCTCTCCCCCCAGCCCTTGGTGAATACCATTCTCCTCTTTCATTCTATGGATTTGACTATGTTAGAGATCTCTCAGGAGTAGACTCATGAAGTAGTTGTCCTTTTGTGACTGGCTCGCTTCCCTCTGCATAATGTCCTCAAGGTCCATCCATGTTGTACTATATGTCCGAATTCCTTTTTTTAAATTTTTAAATTTTTTTATTTCAGAGAGCCAGAGAGAGAGAGCGAGCGAGCAGGGGAGGGGCAGAGAATCAAGCAGACTCCACAATGAGCATGGGAGCCTGACGCAGGGCTTGATCCCCTGACCCTGAGATCACGTACGACCTGAGCTGAAACCAAGAGTCAGGCGCTTAACCTACTGTGCTACCCAGGTGCCCTGAATTTCCTTCTTTTCTAAGATTGCCCCGTATTCCACTGTATGTATAGACCACATTTTCTTAATCCATTTATCTATTGATGGACACTGAGGCTGCTTCCACCTCTTGACTATTCTGAATAATGCTGCAGGGAACGAGGAAATGTAGATATCTCTTGAAGATGCTGATTTCAGTTCTTTTGGATACATACCTGGAAGTGGGATTGCTGGATCATTGAACCTGATATTTGACCTGATGTCTGGGTACTGCTCACCTTGCTTCTGTTTTTCTTCCTTTCTGTTCTCTCATTCGGCTGCTCTTGTAATACTCCTTGGCTCTTTTCTATATGAGCTCATAAGATGAAAATAAATAATATTTTTGTTTCTATATTACTGAATGTTTTATATTCCTTTTAAAAAAATTTATAAAGCTGGTAAAGACGGACAGATCTGTGTTTAAAATGTGGTTCTCCCCAGGGTGCCTGGGTGACTCAGTCGGTTAAGCATCTGACTCTTGATTTCTACTCAGGTCATGATCTCATGGTCCTGAGATCGAGCCCCACATGGGACTTCCTGCTCAGTGGGGAGTCTGCTTCTCCCTCTCCCCTCTGCTCCTCCCCCTAAACTTTCTCTCTCTCTCTCAAATAAATAAATAAAATCTAAAAAAATAAAATAAAATGTGATTCTTTTAACTACCTGTCATTTGGCTAGAGAAAAGTCATTTAACCTCCATAAATTTCACTTCCATCATTTGTAAAATTTGTAAAACACTTAAGGGACTATTAAACAGATTAGTAGATAAGGCATGTTAAACATTTAGCACAGTGCCTGGGCTAGAGTAAATTCTCCATATGTGGTGGGTACTATTTTTTTAAACCATGTAAGTTGAGCATTTTACATTCTTCATAGAATAAAATCTCAGCTAAGTTGGCTGTTTACTTTCATGGGCCCTTTTATGGATTTTAATTTTCTGTAAATCACTGGATTTCTTTTATATTCTTTCATATTTTATATTAACCCCCTTTCACTCTGGTTTTTTAACAGTAAATTTTTAGAAAGTGACTCTGGAAGGGATGAATTTAATGATTTATCTTTTGAGAGTTTTCAATCTGATCTGTGACTAAGTTTCCTTTTTAAGAAAGGGCGACTTTACAGTTACAAGTGTATTACATGTTAATTGCTGAATATCCATTAATTAACCTACAATCCATTAACTAGGGATAACCACTCTTGTAAATGCATTTATACTCTAAGCCACCTGACCCCAATTTTGTTCAAAAAGAGAAAGAAAGCTTTTATTTTTTTTTAAAGATTTTATTTATTTGACAGAGAGAGACACAGCAAGAGAAGGAACACAAGCAGGGAGAGTGGGAGAGGAAGAAGCAGGCTTCCCGCGGAGCAGGGAGCCTGATGTGGGGCTCGATCCCAGGACCCTGGGATCATGACCTGAGCTGAAGGCAGACCCTTAATGACTGAGCCACCCAGGCGCCCCGAGAAAGAAAGCTTTTAAATTGAGATTATAGAGACCACAGCTTTAGCTCCATCTTTTTTTGCTTATACCATATTCTTGGTTCAGTACACTTGAAGAATGCAGTGTTCATGGTTGTAATAAGGATGGACCAATGTTTGAGCCAGATTCCTCACCAACTGCCCTCCTGGAATCCTAGGGATGGCCCCAGGCAGTAGTGTGCCTGATGCTTTTGGCGAAGTGTCTAGAGGTGTTGTGAGCCAGTGGCCGCTGCAGCCGAGTGTAGGCAGGAGGATTTCTGGGTCTCACTAAGCATCAGAACAAAGTCTAACAGATGTCTCTCAAGTTGGCTTTGAGGGGCTTTATCGGCACAGAGTCAGGCAGAAGTAAAAGAAAACCTCCACTGAAGAAGAGAACCCTTGTTAGTCCAAAGATGACTGTCCCCTTGCCCTTGTGGGTGCTGCCCGTATATTCTGGTTTGTGTTGATACTGTTAACCAGCCCTGAAAAGAGTTCCTACTGAAGGGTCCAGCCTGAAAACAGAGACTGGTTTTGGCAGCCTGACTCTCTTAGTCCAGGAATTTGATGATTTGCCTCTTTGCCTTATCTTATCTTCCAAGGGAGTGGGATTGGTGCCAAGAGCCCATGAGTCTTTTACCAAAACTTTACTTTTGCTGAAAATAATGCTCTTTGATTCATGATGACTTATTATTGACTACATAAAGCACAGGTAATACAGTAACAGAAAGAGAATAGTTCATCTAAGCTGCCCATTGTGTTGCTCAGAAAACACGTATCTTTGTCACCTGTTCTTCTGTAGGAGCGTTTCTAATTTGGCTTGCCCAGGGGAAAATGGACCTTGCATGATTTTGATTCCCAATGCAGACTGGGCATGTGGGTTAAAGTAATTAGCTGCCGAGGCATTTTTATCATGCATAAGAGAGAGGCAAACAGAAGACTTTAATGCCTGGGTGACAGCATCTAGCGACTAGACCCTTCTGCCTTGACTTCTTTCTTTCTTTTTTTTTTTTTTTTAAAGATTTTATTTATTTGACAGAGAGAGATACAGCGACAGAGGGAACACAAGCAGGGGGAGTGGGGGAGGGAGAAGCAGGCTTCCCGCGGAGCAGGGAGCCCGATGCGGGGCTCGATCCCAGGACCCTGGGATCATGACCTGAGCTGAAGGCAGACACTTAACGACTGAGCCACCCAGGCGCCCCCGCCTTGATTTATTTCTATATGAGACCTCAGTTCTGTTTCTGTGGTTTGATGGTAGTATTGATACTTGGTGTCAGTAGGGACAGTTAGCGGCATCATATATTGGGGGATTGGGGAGATCTGTGTCAGAGATAAAATGATCAGCCCTTCTTCCTGTAAGTCTTAGGGCTTTTTGGTGTGCTGTTGAGGATCATAGCTATTTCTCCAGACCTAAAAGACCTCAACAGGGATCAAAGTGATCCATTACGAGGGTGGGGAGCTATCTAGGGAAGGGGAGATGGGAGGAGGGGGCAAGAGAGGCAATTTATCTAACTTAATATTCACAGCAGTACTGGCAGATAGAAAGCTTTAGCCTTATTTTTACAGGTGAGGACCCTGAGGTGCTGAGAAATGAAGTGTGAGGATAATCAGAATAGCGGTCAGTGGCTGTGGGGCCACATCTAGGAAAGCTGGCCCACAATTCACGCTCAGATGCCCACAGCCCTGCACACCAGCAAAGCTCGCATCTTATACAAGCAGATACCCACAGAAACTCTGACCACAGGGATTTTATGAATAGCCACAGAAAATGGCTGATTTATATGAGCCTTTTCACCAAAGGGGGAAATCAAAGAACGTTCCATCCTTTTAGTAATTTTCATCATGCTTTATAAATGGAGTTTTTAATAGACTTAATGTTTGTAATGTCAGGAATTAGTCCCACCAAGGCCTGGATATTATTTTCTGTTTTCAGTACCTTCAGTAGTATATGCAATTAAAATAAAATCTATTACCAGGAAAATGGTGCAAAGTTGCTGGTGTTCCTCCTTGTAGCATCGAGACCCCCTACAGTTTCATTTCATCGTGTAGTCACAGGAATAGATGACTTAGCAGACATTAGACCATTCTCCAGTAATAGAAACAAACTCTCCCAGTTTCTGTCCCCTCCCTTCCTCACCTGTCTGTACCTCTTGCTTCACTGGAGACCCTGATGGCTTCTGGAAGGACCTTTTCACACTCTTGCTTTTGACCAGAGGCTCTTCGATGTTAGCTTGAAACATTGCATGCAAACACTCTGCTTTCAAAAATTGGACATGCATTGTTAATACATAACCTAATGCACATTTAATTATTTTAGCATTTTGGGTGTCCTGCTTTGGACATTTAGTTACATGGGAGTTTGTAATTTAAAAAATGAGGTGACTTTAAGTGCTGGTTAAATTCTTTGGTATTGGGGATAGCTTCTATACTTATTTGGGAACTTCAGAAATTAGTAGTGAAATTGAGAAAGGTTCAGTTGGTAGAATTTAGGACATTTCTCTGAATGTATTATTTCTGTCACTGTCCCATCAACAAATACTTTCTGAGCCTCTTTGGACACCTTGTAGCACAGTTGTTGTCATGAGGATCCATCCCATTTTGAAGAGTCAGGGCAGTGCAGCGATTAAAAGTATTTAAAAGTATGGGGTTTCCCAAATGAATGAAAAACCGTTGTCCAAACTAAAATTTGGACATGAATATTTATAGCAGCATTATTCATATTAGCTTAGCTAAAGGTGGAAACAGTCCAAATATCCATCCCATAATGAATAAACAAAACATGGTATATCTATCCAGTGGAATATTACTGTCTTAAAAAGGGTTATTATTCTGACACAGGCTACAGCCTGAATGAACCTAGAAAACATTATGCTAAGTGAAAGAAGCCAGACAAAAACAATGACTCCCATTTATATGAAATATCAAAGATAGGCACATCCATATAGACAGAAGGCACATTAGTGGCTGCCAGGGGCTGGGGAGGAAGGAATGTGGTCTCCCTGCTTAAAGGGTACAGGATTTTCCTTTTGGGGTGCTGAAAATGTTCTGAAACCAGATAGTGGTGATGGTTACACACAGTATGAATGTACTAAACGCCACCATTGTTCATTTCAAAATGGTTAAAATGGTGAATTTTATGTGAATCTCACCACAATTAAGAAAAAAAAGCAACGCAACAAAACCCAAAAGCGTTGGCAGGGTGGGGGTGGGGAGGGGCGGGGAGCAGATGTTTGAGTCCTGGCTCTTGAGTTAGGGAATCTCTCTTGAGTTTCTGTTTCTTCGTTGGTAACAGTAGTGATTTCTACCTTACCCAGTTGTGGGGATTACATGTAGTACTGTGTATTCAAAACCATGAGAAGCCTAAGGTGATGGCTTTCCTTTTTTAGTGAGTTTAGGCTTCAAACACTCAGCATAGCATTGTAAGTCCTAAAGGAATATTGGGTCAAACATCTAAGATGAAAAGAAATACTAAGCACATTCTTCCTTTAGGTTTTCCTGGAGAACCCAGTGTGACCTCCAAAGACGCCTTAGGAGGGTACTAGAAGTCTTTGCTAAAGTCTCTCAAGAGGTTGCAGAGGTGGTGTATATCGAGCAATACACGGCAGAGCATTCTGGAGATGCTTTTCACGTCATCCGTCTTCCACCAGCCCATTTATAATGGCGCTGTGCCCCTCCCCAGACACACCCTTCTCTTCCTCTTGCTTTAGCTCCCGACACCTGAGTTTCAGTCCGTGCTCCTCCACTGTCTCCTCCCTTTCCCCTCTTGCTTCCTTTTCTTACCTTCTTTGCTTGATGTAGCTCCCGAACTTCCTGCGGTGTATCTATTCGCCCTCTGTCCAGGCCTTTTCAGTTCTGCAGAAGTACCTACTCCCCTGTTCAGCATCCCAAGGCTCTGGACTTCAAAGAAGAAAGGCTAATGGTTTTATCCTTGTTGCAGGAAATTTGTATTTATGTGGTAAATAGGTTTCATTAATCATCACTAGGCTTAGAATGAATCACATGTGAATCCTTTGTCATTTTTTTCTGAAGGATGGAGAGGTGCTACTTAACAAAAATGATAATCTATTTTGATTAATGACCTTGTGCCTCCAAATAGAAAAAAACCATTAGAAAAAAAATGAAAAGAAAATGCTATTCTTAGAATGGGAAGAATGAGAAGAAAAGAGAGAAAAGAGAAAAACTTTGAATTGGGCTCCTATTTGCTTCAGCTGACAGTTCTCATGAGGATGCCAGATGGATGAGGGGGGAATGTAGTTGATGTGTGGTGGAAATTGTATTATGGGCAGGATTCTTGCTCATAATAATAAGTGCTGGGTCTTTGGATGAGAATCTCATTCAGATTTCAGAAAACTTATAGGGCAGTTCTTGAGGAAACTGAGGTTCCCAGAGGCTCAACTCATGAGTGCAATGTGGCTGAGCCTGGATTCCAACCCAGGCCATGGGACTCAGATTCCATGCTCTCACCCTCTCTGTGCTGGAGCTCAGGTAGAGGTGTGTATCCTCATTCCTTGTGTCTCCTTTCTCCATCCCAGACTCCCAGGTGCTTCCCAGCACACAGACCTAACCCCATTCTCAGACATGGTGAGCATGCAGACGGAGCACAGTTTTGGGTCTTGGGAGCTAGAAGGTTTATTACTGTCTCCTTCCCTCCTGTGGTTTGCATTTATCTTAGATTCTACTGTCATCTGAGGCTGTGCTTGGAGCCTGTAGGAGGATGGGGACATTTTTGGCAGACCACCTGGCAAGGTGTCTAGCAGTGGTCTTATGACGTGTTTCTTAAGGACCCTTAGGCTTCTGTGTGTGGTCCTCCCACTTGTCCCCCACTTTTGTCTCTCAAGCCTTTGGTGGATAAAATTTGGCTGTGTGCCTGATGTGTAATTATTCTTTGTCTTCTAGATCTGTTTACTGTAATTTTTTTCTGCGTGTGCTTTGTTGGGGACAGTGCAAATATCTCTTATTTAGAAAGATTTTAGTGCACAGGTGAATCAGGGCCAACATTGGAAGGTTCATTTACCACCTATGGTTTTCATAAATGACCACATCGGCCTATTCCAGACAGGTGCAGTTGCCCTTATTTGCCTCATTTTGAAGCTTTCTGGAAATTTCTTCAACATCTTACGCAGCACAGAATATAATTCTCACATTGGGCTAATTCTTTCTGTCATATTCTCTTTATGGTCTGTCCTGTGTCCACTGACTGTCATATTCTCTAAATGCTTTATGGTCTGTCCTGTGTCCACTGACTGTCATATTCTCTAAATGCTTTATGGTCTGTCCTGTGTCCACTGACTGTCATATTCTCTAAATGCTTTATGGTCTGTCCTGTGTCCACTGACGAGAAAAGACATTCCCTGTTGTGTGTCATGTACTCACATTTTTGGTGAGATTTTATCAAAACCTGTATCTCTTTTTCTTGTCTTTGTTTGCAGGATGAGAGCAGGGCCTAAATACAACTCAGCTGGTAGCACTCTTGACTCTGAAAGCCAGGAATAGTCGTGGGCCTCAGGGAAGTGTCACATAAATGACTGGTTGTATGAGCAGGGAAAGCTAGAGCTGTGTGAGGCTGGGTGCTGGCAGCGAGCTGCCGTAGTGGGTTTGGCGAGCCCCTTAGCATGTCAGACTTCAGAGCCTGCTGGGTGGATAGATCTGGAAGCCTCGCTTTTCTCCTGGTGGCCTTGATTACTCCATGGTGCCCAATCAAGGGGCTTTAGAAACTAAACACTATACTTGTTTTAGGCTACCACAGAAGCGTGTATGCTCGTAGCTGTAACTTGCGCCTAGCTCCTTACCAAAGAGGTTCAGGCACTAGAAAGAATCTGACTACCCTAGAGTCCAAAGGAAGTTGAAGAAATAGAAAAGAATTTCAAAACTGGTTAGAATGGCTTTCTCTTTTGCTTTGGAATTTTGAGAAACAAGAATTATGTTTCTTAGTATGACTCTTAATGTGATATTCTTCTGCCTTATTTTAACTTTTTATTTTGACATTACTTCAGATTTATAAAACAGCTGTAAGCGTGCTGTTCAAAATCAGAAAATTGGTACAGTACTAATACCCAAGCTTGAGACCCAATTCACATCTCTCCACTTGTATCCTTTGTGGCACTACGTCTTTTTAGTCTCCTTGATCTAAAGCAATCCTCAGCCTTCCTTGGTAACAGGATATTGACAGTTTTGAAGACTCTATGGCAGTTGTTTGTAGAATACCACTCAGCTTGAGAATGCTTGTCTCCTTGTGATCGGATGATTTTGTCAGGAATACTGTAGGAGTGATGCCGTGTTCTCAATGTGTCAAGGTCTTGGAGATCGTCGTAAGCAGAATGATGCATCTTCACGATGTCCACATCCTAATTTCTGGAACTTATGAGTATCTTACCTTATCTGGCAAAAGGAACTTTACAGATGTGATTCAGTGAAGGATGTTGAGCTGGGGAGATTATCTTGGAAGAGTCCAAGTCAGGACAGGGGTCCTTATAGTGGAAAGAGGGAGACAGGAGAGTCAGAGAAGGAGCCGGATGAAGGAAGCAGAGGTTGTAATGATGCAGGGCCTGGAGCCACGGCATGTGGTCATCCTCTAGGACTTGGAAAAGGCAGTGGAACAGATGCTTTCTTAGAGCTCCCAGAAGAAACACAGCCCAGCTGACACCGTCGTGTTAGACTAGCAAACCCATTGTCAACTGACTTCCAGAACAAATAATAGACTTGTGTTGTTTTGAGCCACTGAGTTTGCGGTCTTTTGTTAAAGCAGGCAACCGATACAGAAGTCCACCGAGAAAGCTGGGCCATGGAGATGATCTGAAGAAGAGCTCCAAGGGAGGGCTGCCTGGTCATCAGGATGGGCCTCTGCAACCCTCAGGACCCCAGGTGTCCCATCCTCAGTGGGCTCTGCTGCGCAGTCCATTGTTGGCCAGTACAGTGGTCCTGGCTACCCTCAGATGGCCATTCTTAGCGTTTTCCAGTATGAATTACATAGGCAAGCTTAAGATGACCAGTGGGCTCCCAGAGCTTTTGTTTACTGTCTTCATTTGGGCTTTCCTTTAGATCCTTTTCCTTTAGATGTGGAAGATTTGCTGGCAGTTTTATACTGATACTTGGAGGTAATTCCAGTTTTGCTTTTGGGATCTAAGTAATCCACAGGGTCCTCTGTAGCTTTCTGGCATTCTTTGTTGGCTCTTACCTTTGTTTTCTTCTTGAGAGTTGCCAGTGGTGGGAAGAAGCAGCTATGATGAACCCATATTACATGAGTAGGAGCAGATATTCAGGGCTCGAGTCACTTGCACAAAATTACAGTAGAGCGGGTCTGTGGGACTCTGAACTTCTAGACTCTTCATTATACTACTTGATCTCTGAGGAAGGGGACCATGTTAATGTTTTTTTTATTTTATTTTTTATTTTTTAAGTAGGCTCCATGCCCAATGTGGAGCCCAGTGTGGGGTTTGAATTCACAGTCCTGAGATCAAGGCCTGAGCTGAGATCCAAGAGTCGAATGCTTAATGGACTGAGCCACCCAGGTGCCCCACCATGTTAATATTTTTAATCCAGCAAACATATGATGAGTAGTTTTGTGCTTACAACATGGTAAGGACTTCAAAGAATAAGAAGATGAATAAGACACAGCTTGTCTTCTCAAATACCTTATAAATTTGATTATTTGAACATATCTTTGAGTGCCCTAGGCTATGGGAAAAAAAAAAACCCCTGATTTTAAAGGGGCCTCTAACAAAACGGAACCTTAGTTAGATTATGCAAAGAAAAACAAATGAATTTTAGGTGTGAAGTGAAACAGAGGTGTTCGGCTTTGTCTTCCAAGGGAGGCTGCTTTTAATGGGGTGTGACTTTAGCAGATCTGGACAGAGGGATGCAGTCAGCTACTTGCTTCTGGGGGAAAGCCCTTCCAGTTAGTGTTAGGGTGAGTTGTGGGAGCAGCTCTTGCAAGAGTGAACCGGAAGGACCAATAATGGTGACTGTGAACTCTACTTTGGGTTTGGATGCCTGGACATTCTCTTTTGATTTCCATCCCAGCAGGACAGGTCTTGGCTGGGCATGGCCAGTAAGGTGCACCCCACACTGACAGTGGGAAAGGCTGCTTTGGAGCTAGGGAGGAGAGCCAGTGTATGATAAGGAGCCTTGAGAGAGATCAGAGTCTTGGTGCTAATAAGAATAGACATAATGAACAATACTGTTTGAATACCTCCCCCTGTTTAGTCGAAGAATATGCTGTACCTTTGGCTTAATGCTGGCATGGGAAATGTTTGTCTGTGGTGTACCTGTCATTTTATAATGGTGTCTTAATGTTTCATTTGAATTGCCTTATAATAGGATTGAACAAAGAATGCTTAGCCCAAGCTCGCCAATGAATGAAGATTCAAAAGCCCCTTAGAAATACGATGACAAACTGAATTTAGAAGAGCATTAGAGGAATTATCCTCTGACCAAGTGGGATTTGTCTTTTAAGTGCAGGGATGGTTTAATATTTAGCATATCTTTTAACATGTTACATTGAACAATAGGAAATTACCATGTTAAAAATGGCCAAAGATTAGCTACATTTTACACTAAACAGTAAAAAAATGACAATCAATAGGTGATAATTTCAATAAGTGTGTAAAAGTGTATGATAAAATTCATCACCCATTCCTGATTGAAACCTTCTTCCTTCCCAGGATACAAAATATTAATATTAATCTTATGGTGAACATCATAGCCATTCTATTTAAAATCAGGAATATGAAAAGAATTCCCCAATTAACAGCATTATTTAATGTCTATCTGGAATTCCAGGCTAATTCAAAGAGGCATGAATTAGAAGTAACAACCTTATAACATGAATGTGACATGATTAACAGATAACAAGAAAAATTTATTTATTTATTTATTTATTTTAAGATTTTATTTATTCATTTGAGACACAGAGATAGAGAGAGAGCACGAGCAGGGAGAGAAGCAGAGGGAGAGGGAGAAGCAGGCTCCCCACTGAGCCAGGAGCCTGATGTGGGGCTCGATCCCAGGACCCTGGGATCATGACCTGAGCCGAAGGCAGACGCTTAACCATCTGAGCCACCCAGGCGCCCAACAAGAAAAATTTAAATATTTAACTAAAACTCATGTAATTCCTTAAATCACTTAGTAGTAAAGTTAGTATATTAGTACATATGAGACAAAGAAAATTTCTATTTTCTTATATGTCACTGATATTTAGAAGATATATAAGAAAAAAATTTCATGTAGCATAACAAAAAAATATGACCTGTGGACAACCTACGAAGCAATGTGTGGGGATTATATTAAGAAAATTATATACTGAGAGCCACAGGTATAAGCTTAGTGATGGTATAAAAATATCTGAATTGGGGCGCCTGGGTGGCTCAGTTGGTTAAGTGACTGCCTTCGGCTCAGGTCATGATCCTGGAGTCCCGGAATCGAGTCCCGCATTGGGCTCTCTGCTCGGCAGGGAGTCTGCTTCTCCCTCTGACCCTCCCCCCTCTCATGTGCTCGCTCTCTCTCATTCTCTGTCTCAAATAAATAAATAAAATCTATAAAAAAAATATCTGAATGCACAGAAAGATGTACTATGTTCTTTTAAAAAGACTGAATGTTTTAAAGATGATGATGCTTCCCAACTTAAATTCAATTTAAAAAACAATTCTAGCAGAACATAATCAGATGAAAGTACATATGAATATTTTGGATTTTATCATGCTACCAGAGGACTCACCCTCTTCATGTTTAATGTATTGTAAAATAAGTAAAACAATGGGGCATTTGTTAAAGAATGTATGCACAGGTTAGATTAGAACACAAACCCCAGAAAAAGGCAGACCCCTTAGAAGCATTGCTGTGATAAGGGGAAGCACTCCAAAAATATATAGAAGGAATAATCATCAATTGTCGGTCATAGAAAAAGCTGCTAATTGGGGAAACCATGAATTATATAAGTCTTTATCTTATACCATAAACAAAAATATTTTTCAGATGGATTAAGTATAGAAATGAAGTCAGACAATCCTATAAAAATTAATGGTGAATATATAACTCAATCTGTGAAGGGGATGAATTTCTAAGCATAAATTCAAGCAACAAAACAATTACATAATTTTGACTGCATCAGATTTAAAATGTAGATTTGCTTGAAATGTATTAAGCAATATTAAAAAGCAAATAACTTGGGGCACGTGGGTGGCTCAGTGGGTTAGGTGTCTGACTCGTGGTTTCCACTCAGGTCGTGATCTCATGGATCATGAGATCAGCCCCACTTCAGGCTTCATGTTCAGCAGGGAGTCTGCTTGAGATTCTCTCTCTCTCCCTCTGCCCCTCCCCTCCCCCTGCTTGCATACTCTCGCAAATTAATGTTTGTAAGTTCTCTCTCACTCTCTCTCTAAAATAAAGAAATCTTTTAAAAAAGCAAATAACTTAAAATATGTTATTTGCAACCTATATGAGTTGTTTTGGTACATCAAAAGCTCTAAAAAGCCGATCTAAATGACTTCTTTAAATTCAGAGTACATTATTTAAAAATTAAAGTGAAATATTTAATGTAGTCTAGCAGGGAAATGGACCAATGACTGGTTTAAGTGGTTCTTAAAAGAAGCAATAAAAACAATTTAGAAAGATATGAAAAAGATCAGTAACTGGTAATGAAAGAAATACACTGAAATTGGCATTTTTATCTCTTACTTGATTATACTCTCGAAGAAGAAAAACCCAGAACAACAGCTCAGTACCTCTTGCTGAGGGCTCAGTTAAAGTTCATTCTCCCAAATTGCTGGTTGGGAGCATAGTCCTTAAAAATGTCAACTTTTGATTCAGTAATTCCACTTTTAGGATTATAACAAAATTAAAAGCTATAAGGATATTTAATGTAACAATGCTTTGGACAGGGAAATGTATAATAGTGAATATTAGAATAAATAGTGTTGGGAAGTCAGAGCTTTGTTAATTTATGATGATCCGCTGATAATTAAGTTACTATTAAAATAATATGTACTGGGCTGAAATAAGTTCATAGCTCAAATGAGATTAATGTGCAAGATAGGTGATGGGGATTAAGGAGTGCACTTGGGTAGAAGTGTTGAATCTCACTATATTGTATACCTGAGACTAATATAACACTGTATGTTAATGAACTGGAATTAAAAACTTTTTAAAAGTAAAAAAATACATACAAAATTTATCTAAAGAAATATTTAAAATATTTGAAACCTATTTAATGTTAGTGATAAAATATTAGGTAAAAGTGCATGCTATAGACGAAATGTAATTGTCTATGTATGAACATATCAATGAATACAGATATATGTTCATGTATAAATAGGATATGGGTGATTTCATGTGCCCTATAAATCAAGAATATATGTCTTTTCTTAGTGCTTCAAGAGTATTTAGACAGATAATAATACCATATTAAATTATAAAGATGATTTCATTATGTCGCTAAAAGCAGCAATCATATAGACCACATTCTTGCCACAACTCACAGAGTTAGAAAGTAACTCAAAAGCTTTGTCCACAATTCAACCACTTGAAAAATTACAAAGAATTATGTTAAGTAATTTAAGTCAACTAGAGGAAATCAAAACTACACTTAGAAACTATGTAGAAATTAGTAATTTAGTACCTTACATACCAAAAGTCATGAGATACATGGCAGAACTATACTGAGAAAAAGCGATTGCTTTACATGTTTTTGTATTAAACAGAAAAAGATAAAATTAAATAAAATGAGCTTCTAACCAAGAAGTTAGGAAAGTATAATTTAAGGACAGGAGGAAAAAGGAATTTAAAGATTAAAAGAAAACAAGGAACAAGACAATAAAATAATACAATAAAATGATATGTTAAAGTAAGGCTTAGTTCTTTGTTTTTTTAAAAGTTTTATTTATTTAAGTAATCTCTACACCCAGCGTGGGGCTCAAACTCACTATCTCCAGGTCAAAAGTCTCATGCTCTTCCGACTGAGCCAGCCAGGAGCCCCAGGCTTAATTCTTTGAAAAAACTAGTAACATAAATGTAACTCTGGGATGACCAACCAAACACAAATGCTAGAATACTCATCAAGAAAATAAGGAGAAAGGGGATGGAACCACAGATGTAGGACTGATAAAAATGTAAAATACTCTAAGTTGGAAAATTCTGGTGAAAGGAAGTAGACCTTGTCTTATCAGATATTAAACATTGCTAACACAAATAATGACTTAAATACTGACAAAATTTTAGTGAAAGGAAGTGAACTTTACCAGGTATTAAAATATTACAAACATAAGTAGGGAAATCAGTGGAAGATTATAGAAAATTGAAGATACAAACCCAAAGATATGTAAGGATCATTCAACAAGTCAGTTTGGGTCAATGACTCATCATTTTGGGGGGAAAAAAAAAACCCATTGTATTTATTTTATACCCTATATACAAAAATAATTTATAGCTCAAATGAGATTAATGTGCAAAGGATAAGGTATTCTAAGAGCCAGTGAATACATCTGGAGGGAAGTTTTCCTGAGGCAGTACCAAGGCTGACACTGTACCAGAAAAGACTGTTAGATTTCCCTCTTTTAAAAACAAAACAACAAAATTTACATAGATACGATTAGGATATAAACAAAAATATTTTCACATTATAAGACTGCTCATAGCATGTGGTATCATTATGTTCTAATGAGTTTTGGTGGATGGGTGTTACTAAGATTAGTTTGGCTTATCAGACCTTAATGTTGCCTTCTATGTATACTCTTAGTGTTTGGTAGGAGTTTCTGCCTCTGCTTGTGAGAGATTATAAAAATCTATTTTAATTGTGGAAAGAAATTTTAAAAGATAATTCACCTCAACATGGGAAATATATATTTAATTCTGTTTAAGAAATCCCAGAAATCCTAGAACAGACACATGAAAAAATGCTTCACATCACTTCTCATCAGGGAAGTGCAAATCAAAACCAAATGAGATACCACCTTACACCAGTTAGAATGGCAAAAATTAATAAAACAGGAAACAACAAATGTTGGCGAGGATGTGGAGAAAGGAAAATCCTACACTGTTGGTGGGAAAGCAAGCTGGTACAACCACTCTGGAAAACAGTATGGAGGTTCCTCTAGAGGTTAAAAATAGAGTTACCATATGATCCAGCAATTGCACTGCTAGGTATTTACCCCAAAGATACAGATGTAGTGAAAAGAAGGGGCACATGCACCCCAGTGTTCATAGCAGCAATGTCCACAATAGCCAAACTGTGGAAAGAGCCGAGATGCCCTTCAACAGACAAATGGATAAAGATGTGGTTCATATATACAATGGAATATTACTCAGCCATCAGAAAGGATGAATACCCACCATTCACGTTGACATGGATGGAACTGGAGGGGATTATGCTAAGTGAAATAAATCAGTCAGAGAAAGACAATTATCATATGGTTTCACTCATATGTGGAACACAAGGAATAGGGTGGAGGACACAGGGGAAGGGAGGGAAAACTGAATGGGAAGAAATCAGAGAGGGAGACAGACCATGAAAGACTCTGGACTCCGGGAAACAAACTGAGGGTTGCGGAGGGGAGGGGGTAACCAGGTGATGGGTATTGAGGAGGGCATGTGATGTGATGAGTACTGGGTGTTGTATGCAACTGATGAATCGTTGAACACTACATCAAAAACTAATGATGTACTATATGTTGGCTAATTGAACGGAAAAAAAAAAAAAGAAGTCCCAGCCAGTGTATTACTTCAAAGCATATCTCTTGAATTAAAATATTCACAATTGTATAAAAAAGGTATATATTTTTTTAACCTCAAACTCCTAGTTACAGAGCTGATTCAGACCCATGTAGGTCAAGTGCAGGATCTGCTGAACTTAGTGATTCATTAGAGCTCTGCTTCCATTACTCTTATGTGGCAAATATTCAATACAGAGCAGTAATTTGACATATGACTTCCGTGATGAAGTCTTATTAAAAGGAAGTGCAAAAAAAAATACTGATTTTTACCACTAATATTTGTTGTACATAGTAAAGATTCAATAAACAGTGTGTTACTGAAAAGAAAAAAAAGGAAGTACAATAATACATAAATATGCATGAATTCTGATGATTGTATATGCCATGCAGTTTCACAGATAAACAAGAGGGATGACTATCAATCTGAAGCTTTTATTTAAGTATTTATTGTATCAGAACCACAGGAGGAAATGGATGTTGCTTATTTTTGGCTTTTTCGGGTCACCGTGCTTGCTGACAAAGAACTACGTATGCCTTGTACTCTTCAGCTCAGAGGTTTATACTTAGACTAAAAGAGGGTAGTACACGTAGAAATGACCTGAAATAGATTTTTCATTTATTCAGTGACTGTTGTGTTCTTGTTTTGGGCCGGGCGGCATTGGACTTTATCCTAAAGTTAGTGGGAAACTGCTGAAGCCAGAGTGGGATGTGAGTGGAGTTAAGTGTTTGAAGGGCCATTTGGACTGCAGTGTGGAGGACGGATTGGGGAGCTAAGTTGGACTGGAAGCAGGGGGATGGGGCATTGGTGAAGGGACACGTGGCAGATGCCATCTGCCCGGGGGAATGGCAGTGGGCTGGAGAGGGGTGGACAGGACCGAGGGGGCTTTGGGAGGTGGAATTGACAGGATCTAGTATGCGGAGTGGACAAGAGGAATGGTCAGGACAATCTCAGACTTCCGATTTGAGAAAGTAAATGTGGAAGGCAGAGGATTGGGCTCCCTCCTTTCTTACCCTGCTGTCCCCATTGGCAGTTCCGATGTCATTTGATCATGCTCGTGGGCAGCAAGAAATTCTACAGCCATGACCGGAAAGCACCCTTCTGAGCTTGTTTATTGTCCCAATTTGAGATTTGGGTGTAAATAATGCACTGTTTCCGTGTGGTGTTTCCCCCACCTCTTGGGATTGTCTGACCAAATACTATTCTCACCTCCTCCTGCCACACTTCTTGTCTGGGACCTTTTTTCCTGATGGGTCTGAGAACTCCCTGGGCTCTTTCCTTGGGTCTAAAGGGCCAGTTCTGTATGCTCCCACCTGGAGCTGGAACTGAGAGGGGAGGCTGGAGGACACACCCTCCCCCCCACCCCCACCCGCTCCTGGAAGGCAGTGGCTTATGCACAAACTCTGCCCTTCTGGAGACTCCTCTCTTCCCTCCCACAGGCAAGCATTCCCGCCTCCTTCCCAGTGGTACTCAAACCCTGCACCCCAATAGCTCCTTTCTTGCACTTATTTGTGTCCCAAGTTCAAGTTGGGCTTTCCTGGACACCCCGATTGATGTCTGCCCTAAATTCCTTTGGGAAGATTCTTGCTCTTCTCCCTGGCCTCTGCTCTGTATTTGGGCTTCCCTGGCCATCCTGACCTCCCTTCTGTCTGCAGGAGAACCATGTCAGGGACTATCCTGTTGGCTGCTGAGTTTCAGCCCAGATCCTGGACACTCTGGTTTTATACAGCCCATTTTTTTAACATGACCGTCTTCCCTCGTGCCTGCTACCCTGTACCCCGGCATAGACTATGTGTCTGTACTCATCACTCGGCCTGCTGCCGAGGGCAGAGCTGGAGGAGGGGAAGGGGGACACGTAGGCGCGGAGGCCGGACAGCAAGCAGATTCCATCAGAGGGATCAGAGTTCATATTCTGAAGGTGTAATTGGAGGGCTGTTATCCCCTGTCTCTCTGTAGTCTTCCTGCCCCAGTTCTTGGCAGATTTCTGTCCTGGAGGGAAAGGTGTTTGGGCCCTTTCTCTCTTGTACACTTGGGTTATAATACATTATCACTCCAGTGGCCCAGAAGCCACTCTTCAAATCGTGACTCTTTTTGAACTCCTCTCGTCCCTGCCTTCTGCTTCTGGAAAGGGCTTCTTAGATTCTTTGATTGTCTCTGCATCACCTAGGATAATCATTTGAAAAAAAATAGTCCTAATAAAAAGAAATCTAGAAGTGCTTTAGAAGTAGCATTGACTTCCCCATCTTGCTAGGATGGACCACCCTTAGGTGAAATTTGGCACACAGTCGTGCTTGTTTAGCCCACTTTGTGTTAGTTTTTCAAAATTGTGCGTTTAAATATCAGGAGATTCCACAATCATCAGTGGATTTCAGATTTCTCTAGAGGAACATGAGGATATGGCTTTGCTGACCTGGCTTCTCTCCTGGCAGCAAACTGCTGGAGGGCAATAGACCCTTTATTTTTATTTTTTATTTTTGAAGATTTTATTTATTAGATGCTTAACGATTTGTTACAGAGAGAGGGAACACAAACGGGGAGGGGCAGAGGGAGAAGCAGGCTTCCCGCTGAGCAGGGAGCCCGACGTGGGGCTTGATCCCAGGACCCTGGGACCATGACCTGAGCCGAAGGCAGACACTTAACTGACTGAGCCACCCAGGCGCCCCTGGAATAGACCCTTTAGATGAGCCCTGTCCTCCCTTGGTCCCCTTTAGAGGGGTTGGGGATCTCTGCTGAACTGACCCGCCAGTCTGTACCAGAAAATGTGCTCCTAATCCCTCCCTCACACGTTTTTAGTGTGGACTATGTGCACAGTGTCTGATATGAGGTAGTCAAGCAGAAAATGTGGGTTCCTGTCCCCCAGAGTTAGTTTACGGGCTTCAGGGGAAATGTTGTGTTTTGGGAACGTGTTTGGGGACATCAGAGGAGGCGCATGGAATTCGTTGGGATCATATGTGTATCTCGTGTGCACACCTGGCAGAAACCTTGTCATTCTAGACTCCTCTCTCCCTCCCTCCCTCCCTCTCTCTCTCTCTCTCGCTCTCTCGCCCCACATCCAGTCCATCAATAAATCATGTCAGCTCTACTTTCAGAACGTACCTGGAATCCGACCATCCCTCATCCCCCTCCCTGACCCAGGCTTCTGCCATTTCTCACCGAGTTATGGCAGTTGTTGCCCAACTTGGCTTCCTGCTCCTGCCCTCGAGCCCTGAAACCTGTGCTCCACACAACGAGCAGCTTGCCAAGGGCAGAGCGTGTCAGGCCTCTTCCAGAATCCTCCAACGGCTCTCCATGTCATTGGGGGGGAAAAGCCACTGCTCTCGCCGAGTCCTGCAGCTGTGCTTGTGGTCTGGCTTCTCCTGACCTCTTCCACCTCATTTCCTGCCACCCTCCCCGAAGCTGTCTCTTCCCTTTCTCTCCTGTCTGGGTTCCTTATCATATCGTGAACATTTCTACTAACACACTATATGGTTTGCCTGTTTGTCTTACGATTATCGCTCCCCCCAGTTGCATGTAAGCTTTGGGCAGGGGTTTTGATGGTGTGATCGCTGTCCCCAGTGTCACCAACAGTACCTGGCATGATTGGATGCCCCACACGTTTGTTGATGACGGAAGCAAAGTTAATGAAAGCCTGTTACCAAGTAGGATCTAATGTGGCATTCTTCTTTCCAAAGCGAAGCTACGAAGTAATGGAGCAAATGAACACTTGCTATTTTTAGAGAGGCATTTAACTCCTGGGATAGAACTGAAAGCAATAAAGGGAAAATTGCAGGTCCTTTCATATTTTTATTTGATTAAATGTAAGAGCAACCCAGGAGCACTGCTTGTCATCCCCTGGTGCTGTGGACGTAACCTTGGTTAATTTGGCGGTGCTTGCTCCCTTAGAACACGCGTTCGTTAGAGTGCCCTGGGAGCTCCTGCAGCTTTTTTTTTTGAAGTATGTCAACACAAATTAGTGGGTATATTTCTACACTAGAAGAACAGGTTGGGTTTCAGCAGAGTGAAATAGATCCTTTTATGAATACAAAAATAATTTAAAATGTTTCACCCACTGTTAAGATGCTTTATGGTTTTTTTTCCTCTAGAGAACCTTTTCTTTATATCATTTAGCGAACATATTTATTATATCCCTACTGTGTGCCAAGTGTTTTCTAAAGTATAAAGGGAAGTATTAAAACACTGTCCGCACTTGAATAACTTGCAGTTCAGTCAGATATTGTAGGTTCGTAAGCAACTGCAAGAGAAGATGTGTGAGTACAGTGAGAGAGCGAGAGCTTTGAGTCATCGGGGTCTTAGAAGATGCCAGACGCTGTTCTCAGAGTAGGTGAGAGCTATCTGCCCTTATTTAATCAGCTGGGAGGTAGGTGCTGCTGTTCCCACCTAGTGACCAGTGAGGTGAGATGCAGAGATCTTCAGTAACTGGTCAGCACCCCACAGGTAGGACCTTGTGGGGAGAGAAACTGAATGTGAACAAGGTCCTTAGACCGGAAGGTCATTTCTCTTTCCACTCAAACGTGGCTGAGAAGGTAGCATGGTTCATGTGGAAGGAAGGGTCATATCTGTGCGAGAGACCTCAGAGAAAGCTGAATGGAGGGACTGGCTTTCGAAGGAGCTCCAGTGTTGGGCAATGAACAGAACAGAGCTGGTAAGGGGCTCGCTACTGAGACCAACTGTGGGGTTGCTAGCGTATTGTCTGCAGGGTAGGGGAAAGGGATGGGAACTTGGGGAACTTCACAGTATTTCCCCATTTTGGAGACCATTTCAAACTTATGAGAGCAGAATTTATGGAGTATAGGCATTGTGCTTCCAAGATGTGTACGTTATTCTGTCTCTTGGTTAGGATACTTTTTACTTGGAATTGCCTTAGCTTTAGAAACTAGTGAGCTTGGGGTGGGAGTCAACTGATAGCTGTGAGCTGAGGAGAGGAAAAAATAATGGATCTTCACTTGGGAAGAGCTCCTGTGGTATAGGGGAAAGACCATCCTGGGCTTTGGACACAGCTCAATCTGGGCATTGATCCCCCTCCCTCAGTGAGTAGCTGTGTGGTATGTTTTGCCCTCTCTAGAGTGACAATAATGATGTATATTACGTTCTCCTGAATCAAATTTTTCCCTGTGTATTTTTCTTTATTTTTGACAGAGAGCATGGGGGGTGGTGGTAGAGAGAGAGGGAGAGAGAGAATATTAAGTCCCTGAGAATCATGACCCTGAGATCATGACCTGAGTCGAAATCAAGAGTCAGGCGTTTAACTGACCGAACCACCCAGGCACCACTCCCTGTATATTTATGAACTTAAAAGGTTGTAGTTAAAATAGTTGAATATCAACTTATAATATTAATGTATTAATTTAGTAACATATTTAAAAGCCTTTTATGTAAAATCGTATCTCACCTTGGAGAAATAGCTTTTTCTATTCTTACATTTAGTGAAACAATTTTTTTAGCCTATCACGTGCATCTTTGACCTCAGTGTGTTTGTTCCCAGTGAAGCTACCTTTTGGCTAACTCAGTTTCCCAGAGCATTTCAACACTCTGTTAAGGTTGTTTGAGATAAAGCATACTTTGAAACTTGTATGATGCTGTCCCTGAAAATTTTATTCCAAGCAGCAAGAACCCATTAGGATAATTTATTTTTCACTCATCCTGCTTGCAATGGTTTGTAATTTCCACCCACAGAATTATTTTTTTTAAAGATGTTATTTATTTATTTGAGAGAGAGAGAGAGCACACGTGAGAATGAGTGGTGGGGAAGGGGCAGAGGGAGAGGGAGAAGCAGACTTCCTGCTGAGCAGGGACCCTGGCCTACGGCTCGAACCCAGGACCCTGGGATCATGCCTGAGCCAAAGGCAGACGCTCAACTGACTGAGCTATCCAGGCACTCCCACCTACAGAATTATTTTAAGTGAACCCTATCACAAGCTCCAACATTTGCAACCATGTGTTCACAGGCGCCCTCTCTGAGCCTACAAAACTTACATTGATTGATATTGGGTCGGGTTGGGATGTCTACCCCAAGCTGTACTTTTGCTCTCATTTAATAACTGAGAGCTCTGTAATCTGAAATCCTGTGTAAGCTACCAAATACAAGGCCTTTATTCTTGGAAGATTAATTTTGTTGAATAAAATCTCATTTTCAGGTCAGGCAGAAACAGCATTCTATAAGAACTCAGGTGCTGATGAGAATACACGATATTTTGACATGACCATCTTGGTTTAGATGCAGCTCTTTCGATGCTAGCGGTACTCGACTGTCTAGAAACCAAGCCATTAAACAGTTTGCTACTTAAAAATTTTACCCCCCCAAAAAATAAATAAAAATAAAAATTTTACCAAGTAGCGTATAAAACGGTCATCTCTTTTTTTTATTTAAGATTTTATTTATTTGACAGTGAGAGAGACAGCAAGAGGAGAACACAAGCAGGGGGAGTGGGAGAGGGAGAAGCAGGCTTCCCGCTGAGCAGGGAGCCCTTTGCGGGGCTCGATCCCAGGATCCTGGGATCATGACCCGAGCCGAAGGCAGATGCTTAACCAACTGAGCCACCAAGGCGCCCCTAAAATGGTCATCTTTACTCTGTGCCTACACTTTAGAGTCCCCTCCAACCTGAGACAAGGATAAAGGCCTACGTGGGGATGAGAGATGGGGGTCAGTGTTGGTGTGGGGAACGGTCATGACCCCGCGGCGAAACCCCACCTAACCAAGAGCTACAGGTGCGCTGCACACAGTTATCCCCGAAGGGCACATGGATCGTTCTCTATGAAGCATCTGCTCACACTGTACCTTATGGTCTGAATTTTAGATTATGTGATGTTTATCTTAATATTTAATAGTAATACTTTGGTATCAATTAAAACACTTAGCAATTGAAATTGGAATTTGATTAGTGACTGAAATGATGCTGCTTTCCATTGTAAAATGTAGAGAATGGGCACACCTACTTTTCATAGGCTTATTAAGCTAATCTCATTTGATTAAATATCTGTTAGGCAGTGGTGGTTTAGGGGGGCGGGAAGGATTGTGGAGGAGGGTATTGAACTCCAGGTGCCCACAAAATCTTCAGTTAAATCTGAACAGTTATGGTCACAATCTCAGTAAAATATATATTAGATTTAGTATCATAGGAGTTCTTCATATTGATGGTTTGGTGGTAAAGAAATAATAGTCTTTATAGTTAGAGTCAGTTTTAACAATTTTCCTGAAAATATGTTTTTTCCTGATTATAAAAATAATAAATACCCATAACAGTCCAGTATAGCTTCCCATAACTGGAGAGACAATTTGGCATTGAATAAGGTCAGATATGCCAGTAGGGCATATTAATAGGCAAAAAGCGAGAGTTTTACATTTTAACAGGTCCGTTTTGATGTGGTGGTAGTAACATGTCTGGCACATACAGTAGACATGGAAAGAATCATAAATCATGGTGCCCTTTCTTTGCCTAGATCCGTTCTCCAAGGGATGGGAAGCAGGATAATGATTATATATGCCTGGAGTTCCTTTGTTTTTTTACTATGTAGGGAACCCAAATTCAGTGGAAAAGATTCAAGATAATGAGGAAGTCCATTATGTGTTGGTATTGAGAGAATGGTGCAGAAATAAAGTTGGGGAAAAGAGTGAGATAAGATGAAAGATATTGTGTTGATATTGAGAGAATGGTGCAGAAATAAAGTTGGGGAAAAGAGTGAGATAAGATGAATGATATTACAGAAAATGCTTATCGTGATTAATAAGCTGTTCTGAAGTTGAGAATTTTGAAACTGAGAAGCCCAGCTGATTACTTGGGACTATGTGGGGGCTCAATATTAGAGTGAAGAATATAATGTAGGGCCTACTGGCAGTCACTGTAATTGTGCAGATTTCCTTTTGGAAGGGGTCCAAGACATTGGCATCTATCTGCGACCTGATGTTTTAGTGTATGAAAGCAGGGTCACCACTTTGTTGTGCCATTGGGAGGTTACTCTCATTGCTTGAGAATATTGTTAATTAGGTATTTGATGTGCAGAGAATTAAGCTCAAAGAACTTTGCTTTGCATTTCCCAGCCCCAGGTGAAAATCTTGGGTTAGATCTAGCATAGTGCTTTTTCTTTGGCAGACTTCTGTTCGTTAACTGTCAGAGTCTCTCCAAATCCCTTTTCAATACAAAATGCTATTTAAGTATCTGAGGGCTTTTTTATTACCTGGACTTAAACACCACTGAGAACTCATGATGTTTAAACTGATAATTTCCCTTGGAAGCACCTCCTCCAAAGTACTTCCAGGATGATGTCAGGATTCTTCTTTGATGGCAGTAAGCAGTCACAACAGACCACGCTGTGTCCCACCTGCTGTAGGAAGCGCCGGTGCCCAGAGCGGTTTCCTAGTCTCTGTGGTGGTCCGAAGTGCAAGAAAGGGCGTGGAGCCCAGCAGAGAGGCTGGCGTGCCTTCAGCTCCTTATTTACTCTCTCTTAAGGGAGTCATCAACTATACAGTTGGCAGATGACCTCAGATTTTAACCAGATACTGTGTCGATCATGCCCTTCATTCACACCCCGCAAATTCGGAATAGTTGCAGACTGTGTGTGTGGTACACGGATAGTGGTATTTCTTTTTTTTTTAAGATTTTATTTATTTATTTGACAGAGAGGGATAGCGAGAGCAGGAACAAAAGTGGGGGAGTGGGAGAGAGAGAAGCAGGCTTCCCGCCGAGCAGGGAGCCCGATGCGGGGCTCGATCCCAGGACCCTGGGATCAAGACCTGAGCTGAAGGCAGACGCTTAATGACTGAGCCACCCAGTCCTGTGTGTGTGTGTGTGTGTGTGTGTGTTTATGTAACTAATGATACTTGGGTCATTATTACTAGGGCCCAAAGTGCGTTGTTACAGGGAAAAGAATGCAGACTTTGATGTCAGGAGGACCTGGTTTATCGTCCAGATTCCGCTGAACAAGTCATCTAATTTTGCTAAACCTCCATTTCTCCATCTGCAAATTGATAAAAAGGCACATATTTTGGCTGAGATTAAAGAGCTGTGGGTAGAGTGCTTAGCACAGGTGTAGGATAGGGTAGGTGGGCAGTACATGATAACGAGGATTGTGATGATGATAAGCGAAGTTGGGACCTGTGGTCTCAACTCCGGCGTGTTAGCAGGTAGACTGCGTACAGATTTATCTTCCTGCTTTAGGTCACATGCTTTCATCTGGTATACTGCATTGGCTCTAGCCCACTCCTCCCATCTTGGCCCTTGGATTTACACGAATGCCATAAACGTGAGAGAAGGATCAGTCCATGTTCCTTAGAGCTGACTCACTAGCAATTAGCACCTTCATATCTTGATTTGTTGCAAGTGAGTTGCTATCTAGAGTGGTTTCAGAATTGAGCAGATGCTTGGTTTGAGATACTCCATGATTAGTACCTCAGGATAGAAGTCTGAAGGAATTAACTGTCCTTTCACGTTGTGCTGTTACAAGATGCCGCATTTCAGGCACCACTGGGATTTTAATGTAAGTTGTGTTTCGCCCAGAGAATGCCCTTTCAGAAACTTCTGGCGATGGGGGGATGGACCCATGACACAAGAACGCAGACACTGGGTGATGGGTAGACGAGGATCTCTTATACGGCTGTCTCTAATTCTGTGTATGCTGGAGAATTTCCAGAATAAGAGATTTCCGCATTTAAAACATTCTGGGGTGGTTGCCTTCCTGTGGAAGTATTCTGAAGGCATAGACATGTTTTGGTGCCATGTCTGACTTCCTGCAGCTATCTTCTCGGTGTCAGTTAATGTATCATATCATTATTTGTAGGAGGGGATGTAAACTCATTTCCAGAGAAATGTGAGAGTGATGTCTAGATGCAAAGTATCTCGGAGAACAATCTCTCAGGATAGCTGCAGTCTCTCTGTCCTCTGCTTTAAGGATTATGTCAGCGAGCTCCTCCGTGTAGCTAGAGTCCGTGGTTAAAGCATGCATTTATATTTCATTTTCCCATTAGAAGCAATCAGTGCTGAAGCCTTATTGAGATTTAGAAATTCGACCATATATGGCACTCAAATGATGAAGGATGTTCAAAACTAGCCCTGGCTGCATTTAAATAGACTGTTAGAGTAGACAGGAAAATTCCACTGGTACAGCGGACTCCAGGGCTCTTTGGTAGATCCATGTATTAGAAGCTTACACTAAATTTGAGCCTGTGGTATGTCAAATAACATTGAATCTGGTATAAAGCACTTCGTCACATTTTCTTCAAGGATCTTAACGTGGAAAAAATGTGTTTTTCTTCAGCCAGATGTGTGCCTGCAGGACCTGGTACCACAGATGACCTCAGGGCTTGCTGTCACCACCGAAGTGCATCTTCTTACTTTGTAGGAGCCCCATGAGTGCCCTGCCATAGTTAACAGGGTTTATGCATCTCTCCTCCCTTCCAGCTGAAGGCTAGTTACCTCCTTACAGTGCCTATCCATTGTCTTGCCTGCTGGAAAATGGTTAGTTGTTTACTCTTTCCCAGAGTCATGGATTAGAGCCTGGCACTTGGCGTCAGACAGACCTGAGTTTAAGTCTCTGGCATGCCTTCTGATAGCTAAGTGACACACGGTCTCACAAATTCTCAGATTCCTCATCATTAAATGGGAATAATAGCGGTATGTACCCCATAGCCCTGCAGTAGCTCCTCATTTAAATGGCACCCAATAAATAATTGTGTGAATTATCATTACTAATATAATTATGAATCATTGACCCAGAAGTCCGGGTGTTTGAACATGCAGCTTGCTGCTTCCCAAAGTCGGAAACTGCCATCCCTCTTGGTTGTCATGGAGAATTCAAAGATAAGTATTTTGTAATTCTTACTTGGAAGGGAGAGGAAATTTCAATCTGAAACCCGAAGCATGTGGGGGAAATGTGGACCCTGAGGCTATTTGGCCAGAATACACATATGCCCTTGCACACTGGATTCAAGCCCAGATTTTACATAACGTCCGTTTTATTTAGGTAGAAGATGTGAGGACACGGGCTCCATCTGCTCATGTCTCTGTTGAGACAGCAAAGGAATCAGGCCGTGTGCCCAAGAGAGGACAGAGGGAAAATTTCCAGGAAGCCTGCTGCCTGTGAACACTGATTTCCCAGGTCTCTCATCACAAACCCAGCTTTTCAAATTCCTAGGAGGTCCTTTCTCTTTTTTACCACATACACGATTCCTGGGTAAATGCCAAGAATTATGCACCAGAGAAGGAACAGCATCTTCCTAAGAGGTGCTCTAAGTTTTGGCAGAATAACAGCCTCCAGAGGTGAGTCCCTCATGGATGGCATTGTCTGAAAGGAAGGAGCTAGGTGTTAGTAAATGACTCACCTGGCTGCAGAGACACCTCATGAGGATACCGCTGTCTAATGAGGAGGCACAGAAGCTGTAACATTCATGGAAGAGTGGCCCATTTCTTACTATAGTATCCTACTGCTAGGGCTCCTTGGAGATACAGCTGTTCCTCGTGTAGGCAGGAAATGTAGAAAATGAGTCTGGAATATCTTGTGATCTCTTAAGGAAACTATCAAAGACCAGCTGGGGTCACTTCAAAAGGATACAGATGCCAACTTGAAAGTGCTCCTAGTGGCCCGAGACATCACAATAAGGGTATTGAAAGGATAATGACTACAGTGGATTGAAACCCATCAAATACATAAAAGTGAATGGGTTCTTAATGATGCTAAAAATGTTGAGAAAGATGTGCACATATGAAGATAAACTGGTTGTAACCAAGTCATTTTTCACGGATCCAGGCAGATGAGGATCAAATCCTAAACTCAAAACAGTGACTGTCCCATTTCTCTCTGTATCATTATAGATCAGGACTCCATGAGCTAGGGGTGTGACTGTGGTGATGGTGAAGGGGAAGTTCTTTGGGGACAACTTTCAAGGGTCGTTAACTCCAAGAAGACCTCATGACTTGGTGGCTCCTGGGCTTCCTTATTGGGCTTTCCATGACACTGGGTCATGGCCCTCAAAGCATTGTCGCTTCATATTATAGTTTTGTTCAGGGTTGTTCCTCTATTAGATTGCAAGCTTCCCAGAAAGCAGGGGCTCTGATTTATTCTCTTTATTCCTATTGGCTACCACAGTGCTTGGCACATCATAGCACTCAAATGTGTGTTGAATGAGTAAGTACTTGATAGAATATGTCTATCCTATTCATCCTCAAACTGAATGCAGGAAGCTTTTTCATGAATATCTGTATATGCATTTTCCCCGTAAGTCCTTTACTGAAAATTTTTTTTGCTTGTTATAAGTATGTCCTGATATTATTTTACTATTTAAAGATGTATAGCTTATGCTCGATTACTGAAATACTTTTTTTAAAGATTTATTTATTTATTTGAGAGAAAGAGAGAGAGCACACACATGAGCAGGAGCAACAGAGGGAGACAAAAATCTCAAGCAGACTCCACGCTGAGTGTGGAGCCCAACGTGGCACTCCATCTCACGATCCCGAGATCATGACCTGAACAGAAATCAAGAATTGGATGCTTAACTGACTGTGCCAACCCTGTTACTGAAAGTCTTTTTAAAAATCCTCCATTTATTTAATATCTACCTTTGCTAGGCTCTTCGTTGGGCACTTTGTAAAGCTTGTTATATTTGACCCCCCCCCACCCAAGACTCAAATCTCTATTTTATAGAAATTAAATCTCAAGCAAGTTAAGTAACTTGTCCAAGTCACTCAGCTGGGAGGTGGCGGAGCTCAGGTCTGTGGCACTCCAAAGTCTATACTCCTTTTCACTACAAGAGATACAGAAATGTAATCGTGGGCTCATGGATGTTTTGGGTGAGGGGAACTCTGATGAATATAATCCTTGAGAATAAATAAATAACAACAGCAGTGAGTCTTTAAACTGACATTTTTTTTAAAGATTTTATTTATTTATTTGACAGAGAGATAGAGAGCACAAGTAGGCAGAGAGGCAGGCAGAGGGAGAAGGAGAAGCAGGCTTCCCGCCAAGCAGGGAGCCTGACGTGGGACTTGATCCCAGGACCCTGGGATCATGATCCTATTAGTATGAGACTGCATTGTTTACTATCATGTATAGAGAACCATTCTAAGCTAAATTTCCCCTTAGGCAAAGTTCTAATGAAGATAAAGAGAATTTGAATCCATGGGCCAAATTGTGCTTGAGTGTGCGATGGTCATATGCAGTTCAGAATCAGGCCGTAAATAAGTAAGACTGTGAATAGCCTTTCAGACAGTCAGATCGCATTAAATCTTCATTTGCCCTGTGTCTTCCACCATGCCCCTTTGAGCTAAAGCTTTACCATATGCCAACTCCTGGGGTCACTCTCAGGCTGTTGGTTGATTAGTAGTTTAAGAAATACATGTGGGGGCGCCTGGGTGGCTCAGTTGGTTAGGCGACTGCCTTCGGCTCAGGTCATGATCCTGGAGTCCCTGGATCGAGTCCCGCATCGGGCTCCCTGCTCAGCAGGGAGTCTGCTTCTCCGTCTGACCCTCCCCCCTCTCATGCTCTCTCTCTATCTCATTCTCTCTCTCAAATAAAATCTTAAAAAAAAAAAAAAAAAGAAATACATGTGAGTGTGAGTGACTTAGGACCTGAAACAGTGGGACTGGAAGGAGATGCAGCATAGGAAGCTGAATGGAGGAGCATGGCATTCATTCACACGATCTGTGCCTGTCTCTCTGTCATCTGCTACCTGTCTATCTGGTCATCTGTCTCTATCATCTTTCTATGTCATTGGTTCTCAAACTTTTTGGTCTCAGGACCATTTTAAACTCTTTTTTTATGTGTTACTTTTAAATTTAAATTTAAATTTAATTTTTATGTGAGTATAGTTGACACACAAAATTATATTAAAGTATACAACATAGTGTTTCAACATCTCTCTACATTATGGTATGCTCACCACAAATATAGCTACCATTTGTCACCATACAACACTCTTACGATACCACTGACTATATTCTCTATGCTGGGCCTTTTATTCCTAGGATTTATTCATTCCAAAACTAGAAGCCTGTGTCTCCCACTATGCTTCACCCATTTTGCTCATCTCCTCGTCTGCTTCCTTCTGGCGACCATCAGTTCTCTGTATTTATAAGTCTGATTCTGCTTTGTATATACATGTATGCTTTGTATGTAGGTACATGTATATGTATATATGCATATGTATATACAAAGCAGAATCAGACTTGATTCTTTTATATACAGACTTGTATATACATATATACGTGTGTGTGTATATATATATACACACATATATATATACTCTATATTTCTTATCCATTGTTTATCAGTGGACATTTAGGTTTCTTCTCTCTTGGCTATTGTAAATAATGCTGCAATAAATATAGGGGTACACATATCTTTTTGAGTTAGTGTTTTCATTTTCTTTGGGTAAATACCCTGTAGTGGAATTTCTGGATCATATGGTAATTCTATTTTTTTTTTTTTTTTGAGGAACCTCCATATTGTTTTCCACAGTGGCTGCACCAATTTATATCCCCACCAACAGTGCATGAGGGTTCCTTTTTTTTCCACGACCTTACCAACACTTGTCACTTCTTGTCTTTCTGATTTTAGCCATCCTAACAGGTATAATGTGATATCTCATTGTGGTTTTGATTTGCATTTCTCTGATGATTCGTAAGTTGAACATCTTTTCATGTGTCTGTTGGCCATCTATATGTCTTCTTTGGACACATGTCTATTCAGGTCCTCTGCCCATTTTTTCATCAGATTGTTTTTTTGGTGTCGAGTTGTATGAATTCTTTACGTATTTTGGATATTTATTTTGGATAACCCATTATTGGATATATCATTTGCAAATATCTTCTCTCATTCAGTATGTTGTCTTTTTGTTTTGTTGATGGTTTCCTTCGTTGTGCAGAAGCATTTTAATTTGATGTAGTCCCAGGAGTTTATTTTTGCTTTTGTCTCCCTTGCCTGAGGAGACATATCTAGAAAAATCTTGGCTACAGCTGATATCAGAGAAATTACTGCCTGTGCTCTTTTCCAGGATTTTTATGGCTTTGGGTCTTACATTTAGGTCTTTAATCCATTTGGAGTTTATTTTTGTGTATGTCATTTTAAACTCTTAAAAAAACAATTGATTTACTTGGATTATATTCATTGATATTTCCCATATTAGAAATTAAAACAGAAAAATTTAAAACATAAGAATATACAGGTACATGTTCCATTAGCTGTCAGAGTAAAGGCGTCATCGTGTATCATGGAGTTTCTAGAAAGCTCCATTATACCCACATGAGAGAATAGGGGTGAAAATATTTTTGATCCCATGGACCCATTGAAAGGTCTTGGGGATTCCTTAAGGGAGACTGGGCCATATTTTGATAATTGGCTTTTATTTCTCTCTTACTCTCTTGAATCCACTCCAGTCAGGCTTTCTACCTGATCATGCCATTTAAATTGCTCTTGTCAAGGCCATTGGTAACCTCTGCATTGTCTGGTTGAGTGGTCAGGTCTCAGCCATCACTTTACATGACCTCTCTGAACCATTGACACAGTTGATCATTTACTCATCCTTGAGATATTTTCCTCATTTGGTTACCAGACTCATTTCCTCTTTTGCCAATTCCCCATTATCTCCTCGGCTACTTAATGTTGGAGCTCCCCATGGATCACTCTTTCAACTTCTTGTCTTTTTTTTATCTATGTTATTCACTTGGTGTGGACATCACTCAGTCTCCTGTTTTTAAATAACATTCTGTACAGATACTCCCAAGCACACCTTTCTAGCCTTGACTCCAGGTCTGTATTTCCAGCTGTCTACTTGACATCTCTCCTTGGGTGTCTAATAGCATCTCATACTTAATGAAACTGAGCCTCCCAAGCTCCCTGTTCTGCAAAACTTCTTCCATAGTCTTCCTCATCTTAGAAAATGCCCTTCTTTCAAGTTGCTCAGTCCAAAAACCTGGAATCATTTTCGACTTCTCTTTCACACTTCTCATCCAGTCCATCAAATGGTCTAATATGGTGCAAGTTCTAAAATAGATCTAGAATCCTACTGCTTTTCATCACCTCATCTGCTACCACCACCATAATATCTTGCCTGAGTTACTGTAGAGCCTCCAGACTGTCCCTGGTCCCTCCCTTGCTCCACTAAAACCTCTTCTTTACATAGTAAACTGGTTGTTGCTGTTAAAAGGTGAGTCAGATCATGATCCTCCTCTGTTCCAAGCACTCCAGTGACTTTTCATCTCAGATGGAAAGCTAAAGTCCTTAAAAAAGACTCCCAAATCCCCATGTGATCTGTCCCCTAGCTCCATTATCTTTTTTGACCCATCCTGTGACTCACTTCCATCCACCCTCACCTTCATCCTTTTGATAGCTCTGGGCTTTTGCCCTACAGCCTCCTCTTAGAGCGCCCCTCCCCATTTATCTCCAGGGTTCACTCTGTTATCAAAAAAACAAAGACAAAAACAAAGGGACGCAAAAGAGAACTTTGGGATGTGTTGGTTTTGGTGATGGTATTAAGGATGACTGCATATGTCCAAACTCATCAAATTGTACACATTAAATATGTACAGCTGTTAGTATCACTTATACCTCAATAAAGCTGTTAGGATAACAACTGTAGATCATTATTTTAGATATCACCTTCTCCAGTGAAGCCTTTTTCCTCATCTCCCTTTCCTGCTTTATTTTTCTCCACCGCACTTTTCCCTACTTGATGTACTATGTGTTTCACTTATTATTTACAAGAATGGTCTGTCCTGAGTTCTGGGAAGATGGCAGAGTAGGAGAATCCTAAGCTCACCTTGTCCCATGGATATAACTAGATAACACCCATAACACGGGAAAAAGACCCAGAAAATGACGATTGGCAGAATAGAGTCTCCACAGCTAAAAGTGGAGAAGAGGCCACACTGAAGAAGGTAGGGAGGGCAGAGACTTGAGTGGGAGCAAAATGGACCCATGGAACTGTCCACAAGAAGAAGGAACACAGTGGCCATGGAGAGGGGAGAGGAGCTGATAGCCAGACCAACCACCCCAGGCATAGGGGACCCGCACTGGGAGGATGAATCCCAGTATATTTGGCTTTGAAAACCAGAGGAGCATATTTTGGGGAGTTCTTATAATCAGCCAGGCTTAATACCTGAAACTTTAAAAATCAGTGGGCTTGGCTTTGGGAGAGCCAGAAGGCAAGAGGAAGCAGAGTCCCTGCCCTTAAAGAACACAACAAACAGCCACTCGGAGATACAGCATAGAAGCAGCAGTTTGAAAAATGCCTGGTGTATACAGGAGGGGAGATTTGCTTACTAATCTCAGATCATGTACTGGAGGAGCAGGGATCCTTGGGAGAATTCTCCAAGAACAAAAGAGCTGATTGGCACCATTTCCATCCCCCACCACCCAGCCTAGATACGTACACCTGCGGGAACCAGAGCAGTGATAACACTCTCCACCTAACTTTGCCCTGTGTTTTCCTGTGGACATGCCCCCTCTAGCCAAGCCTCAGATCCAGGTCTCCTCCCACGGCAGACCTGTCCAAACTTTGCTAACACTGCCACCCCACCCCCACATTCTCCTTTGGACCCTCCCCCATCCAATCCACTTTTGGTTGGACCCATACAAAGTGGTGGCACAAGCCTGGCAGTGTTCAAGCAACCCTGACGGGACAGCAGCACTCTAAAGTAACTCCTGCCCCTGGGAGAGGGGAAGATCATTACACACACCAGTCTGATTACAGTCCCTGCTCTGGGGTGGGGGCAGACAATGGGTCTGACTGAAGGACCTCCCCACCAATGAAAGCTTCTCAGGGGAAAACACAGGGAAAGTGCCCTGCAGTTCAGTACTGCTGCATCTCTGGCAAATGCCTAGTCTGATTTAACTCAAACCAAGGATGGCCCTGTACTGGCCTACAAACAATGCGGGGACCAAACGCTGTCCACCTCAGGCAAAGAGAGCCATTGCAGATGACTGGACTGAAGGCAAAAGTGGCTCAGTCACAACAGTAGGGTGCATGCAACACACATAGGAGACAACCCTGAAGCACCAAGTTCTGGGGAACAGGGGACATTGCACTGCTGGGCACTACAGGATCCCTTCTTCATAAGGCCACTACTTTTAAGAGAGGACATGTACTAACTTTATACATAGAAACAGACACAGAAAGGTTCCTTAAAAAATTAAAAATAGAGTACCCTATGACCCAACAATTGCACTCCTGGGTATTTACCCCAAAGACACAGATGTAGTGAAAAGAGGGGCCATATGCACCCCAATGTTCATAGCAGCAATATCCGCAATAGCCAAACTGTGGAAAGAGCTGAGATGCCCTTCAACAGATGAATGGATAAAGAAGATGTGGTCCATATATACAATGGGATATTACTCAGCCATCAGAAAGGATGAATACCCAGCTTTTACATCAACATGGTTGGGACTGAAGGAGATTATGCTAAGTGAAATAAGTCAATCAGAGAAAGTCAATTATCATATGGTTTCATTTATTTGTGGAACATAAGGAATAGCATGGAGGACATTAGGAGAAGGGAGGGAAATCAGAGGGAGAGCTGAACCATGAGAGACTATGGACCCTGAGAAACAAACTGAGGGTTTTAGAGGGGAGGGGGTTGGGGGAATGGATTAGCCCGGTGGTGGGTATTAAGGAGGGCATGTACCGCATGGAGTACTGGGTGTTACACAAAAACAATGAATCGTGGATCACCACATCAAAAACTAATGATGTATTGTATGGTGACTAACATAACATAATAAAATAAAATTAAAGAAAAGTGAGACAAAATGAAGAGAGAGAGGAATATGTCCCACATGAAAGAACAGGACAGAATCCCAACAAGAGAGCTAAACAATACAGAAATAAGTAATATGTCTGATGGAAAATTTAAAGTACAGTCGTAAAGATACTCACTGGATGTGAGAAAAGAGTGGAGGACCTCAGTGGGATCCTCAACAAAGAGATATAAAACATAAAAAAGAACCAATCAGAGATGTAGAACTCAACTGAAATTAAGAATACGCTAGATGGAATAAATAGTAGTTATAGGAAGCAGAAGAATGGATCAGCAGCCTGGAGGACAGAGTAATAGAAAGCAATCAAGCTGAACAGGACACAGGAAAAAAATACAACAAAAAATGAAAATAGATTAATGGAACTCAGTGACACTATTAAATATAAAAACATTTGCATTACAGGGGTTCCAGAAGAAGAAGACAGAGAAAAGGGGGCCAATAATTTATCTGGATTTATCTGATAGCTGAAGACTTTCCAAATCTGGGGAAGGAAACAGAAATCTGGATCCAGGAGGCACAGAGAGCCCTTAATAAAATCAACCCATGGAGGTCCACACCAAGACATACAGTCATTTGAATTACAAAAGGTAGTGCTAGAGAATTTTAAAAGCAGCAAGAGAAAAGAAAAACAGTTACATGCATTGGAAATCCCATAGGGCTATCAGCTGAATTTTCAGCAGAAACTTTTGTAGGCCAGAAGGGAGTGGCATGATATACTCAAAGTGCTGAACGGTAAAAACAAAACAAAACCTAAAACCCTGCAGCTAAGAATACTCTATCCAGCAGGGCTATCATTCAGAATAGAAGGAGAGATAAAGAATTTCCCAAACAAAAGTTAAAGGAATTCATGACTACTAAACCAGCCCTACAGGAATATTAAAGAGAACTCTTTGAATGGAAAGAAAAGACCATAAGTAGGAGTAAGAAAAGTAGGAGACTCAAAAGCAGTAAAATTAAGTATATCTGTAAAAATCAGTCAAAGGATTCACAAAATGAAAGGATGTAAAATATGACACCATATATCTAAAATGTGGGGAGAAGAGGAGTAAAGAATGACCTGTTCTTTACTTTAGGTCATATAGACCTAAAGACACATGCAAATCGAAAGTGAAGGGAAACATTTATTATGCAAATTGAAGTGAAAAGAAAGCCAGAGTAGCAATACCAACATCAGATAAAATAGACTTTAAAACAGAGACTGTAAAAAAAACAAAAAACAAAAAACAAAAGCAGAGACTAACAAGAGAGACCCTTATATAATCATAAAGGGAACAATCCAACAAGAAGATACAATTGCAAATATTTATGCACCCAATATGGGAGCACTAAATACATAAAGTAGCTAATGACAAACATAAAGAAAGTAATCAATAGTAATACAATAATAGTAGGGACCTTTAATACCCACTTATGTTAATGGATAAGTCATCCAACAGAAAATCACCAAGGAAGCAGTGACTTTGAATGACACATTGTATCAGATGGATCTAACATATATTCAGAACATTCCATCCCCAAATAGCAGAATACACATTCTTTTCAAGGGCACACAGAACATACTTCAGAATAGATTACATACTAAACTACAAAACAAGTCTCAACAAAATGAAAAAGATCAAAGACCATTCATCTTTTCTGACCATAGTACTATGAGACTAGTAATCAATCACCAGAAAAAAATCTGGAAAGAGCACAAATATGTGGAGGTTAAGTAACATGATACTAAACAATGAATGGGTCAACCAAGAAATCAAAAAGGAAATAAAAAATACATGGAAACAAATGAAAATGAAAACACAATGGTCCAAAATCTTTGGGGTGTGGCAAAAGCTGTTCTAACAGGAAAGTTTATAGCATTACAAGCTTACCTCAAGAAGCAAGAAAATTTTCAAAGAAACAACCTAACCTTACACCTAAAGGAGCTAGAAAAAAAGGACAAAACCCTAAATCAGTAGGAGGAAGGAAATAATAAAGATGAGAGCAGAAATAAATAAAATAGAAACTAAAAGCAAAACAAAAAGCCAGTAGATCAGATCAATGAAACCAGGAGCTGGTTCTTGGAAAAGATCAACGAAATTGACAAACCTCTAGCAAGACTTAGAGAGAGAGAGGGCGGGAGGGAGAGGGAGAGAAGGAGAAGAGTCAAATAAAATCAGAAATGAAAGAGGAGAAATAATAATCCACACCACAGAAATACAAAGGATTATAAGAGAATATTATGAAAAATTATATGCCAACAAATTGAACAACCTAGAAGAAATGGATAAATTCATAGACACATATAACATCCCACAACTGAATCAGGAAGAAATAGAAAGTTTGAACAGACCAATTACCGGCAATGAAATTGAATTAGTAATAAAAAAACTACCAACAAACAAAAGTCCAGGACCAGGTGGCTTCATAGGTGAATTCTACCAAATATTTAAAGATGAGTTAGTATCTGTTCTCCTCAAAATATTCCAAAAAATAGAAGAGGAAGGAAAACTCCCAAATTAATTCTATGAGGCTTACATTACTCTGAAACCAAAACCAGATAAAAACATCACAAAAAAGAGAACTATAAACCAGTATTTCTGACGAACCTAGTTGCAAAATCCTCAACAAAATATTAGCAAACCACATTCAACAACACATTAAAAAGATCATTCACTGTGATCAAGTGAAATTTATTCCTGGGATGGATGCAAGGGTGGCTCAATATATGTAAATGAGTCAGTATGATACATCACATCAATAAGAGAAAGGGTAAAATCCATATGATCATTTCAGTAGATGCAGTAAAAACATTTGACAAAGTGTAACTTCCATTTGTGATAAAAAGCCTCAACAAAGTAGGTTTTGAGGGAACATACTTCAACAAAATAAAGGCCATATGTGAAAAACTTAGAGTTAACATCGTATTAAATGGTGAAAAACTGAGAGCTTTTCCCCTAAGGTCAGGGAGGGACAGACAAGGATGTCCACTCTCACCACTTTTATTTACCATAGTACTGGAAGTCCTAGCCACATTAATCAGACCACAAAAAGAAATAAAAGGCATCTAAATTAGTAAGGAAGAAGTAAAACTGTCACTATTTGCAGATGACATGATACTATATATAGAAAACCCTAGGGCTGCCTTGGTGGTTCAGTCAATAAGCATCTGCCTTCGGCTCAGGTCATGATTCCAGGGTCCTGGGATCGAGCCCCACATTGGGCTCCCTGCTCCTTGGGAAGCCTGCTTCTTCCTCTCCCACTCCCCCGCTTGTGTTCCCTCTCTCGCTGTATCTCTCACTGTCAAATAAAATCTTAAAAAAAAAAAAAACCCTAAAGACTCCACCAGAAAAATACTAGAACTGGTAAATAGACTTCAGTAAGGTCTCAGGATACAAAATCAATACACAGAAATCCACTGCATTTCTGTACACTAACAAAGAAGCAACAGAAGGAGAAATTAAGAAAATAATCCCATTTAGAATTACCCCCAAAATAATAAAACTCCTAGGAATAGATTTAACCAAGGAAGTGAAACACCTGTAAACTCTGAAAACTATAAAACATTGATGAAAGGAATTAAAGATGACAGGAACAAATGTAAAGATACTCTATTCTATGCTGATGGATTGGAAGAACAGATATTTTTAAAATATCCATACTACCAAAAGCAAACTACAGGCTTCATACAATCCCTATCAAAATACCAATAGAATTTTTCATAGAACTAGAACAGACTATCCTAAAATTTGAATGGAACCACAAAAGACCCCAAGCAGCCAAAACAGTCTTGAAAAAGAAGACCAAAACTGGTGATATCACAATCCCAGATTTCAAGATATACTACTAAGCTGTAGTAATCAAAATAGTATGGTACTGGCACAAAAACAGACCCAGAGATCAATGGAACAGAAAAATAGCCCAGAAATTAACCCATGATTATATGGTTAATTAATCTTCCAACAAAGTAGACAAGAATAGGTAATGGGAAAAGAGTCCCTTCAACAAATGGTGTTGTGAAAACTGGACAGCGATGTGCAAAATAATGAAACTGGACCACTTTCTTACACCATATACAAAGATAAACTCAGAACATATTAAGGACCTATATGTGAGACATGAAACCATAAAAATCCTAGAAGAGAGCACAGGCAGTAATCTCTCTGACATTGGCCATAGCAATATTTTGTAAATATTTCTCCTGAGGCAAGGTAAACAAAAGCAAAAATAAATTACTGGGATTGCATCAAAATAAAAATCTTCTGCATGGCAAAGGAAACAATCAGTAAAACTTAAAGCCTACTGAATGAGAGAAGATATTTACAAATGACATATCTGATATAGGGTTAGTACCAAAATACATAAAGAACTTCTGCAGCTCAACACCGAAAACCCAAATAATCAATTAAAAATGGGCAGAAGACATGAATAGACATTTCTCCAAAGAAGACACACAGATGGCCAACAGACCTATGAAAAGATGCTCAACATCACTACAACAGGGAAATGTAAATCAAAATCACAATGAGATATCCTCTCACACCTGTCAGAATGGGTAAAATAAAAAACACAAGAAATAATAAGTGTTGATGAGGATGTGGAAAAAAGAAACCCTCTTGCACTGTTGGTGGGAATGTAAACTGGTGTATCCACTGTAGAAGACAGTACAGAGATTCCTCAAAAAATGAATAATAGAATTACTAGAGGGTCCAGTAATTCTACTACTGGCTGTTAACCTAAGGAATATGAAAACACTAATTTAGAATGATATATGCACCCCTATGTTTATTGCAGCATTATTTACAGTAGCCAAATCATGGAAGCAGCCCATATGCCAAATGTCCATCAATAGATGAAGATGTGATATCTATCTATCTATCTATCTATCTATCTATCTATCTATCTATCTATCTATCTATATACATACACACACACACCACACACATCTGTCTATCTATAATGAAATCTAAGGAAGAATGAAATCTTACCATTTGCAACAACAAGGATGGATCTGTAGAGAAAAATGCTAAGTGAAATAAGCCAGTTAGAGAAGGGCAAATACCATATGATTTGACCCATATGTGGAATTTAAGAAATAAACAAGCAAAGGGAAAAAGAGAGAAACCAAGGAAAAGACTCTTTAGAGAACAAACTGATGGTCGCCAGGGGGGAGGTGTGTGGGGGGATGGGGAATATAGGTGAAGGGGACTAAGACTACACTATCATGATAAGCACTGAGTAATATGAGGAAGTGTTGAATCACTATATTGTACATTTGAAACTAACATAACACTCTATGTTAACTACACTGGAATTAAAATTAAAAAAATAAAGAAAAGGTTCGTCTTCTCTCCAACCACAGCTGAAAAATCTATTAAGGCAGCAATTTATTTTATCTGTTTTTTCTATGGCTATTCAGTGCCTAGCCTGTGCCTACCATATTCTAGACTCAGTGAATATTTGTTAAATCAATGAATGAGTGGGAAGTAAACTGGGTTTCATCTCCTCAGATTGAGAAAAGATTAAAAATACCAAAGAAGGTTAATAGAGTTAGTTAATTCTAAACTCTAAATTTTCACAGAATATTCAAAATCATGTGTAAGGTTAAAATCTCTTTTAGAATGGGATGTGACTTTGATTTTAGGAAGACCCAAATTACACATTGAGGTTAAAGTATAATCTCATAAATACATGGTTAGATGCTTAGGCACAAATTGATTTTGTGGTGGAAGAACTTCAGTGTTGGGACTCTTCTTTGAGAATGAGTGCAGCTATCCTTATCATCATCATCACCATCATCATGATCATCATCCCATTTATCTTACACCTTCTCATACTCAAATAAAAGCACTGATAAGGAAGGTGACTATACCAGGCTCCTTAGAGTACTCGTTGAGGGAGGGGAAAAAACCTAGCCACAGGTCCAGTCCATCCATCCAGGGCGTAAAGTCTAACACGCCTGGGATTTTACACCCCAGGCTTGATATTTCAGAGGATGCCATCCAGACAGCTGTGAGGGTTTGGCAGTGTCAGTTGATATTATGCAAAAATGGGAGAGGTTCAAGATAATTTGGGAAGTAACCAATTATAGTTTCTGCTTTTCCTGGTGCCTTCATTTTGCTCTTGTGCATTGTAAACCTCTAAGAAGGAAATGTAGGTTGTAGTGTTTCTTCCTGTAGTGTATACTTACTGGGACACAGAGCCTTTTGCTCTTGCAGCAGTTCATTGGGGGAACTCATGAGTATAATAATGAGCCTTTACTGTTTATATACGTTACATTTTTTTTTCATCTTTCCTCCGGCCGCCAACTAGGAAGAGAAAGACATAAAAATTAAATAGGAAGGTCTTGTAATTAAATGTTTTTTTCCAAAATGGGAACAACATCTAGAAGGATATTTTACCTATATAATTGAAGCGGTGTTTCATGAAAATCTGTAAATGTGTATGGGCATCAAGGGTTGACTGGCATTTTGGGGATTCTCCATTACATAAATGTTCCCCTGCAATGTTCAGGGGCTGATCTTGGTTCTTCAAGCTTCTCTTTCCTTGTGCAGAATTTACTTAAAAGGTTTGGTGAGAGACAAGCTCAATGTTAAATTTAAGTGTAGGGATAAAATCATTACTTCAGATTTGGCTATAAATATTAAAAATGCCTAGCTATTATCTCTTTTTAAATTATCCTTTGATTTTGATTTATTGATTTTGTTTATTCCTTTATCCTTTCAAGAATTACTCTGGGAGAACAACCACTGACATCAATGTTACTGCATGCATGGTACAGTTATTGCTTCATTTGCAAGGAGCATTCTGGTATTTGGTAAATCTCAGGCTATCACATCGTCTCTTAAGATCTCAGCACATAGTATCTGATCACTGAACATCAGTCAAGACAGTAGTATGCCCCAACAATTGTAGCCACCACCCAGGAGAAGACAGCCTATGCTTGATGTCTATTATATGAAGAAACAGTTATGGAACTGTGGGTTTGGAAGTGAAGTTGTCACTGTCCCCACTTTGAGGCTTGAGAGACTGTTCTCTGAAGAATGGTGCTGGAGGGGCAAGCAGGGCCAACAGGTGGTGAAGAGGGACTGACCATGTTTCTGTTGGAACTGGTGTTCCAGGGGAGACAGTCCTGGAGAGGGGCCACGAACGGGAATTCCTGTCTCTCCCACTGTTATACACAGTGACTCATGACTCAGTGCACACTGTAGACCAGCTAGAAACCAATAGTAGACATCAACACAACCTCATAGTCTTCGCATTTGTCTCTGGTTGGCTCACAGTTGTGGTTCTCAAATTGTGGTCCAGGAACTCCAGCAGAGCCCAAGACCCTTTGGGGGGCTTAGGCCAACATTACTTTCATAACTACACCAAGATGCGATCTGCTTTTATTATTCTCATTCTTTTACAAATGTGCAGTGGAGTTTTCCATCTGGTATCTAAACAGAGCGAATGCAGAAGTAGATGTGAGAATACAACTGTCTTCTTTTAAGCCAGACAGTAAAGGGATTTGCAAAACTGTAAAAAAAAAAAAAGCCATAAAACATCATATGTTATTTATATTGATATGTGATGGGTTTATTGTTATTTAAATGGATTCATAAATACTCAAAATATTTTTGTTAAAATCCTAATATAAATATCAGTAGATGTAACTTCCATAAACTAAAGATCTTTACAAATATTTTTAGTGTAAGTATGTTCCAAACACTGCACGTATTTTTGTTTGCTAAATCTGGCAACCCTACCTGCTCATCTCTTGTCCTGCGGGGACGGCTTATATTAGCACCTATTCTTTGTCTAGGGGGAGGGTAGAGAAACCACAGGTTCTTCTTGCTTACTTATCGACTGCCAGCTCAGCAGGCAGTGGAACAAGCTCGAAGGAGTAAGGACACCCTGGGTTATTCCTGATGTCTTTATGACTTTGCAGTAGTGGGTGTGATTTTCTTCTGGAAAGAGTTGAAGGTTACTTGAAGGGCACCACCTATAAGAAGACAGGGCCTCCCTGGTTGCATGGGACAGCGTCAGCAAGTGATTTCAGCCCAATCTCTGTCATCTCTTACTAGACACAGAGTATTGTGTCTCTCGTCGCTCCTAGCAGATCTGCATAGCTGGCTCAGTGATTGTGCCTGTTTCCCATGAAGCCCTTGGAATTTGCTAGGAGAGGGCTATAGGGCTAGCTTCTAAGAGGCTTCACTGGCATTGATAGATTGATTCATTCATTCATTCATTTTCTCCTTTCTCCCTTCTTCCCTCCCTTCACCCTTTCCTTTCTCCTTGACCTCCTTATCTCTGTTTCCCTCTGTCTCTCTCTCATTTGTTCAGTAACTGTTCACTGCATTCTGCAGTATATGAGGCACTGGGGTAATTGTTGGTTTTCAGGCAAAAACAACAAAAAAGTGGTGTTTCTGCCTTTGGGGAACTTGATCTGTATCCCAGACTTCTTTGCAGTCGACTTGTGCTAATCAAGCTCACAAGAGGATGAAACATAAATGAGAATGGAAATGCATTAATTTGCAGTGGAGGACTGTCCTTTCCAGTAGATTCTATTTCTTAGCATCTGCCTACGGAGAGAGAGGGGCTGCTGCACAAACCTGTGACTGACAGGTCCAGGGATGAGGAGGGAAGCCCCGGGAGTGAGGTGATTTGTGTCCTTTGCTTGAGACCTTGGATACCTGGTGTGCCATGAGAGTGCATCCATCCACAATGCGGCTTGTTCCATTCGCTCCTTTAGGTTTTCAAAAATGAGTTTTTGGATATCATTTGTTTAGTGACTTTTTTTTTTTAAGCTATAATAAAGTTTTGTGTTGGAAGTAGCATATCTTTTGCCTGTTCCTGCACATAAAAAAATGTATTTCCAAAGTCCTCACACTCTGGTAAAGATGATCTGTGTGTAATCTAGAAGAGACTAAAATGGAAGGTCAGAACCCCATCATATGTTCCTTAGGAAATAATAATAATAATAGCTATTTGATATTGAGAGCATATTGTAAGCCTTATTGTTTGTTTGGCTTCTCAAAGCAACCTTCTCAGGTCGATTTTATCATTTCCTTTTTTTTTTCCTTGAGAGAGAGAGAGTGCGAACAGAGGGGGAGAGAGAGAATCTTAAGCAGGCTGCGCACCCAGTGTGGAGCCCGATGTAGGGCTCGATGTCACAACCCTGAGATCATGACCTGAGCTGAGATCAAGAGTTGGGTGCTTACCTGACTGAACCACCCAGGTGCTGCCCCTCATTTCCATTTTATAGGTGAGGAAAGTAATTCTAGAAAGGTTAGGTGACTTGCCCCAGGTCACACCACTATTACATGACAGAGTCCAGAACCCATCTGAGTCCATGTTCATAACTGCATGCTGTGCTGTACCCCACACTTTCCTTGTACTGGACACAGGAGAGATTTAAGTGCAGATCTCTCAGGCAAGAGGTTGGGGCTTCTGTCCCATTCTTTAACATTTTCTCAGAAATACAAATGGGGAAGAATGATGAGTGACTCTCTTTGCCCCATCCTTTTCCCTTTTGTCTTATATATTGTGAGTTGATAAATAAGATGATCATTGTCTGGCCGTTAATTCTCACTCTGGATGATTTCCTGGAAAACCCTGGATGGTTCATTACAGGTATTCGCAGGTGAATAAGTATGAAAACAGAATGAATAAAGAAGACAGAACAGTAACACATTATATGGAAAATTGCCACAATTTAATATCTGAGGATATTAAATCAAACATTTGAAGGGCTATCATGTGGAGAAGGGGTTAGTTCTGCCCAGAAATGATCAGCTAGGGGAACTAATAAAGAGAAATTACGAGCATGAATTGTGGAATTAGGGAGTTTTTATTTTGTTTTCTCCCTCCTTCCCTCCCTCCCTCCCTCCCTCCCTCCCTCCCTCCCTCCCTCCTTCCCTCCCTCTCTCCCTCTCTCCCTCCCTCCCTCGCTTCCTTCTTCCCTAGCTTCCATTAGACTTTTCCAAAGAGACACTCATGACTATATTTCCCAGGTTAAAAATATCAAATTATTACAGAGAAGACTAAACACTTTTTGTCCTCTATTCCCAGTGTCCTTTGGAGGGCCTACACAGAATAGGGCCAAAGCACATTTGTTCACAGATGAAGGACGCGGCAGGAAGCCTGGGATCTGAGTTTACTGACACCATTCAGTCATTGTCAAGTGTTATGGTGGTGATTTTTTGTTTAGGTAAATGAATGCTAATTATAGAAATTTGGAAAGCCTAGAAAAAAAAAAATAGAATAGAAACCTCACCTGTAGCCCTGTCTCCTAAAGATAATGTTGGTAACCACTTGCCATTCTTTTATCCCCTTAACATTTATTTTTGTAACAAGTAGGGTTTTTGGTTTGTTGTCACAGTTTTCAGGCCAGCGATTCCCCTTTACAAGGGACAGAGGCTGTGTAAACATCAGCTTCTGACTGTCCGTCTCCGTTCCATTTCCTAAATCTTGTAATTCATGGAAATCCTAAGGAGAGCAATAGTTGGCCGCAATTCTGATCTTGGGTGATGTTACGAGTGTTCACTTGTGTCCTGAGAGCTTACCGTTTGAGAGGGATCTATTCATCTGCCAGCCAGATACCATGGGGCAGAAGTCTCCAGCTGTGGGATTTTGTAAATCCCCTTCTCAGATGTCTTCCTCACCAAATCTGTGAGTATGTGATGAGAGAGCACAGCATGGCTTCTTCCCCATTGTCTCGCACATTTGTGATGTCAAGGAAAATAAGAATATATGTGATCAGGTTGACATGACTAATTGTGGGAAAGAAGGATGATTCACTAATGTTGCTGGGATTGTTAGCTGACTACTCAGGAAGGAAAAAAAGAACTTTAGATCCTTGTGGTACACTGTCCATCCAGATCCATCCCAGAGACCCTGTGTGGCTGTGTTCCAGTACTGCAAGTCTAGTGCCCATCTCCTTGGGTTCAGATCCCGGCGCTGCCACTTACTGGCTGTATGACTTAGGTCAAGTTACTTCACTTCTGTATGCATCCATTTTTTCTCACCTGTAAAATGGGGTTGATAATAGTAGCTACCTTGGAGGTATTTGTGAGAATTAAATGCATTACTTTATTAGTTACTATTTATAACTATAAATTAGAACAGTATCTTGCACAAAGCAGGTTCCATACAATTGTTTCCTATTATCATTATGTTTGCTATAGTGTTTGTGACTATTAGGGTAATTGTTCACTACTGCTACTATTACTATGTTTTTTTTTAAATTTTATTATGTTAGTCCCCATACATTACATCATTAGGGGGTTTTTTTTGTTATGTTAATCCCCATACATTACATCATTAGTTTTAGATGTAGTGTTCCATGATTCATTGTTTGCGTAAAACACCCAGTGCTCCATGCAGAACGTGCCCTCTTTAATACCCATCACCAGGCTAACCCATCCCCCCACCCCCCTCCCCTCTAGAACCCTCAGTTTGTTTCTCAGAGTCCATAGTCTCTCATGGTTCGTCTCCCGCTCTGATTCCCCCCCTTCATTTTTCCCTTCCTAATGGTTTATATATATTTGTATTTAAAGAAATCATAAAATAACCAGGAGGAAAGAGAAATTAATATTTATCTGATCTTAAATTTGGAAAAGCCTCCCTTAATCATGCAGTCAGTGCAAGAAACTACAAAAGACAGATGAATTTAAATAAACATTAATGTCTGTATTGGATAAGTCAGCAAAGGAAAGTATATTTACAATTTTAAAAAGTAGATAAAAAACACAATAAACAGTTGAAATATATTTGACAAATAATAGGCTTCAAATCTGATTTGGCACAATACCAAAGCTCAGTCCTTGGATTTATGTTTTATTATATTATCATTGCCATTAGCTCTTATGTTCAGAATTATGCACATACACTTACATGAGTGATACATGTACATATTTCCTTCCTGCTTGTTCCATAAATGATTTAAGTCAGCTTACAATAATGTAAAAAGTACAAAATAGTACATTTTAAAAATAGGAGGAAAGAAGATAGAGTTGGGTGGTTGAGGTCCAGCCACAGTGCAACTGGGATTGATAATTAAGAAGCCAGGGCAGTTTCCCCATCCAGTGTCTCTAAGTCCAAAATACCTGATTACTTAAGGGATGTACAAAGAGTTTTGAAACTGAGAACAGCAGAAAAATTTTTCCTCACAGTCATCAAATGGTAATAGAATGAACAGCAATCTTGACAGCATTTTGTTACTATTACTAGTGCTGATGGTGATGATGCATTTCATTCTTTCTTTATGGGCCACTGGCACCATAGCAGAACAGATCACAGGGAGGTGATTTCTCGGAGTTCAGGATGGTGATACTGTGACACAGTTCAGGTACACATGGGTCCTGGGCTGGCTTGCCCTCAGATGCCTTCCTTTGGGGCAGATGCTCCCCTTCCTCTGCTGTCTGTGTTGGAGAGGCTGGATGCTGCAGGCTACATTTCCCAGGATCCTTCAGTTGGCTTCCTGCTGGGATTGGCCAATGGAAGGCACAGTTAGGAAGCTGCAGAGTGGGTGGAAGGGAGCTACCTGGGTATTTCCCTCCCACCCTGCCTGGGGTGGCTTCTTTAGCTGTAGCTGTGTGTCCTTCCTGGGCCCAGCATCCCGTGTACTGGTTTACTATGGTGCAGCTTCTGTCACGTGACCTTAGCCCCTGGTCATGACATCCATCACCTCCTCCCTGTGTCTCTCCCACCCACGTGTGAGAGCCGCTTCCCACAGTTGCTAGTCTTTGCAATACCTCACTGTGCCCCTTTGACTTCTCAGCTCCTCCATCTTCTATCTAGTAAATACGCGAAACCGTTTCTGTTTCTCTGACTCATGCAGACATCAGCTCTCAATTGATCTGGCTGGATTCTGGATGATGATCTCTATCTTCTCACTAATCAGTATAATAAAACCAGCCTCACCAGCTAGTCTCCATTGCTAATGTGGAATGCATTATTTATTATAAAAGTCGTCTTTATGTTCCTTCCTTGAGTAGGCTTTCTTCACCAAAGGGCAGCTTTGGGTTGAAATTAAGCCTTGTCAACCGGCTGGGAGTCCAGGACCTCTGATTTCCAGGACTCATCAGGGCAATTCCCAGGCAGGCGACAGTGTTAGAGTCTACTTGAACATCCATTTGCACTTCCTACAGCGTTATGTAAAATTTGTTCTGTCCTGGAGAATTACTATTTAGATTGGAGAAATGTAACTCATTTGTTTCAGTCATCTATTCCCAAGAAACTTACGGCCGTACAAATGTAGCATAATTGGGACATTGTGTTTTTCTGTTTTATGAAAATTGCTTCCCTCTCTATATTAATAAAAAAAGAACAAATAAAGAATGTCTCAGAAGACACATACATGCAACTTTTCTATCATCTTATCCATGAGAGAGGCACCGATAACCAGCCTCTCACAGGGATTCCTCTGGTCCTACCTCTCCTCCTGGCAGACCTCTGAGCCCAGATTTGCTTTTTGTTCCAAGCCTTTCTGAATTCTGACCGCCCTGCAAATTTCTTAAAAAAAAAAAAATAAATAAAGCCATTCCGTATTCTTGTATATAAGCTGATCAATAGAAAATGGAAGAGGCCCTCTCCTCACCATTATTATTATGTTACTTGGCCTGCCCCCCACCCCTTCTCAGTTCGACTAGACTTTGTGCTAATGGCAGGTACTTCTCTCAAGTGGTTCTGTTTTTCATATAAGGTGAGTTGGTATTTATTACTAGCACAGAGATACAGTGTTTATATTATAAATAGATACAAATACCATGTATAAACTGAAGCCACTTATATTCAAATGTTAGCTAATGGGGCACCTGGGTGGCTCAACTGGTTAAGCATCCATCTTCAGCTGAGGTCATGATCTCAGGGTCCTGGGATGGAGCCCCTCCTGCATAGGGCTCCCTGCTCAGAGGGGAGTCTGCTTCTCCCTCTGCTCCTCCCCCACTCATGTTTTCTCTCTCTCAAATAAATAAATAAAAACCTTTAAAAAACAAAATGTTAGCTAGCATTAGAAGTTTTTTACTGTATGGTAATTTAAAAAATACTTTTTATGATTATAAAATACATAATGTTGCGTAGTACTTACTTGGTGGTTCACCAGTCTGGGGGCATTTCTTTTTCTTTTCACCAATAATGTTATGATGAGAGTGTTTATGCATAAAATCATTGTTGGGTTTTAGACTGTTGTTTTAGGTAGCATAGAGTATTTCTCAATGATCATATTATGCAGATTTTATTTATCAACCAAAATAGATGAGGATTGGATTATTAAATCATGTTACCATTTTGTAGTATAATTTTTTTAACGATTATATTTATTTATTTGACAGAGAGACATAGTGTGAGAGGGAACACAAGCAGGGTGAGTGGGAGAGGGAGAAGCAGGCTTCCTGCGGAGCAGGGAGCCCAGTGCGGGCTCAATCCCAGGAAGGGCTCAATCCCAGGAAGGCAGACGCTTAACAACTGAGCCATCCAGGTGCCCCCATTTTGTAGTATAATTTAGAACATGTATCTTCTAGTGGCAATATAGTTACCAGTTAAGAACATGGGCTTTGTTTTTGGACAGACCTGGATTTGAGTCTCATTCCCCACCCTGGTATGTGACCTTGGGCCTTTCTAAGCATTGGTTTCTGTATAACTCAATAGTAGGGGCATTTATATCACTCACTGTTTAGATCTGTGCTGCCCAGTATGGTAGCCACTAGCCACATGTGCCTATTAAGTATTTAAAATTCAGCCAGTAGAATTGAAATGCACTATAACTCTAAAATCTGCACTTGACTTAGCTCAAATCCATTATGGAGTAGCCAAGACTTTCGAAGGAAGGATTATTTCTATATTAGCAATTACGCATTATATAAGTGGGCTACCTAAATTGATTTAATTTGCTGATCAGGGAGTCTGACACTATGCGGGGCTTGATCTCATGACCTTGAGATCATGACCTGAGTCAAAACCAAGAATTAGCGGTTTAGCCAACTGAGCCACCCAGGCCCCCCTAAAGTGAGTATCTCTTAAAATCTCAGGAAGTGCAAAGATACTGGGGAAAGTTAATTTGGAACCATGTTTATTTACTGTATCTATAAAATTTTAGAGGCAATTCCAATGAAACGTGGATCAAAATAATGTATAGTAGAAAAAATATAATATATAAATAATAGAATATATGGGGATTCCCATTTATACCTTTTATAGTATCCCCATACATTTTAGATGCTATCAAAATTAAAATGCGGGTTTAATTATTGATTGTTCCTGAAATGGTTCCTGAAATGGTACAAAAATTGTGTATAAATATTTTCAGCACAGATTGAAAAGGAGACTCATAATAGTCCCATTTCTTCTTCTTCTCCTCCTCCTCTTCATATTCTTCCTCCTCCTCCTCCTTCTTCTTCTGGTGGGTTTGGGCAGCATGGAAACTCCATTTCCTGGTTTACGAAGTTCTCACAGAATATGATCTGAAGGATTTACAGGTAGCAATGCTTTATCGTAATAACTCTGTCCTTTGTGTATCTGAAAGCTAAGGAGCTTCAAGAGAGTTTAGGCTCCCCCATAGCCTGACAACATGAGGACGAGATGTTTTCATCTCAAGGTGCTTTTCCCCACATCATTAGTTTTTCTTTTTTTGGTCATAGTGAAGAAGCTTTACCTCTTTGCTGCTGCTGTTGTTGTTGCTGTGGTATAATTGACTCATAACGTTTATATTAGTTTCACTCTGATTATCTAATAGAGGCTGGACCTGAACTGCCATCTTGGAGAAATGATAACATGTCTCCTTTCCAATACTTGATTACATTGTCTCTATTGAAAGGCACCCCCTTTGAATTAAGGATGGCTATTTGGAGGTTTATGGTAGTAAAGAAGCCCTACCATACTAAACACAAGTCTCATCTATAATTGCCATATTGTGAAAAAAAAATCTTACCTTCCCTGGGATGAATCTTACTTTCTCTAGTGAACTGAGGATCTGAGGGATTCTCTCATGCTAGTCCAAGGATGGTTTTGTGCCATCCTTGGTTCTTGGTCATGGCATTGACATAGAGTTTGTCCTTCATCATCTTTGGGCATCAGCCCTCTAATCCCGAGGTCCTTGTTCTTCTTGCCCCTCCTGGGCTGTGTTCTAGACCACAGTCCTCTTATCAAGGCTACATGGCCACCCCCTCGGACACTCAAAGACTTTGTTCTGCAACTCCAGAATGTTCGTAGGCCTGCAGTGCCTCCATTACCCTGGAGAAGTGAGCCCCAGTCCATAGAGTTCCTGAACTCCATGCGATGTGTGTCGGGGTTTTGTCTTTTCATCCCCACCTGAAGCCCCAGGTGATGGAGATGGCAGGAGCTTAGACCAATCCTTTGGAACTAGACAACATCTAAACCCTAGTGACGTCCCTGATGTTGCATTTGGTTGACATTTGGGGAGATATTTTATCTCAATTACATCTAGGGATTGATGCCAATGAAGTAGAGAAACTACATGAAACCTGTTGAGAAGCATATTCTGAAAACATTATTTATTCTTGTAAAGAATTGGAGGTAACTGTTATCAACATGAGAACGAGCACACCAGTCTGTTCGGTGATAAAATACTATGGAATGATTAAAATATAGATGCTTGAAAACTGTGTGGCAAGGTGATAAAACCCTCAAGATGTAATTTTAAGAAAAATATGATTTCAGTAATATAAAAAATAAACAAGTGATTGCAGTGGGAAAAAAAAGACATACACTAGATGCTAATAGTGTTTTTTGCTGGTTGCTGAGATGATGAGAGATTTTTATTTTCTTTAGACTTACCATGGTTTCTGTAACAGAGCATTCAGAGCTAAATCAGACTTATTCCTAATGCTTTGGGGACTGTTTTTACTGTTTTCAAGTAATGATTCATAAAGAAATGCATATATTGTATATTGCTCTCATCAAGGTGTTTCAAAGTTGCAGATCACGTATTTATGTACATTTTCCATTCAACAAGTATTTACTGTATAGCTCATCACCTGAGAAGTTCAGGCTCTGGGTCAAAGCTCAGCTGTTTGACCTGTTGGCTGCTCGCTACTTAGAAAGTTCCTCCCTCAGGCTGTTTTCCCTAGGGAAGTGCGTATAGCCTCCTGGGAAGTGTGTGGCCTGGATATTTACCAAATGCCATGAAATGAAATAATTTGATCATGATGTGTTTATTATTGCTGTCTGGCCAACTGAATTCTCAATTAGCATTTGAGAATAAATGATTGAAATAAATGGGTGAAAGAAGACAGATTTAGAAAGTCTTCTCCCCTGGTGGGGAGAGATAGGTTCGTTCTTTGGGGCATTTATGTGTGTAATTAACAAGCTGCCCCTTGGTGAACCATGGACCCACCCCATTCCTGCAGTCACTCATTTGCTTATGAATTCATTCATCATTCTATATTTCATGAGCATCTAATATGTATAATGATAGGCCTTCTGGTGCCTTTTCCCCAGGAAATACGTTTTAATTGAAGTAGGAAAACTTAAATTGCTTAATAATTGGTTGGGTGCAGAAGTAGTTGACCTCAAGTGACTGCTGTCGAATTCTGATCTTGCTGGCTGTGCTTAGTAAGGAGAAAATACAGAAGTGCTCAAAGAAGCTGCTCAAAGAGACTAATGATCACTTTCCATTCTGTTTCAAGTGAAGTTTGCTCCCTTAAAAGAAGGGGAAGAGGTGTGAAGACACACCCCCTTGCATTGTTGGTTTTGTCTGTTGATTCCTTCTGCTGCTGTATTCTTTTAATAGCAGATCACAAACAAAGGATGCATTTGGTTTCCTCTTCCCATTCCCTTAGCTCCCTACTCCCCTTTCTGCACACCCCTCTCCTCTCCTGCCTCTCTTCTCTTCTGCTTCTTTTTGTAACCACATCACGGTTCCTCTATTTGTGACAAGCCCACTGTTGCCTTTGAGGTCGAGGCTCTGAATCTCGATGACCCCTTCACGGGTGTGACTTTTGCGTGTCTCCTGTCATGTCAGCAGTGTGGGAGGCCCGTACGTGTTTCTTCCATTTTCCCTTCCTCTGCTCCGCCAGCAGGTGATAATAAATATTTATGAACTACCGATTCCATCCTGATGCTGTCTCGGGATTGTAAATGACATCACTTCAATTTAAGATGTGTTTTAAAATTAATTGATTTAAAGAGAAAAGGAAACCACAGAGCGGTGAGCCCGACCTCACCCCTCACGGTGTCAGACTGCTGCCTGGGTCTGCTAGGTAATGATGACTTTCTCTTTTGAATGTCAGGGTCTGCTGGAAAGAATTGGAAATGCCAGTGAGTTTTGCTTAGGATAAAATGGGATGGTTTTTTCCTTCTGTGTTGCTCAGTTGCTCCTTACTTGCCCTGCTGATCTTTTTTATCTTTCTCTTCCAGTCTTTCCATCCATAGAATGACTTTCTTCTTTTTCTCCCCCGCTGTTTCCATCCATCCAACTTCCTCGTGCTATTGCCCATATGGCCCCTCAGCTGACATCCTGTCCCTTCTGGAAAGCCTTCTGCATTCGTCAGCTCGGGCTGCTCTAACCCAGTACCATAGTCTGAGTGGCTCAGACAACAGACAGTTATTTTTCTCGGTTCTGGAGGCTGGAAAGTGTAAGATTAAGGTGCCCGCAGAATTGCTGTCTGGGGAGGGCCCTCTTCCTGGCTTCAAGGCACCTGCTTCCTCTTCCCGTTAGAGAGAGGGCTCTGGTCTGTCCTCTGCTTATAAGGGCCCTAATCCCATCATGGGGGCTCCATCCTCATGACCTCCTCTAACTCTGATCACCAACACAAAGCCCCACCCACAACCTGTATTTTGGGGGCACGTTCAGTCCACAGCACCTTCTTGCTTCACCTGCATCAGAGTCGTTCTGCCCTCCTCCTTCCTTTAGGGTTCACACAGGTACCAGTCCCTTGGTGCTGAAGATTTACCTGCTCTCCTCTGCTTCTCTGTAAACATGAGCAGCTCCAGAGCCCCCGCATTTGCCTAATCTCTGTTGTGCAGTGTCCGGCACAGTGCTAGGCATATGGTCGGCATCAGCCTTTCTTGACCGAGTCAGTGACTGAGCATGATCCATGTGCTTGCTCCTCTCGGGGCTGTGTGCCTGACACTTTCCAGAGGGCGAGATGGTCTAGCCTCCCAAGAGGAACCAGGCGGTGATCATTTAGATGGAATGTTGGTGACTACCATCATGCTTTCAGAGCTGGATGGAGACGTAGTGGCTCATTATTCAACACTTATTTCCATGTGGGGAAAATGACTCCAGGTGTGGCTAAATGACTTGCCTGTGATCTCCTACAGAGGTAGCCACACACCTGCCCTGTGAGCTTAAGCACGTGCCTACGGATAGCCTTGGGCTGCTGGGCCTCTCAATACCACCCATCAAAGTAGGCTATGGAAAGGGCAGAGTGAGTCTTCATTGAAGAGAACTTTTTTTAGCGAACAGGTTAACTTTCTTTAATCAGTAGACGAGCTTTTAAGGTGTTTCTTATAGCCCAAGTTTGAGCGAGTTAGTGGTAAAAATAGCATGTCCGCTAGTTGGTGGCAGAGCTGGAATTCAAACCCTCATAGTGTGGTTCTGGAGGATGAAATAGCCACACTACTGTCTTACCCCAGCCCGATGAAATCAGAATCTCTGAGGATGGGTCTAACGCATCAAGGTGTTTTAGAAGCATCCGAGGTGGTTCTGTTGAATGACCAGGCCACCAGTGGAATGAGGAGCTACCAGTGGAATGAGGCAGGCCACAAAGAATACAAAACAAAACTAAGCAGACAGGCTCTCGTCTTGACTACATGTAACCTGCTGAGCAGTGTTGGGGGGATGACTTGGCTGCATGTGGCGCCTCATCCAACAAACGAGCCTCGATTTGTTCATGGAGAGGTGGGCCCAGAGTTCCCAAGCAAAAAAACGCACGCTCTTGAGTAGAGACTTTCAAGTCTTAATTTACCTGAAGTTTACTAACTTTTTGGCCAAAGCAAATCACATGGCCAAGTTAAAATTTAGGGGTTGGAGGAACAGCCTCCACCTCTTTTTTTTTTTTTTTAAGATTTATTTATTTATTTGAGAGGGAGAGAGAGAAAGAAAGCATGAGAGAGGGGGAGGAAGAGAGAGAGAATCTCAAGCAGACTCCCTGCTGACCATGGAGCCCTGACATGGGACTGGATCTCAAGACCCTGAGATCATGACCTGAGCTGAAACCAAGAGTTGGAGGCTCAACTGACTGAGCCACCCAGGCACTCCACAGCCTCCACCCCTTGATGGGAAGGAAGAGTTGCAGGTAACAAGGCAAAGTAGTATGCATACAGGAAAAGGAGAGATTTTTGTGGGCCTTTTGTCGTAATTCCAATTAGCAGCATTCCGTATGAAACAGAAGAATTGTCTGTGGACATACACTTTACGTTAATAATTAGTTTTGTATTTCAAGTGGATTTACAATAACTTCACCAAGGCCTTGTTAAGAGAGCCTGGGGCGCCTGGGTGGCTCAGTCGTTAGGCATCTGCCTTCGGCTCAGGTCATGGTCCCAGGGTCCTGGGATCGAGCCCAGCATCGGGCTCCCCGCTCAGTGGAAAGCCTGCTTCTCCCTCTCCCACTCCCCCGCTTGTGTTCCCGCTGTTGCTATCTCTCTCTCTGTCAAATAAATAAATAAAATCTTTAAAAAAAAACAAAAAAGAGAGAGCCTGACCAGCCACTCCTATGCACAGATGCCATACCTATCAGCTGGCACAAGGAATACGTGGTCTCTTGACTTGAGATAATGCACAACTCAGCATCGCGGAACAGGAGGTTAATAAGAGCACAAAGGTCTGGGCTTTCAGTACTGGCTCTAGCACTTTCTTAGCTGTGTGACACTGGGCCATTTATTCAAGACCTGTAAGCCTCAGTTTTCTCATCTGTAAAATGGGGCTAATAATGGTACCTACATTAGAGGGTTTTTCATGAAGTTTGAATGAAATAAAGCACACAGCACAGTTCTTGGCACAGCATGAGCATTCGGCACCTGAAGTTGTCATAACTAGACAACCCTCCTTGTCAGAGAGACAGGATGGAACCCCCATTTGATGTGACTCATGGATCCAGCTGAGCACCAGAGCCTCCTGTCAATGAAGGCCGCTTGGCACGTTGCTGGGATCCCTGGCTCCCCATTCCATCAGATGAAACCACAGCTCTGGCTTTCTTCCAGGACATTCTGTAGAAGCCACCATCTCTTGCTGCCAGCCTAAAAATTAGGTTTGGCCCTCTTAGTCTGTCATCTATATTCACCTTGCATAGGTGAGCTGTAAATTCAGCAGGCCTTTGACTGCTTTGCCATTTGCTGTTGTCATAATCGAGAGATGAGCTGGAGAAGTGTGGCTGGTACCTGATGTGAGTTCAGAGGTGCGCCTGCTGGGTTTGCCCAAGGGCTGGATGACAGAGTGCTGGCAGCTGGTGAGCCGCGTGTCTGGTGCCTCCTAGAAACCCAAGGAGGCTGGAAAACACATGAATTATACATCTTGACAACACGAACATGCAAAGGGCATGTCCTCTGTGACTTTAGTTTTTCATGGAACAAACTGTTCTTGGATTCGGTGTCTATATACTTTCATTACATCTCACTGTTTCCCCATTGGTGTGTCCCTGCCTGGATAAATTAAGGGCAGTGACTTCCAGTGGAAGAAAGCAAAAGAAGCCAAAGGCCTGTTTGTCATCTAGGTACCAATTATAAAAACAAGGAGCATTGTTACTTCCTTCCATCTTTTACCCCCTGAGGGGTACTATCCAGGTCAGTGGAGCCCAGAGTGCTGTGGAGTGTCACAGGACTAACACCCAGCATTCACCGATATCTTTTTAAGGGAACTTTTTTCAAGATGTGAGAATTGTTATATAACATGTTGTTTCCTATCTCTTAACCTACAAACATCTCCTTGAAATGAAATATTTTCTTTCTCAACCCGATATGGACTCACCAGCCTCTTCCCTCCTCCACAGCAAATGTATTTTCTTTCCACCTCCCCAAGGACTAAAAATAGCATTAATCAAAGTGTTTGAATGATTCCTCAGATTTAATCGGAGGAAAGTTTGGTGAGGCAGACCACTTTTTAAGTCCAGAAACAATTTTCTGTTCTCTCAGCAGGCCAAGATGCAAATTTAAAACTAGGTCCCTACTTGCAGGACTGAACTGTTAAAGGTGGGGGTCAGGTTTTGCCCAGGTGGTTCCCCACCTGAATTTATCATGTTTATGAAGTGCAAAGCCCTTACTTAGTGTCATATGGCCGCCCCAAACCATCAGTGACCACACCTGGCCACTCATGGTTCTTGAGTTGTGTGCTGTGCAATCCTTTCTCTGCACTGGTTCTTGTTCAGATGGCCTTTCTCTAGGATCTACACTTAGAAAGATTCCAGAAAGATCCATGATTAGGTTCATGATTTACTTCAGCAATTAAGTCAGTGTTGAGCATTCTGAGAGTTTCCCAAGCAGCCGGCTAGTCACCTTGTCTTGTGGTTTTTACCTCTTCAGTATTTCATGACTCTTTCTCTTTTCTCCTTTCCTTTTTTATTTTTCTTTGTAGCATGGAATGCCATCTGAAACTATTTTTGTTTTGTATTTTCTTTTGTACTGACTCACAATAGAATAAATCCCACAAAGGAAGGGCCTTTGTCCGTCTTGTCCATGGCTGTGTAACCGAAGGAGCATCCCCATGCACAGCAGGGCCAAACACTGAGACCAGGTTTGCAGCAGAGAAAGAAATTTAATTTGCAAGGCAGTTGAATGAGGAGACAAGGGGGAAAAAAGCCTAAAAAAATGCTTCTCTGAAAATGAGGTCTTGAGTCTTTATGGGCTTTTAGGGAGAGGTGGGGGTGGGGGGAATGTGATTAGAAGCTAGAAAGGGTGAGGTAAAGGTGAGGTAAGTGTTGGTCCACCAGGAGCGGTGGATCATCGTGCTTCTTCATAGGTCGCATGCTCAAAGATGGTGTCATTGACATGACCAGGGCGTGGAGATTGCATGCTCTTTGACATCAAAAGGTCACCTATCGGACATTTGTGCAGACCCAGTAACTAGGTCAGTGGTCTCAAGTGGTCTGATTTGGATGGAAGTGAGCCTCTTAGCTTCTGGAAGACAACCTAAGCAAATATCTTGTGACTTGTATGTCAGGGAGATTTCATCCACAGAAGCAGGTACAAAGTCTTATGGAACATTACCTAGGCTGGGGCTGTTTAGAAGCAGGCAGTTGGAACTTCTGTTGTGAGAAGAAACAGGTCTTAGGTTATAGTCTACTTCCCTCTGTCTACCCTAAACAGAGGCCACAGTAATTTAGCCTTAGATTAAAAGTAGATTAAAAGTAAAACTTTAAAGATTTTTAAAAAAATTTGTTTAGACACGGGGCAGGGGTGGAGAGGGGCAGAGGGAGAGGGAGAGAGAGTATCTTAAGCAGGCTTGCCCAGTTCAAGCCCAACTCGGGGTTCGATCTCATAACCCTGAGATCATGATCTGATCCAAAATCAAGAGTCAGATGCTCAACTGACTGAGCCACCCAGGTGCCCCAGTTAAAGTAGAACTTTAATTGCAAAGCATCGGTTTCAGCTGTATCCCCAGAGATTGGCGCAGTGCCTGGTGCAGGATCCGGCACATCGAAAGCTACAGTCATAGTACTATGGCCGTGACTGCCGTATACAATAGTGGGGACGGTCAGTAATGGGGGAATGAATGAATGGACAAGCCTGTTACCATATCTTGGTTCCATTCACCTTTTTCTTCCTTGCCATCTCAGTTGTCTCCTGCTTCCTTATTGTCCAGCCCTCAAGCTGCCTGTGCACTGTGGTCCTAGACCATGGACCTCCAAGGTCCTCCAAGGACCTGCAAGGACCTGCATTACTCTTGGGATAAGGTGTACAATCCCTCTGTCGTCTGGCCCATGCCTCCTTCCAGCCTCATCCTGGGGCAAGGTGTGCCTCACACTCCAGCAACCGTGAACTGAAGAATGTCATTATTCAGCACTCACACTTTTGTTTCTTGCTTCTATGTCTTTCATTTATTTATTCAAGAAATGTTTACATGCTTATTATGTGCTAGACCCTGTTCTAGATACTGAAGATACAGCAGTCCAGAAGACAAAACCTTTTTCTTACGGAATTTGAATGGAATGGGGGAAGCAGATAACAAGCACTGCATAAATAAGAAAATAAGAAAATTTGCTATAAAGAGAGGCAAAGCAGAGCAGGAAGAGGGAAGGGGTAAAGAGGGGGGTGACGTGCATTCTTTTTTTGCTGAGACGAGCTCCCGTTTGTCTTTCAAGATGAATATCTGGGCTCATTTCTCCCCTGAAAGCCTTCCCGGACTGCTGGCCCACACAGAGGGTGGGACCCTCCCAGATCTTCCTCAGTACTTGGTGTGGGAGCCCATCACACATGGCTGGGTTTATAATTGTCATGTTTCTGAATGCCCATCCAACCTGTGAGCTTCTGAAGGCTGGGATTTGGTCCTGCCCATCTTTGTTTCTGTTATGTCTGGCATACAGCTGGTGTCTAAGGATAGTAAAAGTAAAAGTTCTGTGACGCTCACAGAAGTGCTTCTGATGGTATTTTACTTCGGGACAACTGAAGAAGGGCAAGAATTAGATCCAATGTTTTCTTAAAAGTTGGAATGCTCTTTTCTAGGTTGTTTTGTTCAGTAACTTGTGTCTAATCTCCAAAGTATATGTGCATTTTAGAAAATATGGAAAACTGTGAAAATTATGAAGACAGAAGTAAAAAAACCCCGTAATTCTCTCTCTGCTAACCTTAAACCACTGCTAATACATTTGCCACAAAGCCTTTGTGTGTGAATACATGTGTGTGCACGTACACATATCGGATCATAATTTTCTTGCTGTCTTATAACTTTTTTTATGCAATAAAATACTGTGAATATTTTCCCCTGTTTTTGAAGATTCTGAATATGTATTTATTTATTATTAAGTATATGTGATATTGTGATTATAGTAAGAAATTATATTTGGTCTTCATCCCAGTTCCCAGCGCAGATTTCCTAAGACCCTCAGAATTTCTTCGTTAGGGGTACAAAGGTTTCTTTTGTTATGTTAATGAGGTGACTCATGGATGGCACCTAAGGATGGGAGCTGGTAGTCAGGAGAACCAACCACCTGATTAGAGTAAACTTTCAGTCCCCGCCCCTCCAATGGCCAGTTATTTAGTCAGTTATGAGTATGTGATGAAGCCTGTATGAAAACCCAAAAGGACAAGGTTCAAAGAGCTTCTGGGTTGGTGAACACATGGGGGCTTGGGATGAGTGGTGTGCCTGGAGAGAGTGTGGGAGCTCAGACACCTTGCCCTATGTATCTCTTCCATCGGGTTGTTCTTGAGTTACAGCTTTTTGTAACGAACCGGTAATCTAGTAAGTGAAATATTTCTCTCAGTTCTCTGAGCCACCTGTGAGTAAATTAACTGAACCCAAGGAGGGGGTTGTTGGAACCTCCAACCTATATAGCCGGTGGATCAGAAGTGCAGTTGGTAGCCTGGACTTGTGATTTGTATCTGAGGTGGGGGGCGAGGGACAGTCTTGCGGGACTAAACCCTTAACCTGTGGGATCTGACGTTACCTCCAGGTAGATAGTGTCAGAATTGAGTTGAATTGTAGAACACCCAGTCAGAGCTGGAGAATTGCTTGTTGGTGTGGAGAATCCCCATCCCCACCCGCAACACATACATATACACATTGGAATTGGTACTAGAATAGGTACTAGGAGTCCTTAAAACTTGACCTACAGGAAATCTTTGAGGACAGGGCTGAAGTTCATTTCCTCTGGAAAAGGTTTGTGTCTGCCACAGCCAGGCCCCCACGGGCACCTTCAGGCACAGGAACCATGGCTCCATCAAACAAGGATTGCTTTATTTTATTTATTTTTTAAAGATTTTATTTATTTATTTGAGAGAGAGCACGAGTGGGGGTGAGGGGCAGAGGGAGAGGGAGAAGCAGACTCCCCACTAAAGAAGGAGCCTGATGCTGGGCTCAATCTCACGACCCTGAGATCCTGACCTGAGCCAAAGGCAGACGCTTAACCAACTGAGCAACCCAGGTACCCCAGAAGGGTTGCTTTAGATAAAATTCTTGGCTTGAGGTTTTGTCCCCTTGACCCCATAGATAGTGGGGCTGTGAGATTTGAATGCAATGAGGCCAAATGGGGCTCACCATTTCAAGGAATGGGTTTTTCTCACTCCCTCCTAATAACCAGGTGAAACATGTTCTTCTGGGGACAGGTAGAGTTCTAATTCACTGTGACTCTGCAAACATAGCCCTTTGGGGTCCCAGCCTTATGCAGGGCTGGGGAAGGGAGTGTTGGGGTCTCCTGGTAGACTCTCCACCCTGGGCTAGCCCCAGCTAAGCTTTATCTCTAGTTGGTCTAACCAGAGCAGCTGTCTGCTTTTGGAGCTAAGGCCTCCTGGACCATTCCTACTGGCCTCTTTGATTTCCTTACTTCTCCCCCGGCTCAGCAACACTTTGAAAACAGAGTTTATTGTATTTTATCTGGAAATTTGGGGTGGGAGGGTTGTTCTAGATGTCTAGCCCACCATAGTGTAAGAAATAGAAATGCCAGTAACATATTTAACATAATTCTCTATTTTGGGATGTTTATGTTGTCTCTAGTGTTTTGCTATGGTGAATAAAATTATAATGAGCATTCTTGTAGAGAAATCTTTGGAAATATCTCTGATTTATTCCTTTGTGTATTCATAGAAGCAGAATTGCTGCGTCAATGAATATATTTTTAAGGATTTTGATAGATGGTGCCAAACTGTATTCCAGAAGGACTGAATGAGATTGTACCCTCACAACAGTGCTCACTTACTTATCTTAAGGCCTCTAGAGGACATGACTTCATTCTTCTGAGGCTAGTATATGGCACAGACAGGATGCCCTGGGTAGTACTCAAGTCTCACATTTACTTTGTTTTCTACTGAACATGGGAGACCACCAGAAATCCTCACTAACACCAATCAAACTTCCCTCTTGGGCTTCAAAGGGAAAAAGGGTAAATCGGGCTTCATGAAAATGTCTGGAATGTGGCTCTCGGTATCTTCCTCGTTTCAGGAAGCCACCTCTGGTCAGGTGGGTAAAGTGGAGGAGTATGGGTAATAGGAGTGATGCTGCAGAAAGGTCTAGACCTCCAGCATGTTAGGAGAAACGCTTCTTTTGGGGGCAGACTCCAGAATCTTTTGGAGGCTGTAATTTCACTAAGCTTCGTACCCTTGACAGCTGGTTAATGACCTCTTCTGTAGCAAAAGCAAAAACCGCTTTCTAGCCTGTATAGCTGGGGGATGCGACTCTAAGCATGTGGTTCTAGTCCAGAGGGCCTTGCTTTTGAAAACCATCAGGTTCAATTTTCTATCAATTTGAGTTTTGGAATTTTATTTTATAGAAATCAAATTCTGGCAACGCTCGAGACCCCGTCAGCCCTAGCAAAAGCTCATGATGACAATTTTTAAGGGCCTTACTCTGAGTCAATATTTATTACCCTTCCTAGGGCACAGACTTGCTTTACAACTGGAGCTTTAGAACTTTGACTCAATCTAATATATATTTAAATGCACACTACTTGGTGTGTATTACGATGACATCACTTTGGACCCTCTGCAACCTGTTCTGAGAGCCCAGTTTTGTTCTGTGACTATGCATATATGTGTGTGTGTGCTTTGCAACTGCAAATACTAGCCTCTCTCCATGGGTTCAGAATCGGCACAGCAGAATAGTTAGATCACCAGGGCCAGAGATGGGCTCATGCCATCAACCAGGGCCTGGCAGGAAGCAGAATTCAGCTCCGATGGTTCAAGAGGCATTCATGAATGGACTGTTTGCAGAAGTGCAGGAAGTGTTAAGGGACTCACCAGAGGCTGGTACCAATGGCAAGAAGCTGTAACAACTGCTATTTTAAAGGGGCAAGGGGAGAAAAATGGGGCAACCAGATCCAGTGAGAGCTGGAGTCATAAAGGAGAGGTCTCTGGACAGGAGTTACAGGGACGGAGGGACATGAGCCCTGCTGCAAACACAACTGAGGTGGGACAAAGCGGGGCCTGACCTTTCTTTCCTCCCCTGCGGCTGCCTTCCATTGGCCCCAAGAGTTACAGGCGCTGGAGCTTGGGTGATTCAGTCCATTGGGTCCATCCCAGCAGGTGCAGGGAACTCTAGAGAACAGGTTTGAGGTCAGCGGATGGTTAGGTCTCTGAAGGGTCTTGTTGTGAATGTGTTACACGATGGTTTTATTTCATTAATAGTCCTCTAAATGGTGAGAGGGCAGTGGAGAAGAAGAGGTGAGAAGGCTTTAGCTTATACTTGGCCAAGTTGAGGCATGAACCAAAGCACTTCTCTCTCCCGCCTCCCCCCCCAATTTTTGAACCTGGTTTATACCGAACTTCATACGGGGCAGTTAGTGATACTGATGCGTGTATCCCAGTAACGTAAGCTTACACCCGACAGGGGTTACAATGTAGGGATTCTTCTGGGGAACAAATGATCTTCAGGACCCTGTTGGTGGGCAGCAGATAGTCAGGGAAGGGAGATGTCTGGAATCTCTGTGACTATAGGGTGATAGAGCTTAGACCTGGCTGAACCAGGACATCTAATGATTTGTGTATGTTTTGAGAGATGCTTCACTTTTGGGTGCTGTGTAAATTTGGTATTAATTTAAAATAGCCTGCCAGATGATCCTGATGCCAGCCAGGTTGAGGAGATCCCCAGGTGTAGAACTCTATAGTGTGGCTCAGAGTTTGTCCAGGTGTAGAGCATCAGTCTTGCGAGCTACTCCTTTGACAAAAAGTTTCTCTGCTCGGAGACATGAACAGACATTTTTCCAAAGAAGACATCCAAATGGCCAACAGGCACGTGAAAAAGTGCTCAATATCGCTCGGCATCAGGGAAATCCAAATCAAAACCTCAATGAGATACCACCTCACACCAGTCAGAATGGCTAAAATTAACAAGTCAGGAAACGACAGATGTTGGCGGGGATGCGGAGAAAGGGGAACCCTCGTACACTGTTGGTGGGAATGCAAGCTGGTGCAGCCACTCTGGAAAACAGTATGGAGGTTCCTCAAAAAGTTGAAAATAGAGCTACCATACGATCCAGCAATTGCACTACTGGGTATTTACCCCAAAGATATAAAAGTAGGGATCCGAAAGGGTACATGTACCCCGATGTTTATAGCAGCAATGTCCACAATAGCCAAACTGTGGAAAGAGCCAAGATGTCCATCGACAGATGAATGGATAAAGAAGAAGTAGTATATATATATAATGGAATATTATGCAGCCATCAAAAGGAATGAGATCTTGCCATTTGCAACGATGTGGATGGAACTGGAGGGTATTATGTTGAGTGAAATAAGTCAATCAGAGAAAGACATGTATCATATGACCTCACTGATATGAGGAATTCTTAATCGCAGGAAACAAACTGAGGGTTGCTGGAGTAGGGGGTGGGGTGGGAGGGATGGGGTGACTGGGTGATAGACACTGGGGAGGGTATGGGCTCTGGTAAGTGCTGTGAATTGTGCAAGACTGTTGAATCACAGATCTGTACCTCTGAAACAAATAATGCAATATATGTTAAAAAAAAAAAAGAAGAAGAAGAAGAAGGTAGCGGGAGGGGAAGAATGAAGCGGGGGAAATCGGAGGGGTAGACGAACCATGAGAGATGATGGACTCTGAAAAACAAACTGAGGGTTCTAGAGGGGAGGGGGGTGGGAGGATGGGTTAGCCTGGTGATGGGTATTGAGGAGGGCACGTTCTGCATGGAGCACTGGGTGTTATGCACAAACAATGAATCATGGAACACTACATCTAAAACTAATGATGTAATGTATGGGGATTAACATAAGAATAAAATAAAAAAAAAGTTTCTCTGCTCGGAAAAAATTTTGGACAGCACTACATTCTGCATCTCCCTCTTGGAGATTCAAAATGGACTTGGCATATAAGGCCATATGAAGTCATCTGGTTTCCTGGATCATTTTAAGAGTGAGCTATTATTTAAGTGTACATTGAAGTGTATCTTTTGTCTTTCCAACTAGTTACATAACCCTTTTATTTGGCCCTCAATGCCCAGGAGAGTGCATCTGTACAGTCTGTATTCACAAAGAAAGCTCCTTTTAGTTGCTCATGCCCTTACCTCGAGACCTGAGTATGGTGCAGACATTTCTTAATACTTTTCTCATTTCCTAAGTTTGTAGCATAACATTTCATAAGCAACCTACCTACGATGTGTAGCTGTGCATCTCTCTCTGTCTCCCTCTCTCTCTTCTTTTCTTCCCTCACCATCCCTTTGGCTCTTCCCCCAGGGTCCTGGGTTCATTGGGAGGAGGGGGAATTTGAGTTTTTGAGGTCCTGGAATCCTTTGAAGAAAATTAGCTCTTTCACATTCTTTGGAGAGATGCTTCTTAGAAAAATGAAACTTCCTCTTGCTGGCTACTTTTCACAGCATAATTTAAGTATACTTCATGCTGACAAAGTCTGTTACGAAACTTCCAGTGAGAGGTGAGGAGGGAAAAGAAAGAGGAAAGAAGCAACAAAGAGCAGAGAAAAATCCCCATTTGCCACGATTATGTGCAAAGGAGGCAGTGAGTATTGTCAGTGTTTGGAGATGATCTTTACAAGGCTAGATGTGTCTGGTTCATGATCAGGTGCTGAGCGGGCATTGGGTTCTGATTGCTCATTAGGTTTTGGAGGAAGAAGCAAAGATCAGTTCAGTGTTAATGGTGCCATGGCATGCAAACCACGGAGTTAAAATCTATTTCTTATTTTATGTAGAAAATCATCATAGGACATTTATATAGAAATAGATTTGTTCTTATTCACAGCTGTGATTTTCTGATGTTAAAATCCCCTGCCTGCAGTCCCGAGGTACTTGAAGTCTTGGTTCTGAAGTCCAAAACCAGATGCTGCTCATCTGGTTTCAGTTGTTGTTTCTGCATGAAAGGGCAAGAGCATCCATCAGGGGTTTTGAGCAAGCCAGCGATTACTTATCATTTTGGGAGGTGGCCAGGAAAAAGTTTATGGCTGATCTGTTTCATTTATATGAAGTTGTTGAATGTGACTGAGCCAGAAACTCGAGTTGAATTCACGTAGTGTGGATAAAAATGTGACTAATCGGGATGATTGTGTTTCCTATGGAGTGGTTTGCAGAATCATCTTATAAAATTCTAATTGAGATGACTTCATGAAAATGCAAATTAAACTGGAAACAACCAGAACCTAGTCAGCCGTCCAGAACATTTAACCATTTGGAAATTTTTCAGTCATCTCCTTTAAGAGAGTGGGGGCTAAGCAGAGATCATGCATTCGTTTTAATAACCAGCAGTTAGGGTGTATCCTGTGACCATAACAGCTCCAGTCTGATGATCTTGATTTCTTTTTCTGCATCTACAACAAATGCCCAGAATAATGACTTCGGTTCTTTCATTTACCTATGGGATTTGACACCGAGTTTTTAATTTTTAGAGCAGGCCTTCTTGAATGTGCAAATGGCTTGCCTGGGGATGTTGTTAAAGTGCAGATTCCAATTCATTGGATCTGGGATAAGCCAGGTTCTGAATTTTAGCAAACTGCCAGGTGACATTGGTGCTGCTGGTATGAAGATCCACTTTGGTTCGCAAGTTTTGAGAATAGGAAATGTAAATAGGACGAAAGGACTCCATCAAATAAGAAATCAGTTGTACCTATTGCTTAATACCTTCATCAAGATGACTAATTCTTGGAAGTGATGCAATAAGATTTGAAGGTGTTTATAGGTTCCATCTTTCAGTTAACCTGGCATTGATATTGATCAGACTACAGTATTCTTTCAGTTTTCTGACTAATCAAGTATCAGGTATTATATATTATGGCTTGTTTAACAGGTACACCCAGGAGCAGAAGGAAAAGAAACAACATTTTTTAAAGCAAACTCATATCTGAATCTTTTAAAATAGAAGGCTGAGAAATACTTCTACAATATTGCATATAATAAAGTATGGAACCAGTGTCTCCAGTGGATCTAAAGGGATTATCTCATGAGTGTACAGTCTGTGAGGAGTGGTTTTACCCTAGAAATACGGCCAATTATGTTTCCAGAAACAATCCTCCCTTTTTTCTGTGTTGGTTTCTATCTTGTAGCCTCTGTGCTCTACACCATGGACCCTCCATGGAATTTAATTGCTCCATGGATGTGGAAGCTGGTTGTTTGTAGGCCTTGCTTTCTGTTACTGTGGTCAAGATTTACTAGGTTGAGGATTTTGAAGGAAACTACCATTCCTGTAGGACAGAAATCAGCCATCCCATTTTTAGTTTTCTATTCTGGAAGTTTGACTTAATGTCTCTAAAGAGCTTTGGTGTGGGATGTAGCATCCTTTTTTTTTTTTTTTCCTTTTCTCAAAATTATTTCTCAAAATTTGTTTTGTCTCACAGTCTATTCTGTGTCTTCTACATTTCCAGACTAATTTTAGAATTAGTTTGTTAGTTTCTTCAAAAAAGCCTGCTAGGATTTGGCTGTGAATACCTGGAATTCTCAATGGAGGAAAAATGGACATCTTAACAACATTGATGAAACAGTGTTGACAACTCCTGGCTTAAAAGTCCTACAACCTTTTGAAAGGAAAAAGCAACTTATGCCTTTTGAGATGCCTTCAGTTGAAGCCTGAAAACGTCCTACTAAACACTTTTTAATGATAATTACCCTTTGGCAACTATAGGGCTTATGTTCCTGAAAACTGTTGTCGTTGGCAAAACCCCATTGTTGTGGGCTTAGTATACTTAGACTTGCTTATTGTGCACATTGTTTCTGGTAAGATGAATCGTACTGTTTTTTTTTAGATCATTCCCACGGGGTGACACACAGTGCTACTTTTTTAGAAGAGTGTTGGATTGTTGAATTCATTATTTCTCCTGGTTATGAGGTTTCAAGATACTGGGAGATTTTGAGCTAGACATTTTGAGACCCAAAGTCTATTCCAAGATGCCCTGTGGGGAGGGTTAAGGGGAACGGGCAAGGGATGTGGGGATGGAAGGCCCCTGGGGCCAGCGACAGTGGGGGTGCTGGTGACCTCTTACTTCCTGGCCTGAAGCGGAAGAGGAGGGAGCCACTATGAAAACTCAGAGAGAGGAGACGTAATTGTTGGAGACACCATGGAGAGAGGATTGAGGCTACGCACAAGTGGGTGGAAGACAGTGTATATATACTCCATATGCTATGTTCTTCCTTATGCATACATACCTTTAATGAAGTTTAATTTATAAATTAGTCACAGTAAGAGATTAACCGCAATAACGTAATAAAATAGAACAATTATAATAACATACTATAAGAAAAGTTATATGAATATGGTCTTTCTCGTACAAAGTGTTGTGCTGTACTCACCCTTCTTCTTGTGATGATGTGGTTGATAGAATGCCTATGGGATGAGATGAGGGGAGGGGAATGACATAGGCATTGTGACATAGCATTAGGCTACGATCGGCCTCACAGTATGTCAGAGGAAGATCATCTTCTAGACTGTGGTTGACCTCAGGTAACTGAAACTGCAGAAAATCAAACTGTGGATGGGGGTGGGGTGGGTGCTATATTTACAGATGGTGTGAACAGCTAGTGAAAGGCTATTCCAGAAGTATTTTTCACCTATGCAAGTATTGTATGAATATCAGGGTCTCCAGAAGACAGTTGTGTTCTTCTCACCCATTCTGTCATATAATAATCCTCACTCACCAGACTGTTTCTGAGAACATCCCCCTAAAATATGCCTAAGTGTCAGGTAAGAGTCTGGGGATATAACCCAAAGCAGCATACGATTAGCACAGTCTTGATTTGATTTTAAAAACGTATACAAAGTTTACATTCCATGTCATAAAATATCCATGTTAACCATAGGAACAGGGTAATTCTGGCTCAGGAAACCCCAAATTAAGTCTGAAGAGCAGGCTTTCTACAAAACTGTGCATTAACTTTCTCTTCTTCAATATATTTCCTTCATGCTGGTTACACTTTAAAAATGGCTATAGAAAACTGAAAATCAATGCTTTTTTTAAATGTATAAAATGAAAATAAAGAAACACGTGCAGAAATTATTAGTGCTACACTATTTACTTTTCTTCTTTGTTTGCTTATAATTTCTTTGCTTGTGGTGACTGCATGTTCTGTATTGAGAAGTATTTCCAGCTCTGAGTGGCCGGGAACATGAGGCCATGCTCTGACACAGGCAGCCTGCAGGCAGCCAGAAGGAGCAGTCTCTTTCTCACCCAAGTGCCCCCAGTACCTTATGTTGTCCCTCTGTTCCAGTGCTCCATAAAGAAAGGTTATGAAGGCACTCAGGATTCCTTCTTGAGCACAGATCTTTAGAAAACAACCACAGGAACAAACTGAACTGAAAACACTATGTCCCAGCCCTATGTCAGGACTCATTTCCAGAGAAAGGACATTTGGTTTTCAGTCTATTAGCAATCTCTTTTTTTTTTTAAACTTCCATTCAAACCTGAAATTTCTATAAAATTTGGGTTTTTAAAATCAGATTATCATTACTTTTGGAGCAATAAACATTGAAGATAGAACCACCAGTGAAATCATCTGCTGGCTGCATATCCTTTTGGATAAATCCAAAATCCTCGGTGATGGTGAGCCTGGCATTTGGGGTATATGTCCTTCATGGCTTTGGAGGACCATTTAAAAACCTTTGGTATTTTGGTGGTACTCCAATCTGAGATTAGGTAGAGCATGTTTTGAGAAGTTCTCTAAGTACCCAATAGCCTTTCTCCTTTCACAATGTGTTTGCAAGTCAGGAAGAGGCAAGTTACCAAAAGTTGCCATTTAATTAAAAAGGAGGGGAGTTTGCTTAAGAAGATGAGTGGCCTTCTTGATGTCACTCAGTGACACCAGGCAGACTGCAATGGGAAATTCAGTGTGAGGATTCTGGTCAGACTATTCTTTCCAACAAAAAATGCTACACTTTTAAATAACTTTTAGTCTTGAAAATAAAACCTAAACAGGGAAAAAGCAAGCTGTTCTTGGTATTAGCCCAGATTCCACGCTCAGTCCCTAGGCACAGATTTTCCTGATTTAGGAGCTACATTAGCAGATCTGTTAGTGGCATTTGGTCTTCTGGTTTGAACGAGAGTCACATGGAAGAATTCCATCCTCAGAAGCTTCAGTAATATGGAGGAGTTGCTAATAAAGACAGTTTCTAGGAACCTAGACATCTACTCTAGGCTACTCTTGGTTGCTTGGCAATGTTGCTGACATATGTGTGTTTCTTGGAGTTGGAGAATTGCCCAAGAAGTATTTACTGAGCTGTAGAAAGAGAGCTGCCAGCAAACCATGCTCTCAATGAAGATGGTTTCATAGTCTTCACAGTGTCCCATTAGCCATGAAAGATCCCTCTGTATTGTCAAAGGCTGAAGATGTGACCTTGACAATACACTTTCCTCAGACTCTCATCTGTTGGATGAGCAAGTTAGATTGCATGAAATCTATGCTCCCTGTCAGCCTCTTCACATTGCAGTTTAAGATGAAGATATTAAAACATAGAAGAAAAAGAATGAACCCTTACTAAAAAGCATCTTTTGGATTCAGGCATCAAATTAGGCTCTTTTGCTCATGTTTTTATTTAATCTTCCCAGAATTGGTATTCTCCCTGTTCTAACGATGGGGAAACTAAAGCTTAATGATGTTAAAAGTTTTGCAGAGGTCATCCAGGTCTCATAGGTGATCAAGTGGGGTCCTGTTTCATTTGACTTGTGTCCTTTTCTTTCCACTGTGCCCATGTTGTGTCTTAGAATTGAGGGCAGTAGTTCTTCATCTGATGGAAGCCATGAACCTCTTTGAATAAAAGACATACGAACTGTATCAGGCATATAATTTCAGGTCATCCATGGACACGATGTGGACCTAGATAGAGAGCCCCTTGCCTAAAGAGAGGCCATGGTCATCTTTGTTCTCTTCAAGGGAGACCCACAGCCCGTCTACAGTCTACATGTTATTCATTCTTTAGGTCTCGGAGAGACTCTGTTGCTGTGATTGTTCCTCTGTGTGTATCTTCATCAAACAAAGGGAAGGTTACCTCTAGGGAGTAGTTGTAGAATCCTTGGATCTCAAGATAGATGTGTGCCTCAGGAGTCATCCGCAAGCCCCTACTGTCAGGTCCTTCAAAATTGTCCAGTATCATGTGTTAGGAAGTCAGTGATTCTAATAACTAACATTCTTAAGCCCTGATGGCTAGAAATTGAAGTAAAAGTTTTATATGTATCTTACCATTTAATTTGCAAACCATACTCTTAGATAGGTATGAGTAGTATCCTTAATATACAGATGAGAAGGTGACCACAGAAAGGTGAAGAGTCTTGCCCAGGGCAGACTCTGAGGGGAGGACTGAGTGTGAAACTGCAGCGTTCAAACCTAGCACACTCTTTTGTCATTTTGATATGCTGCTTCATGCCACTTTGTTCCTACCCACAGGGAACATTTGCCATATTAACTCCCTTTTCTTTTACAACTTCTCCAAAACCAGAGAATTCACATGCTAATGGAGCTTATACCTGAGCAAATCAATCAAGAATTACTTCCCTCCCACCAACTGAATTCCTTCCTCTCTTAAATTTGATTATTTTATCTCCGGAGCAGGCTGGTACAGATGAGAACCTCCCTACAAACAATCAAGGGATTTTTTGTATTCATATGTAATTCTTCATCTGTTTTTGTAGTAGAGCTCAGAGAAACCCATATGATGAAGAGAGAAGAAACTGTTCCCCAAATTGTGCTCCAGTGAATAGTAACCTTGTAAGAGGTTAGCAAGGATATGTGGGAAACACAGGATTAAATAATGTTAAATGCAAGTTTTTTTTTTAATTGCAGGACTTCTTGGAGCCTTTAATATGCTTATAGTGGAAAATTATGAAAGGTTTAGGAATTGTGTTGGAGGGGTGCAATTGACTATTATCCACTGTATTTTCTGTTCATTCAGCATTCCTTACTGCCTATATATGTGGGTTCTTTGAATTTTTCCTAGAACTGGTAACATCTTAGCAGTTCTCTCATTAAATACTGAGTTAATAATTAATCTTTGACACATGTTCATGTTGTATTTCTATGGGCACTATGATTCTCCCTTTTTTAACCTTTATATTCTTTGAAATTCTACAGAGGGATATATATAATACTTGGAATTTTTCAGATGGATTTGACCCTGAATTTTTTTTTTTTTGGAGATTTCTAAGATTATGTCCCATGGAATGAACACTCTTTGGGAAACACTGCTTCAGAAAGAACAGGGTAAATCAAAAGGGTAGCTGAAAACCAAATCCCAGCTTTATATAGACTTAACAACACATAAACTTAGAACATCCCTACAGGGTAGAAAGGGGGCAGGCATTCTTACTCTGAGTGTGGCCTCATTCACATGGGGTACAAAGCAGGTAAGCAATTATCCCAAATTCCCACAAAGAGATGGGGCTCTCAGTCCCATCCATTACCAACGATTTTAGTCCAGGGCCTCAACACACTGCCTTAGCGAGTGTTTTTATCAGCTATACCTGAATTTGCCCATCTCAACCTTTTAATTTACCTCTTGAAATTTAGGAGAAAGATTGTTGGTAAGGTAGAACAAAACTTCCAAAAATCTTTCCTATGATTTTTAATCAGTTAGCAATCCACTTGGGCATGTAAGCTGTGTTGCCAGAATGAGAAGGAAGTTGGCAGCATTTGGGGAAAATATGTTTTGTGATGCCAAGATTATGGGCTGCAAGGAGCTCATGAAGGTGAGTGGTGGCAAGAGTGGGACCTTTAGTGCTGAAGGGTCAGAACAGGTGTCAGAGAGGATCTGGGTTATCTGCATTATCTCCCTGGGAGCTTGTCGCTTGTCCTAATGGAAGGATCTTGTCTTGACATCTGTGGAATCAAGTGAGGTGGTTTCGTCTCATTTTTCTGTACCACTTCTGCTCCAGTGAGTCATTCTTTGTGTCCTGATTTTACAAGGAGGTAATGTCCTCCCAGGCCTTTAGCTAATCAGAAGCAAATTGGATAGTTTCTGTCTAAGTGAGAGTTGAATGGGGAGAAGGCATTTTATACAACCTGTGGCCATCGCTCAGGGTCTCTGAGTAAATATAATAACCTATTTTGGATGGAGATGATGTCAGATGGCTTTTGTTTAAGAAAAGTATGGGTCTAGCAGTTATTGTATGAGCAGTCCTGACAATGTGATACAGTCAGTGGGAGTGGAGGAGAATGTCTTAGCTGTCCAGGGGAAGAATACAGCCACCAGGCAATGTTTCTTTCCCCTGTTGTTGTCTTTAGGGCATTATCACCTGGTGGTGAGAAGCGGACTCTGGAATCACCCTGTCTGCTTGGAATCCTGGCTCGGTTACATACAAGCTTTGTCACTGGTCAATTACTCTAATTTTCAGTGTTCTCATTGGTAACATGAAGATCATCATTGTAACCTAATTCATAAGATAGTTGGAAAGATTAAATTCATTTTTAGATGAAATGTATATAGGACTGTGCTTGATATATTTTAAATTTCCATAGATGATAGCTAATAAATTAGGGAATTATGGAATTATTAAGGTGGGGCCTTTTCACAAGAGGAGGAGAAGCAAGATCATTTCCTTTTTTTCCTCTCTATACTCTTTTTCACCAGTTTCATACCCATCAGCGCTAACAGCCAGCCTGCTCTTGACTTGGGCAGTTTATAGTCCCCGTTGAAATCTTGAACTCCTGGGTAGAGCTTTGTGAACTTTTTGTTCTACCTAAGCCAATATCTTTCATATTTATACTGTAGATCCGTGTTTTCATGTTGCTGATTCATCTTCTGCTGGTACAGTGGGTGACTGAGGTCACCAAGACGGTCTGAGGAATATGTGTAAAGGGATCAGGAACAGAACTGCTCCCTGGCAAGTTGCCTGGGTGTAGAGCCCTCCCTGGCTCCCATAACCACATGCATTTTAGCAGCTCTTCTGCGGGTGGATCGCTACCATTTCAGCAGACATGTCTGCTTTCTCTCAAACACCTGGACAGGGGTGAATGGAGGAATATCTTCCCCTGGCTCAGGAGCAGGAGGATTAATTTAAATGTTGTAATGAGGTTGGAGGGTCATTGTATTACCCTGAGCACTGTTGGCATATCCTTCATGGTGGCCGCTGAAGAAGGAAAATCTAGTCTCTCTCAGGGTGTCAAGATGACTTGAAGACTTTAGTACACTTCTGTGTCGCTGAATTTTGGTGTAAATGCTGTATTCTGGGTTGGGTACTGGAGGTATCCGGTTTCCTAGAAAGGAGACATAGTGGCCAACATGGTGGGAGAGAACAGGCACATTGAGAAGAAGAGGGTCTTGGATGCCAGGGCCCACAATCCATTCATCATTCATTGTTCATCGATCAATATTCCTCAGGCTATTTTTTTCCACCAAGAATTATTTTTTTTAAGTTGGAGAACTAAGATGTCCTCGACTTTCAAAGTTGGGAAGGATAGAGGAGAGCAGACTTGGGGAGTGTGATACCTGACCAGGTCAATGAGTGACTGAAAACAGCTTGATTGCTGCTTCCTGTAGCTGCATTCTGGGGACCCTTCTCACTTACCTCTGTTTCCCTTCCAGGCTCCAGAACTTTCTTCCTCCACTGCGCTCTAATTCCGTTGGCTCTGTTACACCTACGATAAACCTGCTCATGTGTGAGATTTATACTTTCTCTCTCCCATATATTATCCTCCAACTTCTGAAGTCTGAAGTTCACTCAAATGGACAGAAGTCTGGGAACATCCCCTCTCTCACCTATTTTTGCTTACCTCCCCAAAAGTGTTTCCCAGAATTAGAAGAAGGCCCATGCCAGCCTCCCAGAGGCTTGGAGGCCACTATGGCTAATGTATTATTGACATCTGACAGAGCAAGGGGTGGATGCCATGATGATGCAGACTTAAATCTATAAAGGACCAGATAGAGAGCAAAGTACAGGACCTTGACAGGTACATGAACCATACCAAAGGATGATTCATCTTGTTCCTCTCAAGTTAGGGCACCTTAAAAATACTTCTTTAAGTCTTGGAACATAGCCAGAAAGAGGTCAAAGTTCTAGGACCCTGAAGTTTGGGTGTAAACACAATGCAGTGCCTGCCCATAGGACCCTAAAGCACAAGCAGCTACCCCATACTTGCATGGACCTGATGGCCTCCCTCCAGTCCAAGGTGGAGGAATTTTGCACAGAGGCAGAGCGAGCCCTTCATAAATGCCCTCTGAATTTACACATGGACATGTGAGTGTCTGGACAGATGAGTGAATGAATCATCTGCACATGGGTGTGTGTTTTGTGGGGGGGAAGACCAACTCTCCATGTCTTGTCCAGATAAGAAGAGACCACGGTCATCCCATGCAGTTGACTCCTGGAGTCTGTCAATAACATATACATAATTTTATGTGGTCTTCTTTCTTCGTTCTTCTTTTTTCCTTCTTTCCTCTTTCCTCTTTCTTCTTTCTTCTTTCTTCTTCTCCTTCTCCTTCTTCTTCTTCTCCTTCTTCTCCTTCTCCTCCCCCCCCTTCTTCTTCTTCTTTTCATGAAGAGAAGCGTGCCTCCCTGTTGAGAGAAGACTGAATTGTGCAGTTCTCTCCTTGACTTTTAGAGTCTGGCGTAAGGAAGCATCAATCCCCCAGACTTGGAAGTTTGTCCAATCTGATCCCTCATCCAAAGCATGAATCTCTTTCAGGAACCCCAGTGGCCCATCCTGCAGAATTCTTTTAACCATTCCCCGTGAAGTACCTGTGGTCTTCATCCTTTCCTTGCACCAGCTCCTTCACATCCCGTCATTTCCACATGCAATGGAAGATGGCAAAGTTTGTCTTTGCCTTCAAATGCCAACTACCTTTTTTGAAAGCCGCCAACATAGCATTCCACCCTAATTTAGAAATATTAAGAGAGGGCAATTCTTATGTTCCTACTATAGCAGTTAGTACTTATTTGCTCTGGAGTATGAGGATTTGAACCTTGATCAGAATAGGAGCTTTACGGTATGGGGAAACTGCCCAAATCAGAGCATTCTGAATTTTTAGGGACCTTACTTGACCACTTGATGAACAATTAACTGCTCTAGAGAATTGCTGTCAAAAAAGAACGTGAGACTCACATCTTTGGAGCGGCCCGTGCAAACTGTGCTGGGAAACTGACTGCCTTAGGAAACACTTGAAAGAAGATTTATTAGTGGAAATATTCTGAGTTACCATATTCCTGCTTTTCCTGCCTATTTAATTTTCATTCTCCTAGGTCACGCTCTCTTTCGTGATGAGATCTGAACTCAGGCAGAGGCAGGAGCATGACCCAAGCAGCCCTAGGGGGATGTTTCTGAATCTCACCCTCAGGAAGGCAATTTGGAAACAGTAGCAACAAAAGTAACAACAAAATCCTATTGTTTCATAATAGTAAAGTATCAGTGCAAATGAAATTGTCCTAAAACACAATGCATGAGCACAGAATTGTCTGCCCCTTGCCTGTAGGTGGAAGATGTTATCGTTTTGTCAGAAAATAAATATGAGATCCATGAATGGATAGTAATCGCCCTATAACATCAGTGGTGCCAAACCGCTCAGGCTTGATTGATATTTTCAAGGTGGCCAGTGGACAGGGAATTTGAGAGGCCACTTAAGCCAGAAATTCACTGTCAGATATTGTGACATTAAACAAGGTAGAAGATATTCTTAATCCTCTCAGTTCCAGGTTTCAGTAATTTTGTTGCCTTAAGAAATTGTTAATGTAGCAGATCAATTTTACCACCAGTTTTGAGGCTGCTGGAGAAAAATGCCAAAACCGCTGAAATGAGTTTTCTAGCTGGGTCTTCAGTTTCATCCAAAAGTCCTAGTGCGTGTTTCTGGTTCTTAACTTTCCTAATCGCACATCTGGACCATTTCCCTCCCTGGCGTCTTAACTACAACCTAGGTCCCTGGCTACTGCAGCAGAAACCGGAGGTCATCCTCGCGTCTTCTCTGTCCCTACCCTGTCTGTCTCATAAGCCAGTAAGTACCATGGATTGCACTCCTTAAGGGTCTGTCCCATCTGTCCCCTAGCTCAGGCTCAGTCACATTGCCTGACTGCGTAGTCCCTTAACTGGTCCCACTGTCTTTTAATCTGTCCTGATCATTGTCACCCAGGGGCACAGGTCTAATCGGGTGCCCCCCCCCCCCAGGGAAACATCTCATTGGTTGCCATGGTCTATAAGAGAAAATTAAAAGTCTTTAGTCTTGCAGACTAAGCCCCTCTGTAATCTGCCATCTTCCTCCTACACCAGCCTCATCTACCCCAGCTCCCCTTCTTGCACCTTATGCCTCAGTACCACCACATTCACGGTCCATAGATTCGTCCCCCCTTTCCACAGCCCCTTGCATGCAGTTTGGCATTCGGTCTCCAGTATGTCAACTTCAGTTGGAGACCAAAGTGAATAGACTTTCTTCTCTGCCTACACTTCATGGTGATTTGTGTTCTTTTGTAGGGTAAATGTAAAACTTGATACATTTATTATGGATTCAAGAATTAGAAGATATCTGAAATTAGAATTTGAATTTGTACTAGAAGATATTTATTTCGCTTACCTGTTGGATGAATAAATCTTTTCTCTGGCACCTCTAACTACTGGTTAAGCTCAGATAATGGCCAGGACAGTGAGCTCATTACCTCTACCAACAACCTATTTACTTACCAGAAAACTTTGATAAATTTGTGCAAAATTTTTTATGTATAGCTTTTATCTCCCAATGCTAGTTCTTGATCTTGGTTTCTGATGGAACAAGTCTGATCCTTCTTTATCATGATGACCCTTCAGATCTTTGAAGACAACTGCACTCTCTTCCTTTTTTTTTCTCCCTGGTAATATCCCCAATTACATCAAATTTTCCTCTCACCTCAGGGAGTCAATTTTCTCTACTTTTTTGGGGACTCCCTTTAGCTGGCTCCAGGTTGTCTGTGAATTTCTGTGCTTACCACCTTGTCCACGGCAGAGGAACCTTCAGTCCTGCTCTTCCAGTTGCTCTCATGTGGCCTGAGGAGCTTTCCAGCAACATCACTTTGTCCACTTGTATTAAGTGTTCGCGAAAGTCATCCCTTATTTCTCCCAAAGGGTGGAACCACATAGTCCTAGCATCTGTTGTGTTGCATATTGGTTGAAAGTTGATATAAATTCAGTACTTGTACAAATATATTTTTTAAAGATTTATTTATTTATTAGTCAAAGAAAGAGAGCACACACAGGGGGAGTGGCAGGCAGAGGGAGAAGCAGGCTCCCCACTGAGCAGGGAGCCCGATGTGGGACTCGATCCCAGGACCCCAGGATTATGACCTGAGCCGATGGCAGACACTTAACGACTGAGCCACCCAGGCGCCCTTACAATTCTGTTTTTGACCTAAATTTTATCCCTGTTGAATATCATCTTGCTAGAAAAGGTCTTTTTGTGAATCTTGATTCTCATCATGAAATACATCCAATATCCACCCCTCCTACTTTTTGTCAATGGAAGTTTATACTGTTGATGCAATTAAAATACAAATGAGCAGGCTCCTGTGAGAATCAGCTGAAATAACAGACAGAATTCCCTAACATAGTGACTGGCATGGAGAAGGTTCTTAGCAAAGGCCAGATCCTTTGTGGCCCCTGACCTGTGCCTTTCGCTTCTCTCCTTTGTTGCTGCCATCAAGATGTGGGTGTGCTGTAACTCACAAAGGCCTGGGTCCTTTATGACCTTCCTTAGAAGAGTGAGTGTGGGCTTACAGCGTCAGCCAATTGTAATTCTATCTCTCTTGACACCTAGGAGCAGTTTTTTGTACTTTAATTATACTGAACAATTTCTAGAAATATGAAAGGCAAGGTGTTGTGATTTAAAATTTAAATAACAGATTTTCAGCGAAGGGTCTGTGAAAAATCCCCATCACAGTGGTAGATATACACCGTTGAAGATCGGTCTTTCTCAGAGTATGGTGGCCTCCAGGAATCTCAGATGAGAATGTGAGAATGACAGTTAGGATGTGTAAATCCCATTTGCTTTCCACAAGAAGGGACAGGCTATCTGTGGGTGGGTACAGGGGTACTAGGCCTCAAAAAGGGAATTTTCCAGAGGGTCTCCAGTAAGCCACTTAGTCTGTCCTAGTTCTTCAGCCGCCATATGGATAGAATAAAAAGCAACTAGGAGTGTTGTGAGAATGAAAGACAACACATAAATCAGTTCCTACAGTTTCAGGTGCATAGTGGAGGCTCCATAAACATTTTTCTCTTTTCTCCCACTCTTGAGACCACAGTGCCTTTGCACCGTGTGGAAAGTGGTGGGGCTGAGGTTGCTTGCTCAGGAGAGTTTGACAGCCTTTCTTGGCTTTTGGGAACTGCTGCCATGAGATGAAGTGTTGCCACTTCTGAAAGACTTACCTGCTCCAGAGTAGCCAAACATGTACGAAATAGTGAATATTAAGAATTAAGGGGAAGAGGTCACATAGTAAATGCTAAGTATCTTCCCCCATTGCTCTTAGTGTTTATGTGTGTGGCAAGAGGCCTTTTGGGGAGACCTAGCTTTAAAATGAAAAAAATTTTAAAAGGTAGACGGAATAAAAAAGCAATCAAGCAACTTCTTTCTTAAAGTTATTTTTACTCTGGAACAAAAAATATGGGAGTGGATGGGAGGAGATCTTATAACAAGGCCAAGAATCCCTATGTCACTGAATTTCCTTCTCTAGCAAACGTGGCCTGTATAATTTTGCTTTGCCCTTTTGCTCTTATGACAATTGTAACAACAAAAATAATAGTAACAATATCTTGCATTTACAAAACACTTTTAAGTTAATCCTGTTGTTACAGTTTTTCAAAAGTTAAAGACAACATTTTCATATAAATAATTTTCAACTCATTAAGGCAGTGTTTATGGAGTGTTTTGTTTTTTTTTTTTAATTCTCAAATGACCTGGTGTTTTAGCTACTTGATTGGGACTTTTGAATAGGGAACCCAGTTATGGCTCTCAGGATCCTTCTGCTCTGTCCCCACATAACTTTCTCCTTGAACTCCTCCTCCCGATACCCAATCCTGTGCTCTAGGAAGACAAAACAACTCCTGCCCAGTCCCACAATATATAATGATTTTTCCAGTCATCTCTGCTGAGGCTACTTCTTTGGCTGGAATGTAGTCGGCCACATTCCTGTCTGCCAGTGTTTCTGGCACAGTTTGAATAAGCTCCACAGAGCATTCCCTAATTCTTTGGATATTGCTAACATCCAGGCCCTATCCAGGGCCTCTTTGAGGTTTTAGGGATTGAAGGGCATATTGGAAGGTGGTGGGGGAGAATTTGCCATGTGTCTGGCTCCAGTAATTCTAATACCATCTCTATAAAGTAGGCTAATTTTTTAGTAGAATAACTTTGGTTCACTGTTTAACAAACAACTGTGTGCCTGTTATGCATTAAACATTGTGCCAGATGCTTTGGATAAGAAGACAAGGCAGAGCTTTGGCCTGTAAATTATGTACAGCCTACTGGAAGAAACAGATATGGAAGTCGATAAATGCAATGTAGCATTACATTGTTCAGCCTGTGAGTGGCAGAACTGTGGTTAAAATCCAAGTCTGATCAACCCCAAGCCATCAAGCCAAGATGCTTCCAGAAGAGAAAAACTAGCTGTGCTGAGTGACGTCTCCTCAGAAGAGCAAAACAACAGCCTTGCTCTGCCTGTTATTTGAAGACATTATTAATCAAACCATTTTTGTTTTATTTGTAAACTAGGTCCTTCAGAAGCTTGGGAAAGCTGATGAGACAAAAGATGAACAGTTTGAAGAATATGTCCAGAACTTCAAACGGCAAGAGGTAAGTACATTTATCTAGTTTCCAGAGAGGGAAACGGGTTGACTGTGTTTGTGTTTTAGTATATAACTAAAATGTGTTAAGGTTGAAGAAAGAACTTTCTTTGGGGTTGGTGTTAACCCAAGGGTGACACTTGCTAATTCTGAAGGCTTTTTTGGTGGCAGGTGAAGGAAGTGGCAGTAGGGACCACAGGAAGAAGATTTGTGTTTTAGACTCTCAGGAGATCAAGATTTTGCTTGTCTGGAGCTCTTCAGTACAGATTATTGATCTAAAAGAAAGACGCTGTTTTGGGTGATTTATAGTCTTAGTATAGTATAGTATTAGGGAAACAGGAGTTAGATACTTCTGGCATAATTATTTTAATTGCTGCATGCTTCAAGGTCATGCATTCTTTTATTTATGTATGTATGTATGTATGTATGTATTATTTTAAATTTTTTATGTTAGTCACCATACAATACATCATTAGTTTTTGATGTGGTGATCCACGATCCATTGTTTTCGTATAACACCCAGTGCTGCATGCAGTACGTGCCCTTCTTAATACTCATCACCAGCTAACCAATCCCCCCTCCCCTCTCCCCTCTAAAACCCTGTTTGTTTCTCAGAGTCCATAGTCTGTCATGGTTCATCTCTCCTTCTGATTTCTGCCCCCTTCATTTTTCCCTTCCTTCTCCTAATGTCCTCCATGCTATTCCTTATGTTCCACAAATAAGTGAAACCATATGATAATTGACTTTCTCTGCTTGACTTATTTCACTTAGCATAATTTCCTCCAGTACTGTCCATGAAGATGTGGTCCATTATATATATGGACCACATCTTCTTTATCCATTCATCTGTTGAAGGGCATCTCAGCTCTTTCCACAGTTTGGCATTCTTAACAGGGATTATATCTCCCCAAGAGGGTGAAAATTGGTTCTTTGTGGATAAAAAAAATTGTACTCTTTTTATGTGTACATATCACATAAAAAGATATATAGTATATCTGTGGTATTAAAATTTCATGGGGGTGTGTGATAAGGAAAAAATGTCTATAAAGTCTCCTTGAGGGGAGTGATAATGAGGAAAAAGGTTGAGAAACATGGTTTGTGATGTTTGTTCCTTTGATGGGCTGCTGTATGTTCAACAGACACATCCATAAAGAAACAAACTCTTTTCTAAATTATCTGTTTATATCTCTAAGGCTTGGATAATTGGCCAGAATATCACTCTTTCGAGAGCATGCATGAGGGTCAAGGTGGGGGAAGGTACAAGTGGGGCTCTGTGTGGTTAGAAGCCTCTAATCTGGAGGTCATACTAGAGGTAGAGTGGGAAGAAGGCTGGGGTGGCAGACTCTGGCAAATTGGACATGGGGTGATGTGAGGACCTTGGGGATAATAATCAGTAATGTCAGATCTTTAGAGGTTTCATTTTGCCCCCTTCCCTCCTGTTTGCAGATCTCAGACCCGGAGATTTCTTTCTTCCATATGTGTTCCAGAGCCCCTGCTATTTGTCTCACTGCAGACATGCGATTTCTTTCCTTCACTGCCACGGGTGATAAAATCCAGCTGGTACAGGGCCAAGTAGCCCAGTCTCCACCAGAACACATTCCTGAATACCTCCCATTTCATCCCAAGACAAGGAGTGGACATGTGCCGATAGGTGCTCAATTTACACTATGAGTGGTAGCCATCTTGTTCTGTCTGAAAACGAGGAAGGAGAAAAGAGAGTTGGAGAAAAAAAACAGTGACAGTGAAATTGATCATGTCCAGGTAACAGTATAATGGAGAGCTTTGGATTAATGAAGGTAGAAGAGAGAATTTCTAGAGAAATGTCAGTTCCAGACCCATAGACTATGTTGTCCACCAGTCTCCTCCAGGAGGAAAGATTCTCATTCTGTGAGTTCTCGTACATTCTCTCATGCATTTGGATAACTCTCACACAGATCACTGGATTGCAGCAACTTCGCACAGGAAAACTTGTCAGTCTCTGTCCTGTTACTTTGCAGGGCGATCCCAAATATCTGCTTTAAGGCACTGGAGTTAGATAGAAGGGATTCATGTCTGTAGTTTTACCTGCTTGAGGATTTGCACTCTACCCTTTGAAATCTCGTCTTCCTGTCTGGTGTGTCCCCGTGGAGCTAATTAGGTCTTCACTCTTGGATTTTTTTCCTGTGTCACTTTTACGGTGTTTTGATGTTGTTAGCACCTCAGAAGGCTAACCTTGGGAACCATCAAGTTCAGAAAAGCATTCATGACTAGGAAGCACTTTGCATTTTCCAATTACAGTGAATTTTTATTGGTCTTTTTTTGGCGGGGGCGCATTGTTGACTGAACCAGGTGAGAATTGGTTTTTGTCTAAGCACTAAAGAAAAGTACGATTGGTTAAATCACCAACTTCATCAGTTAAATGAGCTGTGCCCCCAGCAGCAGAGTGTGGGGTGATTTTATAATGCCACTGGGCCATTCTAGACACATTTTCAAATGTTATAGAGCGAATGGTGTACTATCATTCTTGAAGACCCAACACCTTGGTCCTTATCAAGAATATTATCAGATTTGGGGGCACCTGGGTAGCTCAGTGGTTAAGCGTCTGCCTTCGGCTCAGGTCATGATCCCAGGGTCCTGGGATCGAGCCCCGCATCGGGCTCCCTGCTCAGCGGGAAGCCTGCTTCTCCCTCTCCCACTCCCTCTGCTTGTGTTCCCCTCTCGCTGTGTCTCTCTGTCAAGTAAATAAATAGAATCTTTAAAAAAATACTATCAGATTTCAAGAACTGGGTAAAACTTCAAAATCTAGACACATTTTCAAATGCTATAAAGCAAATAGTATACTATCATTCTTGAAGACCCAACACCTTGTTCCTTATCAAGAATATTATCAGATTTTAAGAACTGGGTAAAACTTCAAAATCTGGGGAAGTTAGAACAAGCATTTCTACTTTATAAGAGTGAAACAAGCAGAATGGAAATGTAGAAATAGTATTTCTCAAAGAGTGTCTTGACCCCCCTCCCCCTTTGGCTGCCTTTGAAACATTTTTGCACCAAAAACATCTTGCATTTGCACATACTCATTCTGATATATTTCTGTTTGTTTCTTTTAATCAGAAAAAATAAATGTATAGTCATTTTAGTGCAGTAAGGAGGGTTGGTACCTTAACTGTCTGTATAGTAGAGGGACAGAAGGAGAAAAGGAATGGATGGGAGGGAGAGAGATTTATCACTTTTTTGTAGAAACATATTAATGGTTGACAAGAGTAGCCAAAGGCAGAATGTATTTATTATACTCTGCAGGGGGGGAAGATATCCTCTTAATCCTCAGTATGTATTGGTAGCCAATTCACATCTGTTGCATATGCTGAGAAAGGTGTTTCTACATGCGCTTGTGTAGAAACATAAAGCTAGAAAGAAGGATCTACTAAGATTGTGGTGACCTCTCCAAGGCCTGTTACTTTTATTGTTAATGTGATGGTGAATCGTTGCCCTAAAGACAGAAGGCATCATCTAAAGGTGATAGACTCTAAAGATATTAATTGACCCAGGAAATCTAGATTTCATATTTTTTTCTGTGTTGATATATTTTTCAAATCCAAAAAGATACTACTTAGAGTATCAAATGAACTATATTTGGATTTGGATTTGTACATTATAGTCACCTGACCATGCTCAATTAGTACTTAATCCAAAGTGGATTGTTCTAGAATGTTCTAGGAGGTATTCAAACATCTTGGGCCCTGGTGATCTTGCTTTTAAATTCCTTTTAGTAAAATCATGAAAGTCCTCACAGTGATTGATGGAAACAAAAGTGGCAGCAGGGTCTGTGTTTGAACTCCAGCTTGAAGCTTAGCTTTTATCTTATTCCAAACCCAGGTTTTCTTTTTGATCCCAAACCTCTTCTCCTAAAAGGTGGTTTTTGTTAGACTGAAAGTGTGGATGGAGGGTCTGTGCATACTCTCTTGGTTGTCCATTGGGCTCCCCATTGCTGTGGTTTTTGTGGTCCAGATTTCATAAACCACTCAATTGGGACAAGGATGAAGGGGAGTGTATGGTAGAGCAAAAAGAAATAGAATGCACTCCTCTGCCGAAAACTCGGGATTTTCCATGATGAGGAGTGCCAAAGAGAGCAAGGATTATAGAAATCCATCCAGCAGGAAAAACAAACTGACTTCAACATGTCCTCCCCCAAAGTGTTGTATTTGTTCCCCCTTTTAATTTTGCCTGTCTTACCAAAGCCGCTAACAAGTAGCAGAATTGATGGTGTGAATATCGCCTACTTTCACCTGGTAGCCTGCTGACGAATCAGTTAATGAGCAGAGAAGAGGTCCCAGAGGGGAAAGAAGGTCCCTGGCCTCTTCCTCCTTCTTGCTAATAAACCTGCCCACTAAGATGCCATGCTTACGGCAGCTCTGCCAATTACGATGACGGAATAGCTCGGGTGGTTTGGGCCCAGATAACCAGCTATTTGGTCGCATTTCAGTGAGTACAGCTGTGAGTACCCAACTGGACTTAGAGTCCAGGAGTGATACTTGGAATAAAGGGGAGGCGTGTCTCACCTCTCAGGGCTGTGTAGCTTTCTGTTCCTTTTTAAATACCACAGCAGTGCTGTTCGCTGCCTCCCTCCATGCCCCCACCAGTGAGGAACAGCTTCACTTCACTGCAATACAAACAAAGAAGAAAGGAAATGCTTGGGCCTTGAAATCCTCTCTGGTGGTGAGAATTTGGAGCCAGTTATTCCAATTATTAGGCATCTCCAGTGACTGAAAGCTGGAGTCATGTCTTCTCCTTACTGATCTCTCCTCAGCACACGGATCCCGTGTAGCTGTTTTCATCTTTATACGCCACAGGATCTAGTGCATTGTACATAAGCTTTAAGAATATTTGTCAAACCTGAAGCTAAACCTAGTGGCGGAAATGATAATTTTTTTTAAAGATTTTATTTATTTATTTGAGAGAGCGAGCGAGCGAGCACGAGTGGGGTGAGAGAGAGGTGGACTCCCCATTGAGCAGGGAGCCCGATGCAGGACTCGATCCTGAGACCCTGGGATCATGACCTGAGCTGAAGGCAGATGCTTAACTGACTGAGCCACCCAGGTGCCCCGGAAATGATAATTAAAAAATTTTTTTATAAAGATTTTATTTATTTGAGAGAGAGATTGAGTGAGAGAGCAAACATGAGTTGGGGGGGTGGGGATGGAGGGTCAGAGGAAGAGGGAGAAGCAGATTCCCAGCTGAGCAGGAAGCCCAACGAGGGGCTCCATCCCAGGACCCCAAGCTCATGACCTGAGCTGAAGGCAGACACTTAACTGACTGAGCCACCCAGATGCCCCGAAATGATCATTTAGAGCACATTCTTAGAGCATGTGTTTATTTCTGGGATGGAAAAGATGTTGAATATGTGAATTTTTATAAGCAGTTTCATGACATTTTTTAATACATATGCATGTGAGTAAAAATAAAACTTACAGAAGTTTAAAAAATGTAAATATAAATATACTCCCACAGTGTGTTAATGTGTGGATAAAATTTTTATTTATGGCAAATTGCATTTGCATTCTGAGAATCTTTGCAATTTTCTTGAGCATATACTTGAGCATATGGGCTCAGCAGGTATTTAGAACTATTTCTTTTTACCACAAATAACCGTGATATGAATATGTCAGTGTATCCACCTTTTATTATATCAATAGTGACCTTCCTCTGAAGTAACCACTGCCTTGATTAAATGTGAGCCCATCTGTCTGTCTGGGGATAATGATCCAATTCTAAAAAATGGTGTCCTAGCCTGAAGTGTGGAGCACCTCAGTCAGCCTATGGAGCCTCCTGTTACACCTGGATTCTGAGCAAGAACTTCAGGGGGCAGGTTTGGTGCCCACCAGAGCAGTGTTTTTCAAACTTGAGCTGTCTCAGAATCACAGCACAGATGGCTGGGCCCCACCACTGAGCTTCCAGTTCAGCAGGTCTGGGGTGAGACCTGGAAATGTGCATTTCTGACAGGGTCCCAGAAGATGCCAGCGGGGCTGGTCTGGGAGCAACAAACTGAGGACCCATGCTTTGTTTCTATTCATATACTTGTCTTCAAGCACTTCCTCTGATTAATTCTTGGAATTTCTAACCCTCCGTTTGATAGCCATTTTAGTGTCTTCATGACAAAATATGGAGAGCGATTTGGTGGCCGTGCCCTGAAGTATCTGTGATCTGCATACCTGCAATCTACAGAGAGGATCTTAGCTCTGTGATTTTGGGGGCAGGGCAGAGTTCCCTTCTTCCCAGGGTTGTTGATCCTGGAAGCTGTATGCCCTATGAAAATACACATGCCCCTGCAAGAGAGAAAATACATGCTGCTCAGACCTTAATGAGACTGAGTTTAGTCAGGCTCTTTCTAGATAGTCAGGCTTAATAGGGGACAGTATACACAGTATTAGACTCCAGATGTAGGATCCTGAGAAGAAATGAAGGGTATTTATCTGACCCCCAGATATAAGGCCTTGAAAATAAAATCTTGCAAAACAGCTGAAGGGAAAAATTTATAGCATTACATGCTTATATTGGAAACAAAGAGAGGAAAGAAATCAAAGTTCCTACCTCAAGAAACTCAAAAAAGGATGAACGAAATAAGCCCAAAGCAAGCAGAAGGAAGGAAATACAAGGAAATTTAAAAAGCAGAAATCAGTGAAACTGAAAATAGGATAAGAATAGAGAAAATAAATAAAAAGCTGATTCTTTGAAAAAATTAATAGATTTGATAAATCTTTAGCAAGACTGACCCCCAAACAGACACAAATTTTCAATGTCAGGAATGAAACGAAGGATATCACTATAGATCCTCTAACCACTATAGATCTTATAGCCAGGAAAAGGACAATCAGCAGATACTGTGAACAGCTTTGTTTGTTTGTTTGTTTGTTTATAAGAAGGACAGCAGAGGAGTCACCCAAGAAAGAGAATGGCATATGTAAAACCCAGAAGTTTAGAAAGAGAATGCCACCTTTGAAAAATTGCATATGATTTAATAATATTAATGCTAGGATCTGAGTGAGGGGAGTGAGGGTGGAGATGAGCTGGGTAGGTAAACGGGCCATGAAGGGCCTTCCTCCCTCTCTTCTTTCCTTCCTTCTTCCCTCCCTTCCTTCCCCCTTCCTTTCCCCTTCCCTCCCTCCCTCCTTTCTTCTTTCTTTTTTTCCACCTGCTTTACTGAGATGTAATTGACATATAACATTGTGCAAGTTTAAGGTGTACAAAGTGTTGATTTAATGCACTTATGTATTGCAAAATGATGACCATTATAGTGTTACACCACCTATTTACTATTTCTTTCTTTTCTTTTTTGTGGTAAGAACATTTAAGATCTAGTCTCTTAGCAACCTCAAATGTATACCACAGTATTATTAACTGCAATCACTGTGCTGCACATTAGATCCCCAGAATTTATTCATCTTATAATTGGAAGTTTTTACCCTTTGATCCATATCTGCCCTTTACCCCACCCTCCAGACCCTGGTAACCATCATTCAAGTCTCTGTTTCTACGAGTTTGGCTCTTTCAGATTCTACATATAAGTTATATGGGGTATTTATCTTTGTCTGACTTACTTGCTTAGCATAATGTGTTCAAGGTCTATGTATGTTGTTGCAAATGGCAGGATGTCCTTTCTCATGGAATAATATTTCATTATATATATGTATACATATATTTATACACACTCATATATAAATATATAAACATTATATAGTATTCCATATATATGTTCCATTACACACACACACACACACACATACACTCCACATCTTTTTTATCCATTCATTCATTGATGGACACTTAGGTTATTTCCATATCTTGAGTACTGTGAATAATGATGCAATGGACATGGGAGCACAGATATTTCTTTGAGATCTTGTTTTCATTTCCTTTGGATATATACCCAGTAGTGGAATTGCTGGATAAGGTAGTTCAATTTTTTTTTTTTTGAACAACCTCTATACTGTTTTCTACAGTGGTTGCTCCAATTTACATTCCTGCCAACAGTGCCAAAGGGTTCCCCTTTTTCCACATCCTTGCGAGCACTTGTAATCTCTTGGCCTTTTGATGATTGTCATTCTAACATGTGAGGTGACATCTCATTGTGGTTTTGATTTGTATTTACTTTATGATTAGTGATGTTGAGCACCCTTCCATGGACCTCTTGGCTCTTTGTATGTCTTCTTTGGAAAAAGGTCTATTCAGTTCCTCTGCCCATTTTAAAACTTGGATTATTTGTTTTGTTGCTGTTGAGTTGTAAGAGTTCTTTATATATTTTGGATATTAACCCCTTTTCAGATATATGGTTTGCAAATATTTTCTTCCATTCTGTAGGCTGCCTTTTTATTTTGTTGGTGGTTCCTTAGCTGTGCAGAAGTTTTTTAACTTGATGCAGTCTCTTTTAACTTGATGTATAACTTTATACTTTTAGATTTGACAACCATAATGGACCAATTCCTCAATGACCATAGCTGCCAAAATGTAATAAAGGTAAAATAGACTATCTGAATAGTCCTGTAACCATTAAAGAAATTAAATTTGAAATTTAAAATCTACAGAAGAAATCTTCAGGTCCAGGTGGTTTCAGTGAAGAATTCTGATATTTAAAGAAGAATTAGCACCAATTTTATGCAGTCTTTTACAGAAAGTAGATGTGGCCAGTATTACCTTAATACCAAAACCAGACAATGACAGTGTGAAAAAAGAAAACTGAAGATCAGTATTTTTCATGAACTTAGACATATAAATCCTTAACAGAATATCAACAAATCAAACCAACAATGTATGAAAGGAATTATAACCATGACCAACTAGGATTTATTCTAGATATGTGAGTCTGGTTTAACATTCCAGAATCAATCAGTGTAATCCACCATTTAAACAGGGTAAGGAAGAAAAAAACATATGATCATACTAATTGATGTAGAAAAAGTATATGACAAAAATCTAACACACATTCATAAGGAAAACATTCAGCAAATTAGGAATAGAAGGGAATTACCTCAACTTGATAAAGAGTATATACAAAATAACTAAGGCTGACACCATACTTCATGGCAAAAGATTGAATGCTTTTCCCCTAAGATTGGGAACAAGTCAAGGATGTCTGCACTCACCAATGTTGTCCAATGTAGAACTAGAAGTTCTAGCTGGCACAATAAAGAGAAAAAAAAGGAAATAAAAGGCATACAGATCAGAAAGGAAGGTATAAAACTATTTATTTGCAGATATGTTGTATACAAAGAAAATCCCAAGATCTCAACAAAAAACTCCTAGAACTAATAAGTGAGTTCAGCTAGGTCACAGGATACAAGATCAACATCCCCAAATCAATCACATTTCTATATATTAACAATGAGCATGTGGAAACCAAAGTTAAAAACATAGTAACATTCCAAAGAAATGAAATGTTTATGTACATACTTCCCAAAATACGTACAGTGTCTATATGCTGAAAATTACAATATGCTAATGAAAAAAAGAACTAAATAAATGAAAAAACATACCATGTTCATGGATTGGAAGACTCAGCATAGTAAAGATGTCAGTTCTTACCAAATTGGTCTATAGGTTTAATGAAATTTAATGCAGTTTTTACAGCAGCTTTTTAAAAGATATACACAAGCTTATTCTAAAATTTATATGGAAACATGCAGACCCTAGAATAGTAAAACAGAGATAAGAAGAATAAAGTGGGAAGAATCACTCTATTTCAGTATTAAGTCCTGTTATATTGCTGCAGTAATCAAGACAGTATGGTATCAGCAGGATAGACACATAAATAATGGAACAGAACAGATAACCCAGAAATAGAGCCACACAAATATATTCAACTGATTTTTGACAAAGGTAAAGACAATTCAATAGAAGAAAGACAGTCTTTCAATAAATAATGCTGTAGTAATTGGACATCTATAGACAAAAAAATGAACCTTGACCCAAACCTAACTCTTACACAATATTAAACTCAGAGTGGATCAAGGACTTAAGTGTAAACATAAAGTTTTAAAACTTTTGGAAAAATGAATAGGAGAAAGTCTTCAGAATCTAGGAATAAGCAGAATTTTTAGACTTGACTCCAAAAGCACAATCCAAAAAAGGAAAATTTGATAAATTGGATCTCATCAAAATTTAAAAACTTTTGCTCTGTGAAAGAACTCTTAAGAGGATAAAAAGACAAGTATCTAGAACATATAAAGAACTCTCAAAACAGCAAAAAAACACAATCTAGTTAGAAAATAGTCAAAAGCTATGAATAGACATTTCACTGAAGAGGGTATCTGGATGGCGGAGAAGCCATTCATAAAAATATATTTAACATATATTTAGCCATCAGACAAATGCAAACTAAAAATATAATATCACTACACACCTCAGAATGGCTAAAATAAAAATTAGTGATAACACTAAACAACATTAACGCTGGCAAGGATGTGGAGAAACTGAATCACTCATACATTGGGTGAAATGATACAGCTCCACTGGAAAACATTTTGACTATTTCTTTAAAAATTTCTGTAAAAATCATGCAGCTGTCATATAACCCAACAACTGTACTCTTCAGAATTTATCCCATAGAAATGAAAAATTATGTTCATACAAAAACCTACATAAACACAAATGCTTATAGCAGCCTTATTTGTAATAGCCCCAAATTGGAAACATCCCAGGTATCTTTTAACAGGTGAATGGTTAAACAAACTGTGATATGTCTATTACTGAGCAATAGAAGTGAAATTACTGATAGATATGGTAACCTGGATGAATCTCTAGGAAATTTGGATAAGTGAAAAAAAGCCAGTCCTAAAAGGTTACATGTTACATGATTCCATTTGTAACAAACATTATTGACCTGACAAAATGGCTGAATGGGAGGGAAGAATAGTTGCCAGGGGTTAGGGAAGGGAAAGGGGAGATGGGTGTGGTTACAAAAGTTAACATGAGTGATCCTTGTCCTGGTGGAATCGGTTCTGTATCCTGACTGTGGGGATGGATACATGAAATTATACATGTGATGAAATTGTACAGAACTAAATGCACATACATGCATGAGTACAAGTAAAAACTGGGGGAGTAAGACTGGTGAATTGCATCTATGTTGTGATATTGTTCTTACTATAGTTGTTGCAACAGTGGGGGAAACTAGGTACAGGATAAAGGATCTCTGTATTACTTTCTCCAACTGCATGTGATTCTGCAATTACCTCAAAAAAATTTCTGTTGAAAAACATCTCCTTTCACACTTTACTTAGAAAAAGCTTACTGCCTACTCTTTGTATCAGATAAAAGTGCTCTAAGGTAAGAGTCAGAGACTCACATTGTTATAAAGATGGGGAGGGAACATAAATGAGGAAGTAGGCAAGGTGAGAAACAAGGAGTGGTGATGGGCTGAATTACAGAATACATAGGGTGTAAAAAAAAAAAAAACAGGTATCAGCTCCAGCTCACATCTGTCACATAAGAATGGGGCCCAGGGGGGCGCCTGGGTGGCTCAGTCGTTAAGCGTCTGCCTTCGGCTCAGGTCATGATCCCAGGGTCCTGGGATCGAGTCCCACGTCGGGCTCCCTGCTCAGCGGGAGGCCTGCTTCTCCCTCTCCCACTCCCCTGCTTGTGTTTCCTGCTCTCGCTATCTCTCTCTCTGTCAAATAAATAAAAAAAAAAAAATAAAAATCTTAAAAAAAAAAAAGAAGAATGGGGCCCAGGGTTGCCATATCTGATTTCCCAGAAAAGATCAAATCCATATTTTACATGAAATCTCCCCAATTGATTTGGTATATTTTATATTTTTAAATAATTTTGAACTTAGAAAAAGTTACAAAAGGGGAGCGCCTGGGTGGCTCAGTCATTAAGCGTCTGCCTTCGGCTCAGGTCATGATCCCAGAGTCCTGGGATCGAGCTCCGCATTGGGCTCCCTGCTCAGTGGGGAGCCTGCTTCTCCCTCTCCCACTCCCCCTGCTTGTGTTCCCTCTCTCGCTGTGTCTCTCCGTCAAATAGGTAAATAAATCTTCAAAAAAAAAAGTTATAAAAGGGTACACAGAACTGTTGAATACCCTTTACCTAGGTTTTCCAATTATTTTATCATTCTCTCTGTCCGTCCATCCACCCACACACCCATCCATCCATCCATGTACCTATTATCTAGTATAAAAAAAGGACACTGTCCTACAGAGCCACAGTTCATCCATCAAAATCAGTGAATGACCATGAATCCCATATTACCACCTAATTTACAAACCCCGAATTTTGCCTGTGGCAAAGATTTTGCTCTGGGAAAGACCCTGTTAAGGGAATGAAAAGACAAGCTACAGACCGGGAGAAATTATTTGCAGCATATTGTCCACTTATGTTCAAGGTCCAGGGGCCATTCCACGGTCATATTTGCATTTAGTTGTCAAGTCCCATTAGATGCTTTAAACTTGAAGGAGTTCTTCAGTCTTTCCTTGTCTTTCCTGATTTTCAGATCTTTGAGTACAGAGCAGTGTTTAATTGTAGTGTCCCTTGACTTGGGTTTGCCTGATAATCTCTTGTGATTAGCTTCATGTGATTCTCACTGGCAGGATCTTCCCAGTGTATATCAGAACACACATGATTCTGATTTGTGCCTTTATTATGGATGTCAACTTTTTTTAAATTTTTTTTTTTTTTTAAGATTTCATTTATTTGCGAGAGAGAGAATGAGAGACAGAGAGCATGAGAGGGAGGAGGATCAGAGGGAGAAGCAGACTCCCTGCCGAGCAGGGAGCCCGATGTGGGACTCGATCCCAGGACGCCAGGATCATGACCTGAGCCAAAGGCAGTCGCTTAACCAACTGAGCCACCCAGGTGCCCTGGACGTCAACTTTTATCATTTGGTTAGAAAGAGGCTATCTGCTGGATTGCTCTAGTACTTAGTTTTAAATTAGTAAGTAATCTAAGAAGTATTTTGTGGAGATAGACTTTGAGACTCTGTAAATATCTTATTTCTCCTGCAGACTTTCACCTACTAGTTTTATCCATTGAAGCTTCTTGTCTATATCAGCTATTACTCTGATGGTTGCTAAATGGTGATTTTTTCCCCCTAATTCCTTCTATACTTACTACTTAGCATTCTACTCCATGGTAAAATGTTCCCTTCTCTCCTAATTAATTAATTATATTAGTATGGACTTAGAGATTCCTATTTTACTCAGTGGGTTATAATACATTATTGCTAGTTGTTTTGAAGCACAATTGCCCTAAATTTAGCCAATGGGGGAACTGCTGGTAGTAATGTGTCCCCATTATTCTTTGAGAACTTTCAGAATGTTCTAAGTTCATGTTGTGCTTGCCCTACTCAGCCTTCAAATGAGTTGTATCTTTAAAGAGTCCTGGATTTGCTGTTTTCTTAAGTGGAGAATGGCATTTAGAAACTAAGACCTGAGTGCTGGGTATATTGTTTGGTTCTAGGGTATCATGCTTGTAAGTCTTCTAATGGAACAGAATAAACACACACATGTATGTATTACACACTCTGTATTTTTTTTCATCTGTCTCTCTCTCTGAAACCATGGCACCTCTAATTACAGTTCAGTATCTCCTGCCTTGAGTCTTCCCTCTTTTCATATTTGTACCTCCTTCTTTGAGAGCAAGGGATCTGGCTTCCATTATTCCCAGTATGTATTTATTTGTGCAATACCCTGGTTAATCTCCTGACCATGTGGGCCGTCTCCTCATCTGTGTTGTACCAGTCCAGAGTGTTCTCTGCTCTTTCACTGTGGGCTGATTCACATTGGCTTTCACTTTTCTCTTCCCCTCTACTCTATGCCTGTTGGCCAAGACTCATCACCTACTTGGCATACCCCTTGCATAGTGGTGTGCCTGTTAAGAGTTCTCTGTTCTGGCTTCTGGCACCTGACTTCTAAGAATTTCTCCCCTATCCCCACTAACTTTGACTGTGCACCAGTGGAAATAACTCCGTTATTAAATGTTGGCATCTAATTCAATTTTATAATGGAGTCTATAAAAATATCCATGTGTATGGGATGATCCATGGGCTACATTATACCAAATATATAAACAGTACTATACATACAAGTATACTAAATGATAAGCATTATTTAATGTCCTAAAGGAAAGGTAGCAGTTAATATAGTCTCTTAGCTTATCGGATAGTCTTCTTTTTAGACTTTAAGAGAATGACTGTTATCAATTAAAAAGATGTGGTTTGTTTGTATTGTCCCTAAAGAATTAAAATGTAGTTCCCCCCACCTTCTCAGGAATTCCTTATGAGAAGTGTAGTAATACATTTCACAGGGTGGTAGAATTGGCCCTAATGATGTTGGCTCCATTGTGGCCACTGAAGGAAGTCAGGGAAGAATTCTCCACACTGGGATGAGGGCTCACTCATTTCAGGGCAGCTCTGGTGCAAATTACAGGTTTGTTATTCTTAGAGCATGTTCCTCTATTGTCTGGTTTTAATACTTCCATTTAAACTAAGCATTATTCCAGGTTATGTATTTGAGAAAAGAAATCATTTGCTCAGGGCCAGCAAAGGTAGAAAAATAAAATGTTTAAATTGTGTTAAGGTAGAGATAGCAGAGCTATTTAAGATCACAAAGGTCAAACTATTTGAAATGCAGTTATGATGTTCATGACATTTGTTAATAGTGTGAAATTAAGAGTGAGATACAGGGCTGATTGCATTCACATTCAGTTTATTGCCCATTGTTTGATATCTTTTAGCAGAACACAATAAGATTTAAATTAGTCAGACTTATCTTTGGGTCCTTTATATAATGGACAAGGTGGTCAAGTGGAGAGATAGGAAGTCTTTTGATGCTGGGTGAAGACCTGCCAAAATCTTATGTGGACATGGCAGACCAGCAGGACAGAATTCTGGTGACATTTCAGCAAAGAGTGTGTTAGGGAAGTGCCTACCGAAAGTCATGGCTCATGAAACCTCCAGCAGAGAATGAATAGTCTGTAGGTCAAGAAAACAACATAGAAATGGGGTGGTGGTAAGTTTTCATTTCCTTTAATGAAGTCTAATAAAGCAAGAGTGATATGTGGAGCAGTGTGTTATACTCAATCTGCACCTACCTGGAAACCTCTCTACTAATAACTCTCCTCTGTTCTTTAAAAATATGTCTGAAAAAAAAATAAAAATATGACTCCATACCTACACTCTATACCTACACTCTAACTCAGAAAAATCCCTGATCTTCTGTCTGGAGTAATTCCCTTAAGTTAGCCTTTTAAGAATATGTATTTGCATGACTTAGAGAAAATTCTGCTTGGTTAGTCTTGGTCTTTATTCAATCCCCTGTTCGGTAGGACATGAATTATTTGTAGCTGCAAATTGCCTTTGGGTTTCTTCTCACATTCAGACCACTAAGACTTTCTTTAGTCATACCCTGATTTGATCACATTGTCCCTTGTAGTATGTGGCAGGTACAGCCTATCAGTGATGCAGATGGCTTTTCTCTTTAGGTACCACATTAAGGAGACTGATAAGAATCCAGTTGCTCTGGTGTAGTAAAAGGCAGAAAGGAAGCTGGTGGAGTGAATAGTTGGTGGCCCGCATCTGATGGTATCATTTAGGGACTAGACTGCTTACTTCCAAGCTCTTCTTCCATTTCTCCCACTGCAAGTGCTTCCCTGGGATTGAACCACCCTTGCCTGACCCACCATCTCCATGTGTTCCAATCCCACCTTCTCTTATAGTCAACTAACAAGTATTTCCTGCATCAGGTCTTTCCAGTCTCCTCAGTTAGCATCTTTCTTCCTCTATATACTCCTGTAGTACATCTTTGTAGTTCATCTGATAACTCTTGTTCCATTTCTCTTATATGACAGTGTATCTATGTTCTCATTAGATTATGAAATATTTAAAGGAAGACATCCTGTCTTAGTCATTTAAAAAACTTTTCCATGCCCTCTAGCACCTATTAGGTAGATACTTAGTAAATATATGCCTCCTTGTCACACATATTCTGTCTTTACTCTTTGTCTTGGATATTCCATGCCTCCTCACTCATTCAGTATCAGAGCTCTTCCTCATTGTCATTCACTTTTCCTATTTTATCTTAATTTTTGGCAGCAAAATAGTCCTTGGAGAATGTCTGATATGGCCTGGAATTGATTCCAACCTGGATTATCAAGACTAGAGCAAAGCTCTGGCCCCTCCCTGGATTCTGAAGTGGCCCTAGTTCCATGCTACTCCATAAATATCAGCTGGCACATACATTATTTTCAGTCTTCCAAGAGCCTTGCCTACACTTACTAACTTAATATAATAAGTAATTTTAATTATGCAGAAGGATGTTTTTCAGTCCTTGAATCCCAGTTATGTTCTCCAATTTTAGTTTTTTTTTTCCTTCATGTATTGTATTTTGGAGCAAGCTCACTCTTCTCTGATAGGATAGTGTTTTTACCACAGAGCATTAATATATTGAAGTGATACCAGTTAATTGCTTCTGAGAAATGTAATTGTTGAGTCTTGGTGCTTCAATTTATGCTGGGTTTCCATTAAAGTTTAAACTCAGTGACCACACAGTATTCTGTAAAAGAATTTGTATGTGTTGTTTGCATCTCTAGAAATAAAGTTTCCCTAGAGATACTCCTAGTTCTAGCTAGCTGTAAGTTTCTGTGAGAATTCTATAATATTGAAAATCATCTTAGTGTGCAAAATTTTCCAGAACTTAAAATGTTCTCTCTTAATATCAACTTTCAAAGAATATTGTAGGTTGATAGATGATGGCACGTGGATGCATGTTTAGAACAATAATATGTAACTGTTCAGACATCCATCTGCCTTACATTTATCGAGTATCTTCCACTTGCCAGGAATGTATCTAAGTCTTTGGGAAACTTCAGTGAAAACAAAGATTCACTCCCATTGTGGATTTTATATTCCAAAACATGGAAGCTGACAATAAACCAAACATAATAAATAAGAAGATTTCAGGGCACCTAGCTGGCTCAGTCAGTTGAGCGGCTGACTCTTGGTTTCAGCTCAGGTCATGATCTCAGGGTCGTGGAATTGAGCCCTGCATCATGCTCTGTGCTCAGCACAGAATCTGCTTGAGATTCTCTCTCCTTCCCCCTCTGCCCCTCATCCCTCTCCACACACACACACACACACACACACACACTCTCTCTCTCTCTCTCTCTCTCTCTCTCTCTCAAATAAATAAATAAAATCTTAAAAAAATAAATAAGCATTACATTGTCTTCTAGAAAATGATGAGAATTATAAAAAAAGAAGTTTTTTTGTGTAAGTAGAGAATACATAGAGCAAGGTGAAAGGGTATCAGGAGGCTTGGAAACAGCAAATTTCAAGTTTTGCTTTAAAGGGGAGCAAGTAAATAAAACTGTAGTTTGGGGGAGGAAGTCGGGTCAAGAGGACATTTTTCTTAAGACGGCAAAAATACATGTATACTAGTGGGACTCATTTAGCATAGAAGGGAAATGAATCACAGAGAAAGGGAAGAACAGTTGACTCATGTCCTTGAGTACGCAGGAGGATTTAGGATCTTGTACACAGCTGGAGGGACTGCCATGAGTTAGGAGCTGGACACCTCATTGAAGGTAATATGTAACAGGCCAGATAGAGCTTCCCTGTGGATAAGTGTATATTGAAAGCATTTCTTGGCTGACCCAACACATAATTATTGAGTGTCTACTATGCACAAGGCATTGGAAACAAAATGATAACCACGTCAGTCATAGTTCTTGTCTTTGTCAAGCTGATGGTCTAGGGTGCAAAAGTCATCTTTCTTTTTAAGCAGTTGAAGTAGTAGAAAAACACACAGGATTCTGAAAAAGTACAATTCCTGTACTTCCATCATGATGCATTTGGGTGGGCACCTGGGTGGCTCAGTTGTTAAGTGTCTGCCTTTGGCTCAGGTCATGATCCCAGAGTCCTGGGATCGAGCCCCGCGTCGGGCTCCCTGCTCTGCGGGAAGCCTGCTTCTCCCTCTCCCACTACCCCTGCTTGTGTTTCCCTTTCTTGCTGTGTCTCTCTCTGTCAAATAAATAAATAAAATCTTTTTAAAAAATGATGCATTTGGGTATCCTAGTTTCACCACTTAGCATTAGTACACAATTACTCTCAATTGGTATTCTGAGAAAAAATGATTTCTACACCTTCCTGCAATCCCATTTCCAGCTAGACTCCCTAGACTCAGTGGGTGTCTACCGGTTGTTGCTGCGAAGACTCCCACTCTAGCACAGCTCACATAGTGTGTTAAATATCCATGAAATGGTTATGTGCTCAGCTATGAGACTTTTAGTTTAACTGATTTGCATGTAGTACGTTCACTGTATGGCAAAGAGCAAGGGAATATAATCCTAGCCACTAAGCCCCTAGTTAAGACTGTCAGCCTCCTTGGTAATATTGTTTTCATGGAAAATATGGGTTTTATGTGTAAAGCCTTGATTTAGAGTCCTTACTTGATAAGTATAACCCACCATGATTGCCAATACAATTGACTTCTGTGGGAGGGAACAGAGTGGAAATCTGTAGGTGTCAAGAGACTGGATTGGCCCTTGCTCTACAAATTCCCCTGCATTTCTCTGTAGTCTGTCTATTTCATTTCTGACACACCCATTCATCCTCCTCTGTTTTGCTCATTGACTCTTTTTTTAAATTTTATTTTATTATGTTATGTTAATTACCATACAGTACATCATTAGTTTTTGATGTAGTGTTCCATGATTCATTGTTTGCATATAACACCCAGTGCTCCATGCAGAACGTGTCCTCTTTAATACCCGTCACCGGGCTAACCCATCCCCCCCCTCCCCTCTAGAACCCTCAGTTTGTTTCTCAGAGTCCATACTCTCATGGTTCATCTCCCCTCCAATTCCTCCCACTTCATTTTTCCCTTCCTACTATCTTTTTTTTTTTTAAACATATAGTGTATTATTTGTTTCAGAGGTACAGGTCTGTGATTCAACAGTCTTACACAATTCACAGTGCTCACCATAGTCCATACCCTCCGCATTGTCTATCCCCCAGCCACCCATCCCTCCCAACCCCCACCACTCCAGCAACCGTCAGTTTGTTTCATGAGATTAAGAATTCCTCATATCAGTGAGATCATATGATACATGTCTTTCTCTAATTGACTTATTTCACTTAGCATAATATCCTCTAGTTCCATCCACGTCATTGCAAATGGCAAGCTTTCATTTTTGTTTGTTTGGTTTTGATGGCTGCATAATATTCCATTGTGTATGTATCATATCTTCGGCTTTTAAGGAGCAAGATGAGTTTGCTTGCTTCTTGGGAATATTCAAGTGTTGCTGTCCATAGTGCTATAGGGGAAGGAAGCAAAACATGCACTGGAAAACCTGTCCATCTTTTATCCTCTTTACTCTTACTTGTTTTATTATATCTACAGGAATATCTCTTCAGGTATGGCGTAGTATATAAATAAAAAGATTTAGTTGAAACCTCGCCAAAATTTGACCCAAACTACAGACATTCCAGGTATCAGTTCATGCCACTCCCTGTGGTGCCTGTTCCCCAGTTAAGAAATCTCTTCCAGAGAAAGCTCTGTGTATTATAACTCTGATGGTTTCTTTTCATCTATCCTGTGCCGTTAGCTCTCTTGAGCTGTATTTTCCTTTACTACATTAATTAACCGTGCCAACTGGGGAAGGTTTCGTATCCCATTTCTCAGCCTTCAGTGAGAGACCAATTCCATAGGTCTCCCACCTCCCCTTGTGCAGTAAGCTTGTTACCTAGTTTGGATGTTCCTGTCTAAAGGATCCCCAGATTGACCATATTGTTGTGGTAATGGGATGCAGAGAATTAGGCACATGAAAACTGTCTGAAATGGTCGTGAAAATCCGCCTAGATGTACATGTTGCAGTTGATTTTCAGGTTTTCGTTAGTATCTTGGTTCCCGTTGTCTGATGCTGACAGACTGAAACCTGGAGCCACACATATTTTTAACTGTCTTTTTGGCCATCAGATGCCATCTTATAACAGCTATCTCAACACACTAAGTGTCAATTACAGTATAGACACAGTGACAGACTACACTAGGGATTCCCAAATAACCATCAGAATCACCTGGAGGCCTTATAACAATACTGGGTCCCCATTCGGACTTCTGAACCAGCTCTAAAGAGCCATCATATGGTAGTAATAACTTGGATGCAAGCCTGAGATTATATCAATATAGTAAAGACAACAGCTTCCTTAATTGCACATCTATTTGAATATGTTCCTAATCTGGACAATTATAGGAATCTTCCAAGGAGCTTTAAGAATTGACACATTTCCAAGCCACATCTGGCTGGCTTAGGTAAAAGCAGTGATGAAGTGTTTTTATTATGAAGACTTCCCACAAGTAGGCTTAGGCATCTATAAAGTGTTTTGCACAAAATATTGTCTCACTTGATTCTTATAGCAGTCCACAATTATAATTCTGCTCTGCATATGAGAAAACTGAGTATATGTCACAAAAGCTTCCATTTTGGACATTAACCTGATTATTCTTTTGTCCATTGCTATTCATGCCATCTTGTTTCCTTACACTAATTTATTATCTTGGCTTGATTTTTCTCATATCCATTGTTAAGTGGCTCTTATATATCTGCATAAATTATTCCCATGCACTTTAGGATCCTCTGTTACCTCACCATTTAAAGCTATCACAAAAATCTTTCTGAAAAACAAAACTATGTATTTGAAACAGAAGTACAAATAAAGGAAGCATTCTAAATTCCCAAGTAGCTTGTTTTGGGGAGGTTTTGCATATCCCTTATGAAGATACTCCTTTGTAATATAATATGTAGCAGAACTTAGGTCAGTCAGACATCTATGAAATGCCTACTCTTTGCAGCTCCTCTTAAAAATATTTTGTAGAATAATAATAATGGCATCCAACATTTATGGAATGCATACTGTGTGCCTGGCTCTCTGCTGATACTTTCCATGGACTGGCTCTCTCAATCATAATGATAGCTCTTGGAAGTAAGTACTATTATCATCTTTCTTTTACTGATAAGGAATTATAGGCCTAGAGAGGTTAGGTGGTTTGCCCAAAGTTTTACAGTTAGAAGTAACAGAGCTCAGATTTTAAAGCCAGGCATTGTGGTCCCAGAACCCACCCATTTAACCATTGTCCTATATGAATCCCATGGAATATACTCTGGGAACTGTGACCTTTTGAGAGAAACAAGTGAACAGTTGGTATTTTAATTTCAAAATTAGGGCCGTATCACAAGAACACAGAAAATGGTGTCGTGCATTAAATTACTCTCACTGATCAACAGTTGATTCTTCGTGGACAGCCTCATTTATCCCCAGCTGTCATCCATGTGTTTGTAGCCTAGGGGCATAGAGGTGGTGGAGGGCAGTGAGGCACATGGGCTCTGGAGGCAGATTATGGAGTCTGAATCACACAGACTACCCAGGCTCCAGTACTGGCTTGCTGTCTACCAGCGGTGTGACCTTTGGGCAAGTTGTTCAGCCTCTGTGCCTCAGTCTTTTCTTTGATAAAAGTGTGCTGACTTCATTGAGTTAATTTGAGGATGATGAGTTAATCAGGCTGCAGCCCTTGGGACAGCATCTGGAACAAAGGGACCACTTGGTGTTAGACTTTGGGATCCTGTTGCTGTACTACAGGCTTGCTTTGAGAATATCATTATGGGCTGAATTGTATACCCCTAAATTTATATATTGAAGTCCAAGACACTTCAGAGTTGTGACTGTATTTATAGACTGGGACATCAGAGAGGTAGTTAAGATTAAATGAGGTCATGGAGACCAGGAGGAAAGATGGCAGAGGAGTAGGGGACCCTATTTCAACTGGTCCCCGGAATTGAGTTGGATATCTACTAGACCACTCTGAGCACCCACAAAATCAGCCTGAGATGTAAGAAGATCTGGATCTCTACAAACAGAATATTGCGGTGTTTGGTTTTGAGATACAAAACGGGAGCCGTGATTCCGTGGGCAGATAATCTATTGGAGGATAAATGGCAGTGGGAGGGAGCCTGGCCATGGGATCCTACACCGCTGGTGAGCGACAGCTTCACTCATTTAGTACCTGAATATGTCTTGCCAGGCCTTTCTGGCTTGCCAGGTCTCTGTGGATAGGTCTGACGTTATTCTGATGTTCCTCCCTCTGTATGTAAGGAATTTATTCCCCCTAACTGCCCTTAAGATGGTTTCCCTGGTTCTAAGATTTGCAAGGGCACAGACTTGCAGACCGGTAGTGGTGGGGAAAGGACTTTAGGGCAGCTCCCAGGGCGGAAACCCGGAGTGGTGGGGTCGCACATGCGAACTGGGAGTGGCTGGCGGACCTGGAGGCAGGACTGCAAGTGCTGTGGAGGGGCGCACAACCCAGAATGCTGCAGTTTATAGCAGCACGGACAGAAACGGAGACAGTGTGGCCTGGAGAGCTCACTGAAGAACAGACTGCGATCTCTCTGCTCTGAGGCAGAGGGTTGGAAATGGTCTCTTCTGCTCTGACTCATGGAAGAGATGTGGAAAGCTGCCAGGGAAAGCTGCCCCAGAACAAAAGCCCGATAAACTGATTCCCACTGAGCCCATCCCCCACCACAGGGGGGCAGGGCAACTCTGCCCAAACAGGGTTGCATGATTAACAGTGTGGAGGCCCCTCCCTCAGAAGACAGGCTGGGAAAACAAGAGGCCAGCAACCTCAAGGTCCCTAGAAAACAGATGCATCTTGATTTGGTTCTGGTCAATAATTTGGACTCTATACATTCCCTCAACCACCCATCAACAGAATGACAAGGAGGAGGAACCCCCCAAAATAGAAAAGACTCAGAGATTATGACTTATGCTGCAGATTTACAAATGGATGCAGATATAACCAAGATGTCGGAGATGGAATTCAGGCTAGCAATTGTGAAGACAATAGCTAGAATGGAGAAATCAATTAATGGCAACATAGAGTCTCTAAGGGCAGAAATGAAAGCTGAATTGGCAGAACTTAAAAATGCTATCAATGAGATCCAATCCAATCTAGATAATCTAACAGCTAGGGTAAGTGAGGCAGAAGAACGAATAAGCGACCTGGAAGACAATATAATAGATAAAAAGGGAAAAGAGGAGGCCAGGGAAAAACAACTCAGAATCCATGAAAACAGAATCAGAGAAATAAATGACACCATGAAGCACTCCAATGTCAGAATTATTGGAATCCCTGAGGGGTGGAGAGAGAGAGAAGATATATTAGAGCAGATTGTAGCTGAGAACTTCCCTAATCTGGAGAATGAAACAAACATTTGCATCCTAGAGGCAGAGAGGATGCCTCCCAAGATCAAGGAAAACAGGCCAACACCCCGGCATGTAACAGTAAAACTTGCGAATCTTAGAACCAAGGAAACCATCTGAAGGGCAGTTAGAAGGAAGAGATTCCTTACGTACAGAGGGAGGAACATCAGAATAACGTCAGACCTATCCACAGAGACCTGGCAAGCCAGGAAGGCCTGGCAAGACATATTCAGGGTACTACATGAGAAGAACATGCAGCCAAGAATACTTTATATGGCAAGGCTGTCATTTAGAATGGATGGAGAAATGCAGAGCTTCTAAGACCAGCAGAAACTGAAAGAATATGTGACCACTAAGCCGGCCCTGCAAGAAATATTAAGGGGGGTTCTATAAAAAGAGGAAGACCCCAAAAGTGATATAGAAGAGAAATTTACAGGGACAATCTATAAAAACAAGGTCTTCACAGGCAACATGATGACAATTAATTCATGTCTTTCAATAATCACTCTCAACGTGAATGGCCTCAGTACTCCCATAAAATGGCACAGGGTTGCAGATTGGATAAAAAGACAGGACCCATTCTCATACGCTGCCTATAAGAGACTCATTTTGAACCTAAAGATACATCCAGACTGAAAGTAAAAGGATGGAGATCCATCTTCCATGCCAGCAGACCTCAAAAGAAACCTGGGGTAGCAATTCTTATATCAGACAAATTAGATTTTAAACTAAAGTCTGTAATAAGAGACACAGAAGGACACTATATCATTCTTAAAGGATCTATCCAACAAGAAGATCTAACAATTGTAAATATCTATGCCCTCAACATGAGAGCAGCCATCTACATAAGCCAACTGTTAACCAAAATAAAGAGTCATATTGTTAACAATAAGTTAATTGTAGGAGACCTCAATACTCCACTCTCAGCAATGGACAGATCATCTAAGCAGAAAATCAATAAGGAAACAAGAGCTTTGAATGATACACTGGACCAGATGGACCTCATAGATATATACAGAACATTCCACCCTAAAACAACAGAATACTCATTCTTCTCGAGCGCACATGGAACTTTCTCCAGAATAGACCATATACTGGGTCACAAATCAGGTCTCAACTGATACCAAAAGATTGAGATTATTCCCTGCATATTCTCAGACCACAATGCTTTAAAACTGGAACTCAATCACAAGAAAAAATTTGGCAGAAATTCAGACACTTGGAAGCTAAAGACCACTCTGCTCAAGAATGTTTGGGTCAACCAGGAAATCAAAGAAGAACTTAAACAATTCATGGAAATCAATGAGAACGAAAACACATCAGTCCAATACCTATGGGATACTGCAAAGGCAGTCCTAAGGGGGAAATACATAGCCATCCAAGCCTCACTCAATAAAATAGAAAAATCCTGAATTCACCAACTAATTCTACACTTTAAAGAACTAGAGAAAAAGCAACAAATGATGCCTAAGCCACGCATTAGAAGAGAAATAATTAAGATTCGAGCAGGATCAATGAATTAGACCAGAAACACAGTAGATCAGATCAATGAAACTAGAAGTTGGTTCTTTGAAAGAATTAATAAGATCAATAAACCACTGGCCAGAATTATCCAAAAGAAAAGAGAAAGGACCCAAATTAATAAAATTATGAATGAAAGGGGAGAGATCACGACTAACACCAAGGAAATAGAAACAGTTATTAGAACTTACTATCAACAACTATATGGCAATAAACTGAACAATCTGGATAAAATGGGAGGCCTTCCTGGAAATCTATAAGCACCAAGACTGAAACAGGAAGAAATTGACAACCTGAATAGGCCAATAACCAGGAACGAGATTGAAGGAGTGATCAAAAAACAAGAGTTCAGGGCCTGGTGGATTTCCTGGGGAATTCTACCAAACATTCAAAGAAGAAATAATACCTATTCTCCTGAAGCTGTTTCAAAAAATAGAAACAGAAGGAAAACTTCCAAACTCATTCTATGAGGCCAGCATTACCTTAATCCCCAAGCCAAGAATAGACCCCATCAAAAAGGAGAATTTCAGACCGATATCCCTGATGAATATGGATTCCAAAATCCTCAACAAAAACCTGGCTAATAGGATTCAACAGTACATTAAAAGGATCATCCACCACGACCAAGTGGGATTTATCCTGGGGATGCAAGGGTGATTCAACATTTGCAAATCAATCAATGCGATAGAACACATTAATAAGAGGAGGGAGAAGAACCGTATGGTCCTCTCAATTGATGCAGAAAAAGCGTTTGACAAAATACAACATCCTTTCCTGATTAAAACTCTTCAGAGTATAGGGATAGAGGGGGAACATCCTAACCAAAGAGGTAAAGGATCTGTACTCTAGGAACTACAGAACACTCATGAGAGAAATTGAAGAAGACACAAAAAGATGGAAAAACATTCCATGTTCATGGATCGGAAGAAGAAACATTGTTAAAATGTCTATGCTACCCAGAGCAATCTGTACCTTCAATGCCATCCCGATCAAAATTCCAATGACATTTTTCAAAGTGCTGGAACAAACAATCCTAAAATTTGTATGGAATCAGAAAAGACCCCGAATCACCAAGGAGATGTTGGAAAAAAACAAAACAAAACTGGGGGCATCATGTTGCCTGATTTCAAGCTATATTACAAAGCTGTGATCACCAAGACAGCATGGTACTGGCACAAAAACAGACATATAGACCAGTGGAACAGAATAGTGAACCCAGATATGGACCCTCAACTCTATGGTCAAATAATCTTTGACAAAGCCGGAAAAAACATGCAATGGAAAAAGACAGTCTCTTCAATAAATGATGCTGGGAAAATTGGATAGCCATATGCAGAAGAATGAAACTGGACCATTCTCTTAACACCATACACAAAGATAAACTCAAAATGGATGAAAGACCTCAATGTGAGATAGGAATCCATCAAAATCCTAGAGTAGAACATAGGCAGTAACCTCTTTGACATCGGCCACAGCAACTTCTTTCAAGATACATCTCCAAAAGCTAATGAAACAAAAGCAAAAATGAACTTTTGGGACTTCATCAAGATACAAAGCTTCTGCACAGCAAAGGAAACAGTCAAGAGAACAAGGAGGCAACCCACAGAACGGGAGAAGATATTTGCAAATGACACTACAGATAAAGGGCTGGTATCCAAGATCTATAAAGAACTTCTCAAACTCAACACCCAAAAAACAAATAATCATGTCAAAAAGTGGGCAGAAGATATGAAAAGACAGTTCTCTGAAGAAGACATACAAATGGCTAACAGACACTTGAAAAAATGTTCATCATCATTAGCCATCAGGGAAATTCAAATCAAAACCACATTGAGATACCACCTTACACCAGTTCGAATGGCAAAAATGGACAGGGAGAGAAACAACAAATGTTGGAGAGGTTGTGGAGAAAGGGCAACCCTCTTACACTGTTGGTAGGAATGCAAGTTGGTATAGCCACTTTGGAAAACAGTGTGGAGGTACATCAAAAAATTAAAAATAGAGCTACCCTATGACCCAGCAATTGCACTCCTGGGTATTTACCCCAAAGACACAGATGTAGTGAAAAGAAGGGCCATATGCACCCCAATGTTCATAGCAGCAATGTCTGTAATAGCCAAACTGTGGAAAGAGCCAAGATACCCTTCAACAGATGAATGGATAAAGAAGATGTGGTCCATATATACAATGGAATATTACTCAGCCATCAGAAAGGATGAATACCCAACTTTTACAACAACATGGGTGGAACTGGAGGAGATTATGCTAAGTGAAATAAGTGAAGCAGAGAAAGTCAATTATATGGTTTCACTTATTTGTGGAACATAAGGAATAGGATGGAGGACATTAGGAGAAGGAAGGGAAAAATGAAGGGGGGGAATCGGAGGGGGAGATGAACCATGAGAGATTATGGACTCTGAGAAAAAACAGGGTTTTAGAGGGGAGGTGGGTGGAGGGATGGGTTAGCCTGGTGATGGGTATTAAGGAAGGCAAGTATTGCATGGAGCACTGGGTGTTATATGAAAACAATGGATTGTGGATCACTGCGTCAAAAACTAATGATGAATTGTATGGTGACTAACATAACATAATAAAATTTTTAAAAAAAGATTAAATGAGGTCATCTGGGTGGGTCCTAATCCAGTATGACCGGATGTCTTCATAAGGTGTAGGAGAAACAACAAGGATACATTTGTACAAAGGCCACCAGTCTGTAAGCCAAGGAGTGAGGCCTCAGGAGAAGCCAAACCTGCCAACGCCTTGGTCTTGGACTTTGAGCTGCCAGAACTGTGAAGAAATAGATTTCTGTTGTTTAAGACAAACAGTTTGTAGTATTTTGTTATGGTAGCTCTAAAATACTAATACATCATAAATGGCAGTTTTAGGAATATTCTGCATGTTATACTGTGACTAGTGTAATGATTGACAGGGTATTCCCTTCTCTCTCATTAATACTTCTCATTACTAACTTGACACAGCAATTGCTTTTCTCATACTTCTACAGCCTGTCCAGTTTGGTAACAATGCAACATTGTAGATATCCACACCCACAGAAAGGGGCACTGAACAATAAGCCATTGTTGGGGTGGGAGTCCCATGGAGTTTCCCTTAATTAATTTCCCTTAATTTCTGGGTTGGTTTCCTCCCCACTATATTAAAATACTGTGCTCTAGGTATTAAAGCAAAGGGTGAAAAGATGTGTATATAATACTCCTAAAGCACCTTATGAGTCACCTCTACACACGCACATGTGCACACATGCACAGAAAAAAAATGGAATGACTTTTCGGGGATCACAGACTCAATTACGGAAGGGCAATAAAGCATATCTTCACGTTGTATCCAGCCTGCATGTGGTGACTTTAATAGTTCTAACTAGACACTTCTGTCCCCTTGTACACACAATGGGTTAGCTTTCCATAAGACCAGAATAGAGATCTGTATGAACTCAAGTTAAGGGAATTCTATGGAAAATTTGTATATGGAATTACCAGTAGCTTTGTTAGTTTTGTTTTGTTGAAAGGTAAAGGATATATTAGATTTGTTTTTCAGATTATAAGTATTCTTGGAATTGCTGACAAGGGTAGTTGGAAATTGGGCCAGGAATCTGGGCTAAAACTGTGGAAACTGAGATGTTCTCTGCTGTCTGTTACATGTTCCTGTACCATCCACCCCCTACTGCCATCAGCCCAGATTTCGAAACCTATTTAGATTTCCTCTCTCTCTTATATCTTTTATTTATTTTTTAAAAAGATTTTATTTATTTATTTGGCAGACAGAGACACAGCAAGAGAGGGAACACAAGCAGGGGGAGTGGGAGAGGGAGAAGCAGGCTCCTCACGGAGCAGGGAGCCCGATGCGGGGCTCGATCCCAGGACCCTGGGATCATGACCTGAGCCGAAGGCAGATGCTTAATGACTGAGCCACCCACGTGCCCCTCTCTTATATCTTTTACTTTAATATCTGCCAAAAGCAAATTATTTAAATGGGGAAATTTTTTTTATGAAATCAGTGCTAGGTTCTTAATGGTGCCTCCTGTTAACTACAAAGAGCTCAAAGCAAGGAAACAAAAATATAAATTTTAGAGATCCTCCTGCATTTACCTTTGAAAATCTGTCATCATCCAATTTAAGTACATCTGAACTTGACATAGGGAGAGAGCTCTGTTTCTTCACAGACCAAGAGTGCCTGTAGTGTTCAGTAGCCTAACATTGTCTTTGATCATAAGTGGATTCAGATTCGTCATCTATTAATCAAGGTGCTGATTATGATGGCCTTATTAAACCTCATCTCCTTGATAATCTAATTTTCTTCTAAGCTTCAAAAATGATAAGAAATCTTATTAGCATTGCTTTTAAGATTGAGTTAACCCGTCTGAACTCTGAGAAATTTGGCCAATTTTCACTTGGTAATGTTACTTAGCCTTTTCATGAGAAAAATGTCAGGAAAGGCCAAAAATAATAATGTAACTATGGGAACTTCTATAGGCTCATGATCACGGATGAGACGACAGGAGTTACTTTGTGAAATCACAACTTTGTGACATTATATCTCTTCACATCCAACTCTTATATGTCAGTATGATTGGCTTTCTACCTGAGCATCAACTCACAGTTTCTGAGAGGCTAGTTAATGAAAATATTTCTGTAATGTGTGTGGTATTTTCTTTCTCCTGTCCATCTTTTTCTTTTCTTTTTTTTAAGATTTTACTTATTTATTTGACAGAGACAAAGAGAGAGGGAAACACAAGCAGGGGGAGTGGGGGAGGGAGAAGCCGGCTTCCCATGGAGCAGGGAGCCCGACGCGGGACTCGATCCCAGGACCCCAAGATCATGACTCAAGCCGAAGGCAGATGCCAAATGACTGAGCCACGCAGGCCCTCCTCTTTTTCTTTTTATGACAAAAGTTACCTATAAATGTAAATGAGTTCCACTTTTGCCGTATTTTAACAAGTCAACTCAAAAAGTCCTTGCTTCTTTAATAGGTAATGGATACCTATTGTTTAAGGTGTTTGGCTAGATTTGCATAACCTTACAAATAAAATCCACTGGATTTGGTTTCGGAAGCACAGTAAGGGCTGTGATGGTACACGCCCTTGCGCAGGGGTATCATGTACATGGTGGTATGTGGGCATGCCCCTGAATTTTCAGTGATTGCTGCCCTGAGTTTAGTTCCTTAGAATTTATTAATTCATCCTATGCATTGTGTCTAAAATTCAATCAAATTAATGCCTCAATTGTGGCTTCTTTCTTCTGGGCAGAAATAAGAGGGTTAAAGGTAAGCTAACAAAATTATACCTGTTTATGGCTCCTGAAATTTTAGGCGTAAGTATTAATAAATATTAATTATTTTTAATGCTTCAGAATTTAGCGTATCTAAACAATAAACAGTTTGGCCCATAAATGATCAAATGTCCTTCATTACAGGTAAATGCAGCCTTGTTTTTAAGCCTGATGCCTTATAGGACTTTGAGACACTTCGGAGTTTCAGAGTCTGTGGTAGCTCTTCTTACCAGGGACTTTGCTCACTTTGAAGGAAACCTGTTTAAAATTCATCTGTTCACTTATCAGAGTGCAGTAGGAAACTTTGATGCAGTAATGGTCCTTTGATACTATATAGGTTAAATCTTTGTTTGAAGAATGGGGCTGTCCAAGGTGCTGAAGAGAGACGTTAAATAAATGAAATCTATCCAGGAGCCCAACGTTGTCTGGGAACCGACCCCTCTCTCCCTTGCCTCCTCCATCTACCCCAAGACATATATACAAATAATTAAGGAATTGGTTCTACTGAGGACCAATCTGATGTCAAACAATTTGGAAACACATTTAATTAAGTATAGAATGTGATTTCTTTGTATTGAGTAACACAGATATCTGAAACCTTCCATGATGCTGTGCCTGCAGTGTTCTTCCTCTAACTATTTAATTAAATTTTAAGTTTCACTTTAATCCTTGAGGGAGGCTGTGGCTCTCATGAGCAGTGCTTACAGGAGGAAGGGAAGAAAGCAACAGCTTCAAGATACCACTCAGCAAGGGAATAAAGAGATTTTTTTGACTAGATGCAGTGATTCTCAGACCTTTGTAAGGTTTTAAAACCATGTATACTTTTTGCATGCCTGTTGATTTTTGATGATCTCCATGATGAAACCCAAAATGACCCTGTCTTGTTTTCCAGGACAGCTGGGAAGCAGGGAACTAGGGAGACTCTTTCCTTCTCCCTAGGCTTACAAGAGTGTGACACCCAAGGGCGTGCATGGGTAGAAGTAGCTTTAATGAGGAAGGAAAAGCAGGCTGACTCCCTTGGGCTGTGTAGGAAGAAAGTGAGTCCCGGCATTGTCTGGGCTGGGGAAGCAGCAGCTTCTGACACTGATAAATGATTCAATTGAAGAAATAAATGAAGAACCTCCAACACCAGAGCCACGTTATTATACTATATGCCAGGGCAAGGAATTTTGTAGGTGCGAATACTTCTTAGATCTTGTCCAAGGAGGAGTGTTAGTTGGCAATCAGACAACCTAATTATAATAGACTCACTTGGCCTCATGTTGCCTTAAGCCCTGAGGAGATTGTGACCACAAGTTAGGATAATAATTTCATCTTAACTTAGCGAGAACAACATAAAGAAACCAAAGGGAAAATATATAGTGTAGGTTGTGGAATTTTGGAATCTGTTTTCTGTGCAATACATAATTCAAGGCTGAATTACTGAAATGGGAATTTTCAGAGGAATAGGGAACAAATTTCAGATGCAGTGAAATCTGAGCATTGCTATAAGAATTTATTTCTAATTTAAAACCTCTTTGTGATTCACATGGAATAATGATGTTAAGAAAATTTTATTAGGCAGTAGGTTTTGCAGAAGAACTACTCTGTGGCATATTATAGATGAAAAATTTCTCTCCAGAGCCTTTTACTTTTTTGACTCAGGCAGAATTTTAGATGAAATTCAGTATGGTTATTACCAAATGATTTATGAACCTTAATAATCATGAAGGAAAATTAAGAATTTTAATAATTGGAAAAGAAGAAAGTTATTTAAATCAGCCTTTCAGTTTATCTGCTTAAATTGAACTCATCTATTTAAGCCATTATTGTCTAATTTGAACCTTCTGCCCCTCTTAGATACCTAAAAAATTTCTTCTGGGATTCTTATTTCATTTTTTAAAAATGTTTATTTCTTTCCTTGGGCTAGGGGAATGCAGTGTCTGGAGTGAAGACTGAATTTATTTCATGCTCGCTCTTGTTCAGAAAGAAAATGCAATTGTGGGATTAAGTTGATGTGCTTTATTTCTTAAATATTTGGGAAAAGAATACTCTTCCTCACTACTTTTTTGTGATTTCCAGAAACCCTGAGCGGTCGTGGTAACTCATAACCATCAGTTGCAGCAGCAGGCTTTATATGGATGTCTGAGGGGAAAGCCTCCTCCTGGGTGAGAAACAAGCCCTGCCTAGCTTAGGGCCTTGAACACAAAGGGTGGGAGAGCAGACCTCTGAAGTGGACAGCTGAAAACAGGGGACGTCAGTGTAGTTCTGTGTTTAATCTCTGTGTCGTTCTTCTTTGTACATCATAACAGGTGGCTTAGTGGTTATAAAAGAATGGTTTCTTCTCATTTTTTCCCCTCCACCCTCAGTAAATTGATGTTCTGGAGAGATGCTTTAGGTGTATTTTGTGGCTCTCTGTGCCCTAGACAGACCATTAAGTACCCCCAACGTGTACACTTATCTATTTTGAGAAACGTGGCCTTAGGGGATTCAGAGCCTCCTGATTGCACCTCTTAGGGCTGTAGGCTTTAGATTGATCTGGGTCTAGATCTGTCAAGGTAAGTCACATGTCTGCGGATATTCTCTCTAAATTAAATGCCATGTCTTAGGACGCAGAATCCTGGGCCTCGCTTCTTCTCTCTTCATACTATCCACCTCTTTCTATCACTGACCAGCACTTGGGCTTCCATTTGCTAAACCATCCACTTTGTCCTTAATCCTTCCAACTGGATTTACTTTCTGAAATGTTTTTGTCAATGCCTTTCATGCTTTTCTGCTAATTCTATTGACTTTTTTTTCCTGTTAGATTTCAGCCTTCTCCATCTTTCAGCATTACCAGTATTGATGATGAACCATTTTCTCAGGCCATTTAGGGCAGGGGATGCGTGGCAGCACTACCTTAGTGGCTTTCGGCCACAGAGGTTGATTTCTCGCTCGTGAAACTATGAACGACAGCTGTGCTCCATATTCTCTCCACTCCGTGATCCGGTCCAGAGAAGCAACTCACATCTGGAGTGTCACAGGACTCAGGGTAGAGGGAAAAGAAATGGGAGGACTGCATGATGGCTCTTGGCTGCTCAGGAGTAGGGCGTGTCATTGGCCAAGGCTGATGTTGACAGGAAGTGTAATCCTCCCCCAAATCAGATCAGGTCTCCAGGGAGGCAGAGTAGATTTGACAATAATACAGCCTCCCACAGCCTTATCATTTCAGCTTAGATACTCAGAATCGGACATAGTGCCTGTCAGATCATAGATATTTAGTTAAGGGGAAGATGTACTTCTTTCTTCCCCAAATGCTTTTTATGGTGGTATTAGCAACCTCAGCCTAACTCCACCTGTTTGTTCTCTGGATCCTCTTCGTCCTCTACATTTACCCAAATGTTGATTATCAGTATTTTCTATTCATTCTCCTCATCCTTTCTCTACAGTTTTCCATTCTACGTTGATGTTTCGGAAATCCAGACTGTTCTTTTGTTTTGTTTTGTTTTTAATCTAGCTTGTGGCAGTTGCCTTCACATGATATTTCTGGATTGTTCAGCAAAACAAGGGAAACGTAGAGTTTTGATTTTAAACCATGTGGAGACACTATATATACTATGCCATGTAAGATAATAATCTCATCCAGAAGCCCTTTTGAGGTCCAGCTATAGTCTTAAACACTCCTTTTCAGAGTTTCTTTGTATTAATCACTGTCTATCTTTAAATGTGATGAGCATTTTGTCTTTACTTTGTACCCCCAAATACTTGGAACGGTTATTGCAGAGCTAAAGGTAACCTGCTTGTAATACAATCTTTATTTCAATACTTCAGTTCCTCCACTAGATTGTAATTTACTGAAGGAAGTAGGTTATTTTTTCCCTTCATACCTAACCCCCCTTTTATTTTTGCTAAATGCTAACACATGCTTGTTGAGTAGAATGTGACTCTTATAGCTGCTATTTTATTAATCACCAAGGTGGAGTCATTCTGTGTGCTAGCTCTCTGCAAGTTTATTAAATGATTCTGCAGTTAAAATGCATATTTTAAAAATATTTTCAATTGCAGTGTCCTAGACCTACCCTTTCCGAGCCCGCTGGATTTTGTTGCTATTGTCCAAGAGGGCAGCTCTGGGCCTGAGTGCTTTCTCTGACGTCCCCCAAGAGCAGCATGAATGCCCCACCTCCCTTGCTCCCCAGTTAAGATATCTAAAGGGTATCTGACACTTTCTCCCAGAGCTCCCCTGTGGGACTGAGGCTGGGATGCCCACCCTGGTAACTTGCTTGATCATGTACCCTGCGTTGGTGCTTATCCCCTGCCTGCCTCATTTCTCTACTACTGGCAATCTAATCTTAGTCTCAGAGTTTCTAAGGCTAATCCAAACCAAAACAAAGATTTATATGTCAAAATTTACGATTTCAGAGTTTCTCTATTTTGGTGATGTCCAATATTAATACAACACAAACTGCAGATGTAGTTTCAAAATTTCTAGTGGCCACATTTTATAAAGTGAAAAGAAAGAGTGAAATTCATTTTAATAATACAGTTTATTTAACGCATGATGAGAGAGCAGAAGGCTAGCTGAAGACAAAGCATAAGCTGACACCCTGCAACCTCCCCCCAGCGCCCAACTCCTAGCTGGGATATGTGTGATATTCTTCCAGGAAGCTCCCAACTGTCTTCATGTTATTGCTTTACTAGAGGGAAAAACAACCTTAACTTGACAATGGCAAGGCCTCTGGTACTTTGTAGGTGGTCCTCTTTAGCATATGAAAGTTCTTTTGGAAACCTCCCTTTTTCTTTACCTCCCCCAACCCCATAGTATATAATCAGTTGTTCCTCACAACCCCAGTGTAGCTCTTCCTGCCCTGTGCTTTAATGAAACCACCATTTTGCACCAAAGATGTCTAAAGAATTCTTTCTTGGCCGTCGGCCCTGGACCCCACCCCACCGAAACTCACCTATATTCCAAAATCACATCAGTATATCCCAATTATTAACATTTTAACATGCAATCGATATAAAACCTATTAATTAGATTTTTTGGAACTAAGTCTCTGAAATCTGGTATTTTACACTTACAGTACATCTCCATTTGGACAAGCCACGTTGCAAGCAGTCAGCCACATGTAGCTAGTAGCTACCATACCGAACAGTGATGATCAATTTCCGACTGCTGTATTCCATGCATCAAAATTTAGGGATTTGCTGGCTCTTGAGTATATAAGAGGCTGTCTGGTGGGTCATAGTTTCCGTTCTCAGCAAAATCTTACTTGCCTTTACTTTTAAGCTGAATAAAATCTCTGTAAATGTTTACACTGATGGGTGCCTTGTTTAGCCTGTGTGTACATATTTATGTTCTTTCAAGAATGAGTCTCTGGTAATAATAACTCCGAGACTTATTGCCTCTCACGTGTTTCCATGCAAAATATAGACAAAATGCTTAGCATCTCTGTGTTTGTGTGTCTTTCAGGCGGAGGGTACCAGGCTTCAGCGAGAACTCCGGGGATATTTAGCAGCTATCAAAGGTAATGCATGTGAGTCGTTTACTGCATGTTACCTTACCAAGCACAGATTGTTCTTGAAATTCATGAGTGGCGGGATTAAGTGTTAATTACAAAGCCGTTTGGTTTTCTGGCAAGATATGTACTTGAGCACAGATGCTCATTCCACCCACTCCCAAGTTCCCATTGAACTGATAATCAGAATATACAAGAAAGAAATGTCTGCTGTTATGCTGGCAATGAGGAATAAGTGCCTCCTACACCAGAGACTTCTAGGAAGCTTTGTGAGGTAGAGCGAGCTTGAGACCTTAAGAAAAGCTGCAGCTGGTATATCCTAAGGGAGAGCATGTCCCAAGAGTAGACCACTCACAGCCTCACACTTCAGCCCTCTAGCTACAAGGGGCAAGGAGTCATGGCAGAGGCAGGTGGAGGGTTATCAGAAATCAAGGACCTGGACCACCTGTGACTTATGGGGACCAGCTGCACTTGCAGCCCTGCCACTGGATGGAGACTGAGAGGCCGTGACATTGGTTTCTGGCCTCAGCCAGGCAAGGCAAGGAATTGAGGTGGTGGTGGAGGGAGGAGAGGGCAATAGGGAGGTGTGCTCTTTTCCTGCCTGCTGTACCTCATACAGCTGCCTACACTGAGACGGATCCAGGTGCACCCATGGATGTGATGGATCACAAGGCAGACCTCCAGATTAGTCGGGGGGACAATGGATCGTCTGCAAGGAGTCTTGCATCAACTAGCGAAACACCCAGAAAAAAATAAGATCCTCAAGCTCATTCTCTACTCCCTCCTTCTCAATTACAGATCTAGTAAAGAGTTAAATATGCATACAAAGACATGTCTTAAAGTACTAGAATAAAATACGGTAGACGTAGTCTCTAGTCTTGGGTGACAAGGTCTTTACAAGGGCAACTCAAAAGACAGACACCATAAAGGGAAAGATTGAGAGATTTAACCTCATAAATATATCAAACTTACATATATGTTCATCTAGAGGGGAGGGGGGTGGGAGGATGGGTTAGCCTGGTGGTGGGTATTGAGGAGGGCACATTCTGCATGGAGCACTGGGTGTTGTGCACAAACAATGAATCATGGAACACTTCATCTAAAACTAATGATGTAATGTATGGGGATTAACATAAGAATAAAAAAAAATTATTTTGACAACGTATTTAATGAAAGTGAACTCCGTAAGTACGCTAAATGAATACCAGTTGATTGAAAGAAAAAATAGGTAGAATATATGAAGAAAAAATTAGCCAGAGAAGAACTGGGAGATGGGTAATAACCGTGAAAAAATAGTTTCAAGTTTCAAAAAGAGTTTTCACTTCTCCTCCTGGATGGATAATCAAATAATATTAAGTAAAATCAAAAGGGAGATACTGTCATTTTTCTTCCAAATGTTTAGAGACATTGAGATTAAAAAGACCATAATACATAGCATTGGAAAGCTGTGGGGAGCAGACCCCTTTTATTTATTTTATTTATTTATTTTATTTTAAAATTTTATTTTATTATGCTATGTTAGTCACCACACAATTCATCATTAGTTTTTGATGTAGTGATCCACGATTCATTGTTTTCGTATGACACCCAGTGCTCCATGCAGTACCTGCCCACCTTAATACCCATCACCGGGCTAACCCATCCCTGCACATGCCCCCAAAACCCTCAGTTTGTTTCTCAGAGTCCATAGTCTCTCATGGTTCATCTCCCCCTCCGATTGCCCCCCTTCATTTTTCCCTTCCTTCTCCTAATGCCCTCCATGCTATTCCTTATGTTCCACCAATAAGTGAAACCATATAATTGGCTTTCTCTGCTTGACCTATTTCACTTAGCATAATCTCCTCCAGTTCCATCCATGTTGATGTAAAACTTAAGTATTCATTCTTTTTGATGGATGAGTAATATTCCATTGTATATATGGACCACATCTTCTTTATCCATTCATCAGTTGAAGGGCATCTTGGCTCTTTCCACAGTTTGGCTATTGCGGACATTGCTGCTATGAACATTGGGGTGCATGTGGCCCTTCTTTTCACTACATGTGTGTCTTTGGGGTAAATACCCAGGAGTGCAATTGCTAGGTCATAGGGTAGCTCGATTTTTAAATTTTTGAGACACCTCCACACTCTTTTCCAAAGTGGCTGTACCAACTTGCATTCCCACCAACAGTGTAAGAGGGTTCCCTTTTCTCCACAACCTCTCCAACATTTGTTGTTTCTTGCCTTGTCAATTTTTGCCATTCTAACTGGTGTAAGGTGGTATCTCAATGTGGTTTTGATTTGGATTTCCCTGATGGCTAATGATGATGAACATTTTTTCATGAGTCTGTTAGTCATTTGTATGTCTTCTTTGGAGAAGTGTCTGCTCATGTCTTCTGTCCATTTTTTGACTTTATTTGTTTTTTGGGTGTTGAGTTTGAGAAGTTCTTTATAGATCTTGGATACCAGCCCTTTATCTGTAATGTCATTTGCAAATATCTTCTCCTGTTCTGTGGGTTGCCTCTTTGTTTTGTTGACTGTTTCCTTTGCAGTGGGCAGAAGCTTTTTATCTTGATGAAGTCCCAAAAGTTCATTTTTATTTTTGTTTCACTAGCCTTTGGAGATGTATCTTGAAAGAAGTTGCTGTGGCCGATGTCAAAGAGGTTACTGCCTATGTTCTACTCTAGGATTTTGAAGGATTCCTGTCTCACATTGAGATCTCTCATCCACTTTGAGTTTATCTTTGTGTATGGTGTTAGAGAATGGTCGAGTTTCATTCTTCTGCATGTGGCTGTCCAATTTTCCCAGCACCATTTATTGAAGAGACTGTCTTTTTTCCATTGCATGTTTTTTCTGGCTTTGTCGAAGATTATTTGAACATAGAGTTGAGGGTCCATATCTGGGCTCTCTTTTCTGTACAATTAGTATACGTCTGTTTTTGTGCCAGTACCATGCTGTCTTGGTGATCACAGCTTTGTAATATAGCTTGAAATCGGGCAACGTGATGCCCCCAGTTTTGTTTTTCTTTTTCAACATCTCCTTGGCGATTCGGAGTCTTTTCTGATTCCATACAAATTTTAGGATTGTTTGTTCCAGCACTTTGAAAAATGTCATTGGAATTTTGATCGGGATGGCATTGAAGGTATAGATTGCTCTGGGTAGCATAGACATTTTAACAATGTTTCTTCTTCCGATCCATGAGCATGGAATGTTTTTCCATCTTTTTGTGTCTTCTTCAATTTCTGTCATGAGTGTTCTGTAGTTCCTGGACTATAGATCCTTTACCTCTTTGGTTAGGTTTATTCCAAAGTATCTTATGGTTTTTGGTGCCATTGTAAATGGAGTCGTTTCCCTAATTTCTCTTTCTACAGTTGCATTGTTAGTGTATAAGAAAGCAACTGATTTCTGTGCATTGATTTTGTATCCTGACACATTACTGAATTGCTGTATGAGTTCTAGTAATTTGGGGCTGGACTCTTTTGGGTTTTCCTCATAAAGTGTCATGTCATCTGCAAAGAGAGAGAGTTTGACTTCTTCTTTGCCAATTTGAATACCTTTTATTTCTTTTTGTTTTCTGATTGCTGTTGCTAGGACTTATAATACTATGTTGAACAATAGTGGCGAGAGTGGGCATCGTTGTTGTGTTCCTGATCTTAAGGAAAAGGCTCTCAGGTTTTCCCCATTGAGGATGATACTTGCTGTGGGTTTTTCATATATGCATTTTATGAACTTGAGGAATATTCCCTCTATCCCCACACTGTGAAGAGTTTTAATCAGGAAAGGATGTTGTATTTTGTCAAATGCTTCTTCTGCATCATTTGAGAGGACCATACGGTTCTTCTCCCTCATCTTATTAATGTGTTCTATCACATTGAATGATTTGCAAATGTTGAACCACCCTTGCATCCTGGGGATAAATCCCACTTGGTCGTGGTGGATGATCCTTTTAATGTACTGTTGGATCCTATTAGATAGGATTTTGTTGAGGATTTTGGAATCCATATTCATCAGGGATATTGGTCTGAAATTCTCCTTTTTGATGGGGTCTTTTTTTGGCTTAGGGATTAAGGTAATGCTGGCCTCATAGAATGAGTCTGGAAGCTTTCCTTCTATTTTTTGAAACAGCTTCAGGAGAATAGGTATTATTTCTTCTTTGAATGTTTGGTAGAATTCCCCAGGAAATCCATCAGGCCCTGGACTCTTGTTTTTTGGGAGGTTTTTGATCACTCCTTCAATCTCGTTCCGGGTTATTGGCCTATTCAGGTTGTCAATTTCTTCCTATCTCAGTTGGGAGTTTATAGGTTTCCAGGAAGGCATCCATTTTATCCAGATTGCTTAGCTTGTTGGCATATAGTTGTTGATAATAAGTTCTAATAATTGTTTCTATATCCTTGGTGTTTGTCGTGATCTCTCCCCTTTCATTCATAATTTTATTAATTTGCATCCTTTCTCTTTTCTACTGGAAAGGTCTGGCCAGTGGTTTATCAATCTTATTAATTCTTTCAAAGAACCAACTTCTAGTTTCCTTGATCTAATCTACTGAGTTTCTGGTTTCTAATTCATTGATCTCTGCTCGAATCTTAATTTTCTCTTCTAATGTGTGGCGTAGGCATCGTTTGTTGCTTTTTCTCCAGTTCTTTAAAGTGTAGAATTAGTTGGTGAATTCGGGATTTTCCTTTTTTTTTTTTTTTGAGTGAGATTTGGATGGCTATGTATTTCCCCCTTAGGACAGCCTTTGCTATATCCCATAGGTTTTGGACCGATGTGTTTTCATTCTCATTGGTTTCCATGAATTATTTAAGTTGTTCTTTTTTTTTTTAATTCTTTTTTTTTCTTTTTTTATTCTTATGTTAATCCCCATACATTACATCATTAGTTTTAGATGTAGTGTTCCATGATTCATTGTTTGTGCATAACACCCAGTGCTCCATACAGAATGTGCCCTCCTCAATACCCATCATCAGGCTAACCCATCTTACCACCCCCCTCCCCTCTAGAATCCTCAGCTTGTTTTTCAGAGTCCATCGTCTCTCATGGTTCGTCTACCCCTCCGATCTCCCACCCTTCATTCTTCCCCTCCTGCTACCTCCTTCTTCTTCTTTTTTTTTTCTTTTTTTTTTTCTTTATGCCTCTTTCATTTTATTTTATTTTATTTTATTTTTTTACTTTTTTTTTTATTCTTTTGTTAATCCCCATACATTACATCATTAGTTTTAGATGAACTGTTCCATGATTCATTGTTTGTGCACAACACCCAGTGCTCCATGCAGAACGTGCCCTCCTCAATACCCACCACCAGGCTAACCCATCCTCCCACCCTCCTCCCCTCTAGAACCCTGTTTGTTTTTCAGAGTCCATCGTCTCTCATGGTTCGTCCACCCCTACGATTTACCCCCCCTCATTCTTCCCCTCCCGCTACCTTCTTCTTCTTCTTCTTCTTCTTTTTTTTTCTTAACATATATTACATTATTTGTTTCAGAGGTACAGATCTGAGATTCAACAGTCCTGCACAATTCACAGTGCTTACCAGAGCACACACCCTCCCCAGTGTCCATCACCCAGTCATCCCATCCCTCCCACCCCACCCCCCACTCCAACAACCCTCAGTTTGATTCCTGCGATTAAGAATTCCTCATATCAGTGAGATCATATGATACATGTCTTTCTCTTTTTGACTTATTTCACTCAACATAATACCCTCCAGTTCCATCCAAGTCGTTGCAAATGGCAAGATCTCATTCCTTTTGATGGCTGCATAATATTCCATTGTATATATATACCACATCTTCTTTATCCATTCATCTGTTGATGGACATCTTGGCTCTTTCCACAGCTTGGCTATTGTGGACATTGCTGCTATAAACATCGGGGTACACGTACCCCTTCGGATCCCTACTTTTGTATCTTTGGGGTAAATACCCAGTAGTGCAATTGCTGGATCATATGGTAGCTCTATTTTCAACTTTTTGAGGAACCTCCATACAGTTTTCCAGAGTGGCTGCACCAGCTTGCATTCCCACCAACAGTGTAGGAGGGTTCCCCTTTCTCCGCATCCCTGCCAACATCTGTCATTTCCTGACTTGTTAATTTTAGCCATTCTGACTGGTGTGAGGTGGTATCTCATTGAGGTTTTGATTTGGATTTCCCTGATGCCGAGCGTTATTGAGCACTTTTTCATGTGTCTGTTGGCCATTTGGATGTCTTCTTTGGAAAAATGTCTGTTCATGTCTTCTGCCCATTTCTTGATTGGATTCTTTGTTCTTTGGGTGTTGAGTTTGATGAGTTCTTTATAGATTTTGGATACTAGCCCTTTATCTGATATGTCATTTGCAAATATCTTCTCCCATTCTGTCGGTTGTCTTTTGGTTTTGTTGACTGTTTCCTTTGCTTTGCAAAAGCTTTTTATCTTGATGAAGTCCCAATAGTTCATTTTTGCCCTTGCTTCCCTTGCCTTTGGCCATGTTTCTAGGAAGAAGTTGCTTCGGCTGAGGTCAAAGAGGTTGCTGCCTGTGTTCTCCTTTAGGATTTTGATGGACTCCTGTCTCACATTGAGGTCTTTCAACCACTTGGAGTCTATTTTTGTGTGTGGTGTAAGGAAATGGTCCAGTTTCATTCTTCTGCATGTGGCTATCCAATTTTCCCAACACCATTTGTTGAAGAGACTGTCTTTTTTCCATTGGACATTCTTTCCTGCTTTGTCAAAGATGAGTTGACCATAGAGTTGAGGGTCCATTTCTGGGCTCTCTATTCTGTTCCACTGATCTATGTGTCTGTTTTTGTGCCAGTACCATGCCGTCTTGATGATGACAGCTTTGTAATAGAGCTTGAAGTCCGGAATTGTGATGCCGCCGGCTTTGCTTTTCTTTTTCAATATTCCTCTGGCTATGCGGGGTCTTTTCTGGTTCCATACAAATTTTAGGATTATTTGTTCCATTTCTTTGAAAAAAGTGGATGGTATTTTGATGGGGATTGCATTGAATGTGTAGATTGCTCTAGGTAGCATTGACATCTTCACAATATTTGTTCTTCCAATCCATGAGCATGGAACGTTTTTCCATTTCTTTGTGTCTTCCTCAATTTCTTTCATGAGTATTTTATTGTTTTCTGAGTATAGATCCTTTGTCTCTTTGGTTAGATTTATTCCTAGGTATCTTATGGTTTTGGGTGCAATTGTAAATGGGATGGACTCCTTAATTTCTCTTTCTTCTGTCTTGTTGTTGGTGTATAGGAAAGCCACTGACTTCTGTGCATTGATTTTATATCCTGCCACTTTACTGAATTCCCGTATGAGTTCTAGCAGTTTTGCGGTGGAGTCTTTTGGGTTTTCCACATAAAGTATCATATCATCTGCAAAGAGTGAGAGTTTGACTTCTTCTTTGCCAATTCGGATGCCTTTGATTTCTTTTTGTTGTCTGATTGCTGTGGCTAGGACTTCCAATACTATGTTGAATAGCAGTGGTGATAGTGGACATCCCTGCCGCGTTCCTGACCTTAGGGGGAAAGCTCTCAGTTTTTCCCCATTGAGAATGATATTTGCTGTAGGTTTTTCATAGATGGCTTTTATGATATTGAGGTATGTACCCTCTATCCCTATACTCTGAAGAGTTTTGATCAAGAAAGGATGCTGTACTTTGTCAAAAGCTTTTTCTGCATCTATTGAGAGGATCATATGATTCTTGTTCTTTCTTTTGTTAATGTATTGTATCACATTGATTGATTTGCAGATGTTGAACCAACCTTGCAGCCCAGGGATAAATCCCACTTGGTCATGGTGAATAATCCTTTTAATATACTGTTGGATCCTATTGGCTAGTATTTTGGTGAGAATTTTTGCATCCATGTTCATCAGGGATATTGGTCTGTAATTCTCCTTTTTGATGGGGTCTTTGTCTGGTTTTGGGATCAAGGTAATGCTGGCCTCATAAAATGAGTTTGGAAGTTTTCCTTCCGTTTCTGTTTTTTGGAACAGTTTCAGAAGAATAGGTATTAATTCTTCTTGAAATGTTTGGTAGAATTCCCCTGGGAAGCCATCTGGCCCTGGGCTTTTGTTTTTTGGGAGATTTTTGATGACTGCTTCAATTTCCTTCGTGGTTATAGGTCTGTTCAGGTTTTCTATTTCATCCTGGTTCAGTTTTGGTAGTTGATACATCTCTAGGAATGCATCCATCTCTTCCAGGTTATCTAATTTGCTGGCATAGAGTTGCTCATAATATGTTCTTATAATTGTTTGTATTTCTTTGGTGTTGGTTGTGATCTCTCCTCTTTCATTCATGATTTTGTTGATTTGGGTCATTTCTCTTCTCTTTTTGATCAGTCTGGCCAGGGGTTTATCAATCTTGTTAATTCATTCAAAGAACCAGCTCCTAGTTTCGTTGATCTGTTCTGCTGTTCTTTTAGTTTCTATTTCATTGATTTCTGCTCTGATCTTTATGATTTCTCTTCTCCTGCTGAGTTTAGGCTTTATTTGCTGTTCTTTCTCCAACTCCTTTAGGTGTAGGGTTAGGTTGTGTACTTGAGACCTTTCTTGTTTCTTGAGAAAGGCTTGTATTGCTATATACTTTCCTCTTAGGACTGCCTTTGCTGCATCCCAAAGATTTTGCACAGTTGTGTTTTCATTTTCATTGCTTTCCATGTATTTTTTTAATTCTTCTTTAATTTCCTGGTTGACCCATTCATTCTTCAGTAGGATGCTCCTTAGCCTCCATGTATTTGAGTTCTTTCTGACTTTCCTCTTGTGATTGAGTTCTAGTTTCAAAGCATTGTGGTCTGAAAATAGGCAGGGAATGATCCCAATCTTTTGGTACCGGTTGAGACCTGATTTATGACCTAGGATGTGATCTATTCTGGAGAATGTTCCATGGGCACTAGAGAAGAATGTGTATTCCGTTGCTTTGGGGTGGAATGTTCTGAATATGTCTGTGAAGTCCATTTGGTCCAGTGTGTCATTTAAAGTCTTTATTTCCTTGTTGATCTTTTGCTTAGACGATCTGTCCATTTCAGTGAGGGGGATGTTAAAGTCCCCCACTATTATTGTATTGTTGTCGATGTGTTTCTTTGCTTTTGTTATTAATTGCCTTATATAATTGGCTGCTCCCATGTTAGGGGCATATATATTTATAATTGTTAGATCTTCTTGTTGGATAAATCCTTTAAGTAGGATATAGTGTCCTTCCTCATCTCTTATTACAGTCTTTGGTTTAAAATCTACTTTGTCTGATATAAGGATTGCCACCCCAGCTTTCTTTTGGTGTCCATTAGCATGGTAAATGGTTTTCCACCCCCTCACTTTCAATCTGGGGGTGTCTTTGGTTCTAAAATGAGTCTCTTGCAGACAGCATATCGATGGGTCTTGTTTTTTAATCCAGTCTGATAGCCTGTGTCTTTTGATTGGGGCGTTTAGCCCATTTACATTCAGGGTAACTATTGAAAGATAGGAATTTAGTGCCATTGTATTGCCTGTAAGGTGACTGTTACCATATATTGTCTGTGTTCCTTTCTGGTCTATGTTGCTTTTAGGGTCTCTCTTTGCTTAGAGGACCCCTTTCAAGATTTCCTGTAGGGCTGGTTTTGTGTTTGCAAATTCCTTTAGTATTTGTTTGTCCTGGAAGCTTTTTATCTCTCCTTCAATTTTCAATGACAGCCTAGCTGGATAGAGTATTCTTGGCTGCATATTTTTCTCATTTAGTGCTCTGAATATATCCTGCCAGTCCTTTCTGTCCTGCCAGGTCTCTGTGGATAGGTCTGTTGCCAATCTAATGTTTCTGCCATTGTAGGTTACATATCTCTTCTCCCGAGCTGCTTTCAGGATTTTCTCTTTGTCTATGAGACTCGTAAGTTTTACTATTAGATGTCGGGGAGTTGACCTATTTTTATTGATTTTGAGAGGGGTTCTCTGTGCTTCTTGGATTTTCATGCCTGTTTCTTTCCCCAAATTAGGGAAGTTCTCTGCTATAATTTGCTCCATTATACCTTCTGGCCCTCTCTCTCTTTCTTCTTCTTCTGGGATCCCAATTATTCTAATGTTGTTTCGTCTTATGGTATCGCTTATCTCTCGAATTCTGCCCTCATGATCCAGTAGTTGTTTATCTCTCTTTTTCTCAGCTTCTTTATTTTCCATCATTTCATCTTCTATATTACTGATTCTCTCTTCTGCCTCATTTATGCTAGCAGTTAGCACCCCCATTTTTGATTGCACCTCATTAATAGCCTTTTTGATTTCTACTTGGTTGGATTTTAGCTCTTTTACTTCTCCAGAAAGGGTTTCTCTAATAACTTCCATATTTTTTTCAAGCCCAGCTAGTATCTTTAAAGTGATGATTCTGAACTCTAGATCTGACATCGTACTAACGTCCGTATTGAGTAGGTCCCTGGCAGTCGGTACTACCTCTTGTTCTTTTTGTTGAGGTGATTTTTTCCGTCTTGTCATTTTTTGCAGAGGAGAATAGATTATTGAGAGAACAAAATGCTAGCAGAGTAACCACGTCCCCAGAAAATATGCTCTAAACAAATCAGAAAAGACCTGAAGCAGTGGGATAAGAAAGGGAAAGAGAGAAAAAAGAAAAAAAAAAAGATAAAAACAAAAATAAACAAAACAAAACAACAACAGCAAAAGGAAAACCAGAATGTGATCAAATATGATCTATATGGTATATAGGTCAGTACCACACACTAGATTTGGGGTGTATTTTGGTCTTTTTGAAGAAAGTGCCTCCCAAATTTTTAAAGAAAGAAAAACTTATATATGTACAAAAATAAGGGTTGATATGATGAAGGGATGGAATATGACTGTAAAAATGGAAATTATAAAAAATGTTATAAAAGGAATTGATAAGAAGTTGTTTGAAAAAAGAAAGAAGAGGATTTCAAAAAAGAAAAAAGAAAAAGAAAAAAAAAGGGAGAGGATGTGATCAGGCAGGGGAATAGAAAGCACCATATACTAGAGATTTAGGGTATACTTTAATCTGTTAGAAGAAACTATCTCAAAATTTTAAAGAGAGAACAACTTATATATATAAGCCAAAAATATGGGTAACTACTATGAAGGGATAGAATATGACTCTAAAAATGAAAAATAAAAACTTTTTTTTTTTAAAGGGATTGATAAGATGTTGGTTGAAAAAGGGAAAAAGAAAAATTCAAAAAGAAATAATAAGACAAAAAGACAGTTAAAAAAAATTAACTTTAAAAGACTAAAGAATCATGGTAAAAAAGCCATGAATTCTATGTGCAGTAGTCCCCTAGCACTGGAGTTCTGCGGTTCTCATTGATCGGTAAACTTGGTCTTGGCTGGCTGTTCTCGCTGATCTTCTGGGGAGGGGCCTGTTGCCGTGGTTTCCAAATGTCTCTGCCGGAGGCGGAAGTGCCCCGCCCTTGCCCCCTCCCGGCTAAGTAATCTGCTCGGGTTTGCTCTCCGGGGCTTTTGTTCCCTGCGAGCTTCCCGTACAGCTTTGGAGGCGGAGAGTGAAAATGGCGGCCTCCCAATCTCTGCCCCAGAGGAGCCGAGAACTCGGGGCCCCGCTCCTCAGTGAGCCCCCAGAGAAAAGCCGTCAGTCACTCCCGTCTCCCCGGGGCTCCGGCCGCACTCCGTGCTCGCCCGCCCTGCGACCGCGTGCCTCTATCTCTGGCACCGGACCCCGGGTGGAGTCTCCAAACCCAGCAGATCCCCGCAGTGCGCTCCCGCGCGGCTCCTCCCAGGGGAGGAAGGTGAGTCTCCCCGGATCTGCCGCTTGTTGGGTCCCTGCTGGAGGAGCAGGGGCCCGACTGTGCCGCGGATCACGGTGTATGGCAACCCCGAGCTGAGAGCCCGCGCCTGGGCTCCGCCTCTGCAGCCGGCTTCCCTGCTCCGATACCTGGGAGCTCTGCCGCACTCAGGCACCCCTGGTCTTTCTGCGACCCCAAGGGTCCTGAGACCACACTGTCCCGGAGGGATCCACCCCCCGCTTAGCCACCAGAGTGACGTCCCTCAGTGGAGCAGACTTTTAAAAGTTCCGATTTTGTGCTCCCCGGTTCTATCACTTGCCAGAAGCGGCCGACGGGGGCCACTCCCCCGCCGTCTATCCTCCCGAATATCGCCTCGGATTCACTTCTCCGCACGTCCTACCTTCCAGAAAGTGGTCGCTTTTCTGATGAGAGTGTTGTTGCTATTCTTTCCTTCGATCTCCTGTTGAGTTTGTAGGTGTTCAGAATGGTTTGATCCCTATCCAGCTGAATTCCTGAGAGGAGACGAAATCCAGGTCTCCTACTCCTTCACCATCTTGCTCCGCCTCCTAAGTTGTTCTTTGATTTCCTGGTTGACCCAGACATTCTTGAGCAGAGTGGTCTTTAGCTTCCAAGTGTTTGAATTTCTTCCAAATTTTTCTTGTGATTGAGTTCCAGTTTTAAAGCATTATGGTCTAAGAATATGCAGGGAATAATCTCAATCTTTTGGTATCAGTTGAGACCTGATTTGTGACCCAGTATGTGGTCTATTCTGGAGAAAGTTCCATGTGTGCTCGAGAAGAATGAGTATTCTGTTGTTTTAGGGTGGAATGTTCTGTATATATCTATGAGGTCCATTTGGTCCAGTGTATCATTCAAAGCTCTTGTTTCTTTGTTGATTTTCTGCTTAGATGATCTGTCCATTGCTGAGAGTGGAGTATTGAGGTCTCCTACAATTAACGTACCGTTATCAATATGACTGTTCATTTTGGTTAACAGTTGGCTTATGTAGATGGCTGCTTCCATGTTGGGGGTGTAGATATTTACAATTGTTAGATCTTCTTGTTGGATAGACCCTTTAAGAATGATATAGTGTCCTTCTGTGTCTCTAATTACAGACTTTAGTTTAAAATCTAATTTGTCTGATACAAGAATTACTACCCCAGCTTTCTTTTGGGGTCCACTGGCATGGAAGATGGATCTCCATCCCTTCACTTTCAGTCTGGATGTACCTTTAGGTTCAAAATGAGTCTCTTGTAGACAGTATATGGATGGGTCCTGTCTTTTTATCCAATCTGCAACCCTGTGCCGTTTTATGGGAGCATTTAGGCCGTTTATGTTGAGAGTGATTATTGAAAGATATGAATTAATTGTCATCATGTTGCCTGTGAAGACCTTGTTTTTATAGATTGTCCCTGTAAATTTCTTTTCTATATAACTTTTGGGGGTCTTTCCCCTTTTATAGAACCCCCCTTAATATTTCTTGCAGGGCTGGCTTAGTGGTCACATATTCTTTCAGTTTCTGCTGGTCTTGGAAGCTCTGCATTTCTCCATCCATTCAAAATGACAGCCTTGCTGGATAAAGTATTCTTGGCTGCATGCCTTGTCAGGCCTTTCTGGCTTGCCAGGTCTCTGTGGATAGGTTTGTCATTATTCTCATGTTCCCCCCTCTCTACTTAAGGAATTTCTTCCACCTAACTGCCCTTAAGATGTTTTCCTTGGTTCTAAGAATTGCAAGTTTTACTGTTACATGCCGGGGTGTTGGCCTGTTTTCCTTGATCTTGGGAGGCGTCCTCTCTGCCTCTAGGATGCAAATGTTTGTTTCATTTTGCAGATTAGGGAAGTTCTCAGCTACAATTTGCTCTAATATATCTTCTCTCTCTCTCCACCCCTCAGGGATTCCAATAATTCTGACATTGGAACACTTCATGGTGTCACTTATTTCTTTGATTCTGTTTTCATGGATTCTGAGTTGTTTTTCCCTGGCCTCCTCTTTTCCCTTTTTTTCTACTAGATGGTCTTCCAGGTCGCTTATTCGTTCTTCTGCCTCACTTACCCTAGCTGTTAGATTATCTAGATTAGATTGGATCTCATTGATAGCATTTTTAAATTCTGCCAATTCAGCTTTCATTTCTGCCCTTAGAGATTCTATGTTGCCATTAATTGATTTCTCCATTCTAGCTATTGTATCCACAATTGCTAGCCTGAATTCCATCTCCCGATATCATGGTTATATCTGCATCCATTTGTAAATTTGCAGCATAAGTCATAATCTCTAAGTCTTTTCTATTTTGGGGGTTTCTCCTCCTTGTCATTCTGTTGATGGGTGGTTGAGGGAATGTATAGAGTCCAAATTATTGACGAGAACCCAAGCAGATGCACCTGTTTTCTAGGGATCTTAGGGTTGCTGTCCTCTTGTTTTCCCAGCCTGTCTTCTGGGGGAGGGGCCTTCCGCACTGTTACTCAGGGAACCCTGTTTGGGCAGAGTTGCCCTGTCCCCCTGTGGTAGGGGATGGGCTCAGTGGGAGCCGGTTTTGGGGGGCTTTTTTTCTCTGGTGGCTTTCCACATTTCTTCCGAGAGAGTAGAAGAGACTGTTTCCAACCCTCTGCCTCAGAGCAGAGAGTTTGCAGACTGTTCTTCAGTGAGCTCTCCAGGCCACACTATCTCCGTTTCTGTCTGTGCTGCTATAAACTGCAGTCCTGGGTTGTGCGCCCCTCAGCAGTGCTCCCAGTTCTCGTCTCCAGGTCGGGCCCATCTCTGCCCTTTGTGCTTCTAAAACTGCCAGCCACCCCCAGTTCCCACGTGCAGCCCCACTGCTCCAGTTTCTGTCTGGGGGCTGGCCCTAAAGTCCTTTCCTCGCCACTACTGGTCTGCAAGTCTGTGCCCAGTCCCCAGCGCAGGAGGCTACCGCTCACTGGCAGTATAGGATCCCCATGGCCAGGCTCCCTCCTGCTGCCCTTTATCCTCCGATATCTGCCCCGGGATCACAGTACCTCAAAACCAACCACCTGAGATATTCTATTTGTAGAGATCCAGATCTTCTTACATCTCAAGCTGATTTCGTGGGTGTTCAGAGTGGTCTGGTAGATATGCAGCTCAATTCTGGGACTGGTTGGAATAGGGTCTCCTACTCCTCCACCATCTTCCCCCCCCCCCCCCCTGGCCCCGCAGCAGATCCCTTTTATACTCTGCTGGTAAGACAGCTTTCCTGGAAAGCAATTTGGCAAAAGCCTCTAAATGTCTATTTTTGGGGGGAGGGGGCATCCTTTTTGATACAGTAGTACCAGTTCCAAGAACTTACTCTAGCTGTTTCATTGTGGAAGTGTGTAATTGTTTCAAAGATAGTAATAAGTAATAAAATAATAATCTTAAGAATAAAAAACATGAGTCATAATAATAAAACATTAATGAAATTGATTTTTAAACTAAATGATATTTAAGCTTGTATAGGCCAGGCATATAATTTTAATTCTTATGACAACTCTGAGGTAGGTACTCCCATCATCTTCATGTTATGGATGAAAAAGTGAGGTCCAGAGAGGTTAAATAGCTTGTTCAAGGTCATGAACTAGTAAACAGCAGTGCCAAGATATAAACTCTTGTCCACATGTCTCCTAAAGCATTGCTTTTTTATAAATTGAAGTATAGTTAACATACAGTGTTATATTGGTTTCAAGTATACAATCCAGTGATTCAACAATTCGACACATTACTCAGTGCTCATCACGATAAGTGAACTCTTAATTCCCTTCATCTGTTTTCCACATCCCCCCACCTACCTCTCCTCTGACAACCACCAGTTTGTTCTTTGTGTGTTAGAGTCTGGTGTTTTTCTCTTTTTTCCCCTTTGTTCATTTGTTTTATTTCTTAAATTCCATGTATGAGTGAAATCATATGGTATTTGTCTTTCTCTGTCTGACTTATTTCACTTAACACTCTCTAGGTCCATCCTTGTTGTGCGCTTGCTTTTTTTTTTAATAAATATTTTTTAAGATTTTATTTATTTATTCGTCAGAGAGTGAGAGAGTGAGAGAGAGCACAAGTGGGGCGGGGAGCAGTAGGCAGAAGGAGAAGCAGACTCCCCCTGAGCAGGGAGCCTGATGTGGGACTCAATCCCAGGACCCTGGGGTCACGACCTGAGCCCAAGACAGATGGTTAACCAACTGAACCACCCAGGCGTCCCTGTAGCCTTGCTTTTTTTATCCACTGTCTTATCCAGCCTTTGAACTGTATGACTGTTGGTAGGGTATTGGTTTCACAAATTTGAGTTCATCTGTACAGTGGAGTAATGATAACTTACTACTATTACTTTAGAATGAGCACTTCCTGTGTGCTGGGCTGTGTGTTAAGCATAGGCATATTACCTCTTTGTAACCACCCAACACAGTTATATGATACATGACAACCTTTGTTTACATTTGTAAAGAAGTAAGTCTCAGAGAACTTTCACAAATTCATACAGCTCATACTTCACTGTTCTAAAAAAATTAACCCTAAGTATTTATAACAGTTCAGTCAGAAACTAGAAGGCACTCTAGGTATTTCTTTTACTATTGGTTTAGGAATTGAACACAAGATGTCATATATTATTTCAAGCACAGGATTTTTTAAAAAAAGATTTAGAGAGAGAGCATGCACACGAGTGGAAGGAGGGGCAGAGGGAGAGGAAGAGAGAGAATCCTCAAGCACACTCCCCACTGAGCATGGAGCGTGATGTGGGGCTTGATCCCAGGACCCTGAGATTATGACCTGAGCCAGTCGTCTAATTGACTGAGCCGCCCAGACGCCCCCACAGGATTTTCTTTATGTTGGCTGATTTTTTTTTTTATTCAATGTTGGCTGCTTTTTTTTTTTAATGTGGATAAATTTATTGAATGAAAGAGTGAATTCAATCTCCTTCCCAAGTCTCTGTATTTTGGTCAGTTTTACATCCTTAGTAGGAAGACTTCTGTTTTAAACAAGATGGAATAATTCTTTTCCTAACTAAGGTCTAGGAGCATCCACTGAGTGAAGAGTTAGCTCCAGAGAGACACTGGTGAAGCATCAAAGCAGCCTTTAGGTGGTGTAGACTGTGTCCTGCTTCCACTGCTAATGGTCACATCCCCATAGGTAGGAGAGAGGACCTGCCAGCAACTCTTCCCCAACATGTTTTGTTAACAAAACGTCCCGTGAAAGGGACCTATGTCTAAATTACTTTGGTCAAGGCTGGTTGGAATGAATTTTCCAACAGAACATAATTACTATGGGGCCCTTAATATGTTAATATAATCTCCAGAAGCCCTATGGGTGAGTGGGCAGCATTTACCAGGTATTTGACGATGGAATACTTTTCTCAAAGTCATACCAAGAATTAGGGTTCCTTGGAGCACAGTTTGGGTTTTGGGGAACACGAGGAAAGACAAGGGGTAGGTGTTAAATAAATCATAATTTGGATTTTCAAAGGGCTTTCATGGCCAATTTTTCTGGCTTTCACAAAAAAAGAACACTAGCTAAGTAACTGTACTGTAATACAGGCAGCATTACGGAGGAAGGAGATCTGGCCCTAGAGTGATGGCCCTTGGATCTGGTCCCAGGGGCAGTGGTAGGAAGATCACCAAGGTCTCAGCTACCTGGGGTTCCTCATCCATCCAGGTGCTCTCAGAAGCCCTCCAAATCTCTACTACTAAGACTCTGGGAAATAAGGTTACTCTTTGTCTTATGATCACTGGGTGCCATTCACCTCTGTAGGTAAGTATTATTTCTGCTGATGCTTAGGCTTTGCAAGGTAGATCTTTGTTCTTGTTTATTTTAGCAGCAAATGTTGCATTGAGCCCCATTTATGGGCGCAACACTGTTCGTGGAGTGGAGATGCAGAGACAAACAAGACACAGTGCCTACTCTCATGGAGCTGGCAGCAGAGATGGGGAGAAAGTTAAACAAAAAAGCCAAAGATACATAGTAATACATACTTTAACAGAAGTGTGCATTATGTGCATCACAACAGAGGACAGGACCTCCCCCCCACCAAAGGACAGGAGACCAGGTTGGGCCTTCCAAGGAACTTATGCTTCAATGGACCTAGGAAGGGAGTGTAACTAGTTACCAGCTGATAAGATATGCTGGGGACTGTACTGCATGGAGCACTGGGTGTTATATGAAAACAATGAATCATGTATCACTACATCAAAAACTAATGATGTATTGTATGGTGACTAACATAACATAATAAAATTAAATTAAAACAAAACAAAAAAAAGATACGCTGGAGACTGAGGTTGATGTTGGAAGGACTTGCCAGGTAGAAGAAGCTACATATACAAAGGTCCAGGAGGCAGGAAGAAGCTTGGGCTCTTTAGGGAACAAGTAGATAATTGAGGGTAAGCAAGAATCTGAGATGGATGAGACGTGGAAAGGTAGGTATGCTTATGTATCATATCGTATTGGGGTTTTAGTCTGTCAGTGCAGAAGGGAGTCATTATATTACTGTAGGCAAGGGAATGAGTCACATGATCTGATTAGCATTTTAGAAAGATAGTTACTGTGGTTTTGTGGGATTCAGGCTAGAGGAGATGAAGCTGCAAGGAGACTTCTTAGAAGACTAGTCCAGGATTTAATAATGATAGTGAAAAACGCTAACATTTATTGAGCACTTTTGTGAGAGGCACTGATGTAAGCTTTTACTGTCTCATTTCATACAATTTTAACTATGGCCATGGCACGTACTATCATTGAAAAGTAGTGTACACTTTGGAAAGCTGAAGTCTGGCATGGTTAGATAATTTGCCTAAGGTCACACAGATGACATGTGTTGGAAACCAGATTTTAACAAAGGCTGATGGATTGCAAATAATAGTTTTAATTATTATGCCACAATGCCTTCTAAGAAGTTTTTCATAATGGTGGCTGACATTTGAATGTTAACTTTATAGAAGTACTTTGCTCAACCGTTTACATTATTTCATCTAATCCAAATGACAGATGATGGATATGCAGTTGAGGGCTGTGGCAGTGGGCATGGAAGCAAGGGGCTTCAGGCAGGACTGGTGTGCCTTGGGGACATACTCACTTTGGGAGGATGAATCTAGTTTTCTAACTGGGACTACCGGGTGACATTCATGAGGATTGGGAAGAGGAGTAGGAAGAGGTTTTGTCAGGAATTTCTGAGTTGGTTTTGGGCACGTGAAGCGTGAGGAACCAGAAGCACATCCACATGGAGATGTCCAGTAGGGATTTGGAATCAGGAGTCACTGGCGTGGGGGTGGACGTGGAGGCCAGACACCAGGATAATGAACACACAAGAATTCCTCTCCATGGAGCGTGGCCCAGATGGTGGCATCAGTACTTATTAGTTGTATGTGCTTGTTATGTGTGAGCATGACCCAGCGGGAGGGTTGACTGTCTTTGAGCCATCTCACACTCTGCCTACCCGCCCCAACTCTTGCTCCTGTATTTGCTCTCCTGAAATCTCTAGGAGAAAGACTTCCCATCCTGCTCTCCTCTGAGCCAACTGCTGGCTTCTTAAACGGCTCTCCTAAATAATGGGCAGAGCTGCCAGATACTTACAGTATTGTAGATACTCTTGTAATGGTTTATGGCTGCTGCTGGTTATTGTCATAACATATTTTAGCTGATGTTATTTTTAACTAAAATGTACACCCTCAGGCTGTACAAAGGGGACTCTTGTAGCAGTGTAATCTCTGCAACAAATCTTAGAGGGTGAAAATAGAAGCTTGCAAATTTGGTTGCAGAGGGAAAGAGGATGTTGCAGTAAATGCCTTGGAGAAGGTCCAAAATTTTAAAGCAAAGAAAGTGGTTCCTATCCAGTTGTAAAATAAAAATTGTATGCATGACGCCTGTCTTGCAGTTTTGGAAATCACTAATCTTTTAGGAAAATACTGGTTATAGATATTATTAAATGCCAGAGGTAGCATTTAGCATCTACTGTTCTTTGATGTTGCCAAGCTACTTTGAAGGGAACTTGGGTTTTGGCTTTTTTTTTTTCTCTCTTATGCTCTGTCAGCAGAGTAGGTTCTAAATCCCTAAAATCTTTGCCATTCTTTAGGCCCCTTAAGACCAAAGGTTGTGGGTGCCTGGGTGGCTCAGTCGTTAAGCGTCTGCCTTCGGCTCAGGTCATGATCCCAGGGTCCTGGGATCGAGTCCCACATCGGGCTCCCTGCTCGGCAAGAAGCCTGCTTCTCCCTCTCCCATTCCCCCTGCTTGTGTTACTGCTCTCGCTATCTCTCTCTGTGTCAAATAAATAAATAAAATCTTAAAAAAAAAAAAAAGACCAAAGGTTGTGTCTTGTTCACCTATGTGTCCATCCAAGTGCTTCCTATGGAATGTTCTAGAAACAATTTCTATGTCAAAATGGACTCTTTCCAAATTTTCCATCACTATTTATCCACACAGCAATTAGTGGTTATTTTTGGCTGCTAGGAGGCATATTTACTGCAACATTGTGCTTTTAGCCCCAGTGAGTAAGGTCTTATATAATTTTATTTTAAGCTTATATTCACAGTTTTATTTTTCACCACAAAGGTTATTTGTCCTACAACAACATCATTTCTTTTTCTTCCTCTTAAGACCTTAAGAACTTGTCTACACAGCTATTTATAATTTCCGTCAGACTTACGACAAAGATTTAAGAGAAACCTTCAGAAGCCTTTTTCCATCTGAGTTATGGAAGGGTGTCAACCAGTGACTGACATTCGAGGGGTACATTTCTTAGTAGAGGCTTGCTTGTCCTTGGGGAGGAGCCAGTGGAGATGCTGGAGGTCATGTTGGTCTTCCTCAGCAGCGACCACCCATACAAGAGGGAACATTCTCACTAGGGGATTCATTCAGAGTGCTAGAGGACACTTGCAGGTTTTGCATTAACTTTTGGCTGTCTCTACACCTACATGCTTTCATGTCATCATTGCTTTTGGTCACCAAGTCTTTTCAGCTGGTGTGGGCCATACAGCATGTTGGGGTATCCTTTAGTGTGCTCAGTGATTTGCTTCATGGAGAGAGGGTTGCAGGCTTTCCTACTTCATGTGTCCTGGAAACCTTCAAATTTTCAAGTGCACAGACCAAATCTGTATCTGCATCTTATCGGAGGAAGGAGAGTGGGGGTGTTCCCTGCCTAGAGAGAAACTGTACTATGAAATACCATGCTGACTTTTGTACTTACTCCTCAAGGATTTACTTCCATCACCTCACACATCTTTTATTTTGTCCTCCTCTCATAGTTGAAACCAGAACTGATGCCCTTAAATCTAACAAGCATCTAGTTGAGTCTAGATGGTTGCAGCTTTCAGTTTCATGAAAACTTTCCTTTGTGGAGTCATGGGCATTGAGTTTTATGAGATGCATTTTGCTTGTAAGGAAAATTTCATATCCCCTAGTGACAAAAGCCAAGACACCAACTGGGCCAGGTCTCAGCTTCCAGCCGGTAGGGAGGGTTTGGTGCCAGAGGGGGAGCTTCTCCAAGTCACCAGCCAAAGAATGCATTATGGACTCTTCTCAGCCCTGCACTGTCTCCACCCAGCATGCACTGTCCCCTCCATGGTTTGAAGGAGGAGCAGAGCAGAGACTGGAAAAGACTTGGTGATACTTTCCATCTCCGTGTTGCACAAGGACACTTTATATCCTTCCTGCTATTTAACAACCATAGTTTTTGCAACACGCACCAAATGTACATCTAATGGAAATTCTGACCCGCAGAGTTAAGAACTCTAAGCTTTCTGAGAGTTCTGATTTAAAACTGTATATGTTGCTTTTTTTTTTTTTTTTTTTTTAAGATTTTGTTTATTTGACAGAGAGAGACACAGCGAGAGAGGGAACACAAGCAGGGAGAGTGGGAGAGGGAGAAGCAGGCTTCCCACTGGGCAGGGAGCCCGATGCGGGGCTCGATCCCAGGACCCTGGGATCATGACCTGAGCCGAAGGCAAACACTTAACCGACTGAGCCACCCAGGCACCCCAAAAACTGTATATATAGCTTTTAATAACTTTAGAAAAAGAAAAACTTTTTCTTTCTTTTTTCTTTCGAAAACAGGCCACTTAAACTACTTCCAGCTGTTTTGCATTAGAATCCTGTTAATTTTGCTTCAGCCTACTTCTGTGGAAGGCTTTATTTCTTATATTTAAAGTCATTTAGGATTAATTTTATTTTTTGAGCTCCGTAGTCTTATGGACGAGTTATTTTGTGTATTTACGGTTCTGTACTGCATCATACGTGATGGCATACATAATAGAACACATTACTATTGTTGTTTTCAGAATAGGACACCTTGTTGATTTTTTTCAAGACTCAGTATCTGCCATTATCATGAAAATAATAGAAAATGCACAATGTAATCAGATACATTAGAGACCCTCACAGGGCAGTTGTGAATACAGATGCGAGTAACAGTCGTGACTTCACGATTTTTCCTTCAATGATTAGTGGGTAACTCAAGGTTTTTCTGTCTTAGAAAAGTAGGGGACACAGGAAGGGGTACCTCACCCATGTCTATCCAACCAGAGTTGTTTTTCTCCAATACTAGGCATGCAAGAAGCCTCGATGAAGCTCACTGAGTCACTGCATGAAGTCTACGAGCCTGACTGGTATGGGCGGGAAGATGTGAAGATGGTTGGCGAGGTAAGAGCCAGGATCACAGACCACAGGAGGCCTGGGGCACTTCTGCCAGGGTTCCAGCACATTCCGCTAAATCATGATGGGGCACCATGTACCCAGAAGACACCGTACTGTTCTGCCATCCAGATCAGCCCAAACTCATACTGATTAGTGAGCCATTATAAAACTAGAGGTATAGAGCTGTGCGTTAAAGGTGATTTTTTTTTTCCAAATAAGAATAGTGTTTTCCCAGCCCTTTCTACACATCTTAGCTCATCTCAGCAGCAGAACTGGCCCAGGGCATGATTATGTACGAACTTCACCCCTGCACCCCTGCTCCCCCCATCCTGTCTTGAAAGCAGGGTTAGGAGGTGTGAAAAGCATCTATTTCACTTCAATGCCACTGGTCCATTTGCTGGTCTGCAGAGCCTAAGGACAGATGTGGTCAGCCTACTAATAGGAAAGTAACTTCCAGAAGCCTTTGTCCCTAGACATGTCTTAACACCTGTAATCCAATTTGCAGCCGAGGGCCATCTGGCTGGTGAGAAGTGAGAAAGTGGGTATTTTCCACTTTGCAGAAGGCCTAATGGGGTAGAGACCAGGAGTGACCTCTGTATGATATTGGGTGAGTTCTTCAACTTCTCAGGCTTTAGCTTCCTCATCTTCAGAATGAGAATAAGAATTGTACCAACTAATAACACATCTAAAGCCTGTGTATTCACATTATTGGCATGATGCTCAGCACATGTAATTATTACTGGTGTTAGCAAACGGCCTGTCAGGGCTTCTTTCTTGTCCAAGGTCTTTGTTAATGAGCGGTGTTTGTCATGACCACTTGACATGAGCTCATTGATGCACATTGAGGCACAGAAGACCTAAGGGGTACGGCCTCCCTGGCTCGGGAGAAGGTCTGATGTGTGATGCACTGACCATCTATGCGATCTTTGGAAAGATGGGTTAACAGTGCAGCCCCAGGCTGTTCCGTGAAAATTCTGACATCCCCACATTGATCTTCATAATCTTTTTAAGAGAAAAAAAAGCCCAGAGATGTATTTATGAGAAAAGTTCTTCTCACCTTTCTTCTATATAAAGACACTGTATCAACATCACGTTCTTAAATGCTTACCTCATATTATACATTTCTGATGAATGGTGTATGATTAAAAATCCATCAAGAAAGGAATTTTTAAGGGAAACTTACATTAATAGCTTTTCAGAGCACCAGGTTACCTTGTGTATGGGACAGATGCCACTGTTGCCATTTGATCCTTCAGAAAATGACTGCTGTCCCAACTTGATCCTTGGAGGGCCTACCAGGATTTTTGGAACTTTTAGTTGCAGATCCAAATATGGGCTCTTCTGCTGGTGAAGGAGCTGAACACTCCATGTTCAGAGCATCTATTCACATCAGAAGATGAGCCTTTTCATATGGAGGATTTAAATTTTTTTGTTAGCATAAATTTCTTGAATTGGGATCTGTAACAATGAGGATCCGTATTTGAAGTGTGAAAAAGAAACAAAAGCAAGTAAGCCCCCCAAAGTGGCTTTCCAAAGATAGAAAGTTATCTCTCTCTCTCTCTCGTAAAAGACTTTGGAGTGAGCAGCCCAGGTATGGGGACATCAGGGGCCCATGTTTGCAATCCTTGCTGTTTCATCCACGTTCAGTATTACTCTCTGAGCACTGGCCATCAGCTCTCATTTTGGCACTCCAGTCAGCAAAAGGAGGAAGCAGGGAAGACTAAACTCATTTTAGGGACACTTCCTGAAAGTTCATCCCTTTGCCCAGACCTTAGCTGTGACACAGGCTGGAAAATGTAGTCTGTATCCTCGGTAGCCTATATTGTTGATTAGAACTGGTAGCCAAGGCTAGGTTGGTTCCTGTGGAGCTAAGTGGGCTGGGAGAGGCTTGTGGGAGACAATCACAAAGCTGAAGAAAGTCAACTGTTGTCTTAAATTCATTATTATAGTAACTGTTTATAGTGGGTGCACCACAGTTGTCACCGCATACAGAAAATTCTGACTGACATTTCCAGAGCTTTTTGGCATTAGAGTCTCTTCTGATTTGTTTAGTGTATATTTATCTGGGGTCATTGTTACCATGTTAGCATTTTGTTCTCTCATTTATCTATTTATCTATTCTCCTCTGGTCAAAATGACAAGACAGAAAAAATTACCTCAAAAAAAAGAACAAGAGGCAGTACTGACCGTCAGGAACCTAATCAATATGGACATTAGTAAGATGTCAGAACTAGAGTTCAGAATGACGATTTTAAAGATACTAGCTGGGATTGAAAAAAGCATGGAAGATATTAGAGAAACCCTTTCTGGAGAAGTAAAAGAATCTAAACCAAGTCAAAACTAAACTAAACTAAACTAAAATCTAACCAGGTCGAAATTAAAAAGGCTATTAATGAGGTGCAATCAAAAATGGAGGCTCTCACTGCTAGGATAAATGAGGCAGAACAGAGAATTAGTGATACAGAAGACCAAATGATGGAAAAAAAAGAAGATGAGAAAAAGAGAGATAAACAACTACTGGATCACGAGGAAAGAATTCGAGAGATAAGTGATACCATAAGAGGAAACAATATTAGAATAATTGGGATCCCAGAAGAAGAAGAAAGAGAGAGAGGGACAGAAAGTATATTGGAGCAAATTATAGCAGAGAACTTCCCTAATTTGGGGAAGGAAACAGGCATCAAAATCCAGGAGGCACAGAGAACCCCCATCAAAATCAATAAAAATAGGTCAACACCCCGACATCTAATAGTGAAACTTACAAGTCTCAGAGACAATGAGAAAAACTGAAAGCAGCTCTGGAGAAGAGATTTGTAACCTACAATGGTAGAAACATTAGACTGGCAACAGACCTATCCACAGACACCTGGCAGGACAGAAAGGACTGGCATGATATATTCAGAGCACTAAATGAGAAAAATATGCAGCCAAGAATACTATATCCAGCTAGGCTGTCACTGAAAATAGAAGGAGAGAGAAAAAGCTTCCAGGACAAACAAAAACTGAAGGAATTTGCAAACAAGAAACCAGCCCTACAAGAAATACTGAAAGGGGTCCTCTAAGCAAAGGGAGAGCCTAAAAGTAACATAGACCAGAAAGGAACACAGATAATATACAGTAACAGGCACCTTACAGGCAATACAATGGCACTAAATTCTTATCTTTCAGTAGTTACCCTGAATGTAAATGGGCTAAAGGCCCCAATCAAAAGACACAGGCTATCAGATTGGATAAAAAAAATAAGACCCATCGATATGCTGTCTGCAAGAGACTCATTTTAGACCCAAAGACACCCCCAGATTGAAAGTGAGGAGGTGGAAAACCATTTACCATGCTAATGGACACCAAAAGAAAGCTGGGGTGGCAATCCTTATATCAGACAAATTAGATTTTAAACCAAAGACTGTAATAAGAGATGAGGAAGGACACTATATCCTACTTAAAGGTCTATCCAACTAGAAGATTTAACAATTGTAAATATCTATGCCCCTAACATGGGAGCAGCCAATTATATAAGGCAATTAATAACAAAAGCAAAGAAATACATCAACAACAATACATAATAGTGGGGGACTTTAACACCCCCCTCACTGAAATGGACAGATCCTCTAAGCAAAAGATCAACAAGGAAATAAAGACTTTAAATGACACACTGGACCAGATGGACTTCACAGATATATTCAGAACATTCCATCCCAAAGCAACAGAATGCACATTCTTCTCTAGTGCCCATGGAACATTCTCCAGAATAGATCACATCCTAGGTCATAAATCAGGTCTCAACCGGTACCAAAAGATTGGGATCATTCCCTGCCTATTTTCAGACCACAATGCTTTGAAACTAGAACTCAATCACAAGAGGAAAGTCGGAAAGAACTCAAATACATGGAGGCTAAAGAGCATCCTACTGGAGAATGAATGGGTCAACCAGGAAAATAAAGAATTTAAAAAATTCATGGAAACCAATGAAAATGAAAACACAACTGTTCAAAATCTTTGGATGCAGCAAAGGCAGCCCTAAGAGGAAAGTATATAGCAATACAAGCCTTTCTCAAGAAACAAGAAAGGTCTCAAATACACAACCTAACCCTACACATAAAGAGCTGAAGAAAGAACAGCAAATAAAGCCTAAACCCAGCAGGAGAAGAGAAATTATAAAGATCAGAGCAGAACTCAATGAAATAGAAACCAAAAGAACAGTAGAACAAATCAACGAAACTAGGAGCTGGTTCTTTGAAAGAATTAACAAGATTGAGAATCCCCTGGCCAGACTTATCAAAAAGAAAAGAGAAATGACCCAAATTAATAAAATCATGAATGAAAGAGGAGAGATCACAACCAACACCAGAGAAATACAAACAATTATAAGAACATATTATGAGCAACTCTATGGCGGCAAATTAGATCATCTGGAAGAAATGGATGCATTCCTAGAGATGTATCCACTACCAAAACTGAACCAGGAAGAAATGGAAAACCTGAAGAGACCTAAAACTACTAAGGAAATTGAAGCAGTCATCAAACATCTCCCAACAAACAAAAGCACAGGGCCAGATGGTTTCCCAAGGGAATTCTACCAAACATTTCAAGAGGAATTAATATCTATTCTTCTGAAACTGTTCCAAAAAATAGAAATGGAAGGAAAACTTCCAAACTCGTTTTATGAGGCCACCATTACCTTGATCCCCAAACCAAAGACTCCATCAAAAAGGAGAATTACAGACCAATATCCTTGATAAACATGGATGCAAAAATTCTCACCAAAATACTAGCCAATAGGATCCAACAGTACATTAAAAGGATTATTCACCACGACCTAGTGGGATTTATCCCTGGGCTGCAAGGTTGGTTCAACATCCGGAAATCAATCAATGTGATACAATACATTAATAAAAGAAAGAACAGGAATCATATGATCCTCTCAATAGATGCAGAAAAAGCATTTGACAAAGTACAGCATCCTTTCTTGATTAAAACTCTTCAGAGTATAGGGATATAGGATACATACCTCAATATCATAAAAGCCATCTATGAAAAACCCACAGCAAATATCATTCTCATTGGGGAACAACTGAGAGCTTTCCCCCTAAGGTCAAGAACATGGCAGGGATGTCCACTATCACCACTGGTATTCAACATAGTATTAGAAGTCCTAGCCACAGCAATCAGACAACAAAAAGAAATCAAAGGCATCCAAATCGGCAAAGAAGAAGTCAAGCTCTCACTCTTTGCAGATATGATACTTTATGTGGAAAACTCAAAAGACTCCACCCCAAAACTGTTAGAACTCATACAGGAATTCAGTAAAGTGGCAGGATATAAAATCAATGCACAGAAGTCAGTGGCATTCCTATACACCAACCACAAGACAGGAGAAAGAGAAATCAAGGAGTCGATCCCATTTACAATTGTACCCAAAACCGTAAGATACCTAGGAATAAATCTAACCAAAGAGGCAAAGGATTTGTACTCAGAAAACTATAAAATACTCATGAAAGAAATTGAGGAAGACACAAAGAAATGTAAAATCAATCCATGCTCATGGATTGGAAGAACAAATATTGTGAAGATGTCAGTGCTACTTAGAGCAATCTACACATTTAAGGCAATCCCTATCAAAACACCATCCACTTTTTTCAAAGAAATGGAACAAGTAATCCTAAAATTTGTATGGAACCAGAAATATCCCGAATAGCCAGAGGAATGTTGAAAAAGAAAAGCAAAGCTGGTGGCATCACAATTCTGGACTTCCAGCTCTATTACAAAGGTGTCATCATCAAGACAGTATGGTACTGGCACAAATACAGACATATTGATCAATGGAACAGAATAGAGAGCGCACAAATGGACCCTCAACTCTATGGTCAACTCATCTTCGACAAAGCAGGAAAGAACGTCCAATGGAAAAAAGGGGGAATGTTGGGAAAATTGGATAGCCACATGCAGAAGAATGAAACTGGACCATTTCCTTACACCACACACAAAAATAATCTCAAAGTGGTTGAAGGACCTAAATATGAGACAGGAGTCCATCAAAATCCTAAAGGAGAACACAGGCAGCAACCTCTTCGACCTCAGCCGCAGCAACTTCTTCCTAGAAACATGGCCAAAGGCAAGGGAAGCAAGGGCAAAAATGAACTATTGGGACTTCATCAAGATAAAAAGCTTTTGCACAGCAAAAGAAACAGTTCACAAAACCAAAAGACAACCGACAGAATGGGAGAAGATATTTGCAAATGACATATCAGATAAAGGGCTGGTATCCAAAATTTATAAAGAACTTATCAAACTCAACACCCAAAGAACAAATGATCCAGTCAAGAAATGGGCAGAACACATGAACAGACTTTTTTCCAAAGAAGACATCCAAATGGCCAACAGACACATGAAAAAGTGCTCAACATCGCTCGGCATCAGGGAAATCCAAATCAAAACCTCAGTGAGATACCACCTCACACCAGTCAGAATGACTAAAAATGACAGATGTTGGCGAGCATGTGGAGAAAGGGGAACTGTCCTACACTGTTGGTGGGAATGCAAGCTGGTGCAGCCACTCTGGAAAACAGTATGGAGGTTCCTCAAAAAGTTGAAAATAGAGCTACTATACGACCCAGTAATTGCACTACTGGGTATTTATCCCAAAGATACAAATGTAGGGATCCGAAGGGGTACATGCACCCTGATGTTTATGGTAGCAATGTCCACAATAGCCAAACTATGGAAAGAGTCAAGATGTCCATCGACAGATGAATGGATAAAGAAGAAGTGGTATATATATACAATGGAATATTATGCAGCCATCAAAAGGAATGAAATCTTGCCATTTGCAATGACATGGATAGAACTAGAGGGTATTATGCTGAGCAAAATAAGGCAATCAGAGAAAAACATGTATCATGATCTCACTGATACAAGGAATTCTTAATCTCAGGTAACAGTTTTCTGGAGTGGTGGGGGGTAGGAGGGATGGGGTGGCTAGGTGATAGACATTGGGGAGGGTATGTGCTATGGTGAGCACTGTGAATTGTGTAAGACTGTTGAATCACAGACCTGTATCTCTGAAACAAATAATACAGTATATGTTAAAAAGAAAGAAGATAGTAGGAAGGGAAAAATGAAGGGGGGGACATCGGAGCCGGAGACGAACCATGAGAGACTATGGACTCTGAGAAACAAACTGAGGGTTCTAGAGGGGAGGGGATCGGGGGATGGGTTAGCCTGGTGTTGGGTATTAAAGAGGGCACGTACTGAATGGAGCACTGGGTATTATATGCAAACAATGAATCATAGAATATTACATCAAAATCTAATGATGTGATGTATGATGATTAACATAACATAATAAAAAAAATAAGTTGTAGCCAAATTGCCTTGAAATTTTATTGTATTATTAAATAATCCATGTTTTTTTTCCTAACATCTATTATCCAAGGAAGTACTTTTTATCTAATTTTATCATTCCTGATTTTTTTTAGAGGTTCGGTGAAAAGTATCCAATTAAAAACGTTCAGCAGTTATCTCTTTATTTCTCTTCTTCTTTTAGAAATGTGATGTCCTATGGGAAGACTTTCATCAAAAACTAGTGGATGGGTCCTTGCTGACACTGGATACCTATCTGGGCCAATTTCCTGACATAAAGGTATTTTACTTTTTGTCTATAAAGGGAAGAATTGAATGGTTCTATGTACTTATTGAAACATGGGCAAGAGATCAGTCGAATTCAGAGTCCTCAAACTGACATCAAACACGGTCACTTTTCATTTATTTAAGCATGGAAATTTTATCTTTTTCCTATCTTTTGAAATGAAATGTAGCCACAGAATTCACATTTTCCCCTTTAGTGAACTGCTTCAGCTTTTGTTTCTCTATAGACATCTTTTTAATACTCTAGATATAAAATTGCAAACCAGATACCAAAAATTCCAATCTTTGTGTTCCAACCTTTTTATTGTGTAGAATTTGATAAGAATTTTCATTAGAATAAACAGCAGTTTCCAAGAAAGGAGAAACTTCATTGCAAACCTGAGAGCAAGATTCAATCTTTCCTTGTTTACTGTTCAGAGCACACCTGCATATGTTTTCTCTCCTTAAAATTTCCTGGTTTAGATTGAACTGTTAAGATAGAAGCATTTCAAATACATTTGCAGCTGGGTCTAAAAATATCTCATCTAAAATATTTGTCTTATTTGACACTTGGATTCATTGATGGGAAATACATAAGCGGAGGATTGAACATCATAGATTTAGAATTGACCTTGGAGGTAGAGATGGTTTTTAAACCATCAGGGCTGTACATTGCACATGGTAGCATGAATAGATCTGCACCCGGTTGTTTTTCCTGCTCAAGGAGGAATACCAGGTAAGTACCACGGTGCTGCCCTTCTTATAGGGTGAAGGAGGCCATGAACCAGTATCCATCCATCTGCAGAGCCTTAATTAGGTGACTTCTGATGTGAAGCTCCACTTTTCTCTGGCCTGCTTTGTAGCCATTGCCAAACACCAGGACACTAGCTGCAGTAATGTGCACTGGCCTTGGCCATGAAACATAGTGAAGCTTCTCAGCCAGAGCAGCACTCCTGTAAATGATGTCAATTTCCTTGGTCCCATACATAATACCTAAACTAATTGGCCAACATCCCAATGTGTTTTGGGACACAGGGGCACCATATAAAAAGCCTCGGTGGACCAGACTAGGTACATTAATTAGCCTTGGTGGCAGAATGTCACAGAGAACAAATCCAAACGATAGATTCTCAATGACGTTATCATAATAGGTAGGAGAGCACTTTCGTGAGCCATTGCATGATTGTGTCCTCATTAAAAGGTGTAAGTTGGTTTTTTAAAACTTTCTGAGAGATTTAAAAATTAAATTGAAAAAATTTTAGGATTCTCTGAGGCTGCCATGCACTAGCCTATAGGGAATGTGTCTTGGGATATCTTCAGATTATTTGGTGGACAGTCACATTTTGTCTTAGAATTTGTAACATTTGTGGAGCAGAGAGTCTCAGAATCATTATCACACTTCAGAATATCATTTGTTGCGTGGTAATTTAATCTCCATAAAAATCAGTCCCTAATAAATCAGAAGGGGATATGGGAAAACTTTGACCTCATACTTGAAAATTTCAAAGCAGTTTGCAACTAGTCTAAATTATTCATATAATATACATTAAGAGTATTAAGCAAATGAAGGCTGTGATTGACCAGAGAAGAACACATTTGAAAAGTTGTTCAGCTTCAGGAACAAAAACTTAGTATCATCAGAAAAATGTGGAGTATCTTGGTTGTTACGGTACTGCCCAGCCATAGTAATTTGGAAATTGGCCATATTCTCTAGGAGCATATAATTTTAGAAGACAAATACACCCAGAAGTACCTGCATTGAAACATAGATTAAAATAAAATCATGATGGCGGCACCTGGGTGGCTCAGTTGGTTAAGCGTCTAACTCTTGGTTTGAGCTCAGGTCATGATCTCAGAGTCATGAGATCAAGCCCCATGTCGGACTCCATACTCAGTGGGGAGTCTGCTTGTGGATTCTCTCCTTCTTCCTCTGCCCTTCTGCCTACTCATGCTCTCTCTCTTCTCTCTCTGTCTCTCTCTAAAAGTAAATAAATATTTAAATTAACTAATTAAATAAAATCATGATGGATGATATTGACTGTCTCGTTTGTTCCACATCAGAAAGATGAAGAACTCAGTAGAACTTTTGCTTAAGCAATTCTTTTCTTGAGGTCCATGGTTGAGGTCATGCACAAAGATGATCCTCCAGTGACTGAACCATCTTTACACTAGAGATTTGGGAATAATGTCATCTAGCTGGGTGCTTTAAAATAAGTAAAATATATGTCATGGTGTTGCCTGTGTCATGGAAAGAGGCTGAAATAATCTCCCTTTCTCTGAAGTCACATTTAGAATAGCATTTCAACCAAGGTGGACAATTGTGAAACCATTTCATATGACAAAGAGTTGAGGACACAGCAGTGTTGAACTAGGAAAGGAAGCTATTTGGAATTAAGGAGTAGACACAGTAGCTGTTTCTAATATTTGAAAGACATTTTTTCTGTGAAGATACACTTAAGTTATTCTCTGTGTCTTTATTCTCTGTCTGAATGGAAGGTAGAAGTGGATGTAGACTCTATCACTTTGTCAAGTTAGTGCTGAATAATTATGTAATGAATGGGTTATTGATAGAAAGAAAGCTAATGATTAAAAATACTCTGTGGAGAATTTTCAAAGCATGGAACACAACTGACTTCCCTGACTTCCATTAAAATCAAACAGTCCATGTGTAGTTAACACGTCAGGCAAATTTCCAAATATTTACTGGTGCTCACCAGCAAGGACTATGAAGTACCATCATGAGGGAGTGATGTTTGACTTTTCCAACTGTGATTGGCAGGGTACCCGGTGTTATAGTTCTTATTACACAGCTCTGACATCTAAAATCAATGTTATAATAAGAGCCAGCTTGTCATTAACCCAGGCAGGCTTACAGCTGTGAGCAGTTATTGTAAAATGTAGTTTAGATTCTATCTTGGCAGCCATGCATAAGCACCTAAACATATATTTACAGCAGTGTGCCAAAGTGAATTCCAAGTTGGGGTTATTATTGACATTTAAAAAAATACAATAAATTAATTTTTTTTACTGTATAAGGTCAGTGTGCAGTGGGAAATTTGAAGAAATTTCAGTTGAACCATATCATTAAACTCTTCACTGTTAAACTAGTAAATTTACTTAATTAAATTTATTACTGGAAGGTTAAATAAGAATTGTGTTATTTCCCATATAAAAGCTAAGGTCGATTAACTCTACCCTTACTTAGAAGATTTGATTCTTTCTTCCAGGTTTTTCAAGTATCAGATAGGTAAGGAAATAAGATTGATTTGTATTTCCAACACAAAATTGTGTGAATCAAAATGAGTGATGGCCTTCAAAACAGGCCCTTCTACTATGGTAAGCCCTGCTCTATAATTGAGTTGTCAGTTACCCAAGAAAATGAGTCACATTATTTATTTCACTTCTTGTTTTTGAACAAAAAAAGATGACCCAGTGTACTCTTCCACCTTATTCCCAGGCTTGGAAGTCATTGAATTTTGGCCCTTTTCAAAAAAATCGCATTCATCTTCAAAGAATCAAGATTGGCTTCTTGGAAGATACTAAAGAAGAGTTCCCCACCCCAGCCCCTCCCCTACAAGTCCATGAAGCAGAGCTTTATCAGAGATACACAGAGTTACACAAGTCCACTGCTTCAAGGAACAGTGTTCCTTTGAGGGTAGTAATTAGATGTTTGCTAGAAATAATGAGTTGGTCACCTCATAGGCACACTCTCCCCACTAGAGTGCCCTGAAGGGCCTCCCTGCATCCTGCCTAGACTAATTCATTCCATATCTTTAAGGAAATGTGAGTCATCCATGCTTTCCACTAACATCAGTTGGAAGTGGTAGGTGTAGAGGGTGAAGAGATTGGAAGCAGCTAAATGAGAGTAAGTGCCCCAACCCACCTCTCATCCATCCCAAAGCGGGTGTAGAGGAATAGCATAGAGTGACAGGTGGTAATTGAATGTTGGGGTAGGTCTGAGAAATATGGGAGCAGTTAAGAGGACTAACCAAGAGTCAGGAGGAAGGCTGGGACTGGATGAGGCAGGTGAGGGCACTAGAGTTCAAGATACAAGGAGGCACCTACTCTTGGTTGCTGACCCCGCAGGTATGTGTCCCTGAGAGTAAGGGCCTTCTTAGATGTTGTGCCCTAGGTGTCTCATGTGCCTCATTCTACTCCTGGTACTGGTTGGTGTGGGGTGGGAGGGTTAGCTGACATCTAATTCATCTTTGCCACAGACTTTCTGAGCAATTCTGGACAAGTAGAAGTTAATCTCATGCAACTGGAGATTCTCTACATGTAAAATGGGAATAATCCCTGCAATACCCATACTGTAGGTTGCTGAGGATCTGTGAGTTGTGACTGTGTTTGTATGCCATAAACATGCTAGTGTTGTTTTCTTCTTCCTACCATATAAAACTTAAAAGTTTTTTAAGGGTCTTCTCCTGTAGTAGTTCTCCAATTGGACTGGCTGGGTGTAACTGAACCACTAGGGGTCTTTTCAAAAAGGCCAAATGCATGGGCCTTGCATCAGACTAATTAAATTTGCTTATTATTTGCTTATTAGTTAAACCTCCTTTTTTAAGATTTATTTATTTGAGAGAGAGTGCATGCACGGGCGAGCAGGGGAGGAGGCAGGGAAGAGGGAGAGAGAATCTCAAGCAGACTTCCCACTGAGCATGGAGCCAAACACGAGGCTAGATTTCCCCACCCTGAGATCATGACCTGAGTCAAAATCAAGAGCTGGACGCTTAACCAACTGAGCCACCCAGGTGCCCCCCACTTTTGTTTTAGGTATTTATTTATTTATTTATTTATTTATTTATTTATTTGAGAAAGTATACCTATTTAACTTTTTAGTGGTTGCTATACAATTTGTAACATATATCTTTAACTTTTCCTGTCTAACTTCAAATATTATCATAGCACTTTTATATAAACAATATACCTCCAGTTCTTTCTTCGCTTCCTCTGCGATTATTGTCACAAAATTTTCCTTTACATATGTTATAAACTCCACAATACATTTTTTCTGTTTCTTTTTTTTTGCTCTAGATAATCAATTACCTTTTAAAGCACTTAAAAGTAAAAAACCCAAATCATGTATATTGACCTTGAATTTTATTAATTTCTGGTACTTACTTTTGTGTGTGTGTGATTCCTATGATGGCAGTGAATTCTTTCAGCTTTTGTTCGTCTGAAAAAGACTTTTTTAAAAGATTTTATTTATTTACTTAGAGAGGGCACACACAAGCAGGGGGAGGGGCAGAGGGAGAGGAAGAGAGAATCCCAAGTAGACTCTGCTGAGCACGGAGTTTGACGTGGGGCTTGATCCCATGACCGCAAGGTCATGACCTGAGCTGAAAACAAGAGTCTGATGCTTAACTAACTGAGCCACCCAGGCGCCCCAGTCTGAAAAAAAAAAAAAAAAACAACAACTTTATTTCACTTTTACTGTTGGAAGGTATTTTCACTGGGAATAGAATTCTGAGTTTGCAGATTTCTTTTTCTTTTTTTTTTTTTTATTTTTCAGCACTTTAAAAATGTTATGTCATTGTATTTTGGCTGCATAGTTTCTCAAGAGTAGCTTTCTGTAATCCTTGCCTTTGTTCTTTATATTTTCCTTCTTGATTTTAAGCAGTTTGGCTATGAAGTGTCTGGATGGATATTATTCAGTGTTTGCCCTTCTTGGGGTTCTGTGAGTTTCTTGGGCCTGTACTTTGATGTCATCATTATTATATAAATTTCTCAGCCAATATCTCTTTAAATATTTCTTCTGACTTAACCTCTCATCTCTTTTGGAAACTCCAGTTAGGCCATGTTGGACCATTTAATATTGTATTACAGGTTTTGTATGCTTGATTCTGTTATTTTTCAACTCTTATTTCTCTTTGTGTTTTAATAGGAATAATTTCTCTTGATACATTTTCATAGATATTTTTTTTAAGATTTTATTTATTTGACAGAGACACAGTGAGAGAGGGAACACAAGCAGGGGGAGTGGGAGAGGGAGAAGCAGGCTTCCTGCTGAGTAGGGAGCCTGATGCAGGGCTCGATCCCAGGACCCTGGGACCATGACCTGAGCCGAAGGCAGACAGTTAACGACTGAGCCACCCAGGCGCTCCATTAGTCTTGGTCGTTTTAAAATTTGTTTGGTATTTCCAGCATCTGGGTCATGTCTGAGTCTGGTTCAGTTGATTGCTTTATCTTTTCTCATGGGTTTTCTTTGTGTGTGTGTTTCATAATTTTAGACTGAATCCCAGACATCATGTATAGTGAAGACTGAAGGAATATTAATTCCTTGAAATGGACATGCCTTTTTGTCAGGCCAGTAGTGTGGCAGTGCAAATCAATCTGATCATGAATTGAGCTGGATTTAGGTTTGTTGGTTATTATGATTTTACTATTATTATTTTCATTACAGTATGGCTTTCACATTCCTCTAGAATTGGGGTGCTAATGCCTTGTGCTTATTTTCTAACATCTATAATGTTTTCAGACTTGGGTTGAAGTCTGGTTTTTGCCTCTCCTTTGGTCCACATAAGGTAGGTCCTTGAATGCCAGAGAATTATCCTCCGTGTCCTTGTTCCCCATCAGATCTTAGTTCCTTATATGGCTGTACTGCAGAAGGGGCCTCTCTCTATACACTTGCCCTCCTTCCAGTGGCAGGCAGCTATTGCTTATTGTTGACTGTTAAACTTGTAATGGGGACACTGCTGTTTTTTGTTATACTTCCTTGGTCTGTCCTTTTTTTTTTTTTTTTTTGTAGAGAGGGAGAGAGAGCGAGACAAGACAGAGTTCTTGGCCTGTCTTAAGCAAATTCAGCCTCATATCTGTGGTTGGCTTTGGGCAGGAGTTTCCTGCCCCTGCTCAAGTGAGAACAGACCACTGCTTGTTAAAGGAGCCAGCCAGACCATGGGCCCAAGATGGTTTTATGCCCCTCCCTAATCAGTAGAGATTTTTTTCTTCTATCCTTCCTTGTGTAACAATGATATTTACATATATCATAGGGGCTAGAAGGGTTTCTTAATCCTCCCCCAGGGCCAGGTGGGTTTCTTAATCCTCCCCCAGGGCCAGATTGGTTTTGCTTCTATTCTTCTCCTTCAAGCTGTGTACCTTTGCCTGGTCTCTTTGGGCTCCCTCCTTAAACAACTTAAAGCTTTTACCTTGTAAGAGAAAAAGGTGCATGAGATGGGCAGGGCTCAGTGCCCACCCTGTAGCAGCCATAGCTCACCTCATTCTCTCCTGTACTGCAAAGGAGTGTCTTCTTCCCAATGGCATCCAATGGAGGTTGAAGGGAAGAGCTTACCCATAAGTGCAATTTGCCCTTGTGTCTTAGGCACCCAGCTTTCCAAAATGATACATTAGCCCACACTAGGCCTCTAACAGTTTGTTAAAATTTTGGCTGACCTCTTCATGTCCACAACTTCTACTTGTACCCTGGTTTGTTGGCACAAATAATTTATTGTCTTGTCTCTCCTTGGAGGACATTGTCTTTCTTCCCAAATAAAATAATTCAGATTATTTTGCTTCCTTGTGACCCTTAGGTCTCTGAAAGAATCAAGGAGAGTTGTCCTTTTATAGATTATGCGGATTTTTTCTTGTCAGTATAAGAGTGACATTCATTGCAGCTGTCTGTATCCTAAATGGAAGTGGGGTCTTTAAGAATCCATATATTTTTAAGGCTCTTCAGATGCTTCTAATGAACAAAAAGACTGAGGAACCCTTTTAAGAGAAAGGATTTTTTAGGAAGTAAATCTGCTTTATAGAACTTCTGTTGGTGTGTTATTAGAATTCTAAAACCAAAGCCTAATAGAGTCTTCCATGATCTTCGAAATGGAACATTGAAAGATTTAGAATAGAGGCTAAAAGATAGTATAGGTTTCTTGCTCCCCTCAACGAGTTTTGGAATTTTTCTGATCTTGACTACAAATTCTATCTTCCACTATTCATGATCGGCCTAATTATTATAGAAGAAAAGATATTTATCTGATGGTTTTTACGTAAAGAATTGGAGGTGGTTGTGTGATTTCCAGGTATCATTTGTTGGCTGAAATTCTGGTTCACTTCAGTCTCCAGTCAGGATCCTCAGTTACTCTGGACAATGGAAGCATTTTAGCAATCAAAAAGAGAATCTATAACCATGCATACATTTCCTTGTTGGCAGAATCGCATTGCAAAGCGCAGCAGGAAGCTGGTGGACTATGACAGTGCTCGCCACCATCTGGAAGCTTTGCAGAGCTCCAAGAGGAAGGATGAAAGTCGAATCTCTAAGGTAAGAACTGATCCCACTGTTGACACCACTCTCCATATTCTATGACCTATAACAATATTGCTTTTTAAAATTAAATACAAGCATAACTCAGAGATATTGTGGGTTCAGTTTCCAACCATGGCAATAAAACAAATATTTTAATAAAGCCATTAAAATGAATTTTTAGTTTCCCAGTGTATGCAAAAGTTATGTTTACACTATACTGTAGTCTAAAGTGTGCATTAACATTATGTTTAAAAACACAACATGCATACCTTAATTAAAAACACTTTATTTCTAGAAAATGCTATTATCTGTGCTTTCAGCAAGTCATAATCACTAATCACAGATTATAACAAATATGATGATAATGAAAACGCTCAAATATTGCACGAATTACATGAATGTGACCCAGAGACATGAAGTGAGCAAATGCTGCTGGAAAAATGTTACTTACAGGCTTACTTGATGCAGGGTTGCCCCAAACCTCAATTTGTAAAAAAATTTAGTGTCTGCAAAGCACAGTGAAGTAAAGCACAGCAAAACAAGGTATACCTGTTATTTCCTGTAAGGAGATTGGAATTAGGACAGAATTTAAACTGAAACATGGTACTTGTGGGCTGCTTTCCCTAATTTTTAATAAGGTTTTTCATGTGATTGTAGAGTTCACATGGCTGACACCGACTCACACATTTTGGTCAGAGTAAACCTTGGCCCCCAACAATACTGCAGGGTCAGTGAAAGTAATGTGTTTCTCCACTCTGTTCTGTGTTTGGGGTCCGTATTTGAAGCTAAAAGGCAGATTCAGATAGAAAACCAAATTTGAAATTCTAAGACATAACCTGTAGTTGCCAGAGAGTGCAGACACATGCTGGATTTGTAGAACATTCGTTTTCTTTTAGAAAACCCATTTTACTATGTTTGCCAGGCACTTACAGATGCCAACTGACACCTGCCAACTATTCCCTTTGCTTCCAGTCTTGCCTCCTCCTATCTGCCTACACACAGCTGTCTGAATAGTCTCTCTACATCACATATCCAGATAGTTTCTCCACTGCTTGTCTTTTAATGGCTTGCATCGCCTATAGAAAACAAATCTCAATTTCTCGGTGTGCACATGAGACCTGCACAACTTGGTTATGACTCACCTATTCATCCTAATCACCTTTTGAATCTTCTTTCTCCTCTGCTCCTTTTTTCATATACATATCCTAAACTAGAGATCCCATGGCCCACACAGCAGTTCCCAAGCAGCCACGGTAAGAGCTGCCCGTCATGTAAGACACCATAGTTTCCAGGCACCACGCTCAGCTGTGCCATCATTTCTTAATACTTACGATATGTGTGCAAGTAGGCATTAGTGTCGCGTTTTTATCAGTGAGGTATCGGAGATGAAGAAAGTTAAAATCGTCTCACAAGTTGACACAATCAGTAAGCTAGAATTCTAACCCACATCTTTGTGTTGTAGTACCTCTCCACCTGCTTCTTCAGTGAACCTTTGCTGATTCTTCAAGATTCCTTTAGAATGTCACTTTCCCTGTGGAACCTTCTCTGTTTCTCTACCATTTTCCCCAATAGCATGCTCCACAACAGTTTGTAAGCGCTAGTTTGTAATGTAATTATTTAGACTTCTGACTAGACATGGGGAATTTCTTTGGGAAGCATCCATGTCCAGTATGCAGAGCAGAGCAGTGTATGAGACAGGCAGTTAACACGTTTTTGTGGCTAGAATCTACCAGACTACAGAAGCAACCATTGTAATCAAGCCAGTTTTCGTGTCTTAAAAAAGACTTAATATTTCACTCTTATTGAAAAAATTATGTGGATTTTATTTGTTTTTTGGTTTGTTTTTGAGAGAGAGTGTGCATTTGCATATGAGCTGGGGAGGGGTGGAGGGAGAGAGAGACTCTTAAGGGGCTCAAACTTTACTACCCTGAGATCATGACTTAAGCTGAAATCAAGAGTTGGATGCTTGACCAACTGAGACGTCCAGGCACCCCCACCAAAAATTATGTGGATTTTTAACCAGACAAATTTCTGTTCTTCTCAAAATGTTTCTTGGATGCCATAAAGCTATTCCCATTTTATGTTAAATGCTGTTGTTGTATATAGAAATGGCTTGTGTTTCGATGATATTTTTTAGTGTAAACACTTGTTATGTGTCATTTCTAGGCAGAAGAGGAATTTCAGAAAGCACAGAAAGTGTTTGAAGAGTTTAACGTTGACTTACAAGAAGAGTTACCATCGTTATGGTCAAGGTAAAGTTGTTTCTGTACAGGGTGTACACGTCCCTTTTGGAAGATCAAGAACAGGGGTATCTCTTCTCTTGTCTTTATTGCCATTAATGCTAAAGCACCATCCGAGAAGTGTTCCATTTCTGTGCTTTTCAGCATGGTGGCTATTTACCACATGTGGGCTGTTGAACACTTGGGCTATGGCTAGTATGGTGGAGGAACTGATTTTTAGATTTAATTTCTTTTGTTTTGATTCATTTGAATTTAAATAACAACATGGGGCTAGCAGCTATTATATTGACGGCAGAGTTTTAGACCTTAATCTATTTGTCAAGTGGAGCCCCAGATCTCAATCAGAGGCATGGGGAGAAGTGCCCTTAACTTTGAAATTTACAAGGATACCTTTTAGCTCTTGGCAGGACTCCATTTATTCTGAGAGGTTATGTAGTCTTCCAGCTTTGATGCCAAACCTCTGCTTTCAGCTCTGACCTTTTAACCTGAACTTCATTCCCATTTGAAGTGCTAAATATTCTTCTTATTATGGGTACTCTGCGTTTCCTGTGGCATTAGGTGCATTGTGCATCCTTTGTTTTATTTTTCTCACTCAATGGTAGAACCAAGAAGTTGTTGGATGAAGTGGGTCCTTATGTCTCTCAATTTCCATCAGCGTCTCATGCTCCCACACCAAATAAACAGAATTGTGTTCACTGTGCTACCCTGCTTTAAGTTAAGGCAAACCCTCTAGCCCAGCTTCCAACCAGATTGGCATCCCCTAAAACCTTCCTCCATGGAAATTCTGGATTTTCTACTTATCCTCTAAAATTGTGAGCATTTTGAGCATCTAGAGTGGAGTTTGTCCAAAAAATTGAGTTTGCCTCAATTTTTTGCCTAGAGTAGGCACTCCATGTTTATTTTTGAACTACTGAAATACCTAGAGGAAATTTTGGCTAGTTCACGATTAAATCAGCCTGTAGGGCATGTCCACTTCAATATCCAGCCATAACTCAAAGTTTAACGTGGGTGAAATTAACTCATCGCTCATCTGAATTTACTCATTCTTTCAACATCTGCATTTCTCTTTGTGGTACTGTTGTTCTTGGGCTCCCAGGCTGTAAATTGTGGAGTCAGTAACTATAGAAAACCAGAGGACCATCAAAGGAATCAATCCATCCTTTTTCTCTGTGGTCTTCTGGATTGGTCTCTCTCTCCTTATTCTCACTGCCCCCACATTTACCCCCATTATCCCCCTGTGAGTTATGGTGATGGTCTTGCTCTCACATTTGTGTCTTTGACCTCATCCTATATACCTCTTTATTCAGAAGCTCTACCTTGACAAATCTCTGTGGTCTGCAGAGGAACCTACTGTGTGTGCCCAAAGAAGAGGATTTTGAGCAGCCTGAATATATAAAACTTCTAGGGATATAGATGAGACAAATCTATTCATAATTTTAATTGAGTTATTCATGCCTATTCAAAATCATGAGTTATATGAAATTATGTTTTTTAAGAAAAATATTATATACTCATATTTCAAGAAATACTTGTATCCAAAATCTTTATATCCATCTTTGTCCTCCATGTCTTCATCCTCATTAAGGATACTCATCAAGTCAGCTGGTAGTTCTCCAGAGCTTCTCATCTTCCTCAACAGATATCCCATCCCAAACACAAGTTGTCATTTGCATACAATTTGGACAGTTATCCTGTTCATTTCCCCTCTAAAGGAATTTTTGTGGTCTCAAATATAATTACTTACTCAATTGCTTTTTAAACTGATCTTTGCAAGAGCTAGGTACCACAATGCTCAACACTTCCAATTATGAGATAATACTCCTGGAAAAATTGCCAAAACTGCCCAAAGACAGTTATTACTTGCCTTAATATGTATTGGGTATGTAACAGTTTTTTTTTTTTAAAGGTTTTATTTATTTGACAGAGAGAAAGACAGCCAGAGAGGGAACACAAGCAGGGGGAGTGGGAGAGGGAGAAGCGGGCTTCCCGTGGAGCAGGGAGTCTGATCCGGGGCTCGATCCCAGGGCCCTGGGATCATGACCTGAGCCGAAGGCAGACGCTTAACGACTGAGCCACCCAGGCACCCCTGTAACAGATTTCTTTTTCCTCATGTTCTCTGTATGCATTCAAAACCAGCACTGACTGATGTTGTTCAGACTTACGTGTCTTTCCCAAATAGTATTTGGTCATTCAGTATAAGTAACTGTCAGAGTATCTTGTAATATGAAGACTTTATAGGAACTAAAACACAATGGGAATATTTGAAGGACAAAGTTTGGAGGGAAAACTTTCCCCTTATCTGGCCAAATGCAATCTCAGTGCTTCAGTGCCTTTTAATCCACTGTGACTTATTCCCGCACTCAAGGCTTACCCCTTTGTATGTCAGTCAGGTCATACAGATGAAAACCTAGTTTAGGCCTTTGAAAAAAAAATTTATTTTATTTAAATTGAATTAATTAACGTGTAGTATATTAGTTTCAGAGGTAGAGTTCAGTGATTCATTAGTTGCATATAACACCCAGTGCTCATTACATCACGTGCCCTCCTTCGTGCCCATCACCCAGTTACCCCATTAACCCACCTCCCTCCCTTCCAGCAACCCTCAGTTTGTTTCCTAGAGTTAAGAGTCTCTTATGGTTTGTTTCCCTCTCTGATTTGTCTTATTTTATTTTTCCCTCCCTTCCCCTATGATCCTGTTTTGCTTCTTAAATTCTGCGTATGAGTGAAACCTTTTTCTGACTTCACTTAGCATAATACCCTCTAGCTCTGTCCACATCATTGCAAATGGTGAAATTTCAATTTTTTGATGGCTTTGTAATATTCCATTTTGTGTATGTATATATTATATATATATGTGTATATATATACATATATATATACACACACACATACACCACATCTTGTTTATCCGTCATCTGTTGATGGACATCTGGGCTCTTTCCATAGTTTGACTATTGTGGACATTGCTGCTAGAAACATTGGGGTGCAGGTGCCCCTTTGGATCACTATATTTGTATCTTTTGGATAAATACTTAGTAGTGCAATTGCTGGGTCATAGGGTAGCCCTATTTTCAACTTTTTGAGGAACCTCCATACTGTTTTCCAGAGTGGCTGCACCAGCTTGCATTCCCACCAACAGTGTAGGAGGGTTCCCCTTTCTCCACATCCTCGCCAACATTTGTTGTTTCCTGACTTGTTAATTTTAGTTAGGCCTCTCTCTCTCTCTCTATATATATATATATTGTGTTTTTTGATTAGACCTAGATTATTTAACTGCAATAATTGTGTGTATTGTGTGTTTGTATGAGAGAAAAAGAGATAATTCGTTTATTATTGAATACTCTTTATTTTCCAGGTAGCATCTTATGCACTTTACATGTGTAATCTCTAATTATCACAATTACATATACCCCCCTCTTACAAATGAGGAAGCCAGGGATGATACTGGTTAAACACTTTGCTTAATATTGTAAGGTTTATAAATCCCAAAGCTAGCACTTTAACACACTTCTGTGGTACGTCCTGTAAGTCCTGATGTCTGATGCAGGACTTCTCCTTACATACACTGAGACTCTAGGCAGACTTCCATAAATAAAGTTTATTTCAGAAAATGGTTTTATCAATCCATGTTTTCTTCCCAGCCATATCACTCCACCTTGAGACTGAAGTTAGTACTTTGTGTCTTCCGTGCCCCCTCCTGTCATGAGAGGAGTACTGACAGCAACCAGTATTTAAGGAAAGTGCCAGAAGGGGGGCCTGCAGCAGAGCCTGAGAGGAAACAATCACAGATGTAGAAGACGACCCAGAAGAGTAGGATCTTAAGAAGCCAAGAATGGAGAGAATTTTAAAAAAGGGAAGGAGTGCCCAGGAGAATCATTTCCAAGACAGAGGTCAAGCAGAGGAGGCGAAGGGTGTGATTGCCTCTGGGGAGCTTCCAGATAGGTCCCAGCTGAGGGCGGGGTCAGCCGCCTGACTGCCGGCGCTGGAGACGCCATGGTTGATGAAGTAGGATCTTGACTATGATGGGCCTCAGCAATCGTGGCAGCAGATACAAGGGGCTGAGAGGGCAAGGGAAGCCTTTTCAAATAGCCATTATCATTTTGAGAAGCTGACAGTGGCAGGGGCACAGCTGGGATGATATAACACTGAGGATTTCTGGAGCAAGTAGAGGGTAAGGGGATAAAGACAAGGTGTTGGTGGAGCTGGCCACCCAGTGGGTACCCAGTGTTGAGAGGCCTATGCTTGATAAAGTAAGCTGCTGAGCCTGAGGGGACAGTAGCCTGGAAGAAAAGGGCCAGTGATCTCAGATTAAAAAAATCAACGGGTGGAACAGAAGTGAATGAATGAAGGATCTTTTGTCCAGGAAGTGAGGTTACGGAGTAGGCCACTGAATGGTCTCATCTCGGTTGTGAGTGATGGCAAGATCCAGGATGTGCAGCAGAATGTGTGTGAATAAACATGCTGGGGTCACGGGGTCAGTGAGTTAGGAGTTTGTGTTTTGGTTGGACAGTCATATGGTTGTGGGAATCTGCTGTGTTCGTGTTAGGACTTGGTGAAGGGGAGAGAGGGAAATCATGAGACATGTACTGTGTGCACAGTGAGGTTGGGAGATGAACTGTATGGGGGCTGAATACATGTGGCTTAAATCTCAGAGGAGGGTATGTCAGTATGCTCAGAGGATCAGGATCAGGGGCGAGATAGAAGAAAATTCTTCCTTCCCCCACTCCACCCCCCTGGTAAGTGAGGGATGGCAGAGGATGCTTCCTCCATTGCAGGGGGCTCAGGGGGAAACAGTGACCCCCACCCTGGCCCCCACAGGCTTCCCTTAGGGCACTGCCGAGGGGAGAGTGCCCTGGCCTGCACGCCTTGGTGGTGATAGCTCAGTTATTAGTCCTTCCCACTGTTTCCAAGGACAAAGAACCATCTTAAAGAAATTAAGTTGGTCTTCACAGGTAACCAGAAGGGGCCTGAGGATGCCTCAGAGGAGTCCTTCAGGGAAATGGTAATGTCTCAGAGCCCCTTGTTTATGAAGAGCTTGTGAAATGAAACCTCCTGAACAGATAATATCTGTACTTACAGCCTGGTACTCTTTGTGGATGTATGTCTCACTGCTGGTGACGTCAGTTTTCTATAAGCCAAGGTAGCCATATACAGTCAGAATATGCCTTTACAGTGGAATGAGTGCACACTCGTTTGTGCATTCATTCATTCATTGAGTATTTACTGCATGCCTGCTCTGACCAGGTGCTGTATTAGGTGCTAGGCCTATGGTAGTGAATGAGTCAGAAGCAGTCCCTACTTCGAAAGAGTCTCTGATTACATAAATTGAAGAAAACCATTATCTGATGAATTGCATCAAAAATGTCCAACACTTTTTCTCTAAATACATCCTAGTTGACTTAACTTCTAAAATAAACCATAAAAATATTACTTGATATTTGTTTAGTCATTCTAAACAAGGTATTTCTGGCACCACACCAATTTTTTTCTCTAAAGAATTTTTTTTTTTTCGAGAGAGAATGGGAGTAGGGCGGCAGGGAGGGACAGAGGGAGAGAGAGAATCTCAAGCAGACTCCCCACTGAGCGCAGAGCCTGATGCAGGGCTCGATCTCACTACCCTGAGATCACAACATGAGCTGAAATCAAGAGTTGGATGCTTAACCCACTGAGCCACCCAGATGCCCCAATAGTAATTGATATAAACAAGATTGCTATATATCAGAAAACAAAATTTAAAGATAGAAGATTGGGAATTCTTGTTTTTGCTAAACGTGTCAAAGAATCAATAGGTTTTTTAGCAATTCCCTTACAAATAAACAATAAAAAAGCAAGCACTAAGAAATAAACACAAAATATGAATAGGTGACTCAAAGAAGAAATACAAATGGCTTAATAAATAAATCAAAAAAGATCACTACATCAAAAACTAATGATGTATAGTGACTAACATAACATAATAAAATAAAACTGAAAAAAAGTATCAACTTTAATTAAAGGAATAAAAATGTAAAAGTCAGCAAGTTGTTAACTCTTGCCTATCAAATTTACAATGGTTTTGTGTAACTTCATACTGAAAGCTGAGGGAGTCTAAGGACCCAGCCCAGGTGGGAACAGCTTGGCACTGCTCATCAAAGCTTCTATGGTCTGTGCCTCTCACACAGCATTTACATTCAAGAAACTTATTCTAAGGAAAGAGTAGAGCTGTGCACCAAGTCTTAATTCATAGATCTTCATTAGGGTTTTGTTTACCATAGTAAAAAATCAGTGAAAATAAAAACAATACTCACCAATGAAGTTCAGCTACACCCTACACCCCCCCATCTACATCCTCCATCAATCTATACCCCCATCCATCTATACCACCCGTCCGTCTATACCCCCGTCCATCTGCACCCCCATCCATCCATACCCCCATCCCTCTACACCCCCATTCCTCTACACCTCCATCCATCCAGACCCTCCCATCCATCTACATTCCCCTTGTCCCATCTACACCCCTCCATCCACCTATACGCCATCCATCTGCACCCCCCTCCATCTACACCCCTCCATCCACCTACATTCCCCTCTGTCCATCTACACCCACCCCCCATCTAAGCCCCTCCATCCACGCATCTTCTCCTGCCTTCTATTTAAATCTGACCCTTCCTCAGGGCAGCCTAAGTTTTTCCTCTCAAGCAGATGTTCCCAGCTGGCACAGGTAGTAAGTGGAGACCCTTTGGACCCAAAAGGACTCCACTTACTACTCCACTTACTCCCCTCTCTTCTCAGTGCCTTTAGCTGTTTTTGTCTGAATCTACTCATTTTTGATACTTCATTGTGGGTGCCATTTTGTGGTAACTTCAACATTCACATGCTGTCTTGAAGTCTGCTTCTTTGACTCACCAGAATGACAAAGCGTGTGTTCAGGAATCTGAGCTCAGGTGCTCCTCTACCTGAACTGTCGTTCCTGGAGCCCCCGGAGCCCACCACTAGGCATGAACCCAGAGTGGATAGGCCCTTTGTTGAGTAATTGAATGAGGGGAAGGTATGAGGAATGAGTGGTTGATGGGGGTCCCAGAGAAGGGGTCCTGGGTTGGCACTTGAAGTGCCCCAGGAAGACTTGCCTGCAAACAGGACATTGAGCTGGTCCCTCTGCGGTGTTGTCCGAGCATCTGCAGTCTCATCTCCCACCCAGCTGCTGCTTTAGTCAGCTTCCTCCCATGCAGGTACTCTCTGTCCCCCTGTCTCAGACAAGGCTAGGGGTTGCAAGCAACCATGGCCTGCAAATGGTCTGGAAGATCCTCGGCCCCAGAGCACAGGTCTGCCTGCCTCACTAGGCTCTCCTCTCCCAGGCTTCTGGTCTGACCCTCTCTGAACACCCTGTGCCAGGATTTTCTTTATTAATATATGTATGTGTATCTATCGGTGTATCTATAGATACATACACATAGACACACACATACACACAATGGGATATTATTCAGTCATAGGAAAGAAGGAGATTCTGCCATTTGGGATAACATGGGTGGACCTTTAGGGTATCATGCTGAGTGAGACAAACCAGACAGAAAAGGACATATGTCCCACTTAATCGTAATGTTCAATACCTATGACCATGTGTCCCTGAATTGGTTCATTTGATTCCAAATCCCAAGTAAGGACTTAGGTGCCAGAAACATTAGTCCCTGAATTCATCTCTTTTTCATTTTGATGTGAAATAACATACATAATGACCTATATGTTTGTGTGTGTATATATGTATCCCATCTTCAAGCATTCACCAGTTGATGGACACCTGGATTGCTCTCATATCTTGGCTACTGTGAAGAATGCTGCCATGAACAAGGCAGTGCCTGCATCTCTTTGAGATTCTGTTTTCATTTCCTTCAGAAATCTATCCAGCAGTGGGATTGCTGGATCCAGTGGTAGTTCTGTTTTTAACTTTTTGAGGAATTTTCCATAGTGGCTATACCCACTTATCTTCCCACCAACAGTGCGTGAGGGGTCCCTTTTCTCTACATCCTCGCCAGTACTTGTTAGCTCTTGTCTTTTTGATGATAGCCATTTTAACAGGTGTGAGGAGATACTGCGTGATATCACTTATATGTAGAATCTGAAGGAAAAAGAGGCAAACTCATAGAAATTGGAAGTAGAAAAGTGGGTATCAGGGACTAGGAGGTGGGGAAAATAGGGAGAGGTTGGTGAAAGGATACCCACAGCTATGAGATGCATAAGGTCTGAGCATCTAATGTAAAACATGGTGACTATAGTTGATAACACTATATTATATAATTGAAATTTGCTAAGAGAGTAGAAATGTTCACACAAAAGATAAATGTATGAGGTGATAGCTGTGTCACCTTATAGGGAGAATCCCTCATGATTGTATATCAAGTCACCACAATGCACAATTTTAATATCTTACATTTTGTCAGTAAAACCTCAATAAAACTGAAAAAAATGAAGGAAACCCAAATAAACCAGTCTTATAAAAAGTCAAAAAAATTAAGTGGAACGTGGTAGGAATTTAAGGTACAGTAATTTAAGCCACAGAAAAAATAAGTCTTACTGGTGGGATACATATAGTACTTACCTATTATTTCATCTCTGAATCTCGATTTTTATTATTAAAATTCTGAATCACCTGATTTCATCAGAAAGCACAGAAATAATGATATTCATACTTAAGCAGAATTTCTTGGCTAACAGTGCATGTTTTTCTATTGGTTTTCCTCCTTTTGGGCCCAAAGGGTCTCCACTTACTAATTGCAAGACCTTGGACAGTTAATCTCTCTGTGCCTCAGTTGACCAGAATATAAACTGAGGCTCAATACCCCGGGGGTAGTTAAAAGAATTTAGTGAGGGAATATGTAAAGTGTTTAGATGACTGCTCTTTCTATCGGCTTTAATGATGATGGAACATTCATCCACCTCTGCTTATTGGAATCCTGCTCATCACAATGCACAGGGAAATGGGAAGCCCCCTTTTCTCTATCCTTTTATGTCATTGTTTAAAGATTTTATTCATTTATTTGAGAGAGAGAGAGAGAGCGAACAAACACGAACCAGGGGAGGGACAGAAGGAGGGATAGGGAGAGAGTCTCAAGCTGACTCCATATTGAGCACAGAGCCCCATGCAGGGCTTGATCCCACGACCCTGAGATCATAACTTGAGCCAAAATCAAGGATCGGACACTTAACTGTCATTACCATTGTCATCCAGGCACCCCTCATGTCATTGTTTAAATAAGAGGGGTCCTACTGTGTACAGGCACATTCTTACTCCCCCCAAATAAATATTCTTATTACAACCCCCTCGCCCCGCGAGCATATGTTTATTCCATATATGCGGCCTATCTAATGTTTCTGGCACCTAAGTCCTTACTTAGGATTTGGAATCAAATGAACCAATCAGGGTTCTGGTGAGAATGTTATTGAAACAAGAACATGAATTAAATCAAAGTAGTAATTACTAGATGGATTCAGAAGGGTTGAATTAATAGAGTCCAAAGGGCCCTCATTTAGAGAAAAGGGAGCCCATACAGGAGGTACCAGGCTGAATACACAGCTGTACCAACCCGCTTTTAGGAAGCTGCTGTGTATGCTTACTATTAGGGACCTAAAACTTTCCTATCCCAGAACACACTTACCCCATGGTTTTGCTTTACAAACACGTTCATGATATTATGAATGGACAGCTTGTGTTTCTATTTGCTCCGTGAAAGCACTCTTACTTTAGCTGAGGAATTGTAATGAACTGGCAGTTTTCTGTTTCCCCCTATCAAACATTTTTCAGAATCCAAAACGAGACCACGCATAGGGTATAAAAATTAATGGTAAACTTCTCTATTTCCAGCCCTTTACAAGACACACCTCTAAAATACAAACAAACTCTTAGGGCCACGTTTCTGAAAGCGTTCTCTCTGCACCAGCCTCAGTGTCACCTAGAGCTTGTGAGAAATGCAAATCCTCCATCCCCACCTGACACCTGCTGAATCAGAAACACACCTCCAGCTCCGCACCACTGTCTCTGGGCGTCAGCTGCGTTAGGAGAGGTTCTACTCCATGCCAGAAGATTCGGTCCAATGTTAACTCAACATTACAAAGAGAAAACCTGTCCCTAATGCATTTTATTGCCATTAAAAATGCAGTTTTGCTGACTGATCTTTCCCTACTCTTCTTTCCCCTTTGTGTCTCCACATGGTAGACGAGTCGGGTTTTACGTCAACACTTTCAAAAATGTTTCCAGCCTCGAGGCCAAGTTTCATAAGGAAATCGCAGTGGTGAGTGATGATGATTATTTTTACTTGCGGAGTATAAAATAAATGACTTTTTTTTCTGACCACGAATGAAATGGCATGGCATCGTCACCTGTGTGTTTGTTTTCATGGTGCGTTATTACGCCCAGTGGTGTTTCTCCAGTGTTGTGTAGTGACCACATAGTTCTCTCTATTTTGTCCAGATTTTCTTTGGTTGTACCAACCTGCTCTCAGGAATCATGGGCTGTTTCCATTTCTCTTCTGAGATGCTTTTTCTCTGTGTCCCAGTCTCACAATCTTGTTTTGCTTTGTTTTTAGTCAGGCTTAAAAGTTGGCATTCAAGTGGTACTTTTTAGGCTGAGGAGAAATGAGTGTCTGAACACTCAAACAATCAGCAGTTAATGTCTGAGTTCAGCAGGGTTGGTCATATGACTTTATCTCTAGTAGACTCAATGGGAGCAATAAGTTTTTGTTTTCTGTTCTATCCTCTGATTAATGAATATATTTTGGTTTTTTAAAGGTTTATTTGTGTTTGTGGCATTTCATTTTTGACATGAGTTTTAAATTTCCCATTCGCAGAATTTAAGTTATCCTGAGACCGTCCACACTCCTGTAAGATTCTCAGTAGACAGTTCCTTTCTTGGAGCATTAGCCTGAATTGGCACCAGAATGACTTACAGCTAATAGACAAATGGTCTCTGTCCCTCTAGCTTTGCCACAAATTGTATGAAGTGATGACGAAGCTGGGTGACCAGCACGCTGACAAGGCCTTCACCATTCAAGGAGCTCCCAGGTAGGCTGTCTTCATCGGAACCAAGTCATGTCTGTTCACCTTAAACACAATGCTTGTTGCAACTTCTACAGTCTGCACCAGCCTATGCTATTTTACTCATTCTAGAAAAATCTAAAACTAAGGAGCCTTTCCACATAGAGGCTGACAGCAGCCTCATTCTGTGCTTGTACGTTGACCTTTAGCCTTCAGATTTACTCAGTGTGGGCGTCTGTCATGGTCACAATAGAATTGGCTATCTGCCTTTCTCCATTTTCCATGGGACCTGTCAGTAGTGGTGTAAACTTCTAACATATAATTTCTAGTTGTGCACCTGTTATTTTCTTTGGAGAAGAAAGGAATTTCCCAAACTCACAACACTGAGTCCTTATACTTATCGTTGGTGCTGGCATGTTTAATGGTCCATTCTGGGAAAGGAAAGAGGGCATGGGTGAGACCTATCCATCATCCTACATCTTAACTTGACCTCACAAACACTGCACTGTTTTTTTTTCTTTTTTTTATTATGTTATGTTCATCACCATACATTACATCATTAGTTTTTTTATGTTATGTTAAAAACCACACATTACATCATTAGTTTTTGATGTAGTGTTCCATGATTCATTGTTTCCGTATAACACCCAGTGCTCCATTCAGTATGTACCATTTTAATACCCATCACCAGGCTAACCCATTCTTCCACCCTCTCCCCTCTAGAAACCTCAGTTTATTTCTCAGAGTCCATAGTCTCTCATGGTTTGTCTCCTCCTCTGATTCCCCCCCCTTTATTCTTCCTTCTGCTATCTTCTGCTTTTTTTTTTTTTTAACATATAATGTATTATTTGTTTCAGAGGTACAGGTCTGTGATTCAACAGTCTTACACAATTCACAGCACTCACCATAGCCCATACCCTCCCCAGTGTCTATCAACCAGTCACCCCATCCCTCCCACCCCCCATCACTCCAGCAACCCTCAGTTTGTTTCCTGAGATTAAGAATTCCTCATATCAGTAAGGTCATATGATACATGTCTTTCTCTGATTGACTTATCTTGCTCAGCATAATACCCTCTAGTTCCATCCACATCATTGCAAATGGCAAGATTTCATTCCTTTTGATGGCTGCATAATATTCCGTTGTATATATATACGACTTCTTCTTTATCCATTCATCTGTTCATGGACATCTTGGCTCTTTCCATAGTTTGGCTATTGTGGACATTGCTACCATAAACATCGTTGCACGTACCCCTTCAGATCCCCACATTTGTATCTTTGGGGTGAATACCCAGTAGTGCAATTGCTGGGTCATATGGTAGTTCTATTTTAAACTTTTTGAGGAACCTCCACACTGTTTTCCAGAGTGGCTGCACCAGCAGGCATTCCCACCAACAGTGTAGGAGGGTCCCCTTTCTCCACATCCCCACCAACATCTGTCATTTCCTGACTTGTTAATTTTAGTCATTCTGACTGGTGTGAGGTGGTATCTCATTGAGGTTTTGATTTGGATTTCCCTGATGCCGAGCGATATTGAACACTTTTTCATGTGTCTGTTGGCCATTTGGATGTCTTCTTTGGAAAAAAGTCTGTTCATGTGTTCTGCCCATTTCTTGATTGGATCATTTGTTCTTTGGGTGTTGAGTTTGATAAGTTCTTTATATATTTTGGATACTAGTCCTTTATCTGATATGTCATTGGCAAATATCTTCTCTCATTCTGTCGGTTGTCTTTTGGTTTTGTGAACTGTTTCTTTTGCTGTGCAAAAGCTTTTTATCTTGATGAAGTCCCAATAGTTCATTTTTGCCCTTGCTTCCCTTGCCTTTGGCTATGTTTTTAGGAAGAAGTTGCTTCGGCTGAGGTCAAAGAGGTTGCTGCCTGTGTTCTCCTTTAGGATTTTGATGGACTCCTGTCTCATATTTAGGTCCTTCAACCACTGTGAGTCTGTTTTTGTGTGTGGTGTAAGGAAATGGTCCAGTTTCATTCTTCTGCATGTGGCTGTCCAATTTTCCCAACACCATTTGTTGAGGAGACTGTCCTTTTTCCATTGGACATTCTTTCCTGCTTTGTAGAAGATGAGTTGATCATAGAGTTGAGGGTCCATTTGTGGGCTCTCTGTTCTGTTCCATTGATCTATGTGTCTGTTTTTGTGCCAGTACCATACTGTCTTGATGATGACAGCTTTGTAATAGAGCTGGAAGTCCGGAATTGTGATGCCACCAGCTTTGCTTTTCTTTTTCAACATTCCTCTAGCTATTCAGGGTCTTTTCTGGTTCCATACAAATTTTAGGATGATTTGTTCTATTTCTTTGAAAAAAGTGGTTGGTGTTTTGATAGGGATTGCCTTAAATGTGTAGATTGCTCTAGGTAGCATTGACATCTTCACAATATTTGTTCTTCCAATCCATGAGCATGGAACGTTTTTCCATTTTTTTGTGTCTTCCTCGATTTCTTTCATTAGTATTTTATAGTTTTCTGAGTACAGATCCTTTGCCTCTTTGGTTAGATTTATTCCTAGGTATCTTATGGTTTTGGGTGCAATTGTAAATGGGATCGACTCCTTAATTTCTCTTTCTTCTGTCTTGTTGTTGGTGTATAGGAATGCCACTGACTTCTGTGCATTGATTTTATATCCTGCCACTTTACTGAATTCCTGTATGAGTTCTAGCCGTTTTGGGGTGGAGTCTTTGGGGTTTTCCACATACAGTATCATATCGTCTGCAAAGAGTTAAAGTTCGACTTCTTCTTTGCCAATTTGGATGCCTTTGATTTCTTTTTGTTGTCTGATTGCTGTGGCTAGAACTTCTAATACTATGTCGAATACCAGTGGTGATAGTGAACATCCCTGCCGTATTCCTGACCTTAGGGGGAAAGCTCTCAGTTTTTCCCCATTGAGAATGATATTCGCTGTAGGTTTTTCATAGATGGCTTTTATGATATTGAGGTATGTACCCTCTATCCCTATACTCTGAAGAGTTTTGATCAAGAAAGGATGCTGTACTTTGTCAAATGCTTTTTCTGCATCTATTGAGAGGATCATATGATTCTTGTTCTTTCTTTTGTGAATGTATTGTATCACGTTGATTGATTTGTGGATGTTGAACCAACCTTGCAGCCCAGGGATAAATCCCACTTGGTCATGGTGAATAATCCTTTTAATGTACTGTTGGATCCTATTGGCTAGTATTTTGGTGAGAATTTTTGCATCCATGTTCATGAAGGATATTGGTCTGTAATTCTCCTTTTTGATGGTGTCTTGTGTTTGGAAGTTTTCCTTCCATTTCTGTTTTGTTTTTTTTTTTTAAAGATTTTATTTATTTATTTGACAGAGAAACGCACAGCGAGAGAGGGAACACAAACGGGGAGTGGGAGAGGGAGAAGCAGACTCCCTGCCGAGCAGGGAGCCTGATGCGGGACTTGATCCCGGGACTCCAGGATCATGACCTGAGCCGAAGGCAGTCGCTTAACCAACTGAGCCACCTAGGCGCCCCCATTTCTGTTTTTTCTTTGACATTTTCAGAAGAATAGGTATTAATTCTTCTTGAAATGTTTGGTAGAATATGATCCAGCAATTGCACTACTGGGTATTTACCCCAAAGATACAAAAGTAGGGATCCGAAAGGGTACGTGCACCCCGATGTTTATAGCAGCAATGTCCACAATAGCCAAACTGTGGATTGAGCCAAGATGTCCGTCGACAGATGAATGGCTAAAGAAGAAGTGGTATATATATACAATGGAATATTATGCAGCCATCAAAAGGAATGAGATATTGCCATTTGCAACGACGTGGATGGAACTGGAGGGTATTATGTTGAGTGAAATAAGTCAAACAGAGAAAGACATGTATCATATGATCTCACTGATATGAGGAATTCTTAATCGCAGGAAACAAAGGGTTGCTGGAGTAGGGGGTGGGGTGGGAGGGATGGGGTGACTGGGTGATAGACACTGGGGAGGGTATGTGCTCTGGTAAGCGCTGTGAATTGTGCAAGACTGTTGAATCTCAGATCTGTAACCTCTGAAACAAATAATGCAATACATGTTAAAAAAAAAAGAAGAAGAAGAAGAAGAAGAAGGTAGCAGGAGGGGAAGAATGAAGTGGGGGAAATCGGAGGGGTAGATGAACTATGAGAGATGATGGACTCTGAAAAACAAACTGAGGGTTCTAGAGGGGAGGGGGTGGGAGGATGGGTTAGCCTGGTGGTGGTTATTGAGGAGGGCACATTCTGCATGGAGCACTGGGTGTTACGCACAAACAATGAATCATGGAACACTACATCTAAAACTAATGATGTAATGTATGGGAATTAACATAAGAATTAAAAAAAAAAATGTTTGGTAGAATTCCCCTGGGAAGCCATCTGGCCATGGGCTTTTCTTTGTTGGGAGATTTTTGATGACTGCTTCAATTTCCTTAGTGGTTATAGGTCTGTTCAGGTTTTCAGTTTCTTCCTGGTTCAGTTTTGGTAGTTGATACATCTCTAGGAATGCATCCATTTCTTCCTGGTTATCTAATTTGGTGGCATAGAGTTGCTCATCATATGTTCTTATAATTGTTTGTATTTCTTTGGTGTTGGTTGTGATCTCTCCTCTTTCATTCATGATGTTGTTGATTTGGGTCATTTCTCTTTTCTTTTTGGTAAGTCTGGCCAGGGGTTTATCAATCTTGTTAATTCTTTCAAAGAACCAGCTCCTAGTTTTTTTTATCTGTTCTACTGTTCTTTTGGTTTCTATTTCATTGAGTTCTGCTCTGATCTTTATAATTTCTCTTCTCCTGCTGGGTTTAGGCTTTATTTGTTGTTCTTTCTCCAGCTCCTTTAGGTGTAGGGTTAGGTTGTGTATTTGAGACCTTTTTTGTTTCTTGAGAAAGGCTTGTATTGCTATATACTTTCCTCTTAGGACTGCCTTTGCTTCATCCCAAAGATTTTGAACATTGTGTTTTCATTTTCATTGGTTTCCATGAATTTTTAACTCTTCTTTAATTTCCTGGTTGACCCATTCATTCTTTAGTAGCATGCTCTTTAGCCTCCATGTATTTGAGTTCTTTCCAACTTTCCTCTTTTTGAGTTCTAGTTTCAAAGCATTGTGGTCCGAAAATAGGCAGGGAATAATCCCAGTCTTTTGGTACCCGTTGAGACCTGATTTGTGACCTAGGATGTGATCTATTCTGGAGAATGTTCCATGGGCACTAGAGAAGAATGTGTATTCCGTTGCTTTGGGATGGAATGTTCTGAACATATCTGTGAAGTCCATTTGGTCCAGTGTGTCAAAGTCTTTATTTCCTTGTTGATCTTTTGCTTAGGGGATCTGTCCATTTCGTTGAGGGGGTTGTTAAAGTCCCCCACTATTTTGTATTGTTGTCGATGTGTTTCTTTGCTTTTGTTATTAATTGGCTTATATAATTGGCTGCTCCCATGTTAGGGGCATAGAGATTTACAATTGTTAGATCTTCTTGTTGGATAGACCCTTTAAGTAGGATATAATTGTCCTTCCTCATCTCTTATTACAGTCTTTGGTTTAAAATCTAATTTGTCTGATATAAGGATTGCCACCCCAGCTTTCTTTTGGTGTCCATTAGCATGGTAAACGGTTTTCCACCCCTTCACTTTCAATCTGGGGGTGTCTTTGGGTCTAAAATGAGTCTCTTGCAGACAGCATATCGATGGGTCTTATTTTTTTTATCCAATCTGACAGCCTGTGTCTTTTGATTGGGGCATTTAGCCCATTTACATTCAGGGTAACTATTGAAAGATAGGAATTTAGTGCTACTGTACTGCCTGTAAGGTGACTGTTACTGTATATTGTCGATGTTCCTTTCTGTTCTATGTTGCTTTTAGGCTCTCTCTTTGTTTAGAGGACCCCTTTCAAGATTTCTTGTAGGGCTGGTTTCGTGTTTGCAAATTCCTTCAGTTTTTGTTTGTCCTGGAAGCTTTTTCTCTCTCCTTCTATTTTCAGTGACAGCCTAGCTGGATATAGTATTCTTGGCTGCATATTTTTCTCATTTAGTGCTCTGAATATATCATGCCAGTCCTTTCTGTCCTGCCAGGTCTCTGTGGATAGGTCTGTTGCCAATCTAATGTTTCTACCATTGTAGGTTACATTATCTCTTCTCCCAAGCTGCTTTCAGGATTTTCTCTTTGTCTCTGAGACTTGTACGTTTTACTATTAGATTTCGGGGTGTTGACCTATTTTTATTGATTTTGATGGGGGTTCTCTGTGCCTCCTGGATTTTGATGCTTGTTTCCTTCCCCAGATTAGGGAAGTTCTCTGCTATAATTTGCTCCAATATATCTTCTGTCCCTCTCTCTTTTTCTTCTTTTTCTGGGATCCCAGTTATTCTAATACTGTTTCATCTTACGGTATCACTTATCTCTCGAATTCTGTCCTCGTGATCCAGTAGTTGTTTATCTCTCTTTTTCTCAGCTTCTTTATTTTCCATCATTTGGTCTTCTATATCCCTAATTCTCTTTTCTGCCTCATTTATCCTAGCAGTTTGAGCCTCCATTTTTTATTGCACCTCATTAATAGCCTTTTTGATTTCGACTTGGTTAGATTTTAGTTGTTTTATTTCTCCAGACAGCATTTCTCTACTATCTTCCAAGCTTTTTTCAATCCCAGCTAGTATCTTTAAAATCGTGATTCTGAACTCTAGTTCCGACATCTTACAACTGTCTGTATTGATTAGGTCCTTGGCAGTCAGTACTACCTCTTGTTCTTTCTTTTTTTTTTTGAGGTGAGTTTTTCCATCTTGTCATTTTGTCCAGAGGAGAATAGATGAATGAGAGAACAAAATGCTAACAGTGTAACAACAACCCCCGAAAAATACACACTAAACAAATCAGAACAGACCTTCCAGAAAGTGGTCGCTTTTCTGTTCAGAGAGTTGCTGCTATTCTTTTCTTCAATCTCCTGTTGAGTTCATAGGTGTTCAGAATGGGCTGATTCCTATCTAGTTGAATCCCTGGGACCAGACGAAATTTAGGTCTCCTACTCCTCCGCCATCTTGCTCCTCCCCTCCCAACACTGCATTGTTTTGATTCTCTTGCGCATTGTTATCGTGAGTATGCCCGTCAAATATACCAAAGGCCCAGCGATTTGTAAGTGAATTGTCTACCTTTCCAGGAGTTGGCCTCCCACCAGCTTTCTCCTGTGATTTTGGAATCCCTTTATTCCTTCCTTCTCAGGCATTATGTACTCAAGGAATGCAGGCTAATGAGCCTTGGGCTGGAAGTCAAAAGATCTAGCTTTCCATTTTATGACTCTGCAGTTAACTTACTTTGCCTTCCTTAAGTGTATCCAATTAATCCTCTGGTTAAAGATCTCATTTTTTTTTTTAATCAACAGAGAAAAAAAGATGGTATTGAATTAAATGGCTTGTAAGGTAATATTTACATTTTTAATGTCAATCAACATAAACAGTCATACACACACATTTATAAAAACACACACTCCTGCACAGATGCCCCCATCAGCATATTTTGAGATCTCTCTGGAGAGAGCTAATTTTCTTTTTTGATGTTCTGTATTTGCTGTACTCATAATAGTCTCTGCTACAGTGGTTATACAAGGTAAGCGTTTAGTATCTCTTACCTTTCTAAGGAAAAGAGCATTCCCTAAAAGAATAGGGGAAAGGACTGCTGTTTCCAATATAATACGAACTTGAAACAAAGAAAAAGTTGTAATAAGAACATCAAAATGACATTGGGTGTTTTAGCAGTGACGTACATGAAAAAGTTAAGAGTTATTCCCTCATAGAGACATGAAAGGGACAACATGAAAATATCAATATTGCTGAATCAGATAAAACGAAGAGAGAATGGGGCCACGGCAGCTTAACAAATGTTCCTTTAATTTTTTTCATCATTCCTCTGCAGAACGAGGTGGTGAGTGAGCTCAGTGGACTCCCTGTTGAGCATAGATTGGGGCCACGCTTCCCGGCAGAGGCCATGATTGCTGGCACAGCCTCAATCATGCAGCTCATCTGTTTTCTCCACAGGACCCACTCCCTTGGCTATGTAGACCATGCTCTGCTGTATGTGCTTGTTTATTTTGAGGTACAGACCCTACTCCCTCAATCTGTAGACATTAGAAAGACTTAGAGAGTAGGATGTGTCCCAAGTGCCCTCCTGCTCATTGCATCTGGGCTGGTTCCAGGCATCTGGCCCAGTGCCAGCAATGCAGTGGGCTCTCAGAAAACGTTACTGACTCTCTGCCTTCACATAATTTGTTTGCTTTGTCAAGGTGTCTGAGCCGAGTCTTTGTTTTATAAGGTGTAGAAAGAGGAATAACTAAGGAATTTGTTTCCAAATGTTATCACAAAAGACTTCTATAAAATCTTTATTTACTTGAGAGAGAAAGTACGTACAAGTGGGGGGATGGGCTGAGGGAGAAGCAGCCTCCCCGCTGAGCAGGGAGCCCCATGTGGGGCTCGATCCCAGGACCCTGAGATCATGGCCTGAGCCAAAGGCAGACGCTTAACCCACTGAACCACCCAGGCACCCCGATTTCTATAAAATCTTAACACTATCCTGAGAATGCCTTTACCGTCAGATTTATAATTTTCAGGGTAGGTTTTTCTATACATTATGGCATAGCAAGATTCTCTTGTAAATCAAAAGTGAAGGTAGTTCAGCTAAGGCAGCTTATATTTGGAAGGTTCTCACAGAGTCTCTTTGGCACAATGGAAAGAACAGGGGGTTTGCGTTCCCACGGCCTGAATTCAGACCCACCAAATTGCTGAGTGACTTTAGGGGTATTTAACCTTTCTGTGCCCCACTTTACTACCTGTAAAGTGGGGACAGTGATGCAAGGGTGTTGTGACAGAGAGAATATACATGAATGGGGTCTGGCACACAGACCACAGACAATAAATGGTACCAGTATCACCAACACTGTTAATAACCACCAGAATTAACTTAGAAGGGGGCTAGATGCCTGATAGAACCAGAAGTGCCTCCAGATTCCTCTGGGACAGAATACCCCTGGAAAGTAAGTGCTGTTCTTTAGAAGGCTCATTGCTGACTCTTGTGTGTTCACCTAGCGATTCTGGTCCTCTCCGCATCGCAAAGACACCCTCACCACCCGAGGAGCCTTCACCCATCCCGAGCCCGACAGCTAGTCCCAATCACACGCTGACACCTGCGTCTCCTGCACCAGCAAGGCCTAGGTCACCTTCACAGGTAGGAAGAGGTCAAATACACTGGGGAGAATGGAAGAACTCGTGATGAGGTGACCCCATCTGGGGATAATCCCATGGTGCTAGGGCACTGAAAGGAGTTTCCAGTTGGGGAGGCTTTGAGGCTGTAGGCATTTTGATGGTTACTAAGGAATCAACTTAGTTCTCCAATTTGGATTCCTGTTTGGGTGGTTGAGACTTCTCTCCACAGCCTCAGCTTCCTTAGGCTTGCATGCCCTCCTCACCTCCCACTTCTCGCTCTCAGAAGGCCCTGATCAATCTCACCTTCTCCCTGGACATTCCCTCCTCTAGCAATTAAGGTTACACTTGGAGCAAGTATGGCCAAGAAAGCCATGATGTTTATATACCACTTCACATTTTTGGTATCACCCACAGGGTGTGGCACATGAGTAGACACTCAACAAAAGCATCTGGAACAAGCGATTGAGAAACACAGTAAGGACTGGAAAAGGTCAATATAGAGAAACATTGCCACCCTTGTCTTCCCCACTTGGGGTGAAGATGAAATTCCTACAACAAGACTTGAAGTTCAAGTCTTTGAAACTAAGGAAAGTGGTGAGAAGATCCATGGAATAGATCTGTGAAGTTCTTCTCAAAACACTCTATTGGAAACTGAAGTTCGTGCTGTCTGTGGGTGGTTTCACTGAGTCCAGTGAAAAGCTTTCCTGATTGTAGTGTTAAAATTCGAATTTCTTGCTGAAGTGAGGAATCCGTTTCGGTTGACTTCACAAAGGGGGTCGCCCTAGTTTAACTTGAGAGGTGTGGGCGCCTGGCCTTGTGGCCCTGCATGTAGAATTGGCATTGAGATGGATGGGGTCACCTTGCCTGAGTGTTTCTCGGGGGGCCCTTGCTTGTTGGTGCTCCCAGAGCCACCAAGGCAGACAGCATTCTCTACTCAATCAGGTCCCTTATTTCTCTGTGTATATCTAAATGTCAGTCAGTGACCGATAATGTCCGCCCAGTGCTGTTCATGTGGCATTTCTACACATCTCACATGCTGTCTTTGGCCGAATTAATTTGCTTGTGTCTCTGATGTTTTGTAGACAAGGAAGGGGCCTCCCGTCCCACCTCTGCCTAAAGTCACCCCAACGAAGGAACTCCAGCAGGAGAACATCATCAGTTTCTTCGAGGACAACTTTGTTCCGGAAATCAGTGTGACGACACCTTCACAGGTAAGAGCCTGCTGCAGAGCTGGGATGAGCACACAGGTACCAAGGCAGAGGGACTCTCAGGGACCAGCTTTCAAGGTGGCAGATGTTAGAGCCAGCAGCGTCATTTCCGGTCTCATCCAGGTTGGCTTTAATCACGTGGTATGTCTAAAGCATTCTCAAATGGAAGGTGTACACACAGTATTTGGAAATACTAAAAAGTGTAAAATGAAGAATTTTAACGATCACTTACATCATACTACTCTCACGTAGCCACTGATGCACTTTGGTGTATTTTCCTTCAGGCTTTGGTTTCTAGGTTTATGTTCTGTACCACAACATTCAGATTGTATTGTTATGGATTCCTGACTTTTCTACTTAATCTTATTGAACATCTTTTTCATGTCATAATATCATCTTTTCAAAAGAAAATGTATAGCCAGAGTATTCCATCTGATGGATGGACTAGCCCATGATTGCAGTCACAGGTCGCTTCCCATTTTCCTGTTTTTTTACCAGCACTTCTGCGAACATCAATATATGTTAATTCATGTTTACACTCTCAGTTGTTTCTTTTATATTGCTTCCTGGTAGAGAATAGGAAAATGAAATTAAAAGAGGTGAATATTTTTAAGCCTTTCGCCCTTCAGCACAAGTAACTGTATCCATTTACATGATTTGGCAAAGAGACCTGGGCGCACCTTCTCCAGCTCCAGCTCCCTTGATAGGCGGCACAGCCCTCTCTACTGGCCACTTGGTTGTCCCATTGCCTTGAGAATGAAGATTCTTCACCTCCAGAGCTGTTCCTCATGCCATTGAAGCCATTTCTTTAAGAGTGAAAGTCCTCAGACACATCCTGCCAATATCACTTGCTCCCAGTGTTCTCAGGGTCAGAAATAATACCTACATTTTGCAAGAGGTGTGAACGCAGTGCTGTAATTACTGAGTGCGTCCATAACAACACTGTGTACAACATGCCAATTACAATCACATCCTGTTGATAATGACAGGAATGATGTACTAATCACAGAGAGCTCAAGAAATAGAAACTAAGAAGCAACGCAGTGGCAAATCGTAATGTGTCATTGCTTTTAAGGGCGTTTATCAATAAGGTGCAATAGCTTTTAGCTGTTGTTTTCCTTCTTCTGTTGTTGGTAGGAGATGGTGAGTTTGGTAAGGTAACAGGGCCTTGACATGTGATTTAGCAGCTCCTTTGAGGAGGGAGCCTTGCATGTTGATGAGCACACGGACAGATAATCTCTGTGGCTCCATAGATGCCTCCAGGGATAGTGGTCTCAGAGCCAGGGCTCTACCTGGCACCTGCCATTGCATGGGCCCCAAACTCCAGCAGTTTTCATTTCCAACCTGGTCCCGTCCCTTTGATTGGCTAACAGCTCAGCTTCCTTCTCTTTTTTGCTACATCAGTTTTCAGACTGAGAGTGTTTTAGGGTGATCATATCCTTATTCAAGTTGCTTTCCCCTGCACCCTTGAAGAACATGCTCTCAGTCCCATCCACTAATACAGAGTGTGCTCACCTAGAAGCCACATGTTCTTGGCTGAAGACCCCTCCATTTAGCACCCGAGGCAACTGAAGTCGAGGCAACATGGCGCATAGACAAGTTCTAAAGCAAAGCTGGGGTTCAAAAATGTTCTTTCCTTTAAAATGTTTTGTTATTTGCAGTTGGATGGCTCACATAAGGGTCCTTCGTCATAGGAAAAAAAAAAGAAAGCACTTTTTAAATTACAAATGCTAGAAGAGGCCCTGAAGTACTTCTAAGGGCACGAACTTTCACGATACTGTTGAGTAGCGGTCATGGGAAAAGTCAAGAGTCGGACAGAGGGAGAGCCGGCACCTTTCAAAGCAGAAGGGGCTCGGGCTGGGGCTGCCACAGTGACGCAGTTGGCTGGAGGGCCGCCTGCCCCAGCCTGGCTGGTCTTGGCGCACCGCTCCATGGCCCTGGGGAGGACCTTTTATAACACGCTGGTTGGGTGTGCTGGGTGGTTTTGAAAGAACTAACCACCAGAGACCTTGTGGGGGTGCATTTTGGGGGCTAAGCTTCATTTATATTGTTTTCTTTTCATCGGGAGGAGGGAGAAGGGGGTTTCTCTGTTTTTTTCCACATCTGAAGCAGCATGGCTCCCGCGGTGGACCACAGTGTGTGACCAGAAGCTTCTCCATTGACTAAGTGGCTGTTCGTCTCATGTCACCATGTCAAGAGACGGCGTGAGACAGGGATTTATGTCTCAGTGCACTTTCTCACTTACTGAGTGATATGATCTAGCTTTACTTTAAAGTCCACAGATGCTGCCTTTCCCTGAAGCTTCTTGACTGCTTTCTCTGTTGCTTGTTCCTCTGTAGATATCCACAGATATGTGTTCCTTCACCCCTTTGGGGTCACATGCAGCAGAGTTTCTGAGTCAGCAGATCTGGAGTGGGGGCCAAGAATCTGTACTCCTCACAAGCCTCCCAGTGATGCTGATGCTGCAGGTTGTGGGATCACGCTGTGAGAACCACTGTTGTTGGCCAGCATTTCCAAATGTATGGCCATGAACAAAGTACCACAGTGAATGAACAGATTTCTTCCAGGGAAATATCCAGCTGAGTCAAGGGTATATCTTGATTGACCATTTATAACTGCTCCACTTAAAAACTGCGTGACTGGAAATACTCCATATTTCTGACCGTTGGACTCCCACATACACATATGTGCATGCTTGTAATATCAGATGTGTTGATCAGATTATTTGTCAAGCTGCATATTCTAAGTGAACAGACTGTCTCATCAGGACTGTTTTTATTTTATTTATTTATTTATTTGGTGGGCAGCAAAGCAAGGTTTATTGAGCGATAGCAAAGTGATAGTACAGAGCTCCGGAAGAGGGAGGGGGCCCGAGAGTGTTGCCCCGGGACTGTGATGTTTTTAGACATGCACAGGTAAACAATGAAAACGAATAAATAGAAACACCAGCTGTATGGGATCAGAGTCTTGGAAGCTAGCAAGCTGAGATGTAGCTGAAAAGCTTTTCTCCCAGATACATGCATTTATAATAATAGGGAGTGGTCTGTTTCAATTTTATTTTGATATTTTTACAAAGGATATTAAGTCATTCTGCATTGAACAGATAGGTTTATGTCCCCAGTTTGCTATTTTTATCCTGAGCCTCAGTGGGGAAGAACAGCATTTGTATTAATCCCAGCCATAAGCTCCAGATGTGGTGACTGAGATATTCCTCCCCACTGACAGATTTGTATGTCTCGTCCACCAAGCTTCATTACAGTGACAGTCTCTCCTGAGTGTGTCATGGGATTCGAAACAAATCCGTCAGACCTACAGAGCCCTCTAATGGCCCCAGATCTTAACTCTCTCATAGAATCTTCTCTGTGAGATAGCCTTGCCTGCTTACAGGGAGAGGTCTGTGTGTCAACACCAAAGGGCTGACCTTGCTTCTCTGGTTCTGTGTTTACAAAAATGGAACTGCCAGAGGACAAACCCAGCCCTCTCTATTTTTCCCTCCCAAGAAACTAAATAGGAAGAAATCTCCTGTGTGTTTGTATGTGTGTGTGTGTGTGTGTGTATGTTCCTGCATTATTCTTTTAAAACAGCATTTTCCATCACATCCCATAAGATGCTGTGAAAAGTGGTTCCTGGTCATAAGAGGCTGGGAGGGGCTGCATCCCCTTTTTCTTTACATAGTTTATGTCAGTGTGTTCAAGGCTCTGAGAAGTTCAACAAAAGCCCTGTTTGTTTAAATCAGAGTTTCTCAAACAGTCTCCCTTTCCTCCCAAAGCACTACCTGTTCCAGGGAAATGGGCGTTGGGTGAAACATTTTTTATTTAGAAGGTATTATGTTCCTGGAGACCAAATTTATGGCATATAAATAGGATTTTAACAGATCAAGACAGAGAAAGCAATCGTGTATATATACACATAGATATGTACACATGCAAGGTTTTTTCTTTTTCCTTCAATGTTTTGGACTGCCTTCTCTTCTAATTCCATCCAGGTTCACCCTCCTTTCCCAGCAGGGCTTTCCACAGGGACTGTAGCTCTGAGCAAATATTTTTGCTTGGGGGGCGGTGGGTTGGGGGGGTTCTGTCCATATAACCAGTTTGAGTCTCTTGAAGTGAGCGTGTCAGCAACGTTCTGGTGGTCAGTCTCAGGGGATTCCATACACGAAATGCCATGCTAGCCTAGCCAGTGGGAGCAGTCTGCTCACCAGCTGCCCTCTTGGAAACAAACCTGGCCACCACGTTCCAGGACGACTGGGTAGACGTGACGTGAGCCCCAGAGCTCCTCCATATAGAGTAGGGTCACAGAGCGCTCCAAAGAGGAGGGGGTGGGCCAGGCCCACGTGGTCCTGCTGCAGACGCGGGGTGCCCTGACAGGATAGCCTTGCTAGCCACAGCTTCCACCACCAAAAGAGGAATCAGAAAATACCAGGAAAGGTGCTCAAAAGGGTGGGGGCCCCCTGAGGGGCAGGGCTCGGGGCAGGGTCCCTGCTTGCCTATCTACGTCTCAGAAGAGATTACCTGTTTTCGGATTTTTTTTTTTCATAGTAGGTAACCTTCAGGTATTTTGCCTAAATCTTTTCCCAACAATGATGTTGCCCATTTTCTCTCTTTCATATAGCATTCTCCTTTACAAACCCAGATGGATTATCTTTTGACCATCCAAGTTCATTCCTCCAGGCCCATATCGCCGTTCTTGCTGGGCGTACCTGCAGTGGGGGAAGGCAAGACAGCGGCACAGCCTTGCAGTCACATGGCTGTGGGCGTCATGTTAGCACCATTAACTCTGACACCCTTACTTCTCCGCTTTCTGGCCAAACGCTGCATCTCACATTTTAAGTTCATGAAATCATCCTATTTTTCCTACCCAATCAAATGGAAGTAGATTTTCAACTTGCTTAATAAGTTTGCAAAAGGGTCTTTTTTATCTGGTCAATCCAGACAGAGGCCATCCTGCAATCCTGTGCATGCACACCCCTCACTTCCCAGGTATCTGTCACCTGGTTTTGAATATCGCCCTGGCTTTTCTTTTCTTTTTTTTTTTTTTAAAGATTTTATTTATCCATTTGAGAGCGAGAATGAGAGAGAGAGAGAGAGAGAGAGCATGAGAGGGGAGGGTCAGAGGGAGAAGCAGACTCCCCGTTGAGCAGGGAGCCCGATGCAGGACTCGATCCCGGGACTCCAGGATCATGACCTGAGCCGAAGGCAGTCGCTTAACCAACTGAGCCACCCAGGCGCCCCGCCCTGGCTTTTCTTTTCAACCGTAGCTATATTTCTGGACCAGCTGCCTCTTCTTTCGGTTGATATTTTTTCAAAGTAAACATGTTAGCATTCTTTTAACACAGAAAGAATTAGGAATATGGAAATTCGAAGGAAGAAAATTGCATTTCAAGCCCCGATTTGGTCCGTCTGTTGCCCTGGTGGGTCACCCGCAGCACCGTGGGTTCCTTCAGCAGCAGTAGCCATGCAGTGCAGTTTATTTTTCATCTGGGGCCCTGCCAATATTCTTAAATCATTGTGTAAGTTGGCCTCACAACCTTCTGAGGTTCCCAGACTCCTGAACGTCTAACAATGCCTAGACTTTTTGTACTTTCCCCATTTTGCATTTTATATTTTACCCCTCTACAAAGCATCTCATGGTGTGAAGCTTTTTTGAGATTCTGTATTTTTTTAAGCATTATTTTATTTTTATTTTTCTAAAGATTCTATTTATTTATTTGAGAGAGAGAATGAGACAGAGAGAGAGAGAGCACGAGATGGGGGAGGGTCAGAGGGAGAAGCAGGCTCCCCGCCGAGCAGGGAGCCCGATGTGGGACTCGATCCCGGGACTCCAGGATCATGACCTGAGCTGAAGGCAGTCGCTTAACCAACTGAGCCACCCAGGCGCCCTGAGATTCTGTATTTTTGAACATGGTTTGAGGTATGGACAGAGAGTGGGGGTTAGCTGGTGCCAAGAGGCCAGGAGAGGAAGGGGGGAAGGGGAATGCAGAAGAATGAGCTGGGGAGACGGGAAGGAGCTCCTGATGGGGAAGCACGTGACTGAGTATGTTCTATGCAGAGTCTCCTTCGATTGAGTCTTGACATCATTCCTGTGATTTACAGGCCATTAATCCCTACTCTGAAGTTGTGCAGACCTGTCATCTTTCTGCCATACTGTGGCTCCCTGGGCAGATGTGGAAAGCAGAAGCCTGTAGACTGTAGGTGCCAGCATCTTAAGCACCTGAGAGATAGTGGATACTAGATGTCCAGTAAATTGAACAAATCCATCTTAATTCTTTCTCTCCTTAATGTTCAGGGTGCATGTTCTCTAGAAATGTCTCTGGGTTTTCGGTATTAGCAATGTCCTTCAGGTTGTTACATATCAGCGATATTATTAAATCCCAGATGCGGTGGTAAGAGGGTCTTTGTTCATCCAGTGGTCATCACAGAAGGTCACTGTAAGCACAGATCCTATCCCTCTCCCCTCTGTACCTCTTCTCAGTACTGTCAGCTGTTACGCTCTTGCTCAGAGTGTATGCAAGGCCAATGAGCAAACTCATGACATGCTACACTAAGGATGGTTGTACCATCTCCCAACCTGTTCCAATAAAAACCAAACCAACCCACCTAGGGAAACAGTTCCTTAGAAAGTTTAGTTTGCTGTGTGTCAGCTCATGAGAGTGTTTGCTGGATTATATAAACATGGGTAGGCACATAGAGCAAATGTGGTAACATTTGTGACAAGTCTAGGTCATGGGTAAATGGATCTTCATTGTATTATTTTAGCGTTTTTATCTGACCTCCCCTGCCTTATTGGGAAGTTATAAGTGTCCTGCATCATATTTAGAATAGAGTAAATGTCCTCAAAATAAGTTTAATAAAAGAATAAAAAAAAACTCTTGGGAAGAAATAGTACCTATGGCTTTATTGTCATCCAGCTAACTGAAATACTGTGTTATCATTTTTTAAAGTTTTATTTTATTTTATTATGTTAGTCACCATACAAAACATCATTAGTTTTTGATGTAGTGATCCACAAGTCATTGTTTTCGTATAACACCCAGTACTCCATGCAGTACGTGAACTCCTTAATACCCATAACCTGACCGGCCTAACCCCTCCCCCCACCCCCTCCCCTCTAAAACCCTCAGTTTGTTTCTCAGGGTCCATAGTCTCTCATGGTTCATCTCTCCCTCCGATTACCGCCCCCCTTCATTTTTCCCTTCCTTCTCCTAATGTCCTCCATGCTATTCTTTATGTTCCACAAATAAGTGAAACCATATGATAATTGACTTTCTCTGCTTGACTTATATCACTTAGCATAATCTCCTCCAGTCCCATCCATGTTGATGTAAAAGTTGGGTTATTCATCCTTTCTGATGGCTGAGCATTATTCCATTGTGTATATGGACCACATCTTCTTTATCCATTCATCTGTTGAAGGGCAACTTGGCTTTTTCCACAGTTTGGCTATTGCAGACATTGCTGCTATGAACATTGGGGTGCATATGGCCCTTCTTTTCACTACATCTGTGTCTTTGGGCTAAATACCCAGGAGTGCAATTGCTGGGTCATAGGGTAGCTCTATTTTTAAATTTTTGAGGCACCTCCACACTGTTTTCCAAAGTGGCTGTACCAACTTGCATTCCCACCAACAGTGTAAGAGGGTTCCCCGTTCTCCACAACCTCTCCCAACATTTGTTGTTTCTCTCCCTGTCCATTTTTGCCATTCTAACTGGTGTAAGGTGGTATCTCAATGGTTTTGATTTGGATTTCCCTGCTGGCTAATAATGATGAACATTTTTTCATGTGTCTGTTAGCCATTTGTATGTCTTCTTCGGAGAAGTGTCTTTTCATATCTTCTGCCCACTTTCTGACTTGATTATTTGTTTTTTGGGTGTTGAATTTGAGAAGTTCTTTATAGATCTTGGATACCAGCCCTTTATCTGTAGTGTCATTTGCAAATATCTTCTCCCATTCTGTGGGTTGCCTCTTTGTTTTGTTGACTGTTTCCTTTGCTGTGCAGAAGCTTTTTATCTTGATGAAGTCTCAAAAGTACATTTTTGCTTTTGTTTCACTAGCCTTTGGAGATGTATCTTGAAAGAAGTTGCTGTGGCCGATGTCAAAGAGGTTACTGCCTATGTTCTCCTCTAGGATTTTGATGGATTCCTGTCTCACATTGAGGTCTCTCATCCACTTTGAGTTTACCTTTGTGTATGGTGTTAGAGAATGGTCGAGTTTCATTCTCTGTATAGAGCTGTCCAATTTTCCCAGCACCATTTATTGAGGAGACTGTCTTTTTTCCATTGCATATTTTTTCCTGCTTTGTCCATAGAATTGAGGATCCATAATGGGTTCTCTATTCTTTTCCATTGGCCTATATGTCTGTTTTTGTGGCAATACCATGCTGCCTTGGTGATCACTGCTTTCTTCAGACTATAGGGTTAGAGGGAACATTCCTCAATGTCATAAAATCCATCTATGAAAAACCCACAGTGAATATCATCCTTAATGGGGAAAAGCTGAGAGCCTTTCCCTTAAGATCAGGAACACGTCAAAGATGCCCACTCTCGCCACCATTGTTCAACATAGTACTAGAAGTCCTAACAACAGCAATCAGACAACAACAAAAAAGTAAAATGTATTCAAATTGGCAAAGAAGAAGTCAAACTCTCTCTCTTAGCAGATGACATGATACTTTATGTGGAAAATCCAAAAGACTCCACCCCCAAATTACTAGAACTCATACAGCAATTCAGTAATGTGGCAGGATACAAAATCAATGCACAGAAATCAGTTGCTTTCTTATACACTAACAACGCAACTGTAGAAAGAGAAATTAGAGAAACGATTCCATTTACAATGGCACCAAAAACCGTAAGATACCTTGGAATAAACCTAACCAAAGAGGTAAAGGATCTCTACTCTAGGAACTACAGAACACTCATGACAGAAATTGAAGAAGACACAAAAAGATGGAAAAACATTCCATGCTCATGGATCGGAAGAAGAAACATTGTTAAAATGTCTATACTACCCAGAGCAATCTATACCTTCAATGCCATCCCGATCAAAATTCCAATGACATTTTTCAAAGTGCTGGAACAAACAGTCCTAAAATTTGTATGGAATCAGAAAAGACCCCGAATTGCCAAGGAGATGTTGAAAAAGAAAAACAAAACTGGGGGCATCACGTTGCCTGATTTCAAGCTATATTACAGTATTGTGTTATCATTAAGAAATCATTGTGTGTGTCTGTCTGTCTGTCCATCTGTTTGTCTGCCTGCCTGCCTGCAATTTGGAGACTCTAAATGTTTTGTGTCTGTGGCTATAAAATGAAATGTCTGTTACCTGATACGCTTATAAGAATAATGCCATGAAGGATGCATTGTTAACACAAAAAACTAGTAAATTACAGAGAAGCAAAAAGTAAAAATTTAAAAGCATAGTGATGTTTCCCAGCAAAAACCACTCTTACTAATGTACTTTTTCTCATGGGGTAGAGGGAGAGGAGAAAGAGACTCTTAAGCAGGCTCCACATCCAGCCCAGAGCCTGATGCAGGGCTTGATCTCACAACCCTGAGATCATGACCTGAGCCCAAATCAAGAGTCGGATGCTTAACCGACTGAGCCACCCAGGTGCCCCTAAAGTATACATTTTGATAAGTTTTGAAGTATGTGTACACCCATGAAACCATCACCAGGATCAAGATAATGAATATAACTGTCACTCCCAGAGTTTCTTTGTGTCTGTAATCGCTCCTGTTCCTCTCCACATACCGAACCCTCCAGGCAGACACTCCTCTTTCTGTCCCCATATGTTCGTTTGAATTTCCTAGAATTTTATACAGATGGAATCATACAGTGTGTGTACCCTTTTTGGTCTGGCATCTTTTATTCGGCATAATTATTATGAAGTTCATCCATTTTGTAGCATGTATCAGCAATTCATTTTTTTTATCCCCATACATTACATCATTAGTTCTAGATGAAGTGTTCCATGATTCATTGTTTGTGCATAACACCCAGTGCTCCATGCAGAATGTGCCCTCCTCAATACCCACCACCAGGCTAACCCATCCTCCCACCCCCCTCCCCTCTAGAACCCTCAGTTTGTTTTTCAGAGTCCATCGTCTCTCATGGTTTGTCCACCCCTCCAATTTCCCCCGCTTCATTCTTCCCCTCCCGCTACCTTCTTCTTCTTCTTTTTTTTTTTCTTAACATATATTGCATTATTTGTTTCAGAGGTACAGATCTGAGATTCCACAGTCTTGCACAATTCACAGCGCTTACCAGAGCCCATACCCTCCCCAGTGTCTATCACCCAGTCACCCCATCCCTCCCACCCCACCCCCCACTCCAGCAACCCTCAGTTTGTTTCCTGCGATTAAGAATTCCTCATATCAGTGAGGTCATATGATACATGTCTTTCTCTGCTTGATTTATTTCTCTCAACATAATACCCTCCAGTTCCATCCACGTCGTTGCAAATGGCAAGATCTCATTCCTTTTGATGGCTGCATAATATTCCATTGTATATATATACCACATCTTCTTTATCCATTCATCTGTCGATGGACATCTTGGCTCTTTCCACAGCTTGGCTATTGCTGCTATAAACATTGGGGTGCACATGCCCCTTCGGATCCCTACTTTTGTATCTTTGGGGTAAATACCCATTAGTGCAATTGCTGGATAGTATGGTAGCTCTATTTTCAACTTTTTGAGGAACCTCCATCCTGTTTTCCAGAGTGGCTGCACCAGCTTGCATTCCCACCAACAGTGTAGGAGGGTTCCCCTTTCTCCGCATCCCCGCCAACATCTGTTGTTTCCTGACTTATTAATTTTAGCTATTCTGACTGGTGTGAGGTGGTATCTCATTGAGGTTTTGATTTGGATTTCCCTGATGCTGAGCGATATTGAGCACTTTTTCATGTGTCTGTTGGCCATTTGGATGTCTTCTTTGGAAAAATGTCTGTTCATGTCTTCTGCCCATTTCTTGATTGGATTCTTTGTTCTTTGGGTGTTGAGTTTGATGAGTTCTTTATAGATCTTGGATACTAGCCCTTTATCTGATATGTCATTTGCAAATATCTTCTCCCATCCTGTCGGTTGTCTTTTGGTTTTGTTGACTGTTTCCTTTGCTTTGCAAAAGCTTTTTATCTTGATGAAGTCCCAATAGTTCATTTTTGCCCTTGCTTCCCTTGCCTTTGGCCATGTTTCTAGGAAGAAGTTGCTTCGGCTGAGGTCAAAGAGGTTGCTGCCTGTGTTCTCCTTTAGGATTTTGATGGACTCCTGTCTCACATTGAGGTCTTTCAACCACTTGGAGTCTATTTTTGTGTGTGGTGTAAGGAAATGGTCCAGTTTCATTCTTCTGCATGTGGCTATCCAATTTTCCCAACACCATTTGTTGAAGAGACTGTCTTTGTTCGATTGGACATTCTTTCCTGCTTTGTCGAAGATGAGTTGACCATAGAGTTGAGGGTCCATTTCTGGGCTCTCTATTCTGTTCCACTGATCTATGTGTCTGTTTTTGTGCCAGTACCATGCCGTCTTGATGATGACACCTTTGTAACAGAGCTTGAAGTCCGGAATTGTGATGCCGCTGGCTTTGCTTTTATTTTTCAACATTCCTCTGGCTATGCGGGGTCTTTTCGGGTTCCATACAAATTTTAGGATTATTTGTTCCATTTCTTTGAAAAAAGTGGATGGTATTTTGATGGGGATTGCATTGAATGTGTAGATTGCTCTAGGTAGCATTGACATCTTCACAATATTTGTTCTTCCAATCCATGAGCATGGAACGTTTTTCCATTTCTTTGTGTCTTCCTCAGTTTCTTTCATGAGTATTTTATAGTTTTCTGAGTACAGATCCTTTGTCTCTTTGGTTAGATTTATTCCTAGGTATTTTATGGTTTTGGGTGCAATTGTAAATGGGATGGACTCCTTAATTTCTCTTTCTTCTGTCTTGTTGTTGGTGTATAGGAATGCCACTGACTTCTGTGCATTGATTTTATATCCTGCCACTTTACTGAATTCCTGTATGAGTTCTAGCAGTTTTGGGGTGGAGTCTTTTGGGTTTTCCACATAAAGTATCATATCATCTGCAAAGAGTGAGAGTTTGACTTCTTCTTTGCCGATTTGGATGCCTTTTATTTCTTTTTGTTGTCTGATTGCTGTGGCTAGGACTTCCAATACTATGATGAATAGCAGTGGTGATAGTGGACACCCCTGCCATATTCCTGACCTTAGGGGGAAAGCTCTCAGTTTTTCCCCATTGAGAATGATATTCGCTGTAGGTTTTTCATAGATGGCTTTTATGATATTGAGGTATATACCCTCTATGCCTATACTCTGAAGAGTGTTGATCAAGAAAGGATGCTGTACATTGTCAAATGCTTTTTCTGCATCTGTTGAGAGGATCATATGATTCTTGTTCTTTCTTTTGTTAATGTATTGTATCACATTGTTTGATTTGTGGATGTTGAACCAACCTTGCAGCCCAGGCATAAATCCCACTTATGTGGTGAATAATCCTTTTAATGTACTGTTGGATCCTATTGGCTAGTATTTTGGTGAGAATTTTTGCATCCATGTTCATCAGGGATATTGGTCTGTAATTCTCCTTTTTGATGGGGTCTTTGTCTGGTTTTGGGATCAAGGTAATGCTGGCCTCATAAAATGAGTTTGGAAGTTTTCCTTCCATTTCTATTTTTTGGAACAGTTTCAGAGGAATAGGTATTAATTCTTCTTGAAATGTTTGGTAGAATTCCCCTGGGAAGCCATCTGGCCATGGGCTTTTGTTTTTTGGGATATCTTTGATGACTGCTTCAACTTCCTTAGTGGTTATGGGTCTGTTCAGGTTTTCTATTTCTTCCTGGTTCAGTTTTGGTAGTTGATACATCTCTAGGAATGCCTCCATTTCTTCCAGGTATCTAATTTGCTGGCATAGAGTTGCTCATAATATGTTCTTATAATTGTTTGTATTTCTTTGGTGTTGGTTGTGTTCTCTCCTCTTTCATTCATGATTTTGTTGATTTGGGTCCTTTCTCTTTTCTTTTTGATAAGTCTGTCCAGGGGTTTATCAATCTTGTTAATTCTTTCAAAGAACCAGCTCCTAGTTTCGTTGATCTGTTCTACTGTTCTTTTAGTTTCTATTTCATTGATTTCTGCTCTGATCTTTATTATTTCTCTTCTCCTGCTGGGTTTAGGCTTTATTTGCTGTTCTTTCTCCAGCTCCTTTAGGTGAAGGGTTAGGTTGTGTACTTGAGACCTTTCTTGTTTCTTGAGAAAGGCTTGTATTGCTATATATTTTCCTCTTAGGACTGCCTTTGCTGCATCCCAAAGATTTTGAATAGTTGTGTTTTCATTTTCATTGGTTTCCATGAATTTTTTTAATTCTTCTTTAATTTCCTGGTTGACCCATTCATTCTTCAGTAGGATGCTCTTTAGCCTCTATGTATTTGAGTTCTTTCTGACTTTCCTCTTGTGATTGAGTTCTAGTTTCAAAGCACTGTGGTCTGAAAATAGGCAGGGAATGATCCCAATCTTTTGGTACCAGTTGAGACCTGATTTATGACCTAGGATGTGATCTATTCTGGAGAATGTTCCATGGGCACTAGAGAAGAATGTGTATTCCGTTGCTTTGGGATGGAATGTTCTGAATATGTCTGTGAAGTCCATTTGGTCCAGTGTGTCATTTAAAGTCTTTATTTCCTTGTTGATCTTTTGCTTAGAGGATCTGTCCATTTCAGTGAGGGGGGTGTTAAAAACCCCCACTATTATTGTATTGTTGTTGTGTTTCTTTGCTTTTGTTATTAATTGCCTTATGTAATTGGCTGCTCCCATAGTAGGGGCATAGATATTTACAATTGTTAGATCTTCTTGTTGGATAGACCCTTTAAGTAGGATATAGTGTCCTTCCTCATCTCTTATTACAGTCTTTGGTTTAAAATCTAATTTGTCTGATATAAGGATTGCCACCCCAGCTTTCTTTTGGTGTCCATTAGCATGGTAAATGGTTTTCCACCCCCTCACTTTCAATCTGGGGGTGTCTTTGGGTCTAAAATTAGGTTCTTGCAGACAGCATATCAATGGATCTTGTTTTTTAATCCAATCTGATAGCCTGTGTCTTTGATTGGGGCATTTAGCCCGTTTACATTCAGGGTAACTATTGAAAGGTAGGAATTTAGTGCCACTGTACTGCCTGTAAGGTGACTGTTACTGTATATTGTCTGTGTTTCTTTCTGGTCTATGTTGCTTTTAGGCTCTCTCATTGCTTAGAGGACCCCTTTCAAGATTTCTTGTAGGGCTGGTTTTGTGTTTGCAAATTCCTTTAGTTTTTGTTTGTCCTGGAAGCTTTTTCTCTCTCCATCTATTTTCCATGACAGCCTAGCTAGATATAGTATTCTTGGCTGCATATTTTTCTCATTTAGTGCTCTGAATATATCCTGCCAGTCCATTCTGGCCTGCCAGGTCTCTGTGGATAGGTCTGTTGCCAATCTAATCTTTCTACCCTTGTAGGTTACATATCTCTTCTCCCGAGCTGCTTTCAGGATTTTCTCTTTGTCTCTGAGACTCATAAGTTTTACTATTAGATGTCGGGGTGTTGACCTATTTTTATTGATTTTGAGAGGGGTTCTCTGTGCTTCCTGGATTTTGATGCCTGTTTCCTTCCCCAAATTAGGGAAGTTCGCTGCTATAATTTGCTCCAGTATACCTTCTGCCCCTCTCTCTCTTTCTTCTTCTTCTGGGATCCCAATTATTCTAATGTTGTTTCGTCTTATGGTATCGCTTATCTCTCAAATTCTGCCCTCGTGATCCAGTAGTTGTTTATCTCTCTTTTTCTCAGCTTCTTTACTTTCCATCATTTGGTCTTCTATATCACTGATTCTCTCTTCTGCCTCATTTACCCTAGCAGTTAGCGCCCCCATATTTGATTGCACCTCTTTAATAGCCTTTTTGATTTTGACTTGGTTAGATTTTAGTTCTTTTACTTCTCCAGAATGGGTTTCTCTAATAACTTCCATGCTTTTTTCAAGCCCAGCTAGTATCTTTAAAGTGATGATTCTGAACTCTAGATCTGACATCGTACTAATGTCCGTATTGAGTAGGTCCCTGACAGTCGGTACTACCTCTTGTTCTTTTTGTTGAGGTGATTTTTTCCATCTTGTCATTTTGTGTAGAGGAGAATAGATTAATGAGAGAACAAAATGCTGGCAGGTTAACAACGTCCCCAGAAAATATACTCTAAACAAATCAGAAAAGACCTGAAGCAATGGAAAAAGAAAGGGAAAGAGAGAAAAAAGAAAATGAAAAAAAAAGAAAAAGATAAAGATAAAGATAAAAACAACAAAAACAGAACAAAACAAAACAAAACAAAAAACAGAATGTGATCAAATATAATAAGGCTGGTATATAGATCAGTGCCACACACTAGATTTTGGGTGTATTTTGGTCTGTTAGAAGAAAGTGCCTCCCAAAATTTTAAATAAAGAAAAACTTATATATGTACAAAAATAAGGGTTGATATGATGAAGGGATGGAATATGACTGTAAAGATGGAAATTATAAAAATTTTATAAAACGAATTGATAAGTTGTTTGAAAAAAGAAAGAAGAGCATTAAAAAAAAAAAGGGAGAGAATGTGATCAGGCAGGAGAGTAGAACAAAACCATACACTAGAGATTTAGGGTATATTTTGATCTGTTAGAAGAAACTATCTCAAAATTTTAAAGAGAGAACAACTTATATATATATGCCAAAAATATGGGTAACTACTATGAAGGGATAGAATGTGACTCTAAATATGAAAAATAAAAATGTTTTTTCAAAAAGGGATTGATAAGATGTTGGTTGAAAAAGGGAAAAAGAAAAATTCAAAAAAAAAAAAAACAGTTAAAAAAAATTAACTTTGAAGGACTACAGAATCATGGGGAAAAAGCCATGGATTCTATGTGCAGTATTCCCCTAGCGCTGGAGTTCTGCCATTCTCATTGATCGGTAAACTTGGTCTTGGCTGGCTGTTCTTTCTGATCTTCTGGGGGAGGGGCCTGTTGCTGTGGTTCCCAAATGTCTTTGCTGGAGGCGGAATTGCCCCGCCCTTGCCCAGTCCGGGCTAAGTGATCTGCTCGGGTTTGCTCTCGGGAGCTTTTGTTCCCTGCAAGCTTTCTGTACAGCTTTGGAGGCGGAGAGTGAAAATGGCGGCCTCCCAATCTCTGCCCCGGAGGAGCCGAGAACTCGGGGCCCCGCTCCTCAGTGCGCCCCCAGAGAAAAGCCGTCAGTCACTCCCGTCTCCCTAGTCTCCGGCCGCACTCCGTGCTCACCCGTCCAATGACCGTGCGTTTCTATCTCGGGCACCTGACCGCGGGTGGAGTCTCCAAACCCAGCAGATCCCTGCGGTGTGCTCCCGCGTGGCTCCTCCCAGGGGAGGAAGGGGCGTCTCCCCGGATCTGCCGCTTGTTGGGTCCCTGCTGGAGGAGCAGTGGCCCGACTGTGCCGCGGATCACGGTCTATGGCAACCCTTAGCTGAGAGCCCGCGCCTGGGCTCCGTCTCTGCAGCCGGCTTCCCTGCTCTGATACCTGGGAGCTTGCTGCACTCAGGCACCCCCAGTCTTTCTGTGACCCCGAGGGTCCTGAGACCACACTGTCCCGTGAGGGTTCCACCCCCTGCTTAGCCACTGGAGCGACGTCCCTCAGCGGAGTAGACTCTAAAAGTTCCGATTTTGTGCTCCGCGGCTCTATCACTTGCCAGAAGCGGCCGACGGAGGCCCCTCCCCCGCTGTCCATCCTCCCGAATATCGCCTCGGATTCACTTCTCCGCACGTCCTGCCTTCCAGAAAGTGGTCGCTTTTCTGTTCAGAGAGTTGTTGCTATTCTTTTCTTCAATCTCCTGTTGAGTTTGTAGGTGTTCAGAATGGTTTGATCCCTATCCAGCTGAATTCCTGAGAGGAGACGAAATCCAGGTCTCCTACTCCTCCGCCATCTTGCTCCCTCTGGGAGCATTGACATATTAATGATACTGAGTTGTGTGACCCATAAACACTGTATAGCTCTCGCTTTATTTAGGTCTTCTCTAATTTATCTTTGCTGTGTTTTGTAGTATTCAGTGTACAGGTATTTCTCGTCATTGGTTGGGTTTATCCCTGAGTATTTCATATTTTTAGGGCTTTTGTAAGTTGCATTTTTAAAATTTCAGTTTCTAGTTGTTCATACTGTTATATATAAATACAACTGATTTTTGTATATTAATGCTATGTCCTGTAGCCTTGCTAACCTCAATATTAGTTCCTGTAGCTTTTTTTATAGATTTCCTTGGATTTTTCTATATTAGTGGTCATATCTTCTGTGAATAAAGATAGTTTTACTTTTTTCTTTTTACTCTGGATGCCATTGATTTCTTTTTTTTCTGCTTATTTTTATTTCACTGTCTAGTACTGCCAGTATTGTTGAATAGAAGTGGTGAGGGAGCCATCCTTGTCTTGATCTTAGGGGAAAAGCTTCCAGTCTTTCGTAATTAAACATAGTGATAGCTGTAGGTTTTCATAGATACTTTTATCAGGTTGAGGAAATTGCCTTTTTTTCCTACTTAGAGTTTTGAACAGAAATGGATGTGGATTTTTTCAAATTCTTTTTGCACATCTATCAAGATGATCATATGAGTTTTCTTTTTTGGTTTGTTGATATGATGAATTATGTTCGTGAGTTTTCAAATGGCAAGTCAATCATGCATTCCTGAGATAAAGCTCAATTGGTCATTAGGCAATTAATTTTTATATATATTTTCATTCAATTTGCTAAATAGCTTTCCCTAGCATTTTTGCATATGTGTTGATGAAGAACATTAGTCCATAGGGTGTTGTTTTTAATAATGTCATTATCTGATTTGATTTGAGTACCAGGGTAATGCTTTTCTCATAGAATGAGTCGGGAAATATTCACTCCTCTTCAGTTGTGTAGAATTGGTATTTTTTTCTTCCTTAACTCTTTGGCAGAATTCACTGGAGGGGCCATCTGTGCCTGTGGGGACTTTTTGTTTGTTTTTTTCTTAATATTTTTTTATTTGGGTATAGTTGACATACAATGTTACATTAGTGTCAGGTGTACAACGTAGTGATTCAGCTTCTCTATATGTGGTAGGTTTGTATTTCTCAAGAAATTTGTCTCTTTCATCTAAATTGTTAAGTGTATTGGAACTAAGTGGCTTATAAATCTTCCTTATTGTTCTTTTTTATTATCTGTGGTGATGCCCCCTCTCTCATTCCTGATGCTGGTAATTTGTGCCCTCTCTTTCTCCCCCCAGCCCCCTTGATCAGTCTGGCTGGAGGTTTATCAATTTTATTAATCCTCTCAAAGCACTTCCTTTTGGTTTTATAGATATTATCTCTCTCTCATTTTCTATTTTATTCATTTCCACTCTGATCTGCATAATTTCCCCCATTTCTACTTAGAATTTTATTTGCTGTGTATATTTTTTTTCCCTAATTTGCAAGGTAGAAGGTGAAGTTACTGATTTGAGACCTTCCTTCTTTTCCTATATAGGGATTTAGTGCTGTAAATTTTCTCTAAATACTGCTTGAGCAACATCTCACAGATTTTGGTGTGTTGTCTTTATTCTTATTCAACTCAAGATATTTTCTAATTTCCACTTTGATTTCTTCTTTCTTTTGATTTTTCTCTTTTTTTGGTGTCTTTCATCGGGTTATTTTTGTCCAATATTTGTGGATTTTTCCAGAGATAATTCTCTTATTGATTTAAAACTTAATTCCACTGTAGTCAGAAAGATACTTTGTGTGACTTGAATGTTTTTAAATTTATTGAGACCTGTTCGTTGCCCCGGAATAGTGTCTATATTAGTTCCATGTTCTGCATGCACTTGAAAAGAATGTGTATTCTGCTACTGTATGGAGTGTTTTGTAAGTGTAAATGAGATCAAACTGGGTCTTGATGTTTTCTGTATCTTCTATAACCTTGTTGATTTTCTATTTCTTCTTTCAGTTATTGAAAGAGGGCTAGTGAAATCTCCCCTACAGAATTGTGCATTTTGAAATTTCTTTTTGCTGTTTTCTTGGTTCTTACTTCATGTATCTTCATGCTCTGTGATTGAATGCATAAATGTTTAGAATTAATGCCTTTTCGTATTAGGAAATGAACTTCTTTATCCCTAATAATGTTCTTTGATTTGAAATCTTCTTTTCTTGACATTAGTATAACTGTTCAAGCTGTCTTTTGGTTAGGCTGGCATAGTATATCTTTCTCCATCCTTTTACTTTTAACCTATTTGTGTCTCTGTATTTGAAATCAGTTTCTTGTAGGCAGTGTCTATTGAATCTTGCTTTCTTAGTCCAATCTAATAACCTCTGCTTTTCATTATATTATTTAGACCAGTTTCATTCAAGGTAGTTATTCATATAGTGAAGTTTAAATCTAGCACTTTGATACTTGTTTTCTATTGTGCCATCCGTTTTAACCCTTCTTTTTGCTGCCTTCTTTTAGATTGATTATTTTTATTACTCTCTTTTATTTTGTTTGTTTTAGTAGTTGCTTTAGGGCTTAAAGTATATGTTTTAATTTGTTACAGTCTACCTTCGAATAGTAGTACGCCATTTCAGGTATAGTATAAGAACTTCACAATAGTATATTTACATTTCCCCCTTCTGATTTTTGTACTATTTTTGTTACAGATTTTACTTTTTAATGTAAAGCAACTTCATGTTACTTTGCCATTATCTTTGTTTAAGCAGTTACTTATCTTTTAAGGAGGTTTAAATAATAACTAAAGTCATATATTCTTACCTACATAGTTACTATTTCTCATTCCTTTGGTGATCGTCATTCCCTTGTATAGAACCATATTTCCATCTAGTATTACTTATTGTGCCTGAAAAATGTCGTTTCACATTAGTTGTAGTGTGGATCTGATGGCAGTGAATTCTTTCTGCTTTTGTATGTATGAACAAATAGTCATCTCATTTTTGTTTTTCAAAAATATTTTCAAGGGGCACAGAATTCTAAGTTTTTTTCTCTCAGTACTTCAAAGATATTGCCTCACCATCTTTTTGCTTGGATTATTTCTGATGATAAATCTGCTATTATTCTTAGGTTGTTCCTCTGTGAAATAACACATCTTTTTCTTCTGGCCAGTTTTAAGAATTTCTCTTCAACTTCGGTTTTGAGAAATGTAGTCATGATGGGTCCAGGTGCACTCCCTGCGTCTCCCATCCTCTTTGACCGGTGGTTCCCCCAAAACTTGTGCTTTTCATCGTGAATGGCAGGAATACAAAACAGCTAGTCAACCATGCAAGCCTATTTCAAGCCTTTGCTTGCATGATACTCACTAACATCCATTGGCCAAAGCATGACAGGTGGTCATCCCCAAGTCAAGGTGACCAACTCCATCTATCAGGAGGCCATGGCAAGGTTAGGCATAAGGATTATGATCAAAGGATATACCTGTACTGGAAGAAGTTCAGTACTTCAGCTGTAAGCTTGGATGTTCCTAGCAGAAGACACTTCATGAAATATAGTAAAAAGATTATTATAATTGGTAAGATTTTTCCCATTGAATATTTTCCTCTCTGTGGTTTACACATCTAGTCTCCTTTCTTGGGAGCACATTCTAGGTCACCTCTTCTAGACTTTTAATGGTGAAACAGTACTTAAGCTCTAGCTTCCAAAAGCTTAAGAATGTTGAGACCATATCAGAGTTTCTCTAATGGGTAGAAGGAGTGAGAGATTAGTTTTCTTTTATAACTTTAAGAGAAATTACATGTCACTGTGTGTTTCAACATGTAATGATGGAATTGTTGTTTTACAAAGGAATATTACATCAACAGGCAACTCCTTTTTTGTTCTTTTTGTAGTTCTATCAAACTACTCTTTGATATGAGTGCCTTAAAGGGTAACTCTCAAGAATTCAGGGTGCAAAACCAAGTAGAAATTGAGTCTGAAGAAGCCAACAGCACATTTTGAAGGCAGCCAAATATACAGATATTTGAGGACAGTGGTTTTACACTTCATTACCAATAGTAATTAATAATGGTTTAGTTTCCATTTCCATTTAGAGTATCTTCTATATAGTATATACAGTGGATTCATTATCTTTACTACTGACAGTAATCTTACTAGGTAGTATCGCTTCCATTTTATGCATGAAGAAATGGAGGCTCAAAGAAGCTGAACTAATTGCCCAGAGAGAGACAGCTAGCAAGTGGCAAAACTGAGTGCAAACCCAGATCCATCGCAAAGTCTAAGCATAGCTCTGTATAGTCTAATACCTCTTTTCATCCTTGATGTCTAAATTCCCATCCAAGCTTCCTTAAGGGGATCCATTATGCTCATGGAGGATTAATGGACATATTTGGATGGGTTCACATTTTATGAAGCATTTACAGACTCTCAAGAATTCTTCTGCAGATCCTCAGGGTACCCGTTTGAGAGATGGGGGACCGGATCTTAGCAGCAGCCTAGAAAAGCACCAGAGTCAAAGGCATCCAGCTGTTGCAGTCCTGCCTCGGCTGCATTACAGCTGAGGGACCCAGGACATCAGCTAAGCTCATTCTGCCCATTCTCCTCATCCCCAGATGGAGAAATGTTGCCACTACTCCTTGAGTTTTGTAACAATTAGACGGTGCAGGTGAAATGAATGAAGTTTGAAGAATCTAGTAAGGTAATTCTTTGAAGGCAATAACAGTGTGGTGGGGTTGTCATCATTAGACGGCAGCAAAGTGCCCTAACCTGAGTTAATATTTATATGTATTAAGTTCTCAGGACAGTGCCTAGCACATTCGAAGTGAATATAGGTGTTTGCAGAATTTTAAAAATATAACTTGTGTCAATATAAATGTTGAAAAACAGACTGAGGCAGATTTTGCATATGGGCCAAAGGAATCGGTTGATAGTTTTGTGATTGTTAAAGAAAGAAGGATCTCAGAAGAGCATTATCCTTGGGAAATTTGAAAAGTGTATAAGTGTATATATTTGTATGCTGCAAAATAGATAGCTCAAGGGGCGCCTGGGTGCCTCAGTCGTTAAGTGTCTACCTTCGGCTCAGGTCATGATCCCAGGGTCCTGGGATTGAGCCCCGCATCGGGCTCCCTGCTCCGCGGGAAGTCTGCTTCTCCCTCTCCCACTCCCCCACTTGTGTTCCCTCTCTCACTGTGTCCCTCTCTGTCAAATAAATAAATCTTTGAAAAGAATAGCTCAAAACCAATAACATGATATTGAAGCAGATTTCCTACTACAGTGAATGTGGATATACTAAATAAAGTATTATCTTTTATGTCCCAAAGCTTTACATATGGTTTTAAATTTTATCTCTGTGATCAATATTAATCAAAAGTACTCTTGTTCTTTAAAATCTTTCTCTACAGGGAGCCTGAGTGGCTCAGTTGGTTAAGTGTCTGACTCTTGATTTCAGCTCAGATCATGATCTTAGGGTCGTGAGATCGAGCACTGTGTTGGGCTCCTCACTCAGCGCACAGTCTGCTTGGGATTCTCTCTTTCCCTCTGCCCCTCCCCACACTCGCACATGTGCATGCTTGCTCTCATAAATAATTAATAAATAAATAAATAAATAAATAAATAAATAAATAAATAAATAAATCTTTCTCTGAACATCCCTGTTCTTATATATGCTTTATCCATGGTTGTGACTTTTCAGTTTCTAGGCAACAGATGGTCAAAATTGAAGCTTATTTCAAGCATCAAACACATGTAACGTGATTCTCTGTTGATCCAGTTCTATTCACCATGATAGCTTATGGAGACTTTATTTCAGCTCTGACCCTTGCTATGTAACTTGAGCCAGGGTTAGGCGAACTTCAAGCCCATGTTACTTTTTTGTATCACAATAAATGAACAAATATTAATGTTCAGTGTTATAAATGTTTTCCTATTATCATAGCAGGACTCTTCTCCTAGGTCTTATTTGTCTTACCTGTTTCTAATCCAGGAGTGTTATTTTTTAGTAAACGTTGGGGGACAGCGTTCTCTCTCTGCTTCTTTGCCTTTCACCCTCCCTCCCTCATACGCACAGTTGAGACCACCAGCATTATGGATGAAGAATGGATCATACGAAAACTAGATCAAGGGATAGGGTCCCTCTGGGAGATGAGGCAGGTGGATGAAGTCAAAATAGACAGTGTCCCTTCCTTTTTACGTGCCAGCTTTGCAGGGAACATCACAACAGTGGGCTTCAATAATGGGTCCAAGCCTTGGCCCATTTTATCCATCTAGTCATCTGTAATGCTTGACCTGAGATTTCTGAACTAGCAGAAGGGAATCCTTGGATCTTGGTGGCATCAGGACATACCTCTCAGACATTTTCTTCGTTGGCTGGATTCAGAGCTGGACAAAGGAGAGGAACTAAAAGCCTGGGTCACATTCCTGGGTGTCTTAGATGATAGTTGGCCAGAATTGGTTATTTCCCCCTTCGCCACATTTAGCTGGTGACTCTGGGAGCTTATGGGTGAGCCACCTAACTGGTAAACTATCTGAGCCTGCTTTGGGGATATTCAGTGGCATTGAGGATCATACATGGATTATATCATAAAGTCTCATACTTTGTTTTATTTTAACAGAACGAAGCCCCTGAGGTGAAGAAAGAGGAGACATTGTTGGATCTGGACTTCGACCCTTTCAAGCCTGAGGTGGCACCTGCAGGTTCTGCCGGAGTGACCCACTCCCCCATGTCGCAGGTAGCCAGGGGCAGTTCTGATGTTTGGGGATGACATTTCATAAACTTGAATAAGCTCTATGATGCAGCAAATGCCTGTCAGGGACCCCCGTCCATTTCAAGTGACTATTCACTTTTCTTTGGGGTTGACAAACATTCCCCAATGGGAAGGAAGAGTAGAAAGAGGACTATCCATAGCTCTCATTCCAAAGCTCCCCCCCACCATTAGCTCTCTCTATCCATAGAGCTGGGATAGCCATGCATTCCGGCTTGCCCAGGAATCCTCCATTTCAGAGTAATTGTCATTATTAGTATTAGTTTGCACTCAGAGTGTTCAGCTTCGGACAATACATTTTCTGGCTTCTCTAAATGAAGCTCTTTTTTTGGCCCTGGGCTTAATCTTCTTACTGTTTTCTCTACTTTCCTTCCCCATGTTTTGCATATTAAAGCACGTTAGAAATGACCTTGAAATTATGCCCCAACAGAAATGTTTTCCAGTCTTGGTAGTTTTGAACTCGAAGTCCTTGTTCTCCTCCACATTGCAGAAGCTTCCCTTATGTGATCTTGACTATGGCCAGAGTTGGCCTTGCTTATCCAGCTTGTCCTTGCTCATCACTTCCTCACCCTTAGCATTTCCTCACTCCCAATAGTGATCGCACAGCGTTCTCCTGCAGAGGGGTCCTGGAGGTGGGCACAGTATTGACTTCCGGATGATTCCTCTGTAGTAGACTTCCTTTGCAATTGTCTGTGCTTACAAAAGGAAGTTAACTCAAAATTTGGCAAAACAGAAATTGTTTATATCCGTATTTTTAATGTGCTTGGGAGCTCACATTTGAATTTGGGCAAATCCAAAGATGTTAGAATATACTTCAAATTAATTAATGAAGGTGTATTATAAAACTGAAGTTGAGAATTGAGACCTCACTCAATTTTCTGGTCTTGAAGTCTTGTGATACCTTACAATAAACCACTATCAGCTCAATATAAACCTCGATAAATAAAGCTTTTAATCCATGCTTTCTTCCAGAATATGATTGGGTTTCTAAAGGCCTCCCTGTTGTAATTTGGGAACAATAAAAATCTGAGATGTCAATAAAGCAGGTAATTAATAAGCAGATCAGATACTAGCCTTAAAGATACTTGCAAAAAAATGGGTCTCTTAGATAAATGTTTGGGAAAGTTCTATTAACTCTTTTAAAAGGAGAGTCACGATATGCATCGGAATATTTTTTTAAATTTTTTATTGTTATGTTAATCACCATACATTACATCATTAGAACCCTCAGTTTGTTTTTCAGAGTCCATCGGCTCTCATGGTTCGTCTACCCCTCCAATTTCCCCCCCTGCTATCTTCTTCTTCTTCTTTTTTTTTTTTCTTAACATATATTGCATTACTTGTTTCAGAGGTACAGATCTGTGATTCAACAGTCTTGCACAATTTACAGCGCTCACCATAGCACATACCCTCCCCAATGTCTCTCACCCAGGCACCCCATCCCTCCCACCCCCCACCACTCCAGCAACCCTCAGTTTGTTTCCTGCGATTAAGAATTCCTCATATCAGTGAAATCATATGATACATGTCTTTCTCTGATTGTATGCATCGGAATAGTAAAGGCTCCAAGAAGTTCTGCAACTAAAAGAAAAAACTGTGTAGACTTGTTTAACTTAGAGTTTCCCAAATTTGACCACAGAAATCTGTTTTAATGAAAGTTTTTTAATAGTCATTAGAATATTCTCTAAGACATACTTCGGGGAATGCTAACATAGTAATTGTCAGCAAGTTTTGAGGGTTCTGCCTTGGTGGCCCAGGAAAGCAGAACATGAATGCAAATCTCATTCAGAACACTTCCCCATCAGAGCTTCCTCATTGTGCAGAATTCATGGGCCTTCCTCAGCCTTGCTCTCCAGCATTCACTGCTCTAGTGACAGAAGGCAGGTCTCTGCAGTGGGTGCTGTCGTGGTCAGTGGGTGAGCTGCCACAGCATTTCTGCCCGCGAGTCTGAATCGAGAGAGAAACCTCTTTTATATCAATTCATGATTAAATAAATCCACAGATCATGGAATTTGTGTAGATTTAGAACAAAGATTCTTTCAGAATTAAAAAAAAATGACCTCAGTTAAGCTTCAAAAGTCTTTGGAAGAAAATGCATCACTGCAATCAGGAAAAGCCACATGTGCCCCGTGTTCTCCCTCAGGCGTGGTAATCGACCGCCCCCCTCCAGTAGCTCTAATTGAGTCACTTCACGCCAGAGTCATCCTGTGAGCTGGCTCTAATCACATCTCCTTTTCACCAAGGGCAGTCTTAGGCTGTGATAGCAAAAACAACAGAGCCATCGGATTCTCTTGGCCTTCCCCCTTTCGCTCAGAATGATCTCCCTTACCCATCACCTGACCCCATGTTTTAAATGGATGTTCTCGCTGCTAGCGGAACGCCTCACCTGTGATCTCCGCAGTGTCCACACGAGTTAACACATCATTTCGTGATCCTGAGGACTGATAAACATGCCGTTTCACATTGCTGCCTTCCTTTGGAGAAGATAGCAGTGCTGTCTGCATTATGCAGGGATATGGAGTAGCTTTTAGGGGCTGTGATTCTTTTTTTTTTTTTTTTTTAAGATTTTATTTATTTATTAGAGAGAGAGATAGCGAGAGCAGGAACACAAGCAGGGGGAGTGGGAGAGGGATAGGGAGAAGCAGGCTTCCCGCCAAACAGGGAGCCCGATGTGGGACTCGATCCCAGGACCCTGGGATCATGACCTGAGCCGAAGGCAGACGCTTAACGACTGAGCCACCCAGGCGCCCTAGGGCTGTGATTCTTAAGGGCCTGGGAAGCAGGAAAATCCAAACCATCTGAATAATCAGAACGTGCACATTAGTTGCAGAAGGAGTCCACATAAAAATAACTGTGGTTTCCCATGCAGCTGTTCTGCTCTCCTTTCTTAGTCATTCGACAGGTGGGTGTTAACCCAGAGACCAGTCAGGCTGCACAGAGATGCTGGGTGGCTGGGGCTGGACAGTTAGAGCAGGCCCAGACCAGGGTGGGTAGGCTCACTCAGAACCACAGGGCCCAAGTTCTGTAGTATAGAATCCTAATGAGACGTCTGTGACCCCATCTGGAAACTCCCGTATTCTTAGATGGGAGTGCCAGGCTTTCTAATTTGCCGCTCGTTTAGTGATTCAAAACAAGTTCATAAACAGATCTGTTCTAGTCACAAAGACAAAGGCAGAAAAGGATGTGGCCTTGGCAGCAATTCTCAGTCACAAAGGAAATGAGAAAGAGAAGTCTCCTTCACTTTCCCAAACACACAGCGGAAGTCACTTGAACCATCTGGATTCATTCACTGGGATCAATGGGCTTGATAATTAAAATGCCAGTAGTAAGTCTAATTCATCCATATGTCTTAGGGGGCACCCTGCTAATTTGCATGATTATCTGTTAGTTGAGCTGTGTTATCATCAAATTCAACATACTGAAGAACTCTTTTTCTGGGGTTCATTTACCATCAAACTGGTCATAATGCAACCTCTTGAATATGGTGGGGGAGGGGAAGAAGTAGCATTAGCAATGATTCGGACTGCGTGTCCTCAAAGATGTGAGAAACTCTAATAGCTGGACACGTTGTACTTCGTTTTAAGTGTGTGTGTGTGTGTCTCTCTGTGTGTGTATACTTGTATGCACTAAAGTAAACCCATTCATCATGTTTTCAGATACAGCTTTCTACTTTGTATAGTGAAAAGCAGATTGACTGGTCCTCTACTGTCCAGTATGGTAGCCACAAGCCACATTTGGCTATTCAAATTCAAATTAAATAAAATTATGTAAAACTTAAGATTTGGTTCTTTTACGCTAGCACATTTCAAGTGCTCAGTAGCTACATGTGACTAGTGGCTGCCATATTGGACGGCACAGATATGGAGCTTTGTCATCACCAAAGAAATTTCTCTTGAACAGTGCTGTATTTCAAAATGTTTTACTTCAAGAACTTTTGTCACCTCAGTCTTTTTTACATGCTTGGGACTTGTATACTAACCATATTTTTATTTGTTTGCTTTCAGACGTTGCCCTGGGACCTATGGACGGTAAGAGTGCTAAAACCTTGTATTTTGATGTATCTGGATCCCTAGAAATTTGAAAACCCTGTTATATTTAAATTCACCTGTGGTGGGAAGAAGACCTAGACATTTTTAATGAGAGTGTAGTCCCCTAGAACAATCATCAGCTCCCTGATGGTTCCAAGCATTACCAGCACCTGGAAACAATGGTGAGGAAAATAGTGTCAGTGTGCCAGACGCCTGGATAAGCAAGAATTTGGTGTTATGCCCCTTTATGCTTCTTCCTGTGGTTATTGGTGGCTACCGAAAATGTTGTAGTGAAGGGCGGGCACATTTTTTGTTGCTTTTAAACAGAACAGAAGAAAATATGGATGAGAAAATGTAAGGGGCAGGCTACTCTGCACAGGGAACCTCTTTCTTACTATTATTTCCAATGATAATGAAGCTTCATCAATAAGAATTTGAGCTTTAGAACCAGACAGCTCTGGATTTGAGTCCAGACTCTACCTCTTATAACAATATGACTTTGAGCAATTTATGAACTTCTTTTAGTCTCCGCATTTCTCATCCATAAAATAAGGGTAATGATGCCTACCAAAGAGGGTTGTGTGAGGATGAAGTAGATAATATTTGTAGAGTGCTTAGCCCCATGTCTGATACATATCAATAAAAGGTAGCTGTTACTACTAATGGTGTGTATTCAGCTAATCTGATGTGCAAGGATGAGCACTTCCAGAAGTCAGAGTTGGGAAAAAGACACGAACAGAGCTTTATGGTGCAGCATGTGTGCTGTGGGATTCGGAGGGTGGCCACACCCATATGGAGCTTCACACCCTTCAGGGGCAGGGCGTTTGTCTGCCCTGTCTTGGAAAAGCTCTGGTCACATGGTCTTCAGAACTCAGCTATTGAATTTCGTGCTGTCTTTTTAGTGAGACAGCAACAGGAAAGTTTGCTAGATCGAGCTATTCATGGGCCTGGTCTTCTGAAGTGACACTGCTACTCTTTTATCTTAAAACAGAAAGATGACTGCCCCCTTCCCTTCCACGGGAGTGGGTTTATACTGCACTAATACTTAGGATGCTTGAAGCATCATGGAAGGCTCTCGAGAGAAGAGCTAAAAGATGTTAATTGAAAGCTGGCTTTGCTTGTATAATCACAAAAAGGGATACATGGACTGACGTTCAGCACATTTGAATTCTAGCCACAACTCTGTGTTAATGGTCTTGACGACCAAGAACACAGTGCTAATGTTTTATTATTCCAGTATTTCATATCTTTAGTTGGAGTCCTAATACATTTTTCCTTCTGTAGCTGGGAAGGGTATGGTGAAGATGAAGGTATTATCTGGAGGGATCATGGATTATTTCAGAGGACAAACCTGCTAAGAATAGTAGCAGTGACAAAATTGCAAAACAATAGCTCCCTGGACATAATTGCTGGTGTTCCTTGATCCTCTCAGTCCCCCAGGGTTGTTTGTGTGCAGACAAGGCTTCTAGGCTGGGGGGAGAACGTGAGGAGAATCATCCAGTCAGAGTGGTTAGTATCAGATCATCCTCCATATAAACACTACCTCAGAGGAAGAAGCAAGTGTGGGGTGAGTTTGGGGAAAGGTTTATTCTGATACTGTGTCAGAGCATATAATACTGTGTATTTTTGTGGCTGCTAGGGCTTGGTCTTATTCTGATGTTCTCAGGTTTGCTTTTTTATTTGAAACTTTGTGTTTCAGAGTCTGCTAAAGTAGAAGTCTTGTAATAGCCCTGAAAATCGTTGTTGACTAGAAAATGAGAAAGGCTTTATTCATGTTTCAACTGTGTAGTCATAAACGGTATTGAAACAAAACTCATTTCTATCACAAAACAAGTTGTAAAATTTAATCTCAAACCAGTAAAAGCTACAGCTTTCAGGAGAATGTTGACTCTGGACAGCATGGGATTTTAATGTGCTAGGGAATTTACTTCTTTTGCCCTGTTGTTGTTGTTGTTATTATTATTATTATTATTGATTATCATTTTTTTTTTACTCATACAGACAAGCACTGATTTGGTACAGCCGGTAGGTAAATATCCAGAATATTCTGGATTTTTAAAAATATTTTATGTGCACTATATACATGGATATTATCTAGAATGAGCTTTTTTTTTTTCTCATGGCATTGCTAGTCGCAGATTTAACCTCAAGCCATTTAATTTAAATGCTCTCTAGCTTTGTTTAACTGGTGTTACCCTACTGAAGAGCTTTGTGTTTCTCATCATATCTTACCATGATCTGTTTCATCTTCTGTTTTTTTTTTCTTTGCTATTCTGCATACTCTAAAGACTGACTCTTCAAAAAGTCTTTCCCTGTGTAACCTGATCATGGAGGAAACTCCAGAGAGTGGGTTGGCCGAAGAAATTCAAAGATCTCAGATTGACCTAGGTGCATTTATTTGGGGCCCTGATGCTAGTACAGAGAGTATCAGCCAGGAAATTACCCAAGGTGGGTCTCAGGAAGACTTTTCATGTCTCTCTGAAGCAGAGCAAGACATTGGATTATCCACTGGAATTCCTTCTTCTGCTGACTGGCACACTGTAGCTGAACAGGGTGAGCATGTCGTGGGGCCAGCCCCTCCGTGTGGAAATGAACAGCTGTACCCAAAGCCTGTGCCTGAGGCTGAATTTGCCACAGCGGCTGGTATGGAGATGGAGCAGCCTCATGACTTACCTGCCTCAGAGATGGCAGCCACAGAAACTGGTGGCCTGGTCAGAGAAAGTCAAGAAGATGTTAAACAGTCAGAAGAAGAGGAAGAGAAAGAGAAGATGGAAGATTCTATGTGGGCAGGTGTGGAGACATGTGAAAAGGTAGACACTGGAGCTATTGATATCAAGGCACTAGAAGGTACAAAGGAATTTGAAGAGAAAGCGTGTGAATGTACAGGAGACAGGCTAGTAGATCTTCTTAAGAAAATAGGAAAGCAAGACCAGGAGACCTTAGCAGTCAATAAAGAGGAAATGATGAAAGATCTAAGAGCTAGTTGTAAGGAAAGTGAAAAGACCAATGAAAAGTATTTTGATAAGATTGGTGTATTAGAAGAAGACCTGGAAAGAGTAGATATGGCAGCTGAATTTAGTAACAGAAGCCAAGGGCTAGAGGAGGGGAATCAAGTAGTAATTAATAATTGTGAAATTATAGAGGGCTCTGGAGCTAAACCTGTCCATCACACAGATATTTTGAATCTGCATCTCCAGACTGATTCTGTATCTAATCTTGAAAATGCCAGCCCTGAGGGATGGGGTTTAGCTAGAAAAGACATAAGGAAAAATTTAATAGACTCTCCTAACCAGGATATAATACATCACTCAGGACAAGGCAGTGCAGATGCTGAAGAGATTCAGCATGAGGCTGTGTTACATACTCCTGGGGTTGACAGGAATGAAAATCAGGCTGTTGTTTTATCAATAAAACATAAAGTGACAGCTCAGTCTAGGACAGATCTTAATTATTCTCTGGGAACTAATGCAAACAGAAGAGATTGGTGTTTGTGTAAGGCAGAAGACTCATTACTAGAGGGGTCTGAAAGTACAGTGACTGGGAACTGTAGCCATACCATTTACTTGCCAACAATTGTAAAAACAGACTCTTGGGCAACAGATCCAGGCCAAATCTGGCAGCCAAGCTTGGATTCAATAGTGAATAGTATGGATATACTAGAATTCCCTGGTATACCAGATGGCCAAGTAAGTGGATTTGCCAGTTGGCTTAATCCTATTAATCACTGGCCTATCAGAGATACAGGAGGCTTAGATAATTGCTGGGAACATTTAGATATAGTTGAAAGTGAGAGAGGGCTGGATGTGGACTTAGCAGCAGATATATGTGGGGAACAAGCCATTGCTAACTGCTGGGAACAAAGCCAAGAGATAGCTAGACCGTTGGTTCTGGGCACCTCCCACAATGCTAGCACCGAGAGTTCTGCTAGTCCGCGAGACAATGACATCAGCAACTCAGATTTATCTGAAGATGAAATTGCTAACCAGAGATATGGATTGTTGTACCAAGAAATAGAGCCTGATAAAGAAGAGGTACTTACCCCAGTGTGTAGTACAGACTAGCCAAAGACTTCTGTAGGTTCTTTTTTTCCTAATGTTTCCCACCTACTTCATTATCCATCCATCAGTATCTTCTCTGAGGCCTGCCTCATCTCCTTGAAATTTGTGCAAACCAAACACAAATAGGTTGACAAAAAAAAATTACAAAAGAGGATCTTTGTATTGGGAACTAATGAGTCTATTTTACCATCCCATTTATTGTGTTTATTCTACTTTCAGTTTTACTGTTCAAATACTAAAAATACGTAGAACAGACTAATTTACTCTTCCTAAAGTGATTTTATAGAAGTAAGAGCACATGAAATGTTTCTACCCAGGCCCCCTGAAGCTATAGACTCTCCTAATTGCTGTTTATCCAAATGATGTATTAGAGAAATACTGAAAATGCTTGTAGATACTATCAGTAGCCTAAAATGGGAGCTATTAACCCCTTGTGGCTTTTCTCTGGAATCATCTTCTCATTATTGAGAAAGTGGGCTTTGGTTAACGCTGAGCCACATGCCAGTAAAAATTATTATTTGTAAAAATAATCTTTGTCAGCCTATTTAAAATAATACAGTGGCCTTTTTCATTTCCTAAACACTTTCATGCACAGCAACCTTTTGTATTATTTTAAAACGTGTGGTGGTCTTCACTTTCCAACTTGTCTGATGGACATTTACTGATCCCACAAAAATGATAAAACATAATGTACTTTGATTTCCCTTTCTGTTTAGGCTTCTGGTGGTACATTTAATGGATTCACCCAGGTAAGAGATCGATTCACTGGCACATTCTACCTGCTGAGAATGATGCAAATTGTTAAAATATGGACCTCAACGTCACTGGAATAGCATAATGTTGAAGCGTGTCAGTGCAAAACTTGACCCTACGACTTTCAAGTTCAGTAATGGAAGCAGTAATAGTGGCAACGTTGTAGGGTGTTGTGAAGAGTCAAAGAGACATGCAGGCAGAGCACTTTGCCCAGTAGCCCGGCACCTACTAAGGGCTTCCCGGCTGCACTAGCTATTAATATTGTTAGCCCTGCTGTGGAATTATGCTGATTCCTCTACTGGAAATGAGAAGTTCTCCTGATCTGAGAGATCCACTAGATTCAGCTGTTAGAAAAGAGGAGATAGGATTGCTTTGAACCAATGGGATGGATCTTTAGAAAATAGAAATGGTTTTTAGGAGCCTCCTTATGGAGATTCATATAAGAGCCCTACTACACAGAACCTTCTCTCTTCAGTCATTCTTTAGGAAGGAGCTATTTGAGGATCAGAAACGGTAGATTGGCTCTGATCAATAAGGCAGAATTTCCCTTGGGTGTTGGTGGAAGAGGAGCCACAAGGTGGACTGTCCCATCATTCTGTATGACCCAACAGATGGACAGTTGTAACCCATGTAAGGACAGGCCATACCACTCTCAAGCCCGTGGAGTAAGTTCTGAAAACCTCTTCAAGGGAGACTTCAAACAGAGGCTTGTCTGTGCTGAATGCTTTGTCTCAGAATATTAGAGATGAACAATTTCTAATTTTAACATTTAGAATTTCTCTATTTAAAAGTTTGACTATTTTCCCCCATGTTACCTGTAAAATGATAAAGTCCGCCCACACCTGCATCCAAATACAGGTACACACAACCATGGAGGGAGAAGATAATGCATCTCTTCAGTCTGCATAAAACTCTTTTGAAAGGTCATGTCATAAGAATACTCATTACTCATTTTTTTAAATGTATATGTTTATCAGTTATAAATGCACATCATGTAAAGAGTAACAAAATTGTATTAGAGCGTTTTATATAAAAAGTTCAGACCGTCATACACCTCCTCCATTTCCTGTTTCTTAGAGGTAAATATTTTTACTCCTTTTCCATATTGTCTGATCTCAGTCACGTGTGTGCATGACTTGCTTATAATGCTACTTCTTGGTCTCTAAAGCATTATCTATCGACTCATCTCTCTGGAAGGTGCAGACTTAATGTGCCCTCCGACGCCTCCCCCCACCCCAGCTCACCCTCCCTCTCTTTCCTGCCATTCCTCTTCTGTAGTCCCAGATAGGCATCCATCCAATCTGTGGTAATACTACAATGATATCAGTACTATCGGCCCCCCACCATGAAGTTTACCTTTAGTTTTATGCCGACTTTCTTTTTTTTTTTTTTTTTTTTATTTTTTTTTTTATTTTTTTATTTTTTTAAAGATTTTTATTTATTTATTTGACAGAGAGAGACACAGCGAGAGAGGGAACACAAGCAGGGGGAGTGGGAGAGGGAGAAGCAGGCTCCCTGCAGAGCAGGGAGCCCGATGCGGGACTCGATCCCAGGACCCTGGGATCATGACCTGAGCTGAAGGCAGTCGCTTAACCAACTGAGCCACCCAGGCGCCCTTATGCCGACTTTCTGTTCTCTTTTGAGGAAATAACCGCAGGGTCTTGTTTGCTTGTTGGTTCGTTTGCTTAGTGTTTTAGGGACTTATCACTAATTCAGTCCCATACTCTGTAGTTAGTTATATAAATCTCCCCTCGTTTTGTTGGAAAATATTAAGCATTCGGTCAGTTTCATCTTCCTGAAGAATTTGCTTGTCTCTTCTGGACTGCTCTGTCTGAACTGGGCTCTCTGGCGACACCTGCTGTCACACCTGTTCCCACAGGCCTGTCCTAGGCATGGTCTTCACCTCTCCCTTTTTTTTTTTTTTTAAGATTTTTTATTTATTTATTTGACAGAGAGAGACACAGCGAGAGAGGGAACACAAGCAGGGGGAGTGGGAGAGGGAGAAGCAGGCTTCCCGCGGAGCAGGGAGCCTGATGTGGGGCTCGATCCCAGGACCCTGGGATCATGACCTGAGCCGAAAGCAGACGCTTAACAACTGAGCCATCCAGGTGCCCCGCCTTCACCTCTCTTCTTATGTCAATCCATTCTTTTCTGGACACAAATCTTCCTCATTTGTGGCTTAATTCCACATATTAAAACACATCTTCATCCATAAATTAAAGCATATTCTCTAGAGGCTTCCTAAGAAAAGTATGCAAGAAAAGTATATATTTGTGACCTTGTACATCTGAAAATGTCTTTATATACATAATGATCTGTTAGATTGGATATCATATTAGAAAATAATTTTTCTCGGTGCCTGGGTGGCTCAGTTGGTTAAGCGACTGCTTTCGGCTCAGGTCATGATCCTGGAGTCCCGGGATTGAGTCCCATATCGGGCTCCCTGCTCAGCAGGGAGCCTGCTTCTCCCTCTGACCCTCCCCCCTCTCATGCTCTCTCTCTCTCAATAAATAAATAAAAATCTTTAAAAAAAAATAATTTTTCCCTTAGAATTTTGAAGCCATTGCTCCATCCATTTCTACCTCCTAATGTTGCCACTGAGAGACTATTGTTTTGATTCTTTTTAAAAAATTAATCTTAGTCTTAATAAAATTAAGATATCATGAAAACTCCATGCTAATTTTTAGAATAAACAATTTTCCAACAGAAATATTCCACAAACAATAACTTTTACTTCATTTGACTCTTATAGCAGGATCATAAGAGTCTTTTTTCCAAAAATAGGTTTTGAATTAATATTTGAGCCTTTTGTTGTTTTTTTTTCAAAGGCCTTTCTTAATCTTGAATATAATTATTTAAATAGTATTCTCTGGGTGTCTGTGTGGCACACTCGGTTAAGCATCTGAGTCTTGGTTTCTGCTCAGGTCGTGATCTCTGGGTCATGAGATCCAGCCCTTCGTCAGGGTCTGCACTCAGCACAGTGTCTGCTTAGGGTTTCTCTCTCCTTCTCCTCTGCTACTCCCCCCTACCCCTTGCACTCACATTCTCTCAAATAAATAAATTAATTTAAAAATAAATATAAATAAAATAAATAGTATTCTCATTCCAAGTATCTGTTACGTCATTATCCTTGTTGGTTCTTCTTTTCATTTGTTAGCTGGTCTTTAATTGGGCATAACCATTAATTTTCAATGGCTTTGTGTAATACTATAATGGTTCTCCAACATCACATAGATCTACTACTAGAAATTCTGTATCTTATATCAAAATTTTAATTTCAATTTGCAGGCAATTTGTATTTGTATAGAGACTGAAGTATTAAAAATTATTGGGAAATGATAGGTATTAGCCTTTTCTTAAGTTTTTGTTTTTATTTTCATTCCAATATAATAAACCTACAATCTTATGTTAGTTTCAGGTAAATGGATAAAGAAGAGGTGATATATATACAATGGAATATTACTCATTGTTTTCCTTGCTTTTTCCTTTTCTTGGTCATCTTTCTCTGATTACCAGGTTTTTCAACAGATTTTTCACTACTATTTTTTTTTTAATTTCCAAGAGCTGTTTTTGTTTACTGAATATTTGTTTTTTAATAGCATCCTCTTCTTATGTCATGAATACACTTCCATTATATCTCTGGAAGTATTAATAATCATGGTCATTGGGGCGCCTGGGTGGCTCAGTTGGTGAAGCATCTGCCTTCAGCTCAGATCATGATCCCGGGGTCCAGGGATCGAGCCCTGAGTCAGGATCCCTGCTCAGCAGGGGAGTCTGCTTCTCCCTCTTCCTCTGCCTCTCCCCCCTGCTCGTGCTCTTTCTCTCTCTCTCTCACACTCTTTGTCTCTCTCTCTCTCAAATAAAATATTTGAAAAAAAAAATCATGGCCATTTTTGAAGGTCTTTGTCCACCTGGAAAGTCTTTGTTTCTTCTACTTCCTTTTTTTTTTTTTTAACTATTCAGCTTTTCCCTTTAATATTTGAGACTTTCCCTAAATGCCTGGTGATCCTGGCTTTCTACTTATGTTTATGTCCACTTAAAAGCTGATGGGAGGAGGGGGGGGAATGATGGCTGAGGAGTAGGGGACCCTATTTCAACTGGTCCCCGGAATTGAGCTGGATATCTACCAGGCCACTCTGAGCACCCATGAAACCAGCCTGAGATGTAAGAAGATCTGGATCTCTACAAACAGAATATCGCAGGCAGTTGGTTTTGAGATACGAAGCGGAGAGCCGTGATTCTGTGGGCAGATATCGGAGGATAAACGGCAGCGGGAGGGAGCCTGGACGTGGGGATCCCTACACCACCGGTGAGTGACAGCCTCACGGCTGTGGACAGGGCACAGACTTGCAGACCGGTAGCGTCAGGAAAGAACGTTAGGGCAGCCCCCGGGGTGGAGGACCAGACCGGCGGGATCACCCGCATGCAAACCGCAGCCCCCCCGGACAGAAACCGGAGCAACGGTCGCGCGCACGCGAACTGCAGCCTCCGAGTCAGAAACCCGGAGCAGCTGAGTGGCGCGCGTGAACTGGGAGTGGCTGGTGGTTTTAGAAGCACAAAGGGCAGAGACGGGCCACGACCTGGAGGCAGGACTGGTAGCGCTGCGGAGGGGCGCACAACCCAGGACGCTGCAGTTTATAGCAGCATGGACAGAAATGGAGATAGTGTAGCCTGGAGGGCTCACTGAAGAACAGACTGCGGTCTCTCTGCTCTGAGGCAGAGGGTTGGAAACGGTCTCTTCTGCTCTGACTCACGGAAGAGATGCAGAAAGCCGCCAGGGAAAGGCGCCAGAGAACAAAAGCCCCAAAGACTGATTCTCACTGAGCCCATCCCCCACCACAGGGGCGCAGGGCAACTCCACCCAAACAGGGTTGCCTGACTAACAGTGCGGCAGACCCCTCCCCCAGAAGACAGGCTGGGAAAACAAGAGGCCAGCAACCCTAAGGCCCCAAGAAAACAGGTGCATCTTGCTTGGGTTCTGGTCAATAATTCAGACTCTATACATTCCCTCAAACACCCATCAACAGAATGATTAGGAGGAGGAGCCCCCAAAACAGAAAAGACTCAGAGATTATGACTTACGCTGCAGATTTACAAATGGATACAGATATAACCAAGATGTCGGAGATAGAATTCAGGCTAGCAATTGTGAAGACAATGGCTAGAATGGAGAAATCAATTAATGGCAACATAGAGGGAGGAACATTAGAATAACGTCAAACCTATACACAGAGACCTGGCAAGACATATTCAGGGTACTATATGAGAAGAACATGCAGCCAAGAATACTATATCCGGCAAGGCTTTCATTTAGAATGGATGGAGAGATGCAGAGCTTCCACGACTGGCAGAAGCTGAAAGAATATGTGACCACTAAGCCAGCCCTGCAAGAAATATTAGGGGGGGTTCTATAAAAGGAGAAACACCCCAAGAGTGATCTACAACAGAAATTTACAGGGACAATCTATAAAAACAAGGTCTTCACAGGCAACATGATGACAATTAATTCATATCTTTCAATAATCACTCTCAACGTGAATGGCCTAAACGCTCCCATAAAATGGCACAGGGTTGCAGATTGGATAAAAAGACAAGACCCACCCATATGCTGTCTATAAGAGACTCATTTGGGGGCACCTGGGTGGCTCAGTTGGTTAAGCGACTGCCTTCAGCTCAGGTCATGATCCTGGAGTCCCGGGATCGAGTCCCACATCAGGCTCCCTGCTCAGCGGGGAGTCTGCTTCTCCCTCTGACCTTCCTCCCTCTCATGCTCTCTGTCTCTCATTCTCTCTCTCGCAAATAAATAAAATCTTAAAAAAAAAAGAGAGAGACTCATTTTGAACGTAAAGATACATCCAGACTGAAAGTGAAGGGTTGGAGATCCATCTTCCGTGCGAGCGGACCTCAAAAGAAAGCTGGGGTAACAATTCTTATATCAGACAAATTAGATTTTAAACTAAAGTCTGTAATAAGAGACACAGAAGGACACTATATCATTCTTAAAGGGTCTATCCAACAAGAAGATCTAACAATTGTAAATATCTATGCCCCCAACATGGGAGCAGCCATCTACATAAGCCAACTGTTAACCAAAATAAAGAGTCATATTGATAACAATACGTTAATTGTAGGAGACCTCAATACTCCACTCTCAGCAATGGACAGATCATCTAAGCAGAAAATCAACAAGGAAACAAGAGCTTTGAATGATACACTGGACCAGATGAACCTCATAGATATATACAGAACATTCCACCCTACAACAACAGAATACTCATTCTTCTCGAGCGCACATGGAACTTTCTCCAGAATAGACCACATACTGGGTCACAAATCAGGTCTCAACCAATACCAAAAGATTGAGATTATTCCCTGCATATTCTCAGACCACAGTGCTTTAAAACTGGAACTCAATCACAAGAAAAAATGTGGCAGAAATTCAAACACTCGGAAGCTAAAGACCACTCTGCTCAAGAATGTTTGGGTCAACCAAGAAATCAAAGAAGAACTTAAATAATTCATGGAAATCAATGAGAACGAAAACACATCGGTCCAAAACCTATGGGATACTACAAAGGCGTTCCTAAGGGGGAAATACATAGCCATCCAAGCCTCACTCAAAAAAAAATAGAAAAATCCCGACTTCACCAACAAACTCTCCACCTTAAAGAACTAGAGAAAAAGCAACAAACAATGCCTAAGCCACGCATTAGAAGAGAAATAATTAAAATTAGAGCAGAAATCAATGAATTAGAAAGGAGAAACACAGTAGATCAGATCAATGAAACTAGAAGTTGGTTCTTTGAAAGAATTAATAAGATTGATAAACCACTGGCCAGACTTATCCAGAAGAAAAGAGAAAGGATGCAAATTAATAAAATTATGAATTAAAGGGGAGAGATCACGACTAACACCAAGGAAATGGAAACAATTATTAGAAATTATTATCAACAACTATATGCCAATAAACTGAGCAATCTGGATGAAATGGAGGCCTTCCTGGAAACCTATAAGCTGCCAGACTGAAACAGGAAGAAATTGACAACCTGAATAGGCCAATAACCAGGAACGAGATTGAAGGAGTGATCAAAAACCTCCCAAAAAACAAGAGTCCAGGGCCTGATGGATTCCCTGGGGAGTTCTACCAAACATTCAAAGAAGAAATAATACCTATTCTTCTGAAGCTGTTTCAAAAAATAGAAACAGAAGGAAAACTTCCAAACTCATTCTATGAGGCCAGCATTACCTTAATCCCAAGCCAGGCAAAGACCCCATCAGAAAGGACAATTTCAGACTGATATCCCTGATGAATATGGATTCCAAAATCCTCAACAAAATCCTAGCTAATAGGATCCAACAATACATTAAAAGGATCATCCACCACGATCAAGTGGGATTTATCCTTGGGAGGCAAGGGTGGTTCAACATTCGCAAATCAATCAGTGTGATAGAACACGTTAATAAGAGGAGGGAGAAGAACCATATGGTCCTCTCAATTGATGCAGATAAAGCATTTGACAAAATACAACATCCTTTCCTGATTAAAACTCTTCAGAGTATAGGGATAGAGGGAACATTCCTCAAGTTCATAAAATCCATCTATGAAAAACCCACAGCGAATATCATCCTCAATGGGGAAAAGCTGAAAGACTTTCCCTTAAGATGAGGAACACATGAAGAATGCCCACTCTCGCCAGTATTGTTCAACATAGTACTAGAAGTCCTAGCAACAGCAATCAGACAACAAAAAGAAATAAAAGGTATTCAGATTGGCAAAGAAGAAGTCAGACTCTCTCTTTTCACAGACGACATGATACTTTATGTGGAAAACCCCAAAGACTCCACCCCCAAATTACTAGAACTCATACAGCAATTCAGTAATGCGGCAGGATACAAAATCAATGCACAGAAATCAGTTGCTTTCTTATACACTAACAATGCAACTGTAGAAAGAGAAATTAGGGAAACGATTCCATATACAATGGCACCAAAAACCATAAGATACCTCGGAATAAACCTAACCAAAGCGGTAAAGGATCTCTACTCTAGGAACTACAGAACACTCATGAAAGAAATTGAAGAAGACACAAAAAGATGGAAAAACATTCCATGCTCATGGATCGGAAGAAGAAACATTGTTAAAATGTCTATGCTACCCAGAGCAATCTATACCTTCAGTGCCATCCCGATCAAAATTCCAATGACATTTTTCAAAGTGCTGGAACAAACAATCCTGAAATTTGTATGGAACCAGAAAAGACCCTGAATCGCCAAGGAGATGTTGAAAAAGAAAAACAAAGCTGGGGGCATCACGTTGCCCGATTTCAAGCTATATTACAAAGCTGTGATCACCAAGACAGCATGGTACTGGCACAAAAACAGACATACAGACCAATGGAACAGAATAGAGAACCCAGATATGGACCCTCAACTCTATGGTCAAATAATCTTTGACAAAGCAGGAAAAAACGTGCAATGGAAAAAAGATAGTCTCTTCAATAAATGGTGCTGGGAAAATTGGACAGCCACATGCAGAAGAATGAAACTCGACCATTCTCTAACACCATACACAAAGATAAACTCAAAGTGGATGAAAGACCTCAATGTGAGACAGGAGTCCATCAAAATCTTAGAGGAGAACATGGGCAGTAACCTCTTTGACATCGCCCTACAGCAACTTCTTTCAAGATATATCTCCAAAAGCTAGTGAAACAAAAGCAAAAATGAACTTTTGAGACTTCATCAAGATACAAAGCTTCTGCACAGCAAAGGAAACAGTCAAGAAAACAAGGAGGCAACCCACAGAATGGGAGAAGATATTTGCAAATGACACTACAGGCTGGTATCCAAGATCTATAAAGAACTTCTCAAACTCAACACCCAAAAAACAAATAATCAAGTCAAAAAAAGTGGGCAGAAGAGATGAACAGACACTTCTCTGAAGAAGACATAAAAATGGCTAACGGACACATGAAAAAATTTTCATCATCATTAGCCATCAGGGAAATCCAAATCAAAACCACATTGAGATACCAGCTTACACCAGTTAGAATGGCAAAAATGGACAGGGAAAGAACAAATGTTGGAGAGGTTGTGGAGAAAGGGGAACCCTCTTACACTGTTAGTGTAGCCACTTTGGAAAACAGTGTGGAGGTGCCTCAAAAAATTAAAAATAGAGCTACCCTATGACCCAGCAATTGCACTCCTGGGTATTTACCCCGAAGACACAGATGTAGTGAAAAGACGGGCCATATGCACCCCAATGTTCATAGCAGCAATGTCCGCAATAGCCAAACTGTGGAAAGAGCCGAGATGCCCTTCAACAGATGAATGGATAAAGAAGATGTGGTCCATATATACAATGGAATATTACTCAGCCATCAGAAAAGATGAATACCCAACTTTTACATCAACATGGATGGGACTGGAGGAGATTATGCTAAGTGAAATAAGTCAAGCAGAGAAAGTCAATTATCATATGGTTTCACTTATTTGTGGAACATAAGGAATAACATGGAGGACATTAGGAGAAGGAAGGGAAAAATGGGCAGGGGGATTTGGAGGGAGAGATGAACCATGAGAGACTATGGACCTGAGAAACAAACAGGGTTTTAGAGGGGAGGGGTGAGGGGGGATTGGTTAGCCCGCTGATGGGTATTAAGGAGGGCATGTACTGCATGGAGCACTGGGTGTTATACAAAAACAATGGATCGTGGATCACTACATCAAAAACTAATGATGTATTGTATGGTGACTAACATAACATAATAAAATTTTAAAAAAAAGCTGATGGGAAACTTGTATAGGTAGGTAGAGCTCATTGACTATAGGTATTGTTCTGGAATTTTCTGGTTCATTTTTCCTACTGAGGAGCCCCTGATGTGAAATTCTATAGGCATTTTTCTTGTGCTGGTTAAATTTCTAGCTCTTCTGGTCTCCTATCTCGTGGGTACAATGGGAAGTGGATGGCAAAGAAGTTGGGGGTTGGAGGGGAGGGGCCCCGGGCTCTCAGTATTTATTATGTAAATGCTCACTTAAGCCTGCTACTTTCCTAATATACCTCTGTGTTCCCCAGTCCAGAGGCCCTCTGTTTCAGCCTCTGTGGAAGTAATGTCAAGTCTTGTGCTGTGATGAAGGGATATAGCTTGGTTTTCGGATCCATGAAAGAATTTTGAGGTCCATTTACTTTTTCAAAGACTGCCAGCCAATTGCCCATCTTTAGCACGACCCAGCTTCCATTTCCCTTGGTCCCCATGTTTCTAATTCTTGATCCTTTGGGAGTTCTGAGTAATACACTGGGTTGTGTTTTTGGCATTTCTTACATCACCTTAGGATACAGATTTTTGGGGGGTCCACCAAGTTACTTCTTCTTTCGTCTGCTTTTCAGTTTCAAAAATGTTATTGCTCTGATCTTTCTTCTCATTCTTTTTATGCTCATGGATTTATGCCTTTTTAAATTTGCTTTATGAAATTCCCTTTATTGTTTAGTTTGGATTCTGGAGGTAACAGAGATAATTGCCTCAATACAACATCTTTAACCAACTGTCATTGCCTCATCTTTTCTGTTGGGGAGCCCTGATATCAAATTCTGTGGGTACTTTTTTTTTTTTTTTTTTTGTCTTCAACTGGTCAGATTAACCAGGAAAGACTCTTCTGGTCTTCTCTCTGGTGGGTATAAGCCTGGCTACTAGCATAACGAGAGATGAATATTGTCTTCGAGATCACTGTTCCCTTAGATTTATTCCAGCTTGATTTTTTTTTTTTTTTAGGCCATTGAATACATGGTATAACATTTTTAAGTTATGGCTCATCATTAACCCATATAGAAGTCATAGCTAGGTGATAGAGTAAGATTGAATTTCTAACATTTAAGAAGTGTGAATTTGTAGTTTAGAACCACTAAATTCCAATTCAGTGTAGATGTCCAGAAGAGAAGCTGCAGAACAAAAATGACCCTTTTTTTAAAATGACTCTTACTGTACTATTGTGTGGTATCACGCTAGCCCACAGTTATGTTTAGAACATCTATTGTTAAAATTACTTTTGTATTATCTGCTTTTCTGATTTAAAATAAAAGGAGACTTCTTTAAAACTTTATAGTGTATTTATACGATTGATAGAAGCTAATTGAAATGGTATCTTTGTTGTTCTTTTTAGCAAATTAAGCTGGAACCTTCATAATTTTTCATTTTCTGTTTTCTCCCCAATTTTCAGCCCCAGGACACTTCATTATTCACAATGCAGACAGACCAGAGCATGATCTGTAACTTGGTAAGTTGACTTTGGTGTGTGTTTTGGGGGCATTGTTAGTTACTGCTGAGTGTTCTAGGGTCGATCATTCTAGATTATCGAGAGCTTGGATATCCAGAATGTGGTTTCTGCAGCCCTTTCTTTTCTAGAAAAGAGGAAGGAAAACTTCTGAAAAATCTCGCTGTGACTTTGATTTTGGTTGCTTCTATTTATAAAGGCACAGTGATCCCAGCAAAAAACAAAAGTCTCCTAGTTCTGGGCTTTAGTGGAGCCCCGTAAATCCATCAACGGCATGGATGTTTCCGCCTGAGTGTAACTTACTCCACAGGATTGGAAATGAAATCGCCTCAAGAATTCATGCTTCAGGATAGATTCCTTGCTTCTCCAGCCTGAAGCTACCTCATTTCTCATCTCCTCCCTCCATCGTGTGAGTTGTAGAAAGAAGTCACCCGTAATAGAGATGTGATTCCCCTGTTGCTGCCAAAGGACATGAGGACAAAGCTTAGCTAGGGAGTGAGTAGAAGCCGACAGAATTACTCTTAATGTCAGAGGAGATTCTGACACGATCATTGTTGCAGTTATCATGGGAAACCTTTGCTGCGGCAGCTTACTAAGGAAGTTGAAGGAAGAGGCCTTGAGTGATGTCACTTGTGAGCTTGGTGGCCGTAGGCTACATGGGATGGGGCGTTCACGAGCGTTATTTGTAGTCATTGGCTTTCCCCTAGGAATGGATCTAATTATTCCAGCTCCTGGCTTTCACATTAGAAACTTAGAATTAGATTTCAGTAGAAGAAATGTTTCTTTTTAGATGATTTCACTTCTAAGTAAGGAATTCTGTTCTGGGAAGTTTGTCTTAAAGGTTACTTTGATAATTTCTCAAAGGCCAGTACGTCTGTAATACCTTGTTGATCGATTATCATACTTTGGCCTTTTGGGCAACCAGGTGAGAAGTGGAGTCTATGTGGCCTGCAAGTAAAGATTTAAATATTTAAAGTACAAATTATGTTGGTGTTGATAATGGAGCCAGAGAGACTTATGTGTCATGTTTCATTGGTGATTTCCAGCCTGGGTGGTGGAGTAAGGGTTATACCAACACTGGAGGATGAGATTTTTAATTATCAGTTGTGAATGGGTCAAGAGAAAAATGGAGAAATACTGGTATAAAAAGAAAGGCAGTGGATCATAATTAAACTCACACCTATTTCTTTGATGCAAAAATCCAGGCATAGAATCCAGTGGTTTTTAAGTTTCTTAAACCATCTTCCTACTGCCCACAGCTTCTTGTGGCAACTTCCATTGGCTGCCCTTTGGTATCTTTGTTGTTTGGTAAGTTGACTTTGGTGTGTGTTTTGGGGGCATTGTTCTCTGAAGCAGACATTTTGCACCTTCTTTCTATTGTGGAACTTGGCTTTGTCATGTCCAGCACTGCAGATGCTGCTAATATTAGCTAATTCGAGGAACTAGGAAATCATAGCGAAACCACGTCTCCGCCTGTGTTGTGATTCTATAGGATCATCCCAGGAGCAGGACAGTTTCCCAGCATTTGGTTCACTGACTGAGTAAGGTGAAGGCTGAAGTTGGTAGTTGACTGCACATCTCCTCAGTCTGCATTTTTATGGCCCCACAGGACATCCCTTGAGTATAAGTTTAAACTCTGCAAACCTTTTTCAGGGCTCAGTTACCTCGATGGCCCTTTGCAGTTCTCACTAAATTAGCTCTCCCAAGTTTGGAAAAGCAGGACTCTAAGGCAAGTGCCATCCTGGAATGTGACTAGACTCTTACGCCCACTCCCAACCTATGTCCTTCATGGGCAATGACCTGCTTTCCATCTTATGACAGAGGATACTGGAAAATGTGCAGTGAGGCTCCACTTCTCATTTTGTTCTAAAGAAGGAATTCCATTTGTGTCTCAGAGCTAAACCATTGTGACATCCCACTGCCTCCAATAAATTTAGAGTATACTTTTCCTTTGTGTGATGATCACCACCCCAGCAAACAATAGGAAATGATTACCAGCGCTCCCAAATGAGGATGGCATGCCATCAACCCATTTGCAAGGTCTCTTCAGAGAGGCATCTTGTAGAAAAAATGTGGGTAGAAGCAGGGCATAGTTCTTTTTTTTTTTTTAATTTTTTTTATTATTATGTTATGTTAATCACCATACATTACATCATTAGTTTTTGATGTAGTGTTCCATGATTCATTGTTTGCATATAACAAACTGCTCCCTGCAGAACATGCCCTCTTTAATACCCATCACCAGGCTAACCCATCCTCCCACCCCCCTCCTCTTTAGAACCCTCAGTTTGTTTTTCAGAGTCCATTGTCTCTCATGGTTCATCTCACCGATTTCCCCCCCTTCATTCTTCCCCTTCTGCTATCTTCTTTTTTTTTTTTTTTTTAACATACACTGTATTATTTGTTTCAGAGGTATAATTCTGACGGGACTATCTTAGATTTTTCCATGAGATGTGGTTCACGATTTACCTTTGCTTTTTTTCTATCTTGACAATGTATTTACAATTTTACATTATCTTAGAAGGAATCGAAGGGTGACTTCTATTTCTAATTTGGAGTAGTTGATTTTATGTGCAATCATGCTATCATGTTTCATCCTTACTCATCATTGAGTGAGTTATATTTGTCCCCCTAGAATTTAAGTTGTTTAATTGCATAGCTATATGGTAATATCTAGTGTGATATGCTAATATAGGGGAAATGTGGTGACTTGTGGGGACATAACCAATCCTATTATGCTTCTGTTGCATTGTTTGATTTCAGCAAGCAAATGCAATTCAGCTGCTATGCAAAATCACTTACTTATTGTTGCCTTACATAAAACTTGAAAATTTCTCTGGACTTCCAGGAAATCCAGGCTCTGATACAGATATTTTTTCATTTTAAGTTATTTTTTTTTTTTATGTCTAGTGATGTATTTATTTGACTTCGATTTTGAAACTTCTCTTGGCTCCTTATCTGGCTTTAGGCTTTCTCCTTAGACACTCAGCCCACAGGGGGACAGCCCTCTGCATTGAGTTTCTTGGTGCTTTGTCAAATTACCCTTCCTAACCTTGTTGTGTAGGTCATTTGATACCATCCTCTCATAGCAAATCACCTGACTTCCAAACTGTAAGGTCATATCCTGAGAGCTTACAGTATCTCTTTGCTGCTCTCGAAACCATGTTCCATAACGAAGGTAATTCTTATTGAACAATAAAAGTGAAATCTTTTCCCATAAAAACTCCTGAAAATATATTAGAGCGAATTTTATCTCATTCTTTCTTAAAAATTGTGTCAGATCACCCCTTAAAGGTTATAAAAGCCCGTAAAAATATCACATCTCTGCACACTTACCTACCAGAGTGTCCTTTCTTTTTTTATTATGCTCTTGTAAAGGGAAGGGTGGTGTGGGATCAAGGCACGAATCACAGTGGAGCGTTTGGTGGGGGGCACAAGAGAAACAGTTTGTGTATTTATCCAACACTAAGCTATTTGTTACTCATTTCCTGTAATCTCAGTCGAACTTCCCCATCCCTTCTCTATGGAACTTGCCATGTGCACCAAGCTCCGCGAGCAGGTATGAGAGAGAACTGGAGGAGGGCTCTTCGTTGCTTCTGCCAAGAGAGCCTGACAGAAGTGAACTGACTTCTCCAATCACAGTAGTTACTGGAGACTTCTTACTCCTCTAGGAAAACATTTCTCAACTTTCTTACAGTTTGAATGTCCTGATGGGAAAGAACCTTAATGTGCCTTCTCATGGCCATCCATTTAGTGAAGTAATGCTGCTAAATAAACGTGCTTACGTTAGTCAAAACTGAAAAGAGGAAACATTTTCAGTAGCTGTGGTGATGACTGTGTTGGCTGTGGTGGTTTTAATGGCCTGTTGTGACTTAACATTTTACATTATCTTGCGCTAATTTTAAAACGAACAAAGTCTGCAGCTAGGAGAGTCCAGAGGTTGATTCAGCATATACTTGGAGGATGTCTGTGAGTAAAGGTCACAGTGGGATGGAAAGACGTCACTCTTGTCCACACAATTAGAAGTGCCTAATTGGTACCAGAGAGAATATGACCCTGTGGTTCATTACAGATTTAGGAAAAGAAATGGATTGCTAAGAATTTGTTGGGGGCAGGGGAGAAATGGAATAAGAAACTGAACAGGAAAGTATCTATGCTTGTGGTGGCTACTTGCCACGTCCCAGCCAAAGCAGTGGCAACAATGGCTTTGTAACGACCTACTCATGCAGATGAACACATTTTGATCTGAATATTGGGATGACCCCTCAATTTTGGGTGCAGTGCATATCAACAGAACTGGGAGGTCCCCAAACCACGTGCCTCTGGGCTCTTCCTCCTTTCAACTGGCAGAGGTGGGGAGCTCCTAGGATCTCCTCTCTCTCTGCCAAATAGCAGAGAGTGCCACTTTAGGATCTCTTATAGATGTCATCAAGTTGCAAGTAAGTACAATGAGTAACCAAAATGGTAAGTCTTTGTCTAACTTCAAGGGAAACGACAGTGCTTGGTGATGCGAAAGAGAGGCTTAATAAGAGTCCATTTCTAGACTTTTCAGTGAAGGGCTCATGATGCCAAATGTGGGGCTTTCTTCCAGTACAGATTTAACGAAGCTAGTTGCCTATAGGATGATGAAGAAAGTCTTAATTGCCCAGTATTCTGTGATGTTATCTGTTCACATGTTGAATCTTTTTCCTCTAACGCTCAAAACAAACAATCAAAGGCTGAATCTGAACAGGCTCCACCCACAGAGCTGAAAGCAGAGGAGCCCCCTGTCGCTGCCGCACCTGCCGTTGGGCTGGACTCTGGACTGGACGCCCAGGCTGAGGAGCCAGTGGAGGGGGCAGTGGTGAGCGCCACCCCCCTCTCACCCTTCCCTGCTTCCCCTGCCACAGCCCTGCTCATCTCATGGTCTCATTTCTCCCTTCTCATCCATGTTCCACTTGGGCCAAATCACTTCCTCGTCTGCCATGGCTCCCCAGATTCAAATAGTCCTTGTGCCTTTGACAGTGAAACTTCATTCTCTTTTATGTTTTTAAGAGGAAGATATCCAGAGACCTGATCTTACGAACTAGAGAGAAATGTCACGTAGCCACAGGCTTGGTTCTCAAAAAAGGATGCCTCCATTCTCTTCTGAGATGCTCTGATTCATGGTAGATAGTTGTGGAACTCACAAATAACCAGCCTTGTCAGTGCTGTGCTCTACCTGTGATGGATAGAGATGTGCCTCCAGTGAGGGACCAACCTGCAGGGGCCGAACAGAAGGATCATAACTTTGTTGCTTGTGTCTACATATTGATTTCTTATAATACTAGTTTTGTAGGTTGGTTAAGTCCTGACAAGGGATTAAAATCCCATATTAAAAATCCTTGAATCTATAAAGGTTCCTATGTGTTGTATAACCATTTCTTCAATATCATGTCTGATATTGGCTCTTACAAAAAGAGGGACCTTGAGGATGTAGAGGGTGGGAACCCTTTGTCTGCTTGGAAACCTGCTCTTACCCTGTTCCATACAGCCGTATACCACACCACATCACACACAAACTGGGATGAGCTCTGTGTGCACCATGTTGAACTGGGTAGTGTAACACTCAGGAAAATGTAGGATAATACTAAGGAAACTTTGATTCAAAATACTCATGGAGAGGGGCACCTGGGTAGGCATTGGACTCTTGATCTCAGCTCACGTCTTGATCTCAGGGTCGTGAGTTCAAGCCCCACGTTGGGCTCCACACTGGGCATGGAGCCTACTTAAAAAAAAAAATAACTCAGAGAGAGTGAAAGATAGTTTGTTGACAAAATATAGTTAAAATATTTCCCAAGAATCTCAATCAGGTTACCATTTCCTACAGCCTTTATAGAATCTGTACAGAGATGAAAACCAGTCTCCCTCTCCCCCAAAATAACATTGACTAGATTAGGTAACTAGAGAAATATAAGTTATATTTAGCTATTATTTGTTGTTGTTATTTCACTAGGAAGAGGGTAGGTCATCTGTCAAATCTATAGTTTATTAATAGACTAGAAAAATAAATAGTAGGGCAAGATAGTGATGGGAAATACAGATTAAGAATAACTCAAGCAAAATGATCATGTTTTCCGGGCCCCTGGGTGGCTCAGTTGGTTAAGCAACTGCCTTCAGCTCAGGTCATGATCCCAGGGTCCTGGGATCGAGTCCCACATCGGGCTCCCGGCTCAGCGGGGAGCCTGCTTCTCCCTCTGACCCTCTCCCCTCTCATGCTGTTTCTCTCCCGCTCACTCTCTAATAAATAAATAAATAAATAAATAAATAAATAAATAAATAAATAAATAAATAAATAAAATCTTTAAAAAAAAAATGATCATGTTTCCCATTTAAAGATACAGAGATAAAGATACCAAGTCCTGTAGGGAAAATAAGAAATGTGTTCTTCTAGTTTAAGTCCCTCTTGCAAGTGCTGCTTACATGGACTGTGGATTGGGGAGTGCTGAGGCTCCAGGCTCCAGCGTCCACTTTTTCTCCCAGATCCACTAGTGATCTCTGTACTTCAGTGCAGAGGGGGCCCTTTCATTTGGTGTCTGATTGTGATCTGTCCTCCAGCTTAGCTTTAAGATTATTTAATAACCAAGGAAGGGAAAGATACTGTTGATTTTGTTTTACTACTGTTACAATTTAAAAAAGAGATGTGATTTTTCAAAGAATATGGATGATACCAAGGAGTTAGAAAGATACTGATGAGGTCCAGATGTTATTTAGAAATTGCTTCGCTTCCAAAAAGTTCTTACCAGTTTCTATTTTGAAAAGTAGCAGACTTCCACCTCACCGGTGCTTTTAAACCACATTGGTTCCAAGGCCCAGACTACTCAGTGTAAGGCTTAATGCCAAAACACCCATGGTTTTGAGCACAGCTGTTTGACGTTGTGCAGTAGCTAGGAAGTGTGAAATGGACAAGCTCACATGTTAAATATGGGCTGGAATGTTGACTGTCCGTGATCACCTCTCCGAGGGCCCTGGCTTCATACTTTGTGCACCTACCCTTATTTTAACAGACATATAGAAGTAGGTTTTTGTTTTTCAGACTCCAAATTCATTGGTTTTCCAGCGAACAATATAAATAGCTACCAGTCATTAAGTAGCTACTATATCATACCTACTATAAAGATTTATAATCTTTTTAACCAAGGGTGATTTTATTTTATTTTTTTATTTTATTTTATTTTATTTTAAGATTTATTTATTTGACAGCGAGAGAGGGAACACAAGCAGGGGGAATGGGAGAGGGAGAAGCAGGCTTCCCACCGAGCAGGGAGCCCAATGCGGGACTCGATCCCAGGACTCTGGGATCATGACCTGAGCCGAAGGCAGACGCTTAACGACTGAGCCACCCAGGCACCCCACCAAGGGTGATTTTAAAAATATTTAACAAAGTGTACAGTACAGAGGTACCTGGGTGGCTCAGTTGGTTAAGCGTCTGCCTTCGGCTCAGGTCATGATCCCGGGGTCCTGGGATCGAGTTCCACGTCAGGTTCCCTGCCTGCCATTCCCCCTGCTTGTGCTCTCTCTCTGCCAAATAAATAAATAAAATCTTTAAAACAAAAACAAAACAAAGTGTACAGTACAACCATCAACCATCACTAAAACCAGCTTCCCTAATGTTGGGTAAGGAGATATTTGACAGCATTCTTCCTTCTGAAAATACTTGTCTCCTAAAGCTTAACTTTAGAGAATCAACTGGATTCCTTGTGAAACGTAAGGCAAATTTGGAGAGTCTTGTGAAAGATTCAGGCACCTGCTGAGACCCAGAGGCTATGTAGGTACAACCCACCTGTGAGCCACCGTCTCTGAGAAGAAAAAGCTAGAGTAGTTCACTTCTCCATCTTCATATAGTCTGAACAATAATAGTACAAGATACCAGAGGGCAGCTTACCTCAGTTTGCCTAATGCTCATCCAAGGTGCTACTGTCTGTGTGTTTTACTTATTTTTTTTAAAGATTTTTTTTTCATTTTGAGAGAGAGAAAGCAAGCATGACCGAGGGTATGAGAGGGGCAGAGGGAGAGGGAGAAGCAGGCTCCCCGCTGAGCAGGGAGCCGGATGAGGGACTTGATCTCAGGATCCTGGGATCATGACCTGAGTCAAAGTCAGACACTTAACAGACTGGGCCACCCAGGCACCCCCATCTGTGTGTTTTAAATTGACATATTTGAATCAAGTCAACTCTTCCCCATGTTCGCTCTTGTACTTAAGAAAATACCATCATATAGAATGTATTTTTGTTCTCTAAGGTAGATTTATAGCTTCTTTGTTCTGGTTGTAATAATCTAAGATAATATTAGGGTTATTTGTTCTAAAGAAAGTCTCCTCCTTTGCTAGATGTGTGATATTTAGTTATAAAGACATAAAAAATCCACATTGTGTCCTGAGCATTAATTAATAGGTTGGCTATGGCTGTCATCAGTCAGGATTAGGTTGATGTGACCTTTTGAGGTCATCCTTTTTGCTGCCAAAATGTCAGCACACAGTTATTATTTCGAATCTTGGCAGTGCATTTCATATAAGGTGAAGTTTGTGGTGGTTTAGTTAAAAAAAAAAAGAGGCAAATGTAATTTCAAAAACAGGGAATTTAAATCTGGGGCTTTCAAGCAGTTTAACTATTACACTTTTGTTTGTTGTTTTAGTTTTTCCCTACAATACTAAATTGCACTTGTATATCTACTGTATTTTAAAATGTATATGCATTTTAAAAGCCAACACTTGTTTCTTGTCCAGATGTTTCCATGTTATATAAGTAACGAAAATCATCTTTAGGAAAATAAATGATTAATATTCGTCTCAGATATATATCAGATAATTAGGTTAAGAATCAGATAAAGATTTATCTTTTTAACCAAGGGTGATTTTAAAAATATTTAACAAAGTGTACAGTACAGAGGCACCTGGGTTGCTCAGTTGGTTAAGCGCCTGCCTTTGGCTTAGGTCATTGATTCCATTTTCTTGTAGAGAGTCACATTGTAATTTTTTCTAAATTTCTGTCAGCTCCTGTATTTTGACGTGCACTGGACCAAAGCATGTTTTGTTTTGTTTTGTTTTGTTTTGTTTTGGCCTATTGTTTTTAAAGAAATACACTGCAATTCAATTTAGGGTTATCATCATTTCTAAAACATAAATGGGAAAAAGATCAAGATAAAGATGTTTTTAGAATTGGTGGAGAACCCTGGAAGATGAAACACTGGCCTATTATTTTGGGGCCTACTTTTGTGTTCGCTGCGTTTGATTTTTTGAAAACATCACCAGACTTAAGCTGACTTGTCAAGACCACTTTCAACCACCAAATATATATGTATATATGCCAGACCACAGTCTATGAACTTCATCGTGCCAGAAAGATTTCTTTCGGCTTGAATCAAAGGCATGTGCTCGTTTCTTCCTTCATTCAGTTGACAAGTATAATTTGAGTCCTCTCTAGATGTCAGGCTTTGTTCCGATCTAGGGGAGATGGTGATGGCAGGCAGTAGGCACGGCTCCTGCCACCCTTGTTCACAAACACTGGTGGTGGAGGAGGCCAAGACGGCACAGCCATCGGGATTTCCTCGGGGATGGTCCTGTGCACGGGAAAGAACATTTCAGTTTTCTCCTCGTGTGGAGTAAACACGAGAGTGGGGCTCCCACTGTGCCTCCAGGTATGAGCCCCCAATAGGTCAGAAGAAGGCCTAAGATCACAGGAAGCCAGAGGAGCTTGATTTTTTGTCTGCCGTTCGTGGTCGTAGAATTATGTCCAGACTCAAAGTGCTCACTCTGAAGCATGCTGTAAATTAAATTAAATATACATATGCCTTGGAAATGATGTACCTTACTACCTTCCTTAGGAAAAATAAAGCCCCTTCTTGAACAGGCCTGGGTGAGGGTTGTGCACTATTATCGTTTGTTCTAAGTGCGATACTTAGAGGTGAATATCAGGTTTCAGGTGGTTCTTCCATTGTTGCGGAGCTCTCTGTAGATGATGGGTGCCTAGTGATTTTTTAAGTGTTAGTCTTGGTGTGTGCTTTTTTTAAAAATGAGGTGAAATTCACATAATATAAAATGAATCCATTTAAAGTGAACAGTTTGGCTTTAGTACATTCATAATGTTGTACAACTGTTAACCTCTGTCTGGTTCCAAAACACGTCATCACCGCAAACCTCCTACCCTTTAAGCAGTTACTCCATCCCCTCCCCAGCCCCTGGTAACTGCCGATATGCTTTCTGGGTCTGTGGATTACCTACTCCTGGATAGTTCATATAAATGGAATCATACAATGAGTGACGTTTTCTGTCTGTCTTGGTGTAAACTTTTTGTCACATAGGAAATCTTGTGTTTCATGGCTTGACATTTTTAACAGGGCTTTGGTTGCAATTAACTGGGATAAAAAAAAAAACTCCCCTATCCTCTCTTCTTAGTGTATGTTGGCTCAATTCACAAGCCCACGCGGAAACCATGCCTGGCCATCAGCACACTTGGACAGCCTGTGTAAGACCAGACCCATTCAAATGTTAAAAAGACAATAATGCCCACCTCCCCTCCCCCTGCAAACATCAATCCCTGTCCCTCCCCACACGTCAAGAGTTAGATGTGGCAGACGACTTCTACTGGCTCAGCCCTCTCACTCCATGGGTGACAGCGTGGAGATTTATCTAGTCCATGGATAATGTGGAGCTGAACAACCAGACCAGCGTGTGTTCCCATTCTGCGTCTGCTTCTTGCCCTTTCTTGTTCAATCTACCCTCCCAGCTCCCCCCAGGGCAGAAGGGCCCCTTACACGGACCACTCCTCATGAGTGAACACGATTTGGAACCAAATGTATGATCAGGAAAAAATGCTCGTTTTGAGATCAGAGAAATTTTCTCTGACAAATTGCCTTCTGTTCTCATAAGTCCCAAGTGGCTCAGATGCTTTCTTTGAGACTTACTTTGTGTGGCCCGAAGGGAAAGTCGGTCTGACTGGAATAGCAGGAGAGCAAGGTTAAAGTAAACAGGGGCCATATTGTAATCGTAGATAGCACTGAGTGCTGATGTTTGACGTGTTCTCTCACAGCAGCCCTGGGAAATTGGCTTTATTTCGGTATTGTTGCCCCATTTTACAGGGTAAGGAAACGGAGACACAGAGTTTAAGTGATTTAACCAAGAACACACGAGGAAAGTGGTAACATGAAATTCAAATCCTGGCAACTTAATCCATAGACAGCCATCTCTTGACTACACCAGATACTATGTTTTTTAAAAGGGCAGGCTTTCCAGAAGTATATTTATAGACCTGTTTCACATAAACATCTTACGAAAGCCATCGGGGTCACAACTAGGTGAAATCTGTCCATGCTGACATCGGCACATCCTACAACCAATGTTTAGATCCAGTGGAAGTCCCTGGTTTGTAGCTGAAGGGGCAAAATGAAAGCAGAAGTGCTTGCGCAGGCTTAGCCTTGAGCTTCTTAGAAGGAACGTGTGTTCTAGTCCCCTACTTTGGATGTAAAGCAAGTATCAAAGAGGATGTAAAAGAAAGACCCCTGAATTGAGAGTCTGGAGCATTGGTTCCATGGTTAACCAGTGAGGTGGCCCTGGATAAATTATTTCACCCTTCTCTGCCAGTTTTCTGAGAGTGCTGTACCTGTTAAACTCTTATGTTCTCTTCCTGTGTTCAAAAATCTACAACTTATTACATTAAAAAAATTAAGGATTTCCAAATCCCTTGTGATATTTGCTAGGCAGTTGGCATGACAGATCATCCCAGTGTAGGTTTTACTTACCAATGCCACAAGCTATTCAAAGGCTACAAAAACATAGGGTTGGCAATTGGGTCTTCCAAGGGCCACCATCTGCTGCCTACCCTTCCTCAAGATTCAGTCTCTAGTCTGTCATCTGGGCGGGTTCTAGGCTGCCCCAAAAGGTGCATGTGGTTTTTGGCAGGGTCAAGGGTGGGAGTTTTGCCGAAAGACCATGATGACATTTAGGTGATTTGCAGATCACCATTTTTGGTCTAGTCTCTGGGTTGGTCTGGCGGCCCCACCTTCTGCCGCCGAAGCCTGGGTCCACTCACAAGAAGGCAGTCTGAGCAGTGGCAACAGATGCTTCATGGATCATTCAAAGATAATGGGGCCAGGGGCAAGGTCAACTGTTCATTGCACCGTAAAGGCATTTTCCTTAATGATGCTGTCTTTTGTGACTGGCTACTTTGGAAACTAGGTCTTGCTCATGGCGCCATCTCTTGAGAGTGCACAACACACCGCATTCACCTTTGCTTCGAAAGAGAAATCCACCTTTCCTTCGAAAGAGAAATCCACCTTTCCTATCCACATCTTTCATAGACTTTGCAAACAAACCTCTGATTCAACCTTCCGTGTTCTACTACGTATCATTATTGGATATTCGGCCATGACCTGAAAGGCCAGATGCACCAAAAACACATTAACGGTGAAGATCTGAAGTTCTGCAGAGAAGTGTGGTGCTCATTCAGACAGGCGTTGTCATGGCAGCAGTGCTGCCTGTGGCCGAGCTGCGCTGGGACCCGGCTGCTGAGGGTTCACAATGCGCTGCAGGCAACTCAGGGAGTAGATTGAAAGAAGATGATTGAGATGAAGTCAAGAGGAAGAAAACCACTAACTTCCTTTATAGAAAGACCCCATGGATATATCAAATGAAGTTCTTAGTACCAGGTGCCGCCTTGGACAGGAGCACCACTGGAGGCATGGTGTTCCGGGGGCGGGGGGGCGGTGCTCACCTCTGCCATCCTGCTGAAGGAAACTGAGGACCTGAGCTGTTCTAAGTAGAGTTTGTGTGAAGAGGAGCACTGGCCACCAGCCTGTGGCTCAGTACATCAGTCTCTGGGGCTGTAATGACGCTAGCTGCCTCTTAGGCTTTTCTTTAAAATGCATCTGGAGGAAAATCCTGTATTTCCGTAGAAATGCTTGGCTCTTCAGACAAATCAAGGGCTCACATTGGATCCAGATTAAGGGATGGCCAGGAAAAGGCAAGGATCACCTATGACCAAATTCCCTCTGTGATATAATTTATCTCCCTTTGTACTTCCCAGAGGGGCTCAGAGGTCACTCCAGCTCTCATGCTGATGAGTGCAAGAATCAGAACTAAAACTCGGATCCCCAGTTGTCTCGGCAGTGGTACTTCATTCTATCCTGTTTCCTCCCCTGTAGGATGGGTTAGATGAGTCCTGTGGTCCTTCCAGCTTTGGGAGCCTACTCATCTCTAACCTGTGAACACAACTGTGAATGTCCAGGTGCCGAATTTCTAATTCTGCAGTGTAGTGGATAAAGCCAGGAGATGGTTGATCTACTTTCCCATTCCACACATACTTTTCTAAACAATGAGTCTGTGGGCCGACGGGCAAAACTAATGTTAAGGGATATTCTCTCCGACCAAGCACTTCTCGTTAACTTTCTATCATGTAATTAGCTCTTAATTAAGAAGGATTTTATGACATGTTTGCTTAGGTACCCAATAGTACATGTAAATGAGTATTTTATTTATAAACTATGAATCTCATTTTAAAGGGTAGCATTCCAAGACTGTAAGTGAATGTATTCTAGTTTATGAAATTCCACTCGTATTCTTTATCAAGCATCCCTTGCTTGGGGTTGTCCGGAGAAAGCAGTGGGTCCGTGGGGACGTTCCACGTCTCAGGATCACTATGGAAGTCTGATTTGAGAGGAGCATTGTCTTCTTGGATACAGGATGGTATGATAAAACATGGAATTTAGAGTTATACAGACTGTGTCAGTCCTGGTTTACTGACAGCCTGACTTCTTGATCTCTAAGAGTTAGCTGACTTGTGTAGAAAATGAGAATGATATCTAATAGGGATGTTGGGCACATAATGTTCAGTAAATGGGACATACCCGGGATAAGGCCTAGAGAGCCCTAGAGTCACAGGAAAAGTCGGTTCCCCCCATGGGCTGCAGAATGTGCATACATTGAAATTGTCGAGCAGAAGCCTGCATCTGGATCAGAATGATTACGCCATGCTTGGGGTAAATTGGTAAACCTAGAGTTCAGTGATCTTTCAGTCAAGCACCTCTTCAAAGAGAAGGTGTCCAGAAGATGGTCACTCTCTGACTCCAGTATAAAATGTCCTTTAACCAAATTAACAATATACAGTGCATTTCTTACATCCTTTACTTATCATTTGTGTCACTTACCCCAGGAGTATTTTAATGAAAATGAAATGCATCCCAGGAGCATGTAATGGAAAATTAAATGAGAAACCTGAAAACATTAAAAAAATAAATCACAAAAAATTATATCAGATTCACTATTACTAGGATTTTTTTTTTCATTTTAATGCTCCTTATACTTAAATATACAAAAAAAGTGAAAGTTTCAGTGGTACTATATTCTAGAAATACTGGCCCAAGCCCAGGAGGATTTTGCACAAACCGAGGCTTTAACATATCTTTAACAATCACTGAGCCTGGCATGGATAAATACGTGACAGCTTCATCCATCCAGTCCAGGTAGAAGACGATTGGCATCCAGCCCGCCGTGAGCATGGGGGCATCGGTCCAAAGCACCCAGGTCCTCTTGGGCCTGCTGCTTTTCTCACAGCAGCTCACCCTTTGACACGTACATTGGGGCATTCAAGACTGATGTTTGTGTGTAGATGCTTGATGAAATCACTCCCCAGCTGCTGTTCTGAAAAGGACATCTAAAATGCCTAGACGGAGAGGAAAAGGAACAAAGAAAATATTCCTATGTTGGCTGATCAGGCCTAGAGAGATCTCACCTCATTTTAAATCATGAAACAAACACGTTTTTAAAATGACATAGGGGGCACCTGGGTGGCTCAGTCATTAACCGTCTGCCTTCAGCTCAGGTCACGATCCCGGGGTCCTGGGATCGAGCCCCGCATTGGGCTCCCTGCTCAGCGGGAAGCCTGCTTCTCCCTCTCCCACTCCCCCTGCTTGTGTTCTCTCTCTCTCTGTCAAATAATAAATAACATCTTTAAAATAAAATGGCATAGAGCATCACAAAAGAAGGAAGGAATTGCATTATAAATAGAGTTCAAATTTTCTTCAGAGAACAACAACAAAAAATTACCAGATTTTTTTTTTTTTTTTTTTTGCGAGAGAGAGAATGAGAGAGAGCATGAGAGGGAGGAGGGTCAGGGGGAGAAGCAGACTCCCTGCTGAGCAGGGAGCCTGATGTGGGACTCGATCCCGGGACTCCAGGATCATGACCTGAGCCGAAGGCAATCGCTTAACCAACTGAGCCACCCAGGCGCCCTACCAGATTTTTTTTTGTCGGTAAAATTCCAAGATGACCTTCATCGTGGGAAACAAAATTGAAAGAGGGGTAATAAGGTAACCACATTGAGATAAGAAGGGAGCTGCTTCTGAGGCAGATGAAAAGGGAGCTCCATGATGTAAGAAACCACTTTAAGGGGAGGAGATGTAATACTAGAATTAAAACTTGTGGATGAAGGGGTGAAGACCAGACGTCACAGTGTAGAGAAGTGATAGGAGGTAAACTGGAGGAGCTCTTTCAACACAAAGAGGAAAATCATAAGGAAAGATCGTAGATGTGGGGGCCAAAGACTGAGGAAAGGACGCATAGATAATCAGTTTGCCAAGAAGGGACTGTGAAGAAAGGAGTAGCTGCCCGACCAGCCAGCCCCACGCAAGAAAGTTTTTCTAGTCGAAGGGATTCCTGCCTGCATATCATGAGAAATCACCAACAAAAGGCAGAATTAATGAGGGACTAACATCTGAATGTATTCTTTTAAAATTTTAAATTCAGAGTTTACAAGAAAGTTCTGCAAGCATTTCGATTGGGGGAAAGAACGTGCTAGCAAAGAACAATCAGGCGGACCTCAGACGCGCCCTCCCCTGGGCTAAAGCTCAGGAGCTCTTGGAACACCTGGCTGACTTTGAACACACAAAAAATCACATTGTAGCCGTTTTATCCCAAGACAGTGTAGTTGGTCACATGTGAAAGCAGCAGAGATATTATCAAATATAGAAGGGCTATAGAATCAGAGAATTCCTGAAAAACATTTTATGAGGATGTATTGTGATAGGTGACTCAAAGTCATCATGGACGGAAAGAATAAGGCAAATGTAACGTGTAAATTGAAGGTCCCAGATGGTAGGTATTTGGACATTCACTGCCTGAATCTCTTTATTTTCTCTGTATTGACTGTTATCATAATAAAATGCTGGGCAAAAATTGAAAAACAGTCCTTAATAGAAACATTATAAATGAATAAAAGGATTAGTGTTTAGTATTTAAGTTATTTAAATGTACAGTCTAATTGCTATTAATATGGTTATAAACCAAGATCTCCCTTCAAAGTATTATAACATTTAAAAGCTAGAAACCAACTAGTGTTCAATGGCAAAAATGTTATTAAATAAGTTGTCAAATAGAAAACAAAGTACAAATTATATAGGCCATTGATAAAATTTTTCTAAGAAACATGATCCCTGTTTTATAAAATAAACAGACAATAAAGCCCCACTAGTTCCAGAAAATGATTGAAAATAAATATGTGAAAATGTTACTTCTTTTATTATCTTTATTATTTTTTATTATTTTTTTTAATCAGAGGAATTTCAGTTGAAATAACCTAGCCGATAGATACATATGGAATTTTATACCAGGGTTGTCCTTATCCAGACCAGTTACTGGCAGGTGGCTTCTCAGGCATTGCTCAGAGCCCACATTGCCAAGGAAACAAACACTGAGTAAATAAAATGAATCCATAAATTACACAAAGCCCAAAGATCACAAATTTTTGCGTAGCCAATCACTGCTCGTCTGGAGTCTGGGTCCCTGTTGACCTGCCTTCACGGCGCTGTCTCCTGCAGGGCTTGGCTTTTCTCTGTCATCCTCTTGTGTCTCCCTACTTTGCAGGATACACAGGCCATTGTTGCATGCATTCATTTCATCCCACCTCCAGAAATTTTGCTAATAGGTGTTTGGGAGGACGCTGACATGAATGCCATGACCACATCACTTTCCATCAAGGAGTTTGTTGAGGCAGAAGTTGAAGAAAGCAGTAAGATCTGTGTGGTGTGATAAAGCGAGAGCTGTTCACCTTCTCAAAGACGTCCCATGCTGGTCCTTGTGGTTTGTGTGATGCATGTGCAAATTGCAATAGGGTGTCTGTGCCTCATGGGCTTTGTGGATACAGTAAATGTGCCCAAGGGCAGGGAGAACTTTTTTATGTCTCTTTGCATTATATGTTCCCCCCCCCCATAAATATATTTGGCCAACAGACCGTACAGTCTGGGCAGAGGATAAGATAATGGTGTTTCCTTTAACATTTGGAGGAACAAGAAAAATTGAACATCGAAGGCTTGAAATACTTTCCATGGTTTCATTCGTCTGGTCTCTCTGGATGACACTTAAAAAAAAGAAAACAAATAGAAGTCATGAATCATTGTGGTTTTTCCTAGCAGGTGTAACATCTCCAGTAGCAAGCAGAGTCCAGAAAATGTTTTCTGTTTCTCAATCTACAAGTAGCTAACAAATTGGACTCCATAAAAATAATAACAAAAAGAGGGATGACTCTTGTCGCTGAAACCCTTTTCGATCTTTGATTTTATGTGGAGCTAACACTTAATCCGAGCAAATGGGAGTCCTATTTTCCGTTGTATTTTTATGTGGTTCTGTTGTTGCAGTAGGTAAATATGCATTGGAAATATTTTTGTAAGAGCAGAAAATGTCAACAGATTCCAGGCATAAAGGGAGGATTGGGGACCCCTGATTTTCAGAGCAATTCTGGAGGCAAAAAATAGGGAATATAGGTAGCAGACAGTCATTCTCTGTTTCTGTAACATTCTTAAGGTCTGTAAAATCAAAGTGTTGTATTTGGCTAGAGAAATAGGAATTCATTGCTAATGGACTCAGAGAAGGGAGGGATGTTAATTTCTTCCCTTTTCCAAGTAGGTCATTCAAAATGTTTGGTTTTTCCGCTCTGTAGTCAAAGTGCCAGTTTCCTTGGTGCCTTTACTAGCATTGTTAATTTCAATATTTTGGTGATTTTTATTGGCCATCATCCTTCCATCCCTTTTTGTGTATGCCGCAGAGGTCAGGTAGATTGCTGACAGGTAGAAGCTGGGCTATTTGTGCTTTTTGAGTTCAGCAAACATCAGTGTGGACAGACAGAGCCCTTGGCCTCCCCCTGCTGGTGGCCGGCATCACTACAGCCACACTGCCTGGTCTAAATCACATCCAGCCAATGATGTCTGTTTAAATTATTCAGCAAAAACAAGGTGATGACGTATTGCAAGGTACATCTTGCAGTAGTAAAATCGGATGCAATCAAATTCATAGCTATTTAGAGTGCTAGAGATAAATCAGGGACTCATCATTAACATTCTATTTGTATGGATAGAGTTAAATTATTTCTGGCAACACCATTAATACTTCACAGAAATATATTCTCTTCTGGACATATATCAATTCAGTTGAGAGTAAAATCCAATCACTAATAGTATGTGCTTGGTACATATATGTATGGGAGGATTTATGCATAATCACTTGGAGGAGTAGCTTATGAAACAACATAGTGGTTGCTTTCTGATCTGTAACTATGTGTATGTGTGGTGGTGTGTACTGTTCTGTTTGCCCATACCATCTGCATGATATATAGTCCATCTGGTTTGATGCTGTTGAAACCAGGGGGATATTCACTCCATGGGTATGATTTTCCAAGCAGATGGAAAGCATAAATAACTTGGAATTCTGATAACACAACTTGCTTTCTACATTTGAGCCTGAAAGTCCATTGTATGCACGTTGTCTTTATGTATAGTTCTGATGTGGAAGAACTTTGCTAGGTAATCCTTAGGATCCTGGAGAAAGCCTGTTGATTTCTTCAACAATAAAGCTATGAGCAATTGTTCACTGCACTTCTTGGAATGAAGATGCCCTGCTAATTTATGTTCTCATTATTACTCTCTTGACAACATCAACAGTACATCCATACAAAGACCCTGTTTATTTAAAACAAGAGATGTAATTCTCTTAAATTTTTAAACTTTCTATTAGGGGGATTGTCAGTCATTCACCAAAATATGAATCCCCACTTCAATAATTGTTAGCATTTAAATTTGCTTTAAATGAATATATTACAATTCATATAAACAATTACTTTTCTGAACCCAGTAACTTAAAGACAGGGTGGAAAGAAAAAAAAAAAAAGGAAGAAATGGTACATCATGGGTGTGACTACAGTTTGGATCATTGCACATTCTGCATGAGCCAAATTTCTATGAGAGGCAAGTAAAGGTCTAAGAATATGAATAATCTTTGGCCATATAACAAATAAGTGTAGCTGTTAGCACTATTTCTCATCCCTAAAGTAAAATATTATGTTGTAGAAAAATGTATTCTGTGGCAGGTCATTTCTCTTTAATTTATTACCTATAAATTTGAGCAAGAAGAAAGGTTTTTAAAAAATATGTTGTTTTGAGAGTAGGTATGTGGCTCACGTTCTCCAGCTCCCACTTCTGATGCCCACTCTGCAGGCACTGTCCATCCCCTGCTCTCCATCTGACAGTATCAACAACACTGGAACTTTCCTAACCCAACAGGACAAACTGGGTAGAATTTATTCAATAGAGAAGAGGAATGGCTAATGCTAATCACATCAGATAGCAAGATCAATTTTTGAAATACATGTCCTGGGTATATTATATAAGCTCAATTGAATATTCTTCTTCCTCAGTCTTTTCTGGTTTGAGCTTCTCAAATCAGGCCTGCCACACTGATGTTAGAGTCCTCGATGTGTGCTCTGCAACCAATCTGCCTAAAGCTAAAACTTCTGATTGCACTTTCTTTATTTAATTAGTGCAAGTTTTAAACACTACTTACAGCTCTTCTTTGGACTGCCTGCAACCTTAGAAAATACTCATTTTTTTTTTCTATTTCACTTCTCCTATTAAATGAACCCAAAATCTGATTTGAGTTTTTATTATAATGCATATTTCATAACAAAAATGATTTGCCCTTCATTCTCAAGAAGTCTCATTGAGAAAACTCCCCAATGTATTTTTTTTTTCATGAATGTGATTTAGCTTCTGGGACCTTCCCCATAAAGATTTTAGAGTTTATACTGAAATGCGATTTTTCTAAATTCTGACTGCACAATGAGGATGGCTTTCTTACGGAGCTTTCTTCCATGACCCAGGTTTTGGGGCAATGCCCCTTCCATTTTGTGACTCTGATGTCTTCGAGGACTTTGTGACCATTGGCTTTCAGGCAACCAAAGTAGAAACAGCTTGTGAAGGGGACCACCCAACCATTAAAAGCCATGTCTCTCGAATGACTTAGGTCACTTCCAGTCAAATTCCATTTGCTGAACCTAACTGCAAGGAAAGCAGAGGAATGTAGCCTCGTTGGGGGCCCAGAAAGGATAGGTTGTTGTTTTTTTTTTTTAACTGAAGTAGAGTTGACACGTAATGTTCCATTAGTTTCTTGTGTACAACATAGTGTTTGCACAGGTCTGTATGTTATGCTCCACCCACCTCAAGTGGCGCCACCATCTGGCACCCTTCAGTGCTCTTACAGTACCATTGGCTAGGTTCCCTATGCTGTGCCCTGCATTCCTGGGGAAGAGTGGTCAGTTCTGATGGATGGAGGGCAGACTCTGCCCTGCCAGAATCCTGAGCTTTGGTACCTTCCACAGAGCTTTCCACATCCGATGAGCCTCCACAGAGGGGCCGGAGGTGAAAGGGCTGGGGCTGGCTCTTCTTGAGGCCCCATGCAGTTACAGACATGGCCTGTCTGGTGTCTGGGCTGCAGGTCATACCTGGAATGGACGCCGATGTGGCTGTTGGAACCGTGGTGTCAGCTGTCGAGGAGGCCCCAGTGGAGGAAGCAGAGATGGAGAAGGCAGCTCTTCCTGCTGGGGAAAGAGCAGGCGGAGAGGAGGCCAGGACTGATGCTGATACCACACAGGCTGTAGATAGTGACCGATCTCAACCGGAAGAACCAGAAGCAGCAGCCCCTCAGGTGAGTACCCCAGGGAAATGGAGGTTCTGGGGAGGCGGTGCCCGGGGTGGAATGCAGTTTACTGGTGAGTGCTGGTAACAACTCTGGGTGCAGAACAGGTTTGTGGCCATTGCGTGGTACCCCTCTTCAACAAATACAATTTTATATATGCACATACATACATATGTACACATATACAATATACAGTATACAATTACATATATATTATTAAACAATATGCAATTATATAGATATAAAATAAATTTAAAATATATAAAATTCTACATAAATATAATTACATACATTGTAGAATTTTTTATATTTCAAATTTATTGTATATATGTGTGTTCTTTATATTTTTATTTATTATTATTTATGTATTTGTATATAAGACTGTCAACAAGAGTCTGAGCTGGGCTCTCTCCCAGCGTCAGCATTGCAAGGTTCACACAGGCCGCCAGTGATGGAGAAGAAGAATAAAGCACAGATGATGTAAGCGTGAGGAAGAGAATGTGACCGGATGGCGGGTTGTACTGATTACGTGAAGAAATAGCCATCCAGTGCTTTGCCCAGTGGCAGGCACACGGGGAGAACCCAATATTAGTAGTTACATTCTATCATTAGTAGTAGTATTTGGGGATTGTTGTTATCACCAAAGCACCCCAAATTCACCATTAGGAAGCTCCTTTCAGCAAAAGCCCATTCCTGTTGGCACGTTCAGGAGGCCAACAGGTCATTAAATACATACATGAAGTCGTTGGACTAGCCCCAGCTCCTCACTTCTTCAGAGAAGTGTTTGTTCAAAGTCCACAAATCCATATAATCCATGATGTGGGGGGCACACAGCAAGGGCAGGTCTTCTAAACTGCACACTTGGTCTAGATTCCAGAAGGGTAACAATAAAAAGTGGGCTCTCGATGTGATGCTCTCCTTTGTCCTGATTAGTTTACTCATAAGAAATTTCCCCCAGATGTCTCCAGGGTTACTCAAAGCTTGAAACTAAATGATCCCTTTCATCCCACTAGAAAAACAGCAGGTAGTATTGGTATTTGGAGAAATAACTTAAAAATATGTGCCGTTTGTTCATGAGATTTTTCTTGTCACAACGCCAGAAGTGTTTCTGTATTATATTGTTAGACTTGTTGAAAAAGTGTATTATTTTCTCCAAATTGAAGAATGGAAGTGCTTAAGCCCACTGATATCTAAGGGAATCGGGAACTTGATCTGGAAGGCAATAAACATCTCCAGGCTTCCATTATGCTAGTGAAATTAGTCTCCTCTCGCATCTTTGTTACAAAATAAAAAGGAGATCTTGATCCTTTGGTTCTGCTTCCCGCCCCCCCGCCCGCCCCCCAGTGTAGAGTCCGCGGAGGAGTGGTTGGTGGGAACTGTCATCCCTGCAGCTCTAACTGCAGTGTGGGCTCTGATAATCAGCAAACAGAACAGACCTGGATTTTCTCCAAACACCAGCCAGATCTGTACAAACAATACAGTTGCAGGCTAGTCAGGAGTCGCGTGGGTCTCTGGGAGAAAAGCAGTCACAGGAGGTTAAATGTCAGCTTCAAACAGTGTTAGTACTCAGTGGGACAAGAGTGGACCACGGCAAAAATGAGGCCATTCTTGGGACCGTACGACGTTCCCCTTCAGGATGGTCTCCACACCCCCACACGACCCTCCCCCTAGTCTCCTATGCCTTTTCCCAATTTCCACAGAAACCCACTCTTCGCAAATGGCCTGACTGCTCAAGGATCCGGAAATTAATCCCACTAAGGGTTTCTGTCTCAGGACAGCGAGGAAGGTGACCATGTCAGGAGGAAGGTCCTGCAAGGCTTGAGGCCCAAAGGATTGGGCCACGTTTGGGGAACGGCGGGCATTCTGTGGAATGGGGGAGGTGGGGAACGTGGGAGCCAAGGAGGGTGCGTCAGGGACGGAAGCAGTGCACAGCGCACCCGAGGACGTAGAAGTCCGTCTTCCCAGCCCCTGCTCAGCACCGCCACATTTTTCTCCCTCCAGGAGAAGGTCATCCCTTCAGTCGTCATAGAGCCCGCCTCCAACAATGAAGGGGAAGGAGACCACGAAGCCCCCGCAGGTGAAGAGTCGGTGGAGACCCCCGATGCCGCGGCTCTTCCGGGCCCCGCCGGTGAGCTGCCAGAGCTGCCTGCAGAGCCCGAGGTGGGCCAGGACTCCCGGCCACTGTCCTCCGCTCCATCTGCAAGCGAAGCGGCTCAGGAAGTGCCTCCCGGCTTCCTCTACAAGGTCCTGTCATTTTGTCTTGTTTTAATCTGGGAGCCATTCGTCCTTCCTTGGCTTTGAGACCCCTTTGCTGGAACCTTTGGTTTTCGGATGTTTCTGTTTGCATTTTGCGATACATATTCTTTCTCAGTACTGCTTTCCCCACGTCACAGGGTAAAATGATAGGATTTTCGGGCTGCTGGACAAGCAGAAACGACAGTAATTACTTTCCATTTTTCTGCAATCCGTAGTTAAAGATTGTCACAGGACAAATGATATGCCCCTTGGTAGAATGGGTGAATCCCCCCACCCCACCCCCTGTGTGCCCTCCCGTGCTTCTCTCCCAGCCCTGTGAGTCCCTCCAGCCCTGGGCTCAGACCAGGGCTTTGAAATCCTCCATGAATGCATCTGCTTGGGGCTGGATTATACACCAGCCTGCCTGGACGCACCCCGGCTTCCCTCCCTAACTGCAGTGTGGCCTGAGGAACATCACTCCTCTCTCTGTGAATTGGGGAATAAGATTGTCATTTCCAGCTCTGACATTTTATGATTCTATATAAAAAAAATACACATTTTAATAGCCAATCACTTAATCTCAGCGGGTAGGGCTGAGGAGAGGGACATGGAGAAATAAACCCTCCATGACTGAGTAGTTGCTCAAGCGGGGTGAGTACCTGGGTCATTATATTATTTTTCCTGCTTTTGTTTCTCAGAATTTTTTATGATTAAATTTTAAAGAAATCTTTCAAAAAAAGGAGAAAAAGGGTAGGGGGAGAGGACAGGTATTGTTTAAGGGTATAAAGTCACAGTGAGTAGTAGATAAGCCCTAGAGATCTAATGCACAGCATGGTGAATATAGACAACAACATTGCATCATAATCATCAAATTTGCTCAGAGACTAGATCTTAATTATCCTAGCACTAGAAACAAATGCCAATTACATAACGTGATAGAGGGGCTCAGTATTGCTGTAAGGGCATCCTACTACAGTATCCAAATGTATCAAATTAGCACGCTGTACACTTTAAATGTGCACAATATATGTCAAATTTATTTCGATTTTTAAATTTTATTTATTTATTTAAGTAATCTCTACACCCAACTTGGGGCTCAGACTCACAAACCCAAGATCAAGAGTCGCATGCTCTTCCATCTAAGCCAGCCAGGCACTCCAAATATATCTCAATTTTAAAAAAAAAAGAAAGAAAGAAAAGAGAAAGAAAAGAAACAGATTGGCATGGTTTAAAGGTTAAGATAGGAAGTTTTTAAAGAAATTGATCACAGGGTTTAATTAAGTAGTAATTCCCATAAAATATGGGAAGTGATTTTTCCCATTATTTTTTTAAATGTTACATGTACTATTTTATTTCATTGTAATTGTAATTTTATTGGTGGGAGGAGTCAGGGGAGCAGCAGAGAGAGAGGGAGAGAGAATCTTAAGCAGGCTTCGCGCTCAGTGTGAAGCCCAGCCTCGGGCTCGATCTCACTACCCTGAGATCATGACCTGAGAGCCAAAATCAAGAGTCTGATGCTTAACCAACTGTGCCACCCAGGTGCCCCTGATTTTTCCAATTATTAATTATTCAACAGAAGTGAGGTTAGAGGAACTTTCCACTAGGCATTATTAGTTCAAGTTTAAAAACAAAAAATAATAAAACATCAGTGATAATAAAATGAAAATAGCTAACAAAAATATGATGAATTAGAATTTAATTAATGCACTACATGTCAGCTCTTGCTGAGGCGTTGCATTACTAAACGTACAAATTGTCTTAGTATCAGTCTTCAAGAATTGGATGTTTTAAGTAAACAGGACTTCGTTTCTATGATTAGAGGTCTTCTTCCTTGGGGTATGCTGGGATCATTGTCTTTACCTAGCTTGGAGAGCCTTCTACAAGTACCTGCTGATAATCTGGCTGGGAGACTTCAATGTTCCATTTCCTTTTCTTTTTAAAATTAGTAAATTCTTTTTTTTTTTTTTTAAGATTTTATTTATTTATTTGAAAGAGAGAATGAGAGACAGAGACCACGAGAGGGAGGAGGGTCAGAGGGAGAAGCAGACTCCCCGCAGAGCAGGGAGCCCGATGCGGGACTCGATCCCGGGACTCCAGGATCATGACCTGAGCAGAAGGCAGTCGCCCAACCGACTGAGCCACCCAGGCGCCCTAAAATTAGTAAATTCTTTAAAACTCTTTTGCAGGTGGAAACGCTGCATGATTTTGAAGCAGCAAATTCTGATGAACTTACCTTACAAAGGGGTGACGTGGTGTTGGTGGTGCCCTCAGATTCAGAAGCCGACCAGGTAAAGAGTGAGATTGAAAGGTTCTACGGACTATGTTGTGGTTTTTTTTGTTTGTTTGTTTTTTTCTGAGGGTCACTGGGACACAGTGACTAACTGAAGACATTTCTATTTTCTGAAATGCTTCAAGGCAGCTCTGAAAAGGGTTTAGGGCTTATGAGCACAGGACGTGGCTAACGGTAGCTTTTTAGGACACCTCTTTTGGGATACTGTTATATTGTTTCTTAATAGATGACCATTTCTTACTTTACATCCACTTTCTAGGGATATTGTCTCTGAAACATCAGTCTTTAGGGAATATAGCCACTATCCATGGGCACTCAAAATCCCCCTTTTAAAAAAAATTTTATGTTATTATGTTATGTTATTATGTTATGTTATGGGTATTAAGGAGAGCACGTGGATGAATCATGGATCACTACATCAAAACCTAATGATGTATTGTATGGTCAAAATCCCTCTTAAAAGTAGTTGCCTCTAGGGGTATAGAGACTGACCAGGAAGGAACATGAGGGAACTTTCTGGGGATGGAAATGTTTTCTATCTGAATAGGGATGTGGATTACATGTGTGTATGCATTTGTCAGAACTCACTAAACTGTACACCTAAATGATGTTTGCATTACCCAGGATGTAAATTATACCTTAATTTTTTTGGGCTTTTTCCTTTTTTTAAAAATTTTTTATTGTTATGTTAATCACCATACATTACATCATTAGTTTTTTTTTTTTTTTTTTAAGATTTTATTTATTCATTTGAGACACAGAGATACAAAGAGAGAGAGAGAGAAAGCATGAGCAGGGAGAGAGGCAGAGGGAGAGGGAGAAGCAGGCTCCTTGCTGAGCCAGGAGCCCGATGTGGGACTTGATCCCAGGACCCTGGGATCATGACCTGAGCCGAAGGCAGATGCTTAACCATCTGAGCCACCCAGGCGCCCCACATCATTAGTTTTTGATGTAGTGTTCCATGATTCATTGTTTGTGCATAACACCCAGTGCTCCATGCAGAACGTGCCCTCCTCAATACCCACCACCAGGCTAACCCATCCTCCCACCCCCTCCCCTCTAGAACCCTCAGTTTGTTTCTCAGAGTCCATCGTCTCTCATGGTTCATCTCCCCCTCCGATTTCGCCCCCTTCATTCTTCCCCTCCTGCTATTTTCTTCTTCTTTTTCTTAACATATATTGCATTATTTGTTTCAGAGGTACAGATCTGTGATTCAACAGTCTTGCACAATTCACAGCTCTCACCATAGCACATACCCTCCCCAATGTCTATCGCCCAGCCACCCCATCCCTCCCACCCCACCCCCCACTCCAGCAACCCTCAGTTTGTTTCCTGAGATTAAGAATTCCTCATATCAGTGAGGTCATATGATACATGTCTTTCTCTGATTGATTTATTTCGCTCAGCATAACACTCTCCAGTTCCATCCACGTCATTGCAAATGGCAAGCTCTTGTTCCTTTTGATGGCTGCATAATATCCCTTGTATATATATACCACATCTTCTTTATCCATTCATCTGTCAATGGACATCTTGGCTCTTTCCACAGTTTGGCTATTGTGGACATTGCTGCTATAAACATCAGTTGCACGTACCCCTTCAGATCCCTACATTTGTATCTTTGGGGTAAATACCCAGTAGTGCAATTGCTGGGTCAGATGGTAGTTCTATCTTCAACTTTTTGAGGAACCTCCATACTGTTTTCCAGAGTGGTTGCCCCAGCTTGCATTCCCACCAACAGTGTAGGAGGGTTCCCCTTTCTCCGCATCCCCGCCAACATCTGTCATTTCCTGACTTGTTAATTTTAGCCATTCTGACTGGTGTGAGGTGGTATATCTCATTGAGGTTTTGATTTGGATTTTCCTGATGCCGAGCAATGTTGAGCACTTTTTCATGTGTCTGTTGGCCATTTGGATGTCTTCTTTGGAAAAATGTCTGTTCATGTCTTCTGCCCATTTCTTGATTGGATTTTTTCTTCTTTGGGTGTTGAGTTTGATAAGTTCTTTATAGATTTTTGATAGCAGCCCTTTATCTGATATGTCATTGGCAAATATCTTCTCCCATTCTGTCGGTTGTCTTTGGTTTTGTTGACTGTTTCTTTCGCTGTGCAAAATCTTTTTATCTTGATGAAGTCCCAATAGTTCATTTTTGCCCTTGCTTCCCTTGCCTTTGGCCATGTTTCTAGGAAGAAGTTGCTGCAGCTGAGGTCCCAGAGGTTTCTGCCTGTGTTCTCCTTTAGGATTTTGATGGACTCCTGTCTCACATTGAGGTCTTTCAACCATTTGGAGTCTATTTTTGTGTATGGTGTAAGGAAATGGTCCAGTTTCATTCTTCTGCATGTGGCTATCCAATTTTCCCAACACCATTTGTTGAAGAGACTGTCTTTGTTCGATTGGACATTCTTTCCTGCTTTGTCGAAGATGAGTTGACCATAGAGTTGAGGGTCCATTTGTGGGCTCTCTATTCTGTTCCATTGATCTATGTGTCTGTTTTTGTGCCAGTACCATACTGTCTTGATGATGACAGCTTTGTAATAGAGCTGGAAGTCCAGAATTGTGATGCCGCCAGCTTTGCTTTTCTTTTCTTTTTCAACATTCCTCTGGCTATTCGCGGTCTTTTCTGGTTCCATACAAATTTTAGGATTATTTGTTCCATTTCTTTGAAAAAAGTGGATGGTATTTTGATGGAGATTGCATTGAATGTGTAGATTGCTCTAGGTAGCATTGACATCTTCACAATATTTGTTCTTCCAATCCATGAGCATGAAACTTTTTTCCATTTCTTTGTGTCTTGCTCAATTTCTTTCATGAGTATTTTATAGTTTTCTGAGTACAGATCCTTTGCCTCTTTGGTTAGATTTATTCCGAGGTATCTTATGGTTTTGGGTGCAATTGTAAATGGGATCGACTCCTTAATTTCTCTTTCTTCTGTCTTGTTGTTGGTGTATAGGAATGCCACTGATTTCTGTGCATTGATTTTATATCCTGCCACTTTACTGAATTCCTGTATGAGTTCTAGCAGTTTTGGGGTGGAGTCTTTTGGGTTTTCCACATAAAGTATCATATCATCTGCAAAGAGTGAGAGCTTGACTTCTTTGCCGATTTGGATGCCTTTTATTTCTTTTTGTTGTCTGATTGCTGTGGCTAGGACTTCCAATACTATGTTGAATAGCAGTGGTGATAGTGGACATCCCTGCCACATTCCTGACCTTAGGGGAAAAGCTCTCAGTTTTTCCCCATTGAGAATGATATTCGCTGTAGGTTTTTCATAGATGGCTTTTATGATATTGAGGTATGTACCCTCTATCCCTATACTTTGAAGAGTTTTGATCAAGAAAGGATGCTATACTTTGTCAAATGCTTTTTCTGCATCTATTGAGAGGATCATATGATTCTTGTTCTTTCTTTTGTTAATGTATCATATCACATTGATTGATTTGCGATGTTGAACCAACCTTGCAGCCCAGGGATAAATCCCACTTGGTCGTGGTGAATAATCCTTTTAATGGACTGTTGGATCCTATTGGCTAGTATTTTGGTGAGAATTTTTGCATCCATGTTCATCAAGGATATTGGTCTGTAATTCTCCTTTTTGATGGGGTCTTTGTCCAGTTTTGGGATCAAGGTAATGCTGGCCTCATAAAACGAGTTTGGAAGTTTTCCTTCCATTTCTATTTTTTGGAACAGTTTCAGAAGAATAGATACCAATTCTTCTTAAATGTTTGGTAGAATTCCCCTGGGAAACCATCTGGCCCTGGGTTTTTGTTTGTTGGGAGATTTTTGATGACTGCTTCAATTTCCTTAGTGGTTATAGGTCTGTTCAGGTTTTCCATTTCTTCCTAGTTCAGTTTTGGTAGTTGATGTATCTCTAGGAATGCATCCATTTCTTCCAGATGATCTAATTTGCTGGCATAGAGTTGCTCATCATATATTCTTATAATTGTTTGTATTTCTTTGGTGTTGGTTGTGATCTCTCCTCTTTCATTCATGATTTTGTTGATTTGGGTCATTTCTCTTCTCTTTTTGATAAGTCTGGCCAGGGGTTTATCAATCTTGTTAATTCTTTCAAAGAACCAGCTCCTAGTATCATTGATCTGTTCTACTGTTCTTTTGGTTTCTATTTCATTGAGTTCTGCTCTGATCTTTATAATTTCTCTTCTCCTGCTGGGTTTAGGCTTTATTTGCTGTTCTTTCTCCAGCTCCTTTAGGTGGAGGGTTAGGTTGTGTACTTGAGACCTTTTTTGTTTCTTGAGAAAGGCTTGTATTGCTATATATTTTCCTCTTAGGACTGCCTTTGCTGCATCCCAAAGATTTTGAACAGTTGTGTTTTCATTTATTGCTTTCCATGAATTTTTTAAATTCTTCTTTAATTTCCTGGTTGACCCATTCATTCTTTAGTAGCATGCTCTTTAGCCTCCGTGTATTTGAGTTCTTTCCAACTTTCCTCTTGTGATTGAGTTCTAGTTTCAAAGCATTGTGGTCTGAAAATAGGCAGGGAATGATCCCAATCTTTTGGTACCGGTTGAGACCTGATTTATGACCTAGGATGTGATCTATTCTGGAGAATGTTCCATGGGCACTAGAGAAGAATGTGTATTTTGTTGCTTTAGGATGGAACATTCTGAATGTATCTGTGAAGTCCATTTGGTCCAGTGTGTCATTTAAAGTCTTTATTTCCTTGTTGATCTTTTGCTTAGAGGATCTGTCCATTTCAGTGAGGGGGGTGTTAAAGTCCCCCACTATTATTGTATTGTTGTAGATATGTTTCTTTGCTTTTGTTATTAATTGGTGCTCCCATGTTAGGGGCATAGATATTTACAATTGTTAGATCTTCTTGTTGGATAGACCCTTTAAGTAGGATATAGTGTCCTTCCTCATCTCTTATTATAGTCTTTGGTTTAAAATCTAATTTGTCTGATATAAGGATTGCCACCCCAGCTTTCTTTTGGTGTCCATTAGCATGGTAAATGGTTTTCCACCCCCTCACTTTCAATCTGGGGGTGTCTTTGGGTCTAAAATGAGTCTCTTGCAGACAGCATATCAATGGGTCTTGTTTTTTTTTATCCAATCTGATAGCCTGTGTCTTTTGATTGGGGCATTTAGCCCATTTACATTCAGGGTAACTATTGAAAGATAGGAATTTAGTGCCACTGTACTGCCTGTAAGGTGACTGTTATTGTATATTGTCTGTGTTCCTTTCTGGTCTGTGTTGCTTTTAGGCTCTCTCTTTGTTTAGAGGACCCCTTTCAAGATTTCTTGTAGGGCTGGTTTCGTGTTTGCAAATTCCTTTAGTTTTTGTTTGTCCTGGAAGCTTTTTCTCTCTCCTTCTATTTTCAGTGACAGCCTAGCTGGATATAGTATTCTTGGCTGCATGTTTTTCCCATTTAGTGCTCTGAATAGATCATGCCAGTCCTTTCTGGCCTGCCAGGTGTCTGTGGATAGGTCTTTTGCCAATCTAATGTTTCTACCTTTGTAGGTTACAAATCTCTTCTCCGGAGCTGCTTTCAGTTTTTCTCATTGTCTCTGAGACTTGTAAGTTTCACTATTAGATGTCGGGGTGTTGACCTATTTTGACTGATTTTGAAAGGGGTTCTCTGTGCTTCCTGGATTTTGATGCCTGTTTCCTTCCCCAGATTAGGGAAGTTCTCTGCTATAATTTGCTCCAATATACCTTCTGTCCCTCTCTCTCTTTCTTCTTCTTCTGGGATCCCAATTATTCTAATATTGTTTCATTTTATGGTATCGCTTATCTCTCGAGTTCTGCCCTCATGATCCAGTAGTTGTTTATCTCTCTTTTTCTCAGCTTCTTTATTTTCCATCATTTGGTCTTCTATATCACTGATTCTCTCTTCTGCCTCATTTATCCTGGCAGTTAGCACCCCCATTTTTGATTGCACCTCATTAATAGCCTTTTTGATTTTGACTTGGTTAGATTTTAGTTCTTTTATTTCTCCAGAAAGGGTTTCTCTAATATCTTTCATGCTTTTTTCAAGCCCAGCTAGTATCTTTAAAGTGATGATTCTGAACTCTAGACCCGACATCATACTAAGGTCTGTATTGAGTAGGTCCCTGGCAGTCGGTAGTACCTCTTGTTCTTTTTGTTGAGGTGATTTTTTCCGTCTTGTCATTTTGTGCAGAGGAGAATAGATGAATGAGAGAACAAAATGCTAACAGGGTAACAACGTCCCCAGAAAATATACTCTAAACAAATCAGAAAAGACCTGAAGCCAGGGGAAAAGAAAGGGAAAGAAAGAAAAAAGAAAAAGAAAAAGATAAAAACAAACAAAAACAGAACAAAACAAAAAAAAACAGAATATGATCAAATATGATCAGGCTGGTGCACAGATCAGTGCCACACACTAGATTTTGGGTGTATTTTGGTCTGTTAGAAGAAAGTGCCTCCCAAAATTTTAAAGAAAAAAAAACTTATATATGTACAAAAATAAGGGTTGATATGATGAAGGGATGGACTATGACTGTAAAGATGGAAAGTATAAGAAATTTTATAAAAAGAATTGATAAGTTGTTTGAAAAAAGAAAGAAGAGCATAAAAAAAAAAGGGAGAGAATGTGATCAGGCAGGAGAGTAGAACAAAACCATACACTAGAGATTTAGGGTATATTTTGATCTGTTAGAAGAAACTATCTCAAAATTTTAAAGAGAGAACAACTTATATATATATGCCAAAAATAAGGGTAACTACTACGAAGGGATAGAATATGACTCTAAAAATGAAAAATAAAAAATGTTTTTTAAAAAAGGGATTGATAAGATGTTGGTTGAAAAAGGGAAAAAGAAAAATTCAAAAAAAAAAAAGACAGTTAAAAAAAATTAACTTTGGGGGCGCCTGGGTGGCTCAGTTGGTTAAGCCACTGCCTTTGGCTCAGGTCATGATCCTGGAGTCCCTGGATCGAGTCCCGCATTGGACTCCCTGCTCGGCAGGGAGTCTGCTTCTCCCTCTGACCCTCCCCCCTCTCATGTACTCGCTCTCTCTCATTCTCTCTCTCTCAAATAAATAAATAAAATCTTTAAAAAAAAAATTAACTTTGAAAGACTAAAGAATCATGGTAAAAAAGCCATGGATTCTATGTATTCCCCTAGCGCTGGAGTTCTGCCATTCTCATTGATTGGTAAACTTGGTCTTGGCTGGCTGTTCTCGCTGATCTTCTGGGGAGGGGCCTGTTGCCGTGGTTCCCAAATGCCTTTGCCGGAGGCGGAATTGCCCCGCCCTTGCCCGGTCCGGGCTAAGTCATCTGCTCGGGTTTGCTCTCGGGGGCTTTTGTTCCCTGCGAGCTTTCCGTCCAGCTTTGGAGGCGGAGAGTGAAAATGGCAGCCTCCCAATCTCCGCCCCAGAGGAGCCCAGAACTCGGGCCCCGCTCCTCAGTGAGCCCCCAGAGAAAAGCCGTCAGTCACTCCCGTCTCCCTGGTCTCCGGCCTCACTCCGTGCTCACCCGGCCTGTGACCGCGCGCCTCTATCTCTGGCACCGACCCCGGGTGGAGTCTCCAAACCCAGCAGATCCCTGCGGTGCGCTCCCGCGCGGCTCCTCCCGGGGGAGGAAGGTGAGTCTCCCTGGATCTGCCGCTTGTTGGGTCCCTGCTCGAGGAGCAGGGGCCTGACTGTGCTGCGGATCATGGTTTATGGCAACCCCGAGCTGAGAGCCCGCGCCTGGGCTCCGTCTCTGCAGCCGGCTTCCCCGCTCCTATACCTGGGAGCTCTGCTGCACTCAGACACCCCCAGTCTTTCTGTGACCCCGAGGGTCCTGAGACCACAGTGTCCCAACGAGGGTTCCACTCCTGCTTAGCCACTGGAGCGACATCCGTCAGCAGGGCAGACTTCTAAAAGTTCTGATTTTTTGCTCTGCTCCTCTGTCACTTGCCAGTAGCAGCTGATGGAGGCCCCTCCCCACACCATTTATCTTCCCGAATATCACCTCGGATTCACTTCTCTGCACATCCTACCTTCCAGAAAGTGGTCACTTTTCTGTTCAGAAAGTTTTTGGTGTTCTTTTCTTCGATTTCCTGTTGAGTTTGTAGGTGTTCAGAATGGTTTGATCCCCATCCAGCTGAATTCCTGAGACCAGACGAAATCCAGGTCTCCTACTCCTTCGTCATCTTGCTCCACCCCTCTATACCTCAATTTTGAAAGATTCTTAAAATAAATCACCTTTGAGCATAGTGTTCTGATGTGAAGATGCTGACAATTCCATTTTGTTCTTTGTTCTTATTCGTAGGATTTGTGAGTCCCTAAATCGTATGCAAAATATGTAAATGTGCCTATTAACATGTTTTCCTGGAGAGAAGAGCTCTATCTCTATAATATTCTCAAGGAGATTTCTTTAAGAAATCTTCCCCAAAATATAAGGTCACTACCTTAGAGGTTAAGGTTTCCCATGACCCCACATTTCGTTCTTTCTCTTGATAGTACATTTAAAAGAGCAGGTGCTGGGTGAAACAAAGTCTCTACCACAATAAAATTCAATTAGAGATCGATAACAATATAGCTTTAAAAGCTCTAAATATTTAAAACATTTAAAAATATCCTTCTAAATAATCTGGACCAAAGAAATCACAGTGTAAATTAAAAAAATATTTCCTAGTGATCATCAGTTTCTAAGTTTTTAGTCCAAGAAGATAAAAAAAATAGATCCAATTAAGTACAAAGCACATGGGAGGAAGAAATAATAAAAATAAATGCACAAACGATTGCACTAAAAAGACGCACAATGGAGAAAACTAATAAGTCCAAAAGTTAGTTCTTTGAAAGAATTAATGAAATTGTTAAAGTCTCAGATGTACTCTTCAAAGCAAAAAGTAACTTTCTATGTTATATATTTTATAAGTCATTTCTATATATAAATAGTTGCATATATGTACACATGCGTGTATATAGATGTGTAGTTATGTATATGTAGATATATAGTTATTCTAGTGTTTATAAGTGTTCTGTGCAGAAGCACTTATCTGATACAAGCGATTTTGCCATTGCCAGAACTGTAAGTCTTTCGTCTACTACATATTTTAAGCAGTTAACATTTAATTTTCCCTATTTGCCTCAGCTAGAGATTGATATTGGCTAATATTTTTCACTTTACTATATAAATTATATTTCAGAATATACATGTTAGAATATATCTTGATTCTGAGTTTGTGCCAGTTCTTAACTTTTTTTCTTTATTGAAACAATTTTAAAATGCATGACTCTGCTTGGCTCCATTAGATTTTTCCCTCATTGTAAATAAAGTCAAATATAGATATTTGTGGGGGGAAATACGGCCTTTTAGATGCTGCTGGAGATTCAGAAAAAAATGAGTTATCATCTCTTGCTTTAAGTATAACTACGCCCTTCATGTATATCACGTCATAATTTTAAAGAGAACACTCTTCCTCCTAGCCAGGATATTATCAGTCATTTTATTGAGTCATCTTTTTCCCTGGGTTTTTTTTTTCTGCCTTCAAAAATTGGCCTGTCTAAATGCTTATATTGCTTGTCTGTATAGCAGCATCAATTTATAGTCTCGGATTACATCAGAAGGGAATGTATTCAACTTCTTTATTTAATTTTGGAGACCTCATTTTATCTGATGTACTTGAACTCTGTTGGGAATTGTTTCAGATTAAATCTGGCCATCCCTCATCCTAAGTGGATCTCTTTCGTGGACTGGTTAACATAATCAAGACAAGTCATCTCCCGCTAGTTTTTGCATCATACAGTCTGTATGTTTCATGCTGTTTCTTCCACTCAGCCTTTTCCAACCAGGCTCTGCTTATCTGCGAGAGGCCAAGGGCAAATAGCAGCCTCCATTCTCCATTTTATGTATCATCTCTCGAGCTAAATGGCCATACATGGTGGCTTCTGTTTCCTTTCTGTGGCTAAATGTCTTTGTTTTTATGATGGTACTCCTATAAGACAGACCAATGTTTAGGAGGAATAGTTGATAAAAAATACATAAAGAATATATGAATGTTTCCAGCAAGAATGCCATGACAACAAACTGCTTCGTAGTTCATACAAACTTGAAAAATGAAATACTATAACAGCAACAACAGACAGAATGGCAAGAGCAGGTATCCAGATGTAGCAGCTATTATTTGATAAGCCTTGTGTATGCTGGTTTATTTGGGTCACATGATGTGAGCTGAGGGTACAGAGTTCTTTCCTATAAGCGAGTGGTTCGGGATGGAATACGAGACCTCCCATGGCCTGGTCCACACTATATTCTGACCTGGGTCCTCATGTCACTTTTTCACTGTGACCCACAGAATAGGGAGTGTTCCTGTGCATGACATGTTTTCATGTGGTGTCCTCTCTTTGCCCTGGCTAGCATTCTAATCCTTTTCTCTTCCTTAAGAACTCATGTCATAATCCAGTTAACGTCAACGAGTTGTACTTTAGACAAAATTATACTATTTGTTTTAATGTTCAGTTAGCTTTCCCAGATCCAGAAAATAAATCATTTCAAATGTTTACTGTCATTTTTTTTTTTACCTAACAACTTATTTGGGACAAGCCCTCCCACTGACCTATCTCAGCACACTGGTTTATATATAATGTAACATCC